>NC_044206.1:25329026-26075263 GCF_900880675.1 Sparus aurata | reverse complement strand
TTCCCTGAGTGAAGTGGGATCTCGGGATGAACACAATGATATTGAATACAATCTATAGTCATATGTGTCATACGAGTCACACGTCACAGTATGGAGGTTGTCAGATGGTGTCTCTTTGTGTGCATGTTCCTCAAGTACATTTCTAAACATCAGTGCTTGATGGTGTTATTAATGTTTCTTCATGAAACTTAAAATCTCAGCATCTCTGTTTACTTTTTTTATAAGTAACAGATTTCTTCTCCCAGGAAAGCTAATAATTCTCTCATGACCTCATTGTGACCTCATCGTGACCTCATCACGACCTCCTCTTTCAGCAAGCTTGTGTCTCTGCACAGCACCACTCATAGGTTTTAGTTTACACCCTAATGAACCGTGCTGTCACCGTTTGTGTTCCCCCTCTACACCTCTGACTTCTGCTTCAACTCAGGAGCATGTATACCTGCAGACGCCCTCAGGTGACTCCTCCATTGTTGGCTGCATCACAAGAAGGAGGAGGAGAACAGAGACCTTGTTGTGGACTTAGTAGGTCGGTGTGACAGGAACCACCCACAGCTCCACATCGGGGGAAACCAAGGAGCTGCTGGTGGACGAGTGAGCCCCCACACACCTGCTGTAATAAATGAGGAGGTGGTACTGAACCCAGTAGCTCCTGACCCACTTTAGACTCATCATACACCACTTATAGTTAATCACAGATGTTGTGCCTTCACTTTCATCGTCATTGTGCTGTTATGGTTTCTATGTCAGCTCTCAAAGTTTACAGGTTTCATTAGTTGCATATTTAAACATCATATACTGGCTGTCAGAGCCGTGTTGTAGTGTTTTCACTGAAACAACTGTGTTAATGCTGTCTGCCTCTGCCCAGTTCACTGTCAGACTGGTAAGAGATGTTAATGTTATACTGCGTCTGTCTTTCCTGTTATCAGGCTGCAGAGTCACCGACTGTGGGCCGTAAAGAAGGAACAAAATGGCGGCAGAGTCGATAAGTTCAGTACAGTTGGCTACACGCCGTCTGGACAATAGAACCAACATGTGCAACGAGTCACAAAGAGGTTTTAATGTCATTTTTGGTAACTTTACCACGTTACTGTTCTCAGTAGATAACACAGTTTATAGGCAGTGTGAATGACAGTAAATTGTTTAGGCTGTCACCTCGGCCTCTCTCTGTGTTGTCTGTTGAGCCAGTAAATGACTGTGGACTGCCATCTAGTGGCCAGTCTCTGTGAGGGTAACAAGGTGTAAAAGGGAGGAGACTATGAGCCCTGTAAGCTCACCTGTGCGTATGCTCACCTGTGTGCATCTCCATCACCTTCTCCTTTGTCTCCGCTGGGATGGCGCAGCGTCTGTGCTGCCGAGTCTCTCCTTGTTTGGATTATTTGTGGTTTTCCGTCGAAGTTTGCTTTTGAACCATATAAAGTAATCATGTACCCTCTTTATGTTGATTAGGTTGCTGCGGTCTGTTTTAAGTTTGTTTTATTGTTATTAGGAGGCAGATGGTTCTCCAGACGGCACCTTCAACATAACTAACAATTAGCTCCCTTGGTAAAGTGGAACGAGGTCTGTGGAACTCAAATTTTGGCCGATTACTATTTTGATATGGTTGATCGAGTTAACAATGATTGTTAACGTTTTCTAATAAATGTATCTTTTATTTTTCTATTGAATGAGGGTTTGGAAATTGTATTAGGAAATTGTAAATGAAATGTTCATGTATTTAATCTAATCTCTTTCTTTTTCTTTCTGTATTTCCTTTCCATAGTTTTCACGGTGCTACAGCCAACAATAAAATTCAAGCACCTGTTTGAATCTCTCCGCCTCATTGGTTGACACCAAGGGTCCGCTACAGGCAGTAATCTTGTAATGTAAAGAGTTACTTTTAAAAGTAACATTACCCAACACTGGTGCTTATTTAGCAGCTTTAATGTGGTTGCTTTTAAACTGAAGGACACACTCAGACCAGGAACCAGGATCTGCACATTTACTTCTCATCAGAGTAGCGAGGGACACAATCAGTCTGTACACACCAAAAAAGAAAAGAAAAAAGGAAACTTAAATTACATTAGAAACAGAAATATTGAGTAGAAGTTAACAAAACAAACACAATATTACATTCTCACAAAGTGCCTAACAATCCAGTTTAGATTAAAAAATAGGAATAGTTTCTTCTTGAGAAAATAAATTGTACCTTTAATATCTGGCTTATTTTCACTTTGTTAAACTCTGCAGTCCTTTACAAAAGTACAAAACAGAATTCAGATGAACAGTTTTATACCATAACACACCTGTAGGAGCAGTGAGGGACACGGTCAGTCACAGGCTGTGTCTCAGTTCAGGGGCAGCATCCTTCGGAGTGCGTATTTGAAGTGCAATTACGTCACTAAGCAGCGCGAAGCCTGTCCAAATTCAAAGTGTGCTCCAAATGCTCCACAATGCCTCCTTGTTCTGCCTGTTCCTGGAGGACACACCACTACTATCCTGCGCAGCTACAAATTGCCCAAGATTCATTGCGCGCCTAAAGAGAAGAAATAAACAAATAAATCATGGCGACCTCAAGTGGCACAGATCTCTCATTTAAATGTAAGTATTGGGTTCATACTCTGTTTTTACTCAATTGAGCGTCAAACGCCAGATATGTTAAACTTCAAGGGACCTTAGAACCTCAAAATATCAGTTAAAATACGTTGGTGATGCTCAGCATGATGCCTTTTACTTTCAACCATTAGACGGTCAGAGGTTGACTTATATCGTATATCTTATTGTGACTGTGGAGATGTTATAGACTCGTTTTACTTCATGTACATAAAGACGTAAGACAATAATATATAATAATAAATAATAAATAGCCGATTTGTCAGTCTTGATGTCACTTTTGTAAATCTTTGCTTCCCTGTGTTAATGTGATCTTGTGTTGACCTTTTCTCTTTCTTCGAGGAGGATGAAGGAGGACATGAGGCTGCAGAGAGGATGGAGAGGCTCTTCTCTGCTCCAGAGTACATTCCTGACATTATTTCTGTTATTTAGTTAATTTATGGGTCCTTTTTATATTATCTGTTCATAATTGTTCATTTTATATAATTCATGAAATAAAATATTGTTCTGTTGTTACACATTGTCTATTCCATTCAGTATTTACAGCTTAAGTACAATTTATAACAGCAAACAGCATCAAGTGCTACTTTTCAGGAACAACAAGAGATTGAATGTTTTCTTTTATCATTAAGGTCTTAACATTTACAAATATTTACAAAATTACAGCATAAATACGTATTTACACATTATTATTCACTTAACAAAAAAAATTAATATTTAAAACAATATTAAAACAGTTAGAGATGATGTACAGTAACAGGCTGAGCAGGAGTCCCTGCAGTGCTGCTGGGCTGGATGGTGTCAGTGCGACATCATCTGGGTCGGTACTCAGGGTGTTTGGGGGTCCAGTCTCCTCTGTCCACCACATCCTCCATCAACTGGGTCTGCAGTTCTGACTCCATCCACAGCTGCCATGTCACCAAGAATGTTTTAAGAAAAAGGCAAGAATTATAATTTCACAATATAATTATAATAATAATAAATCATTACAACAAACAAAACTATCTACCAAACATTTTAATCTGGAATAATAGCTTCTCTTCTTCCTCCACAAGCAGGAGGATTAAAAAGGAAATCAGGAATTCCTGAAGCTCAAACAGATCTGACAGTCAAACTTTACTCTTCTTGTCACTTTTGAAGGAGCTGGGCTGCAGAAATAGTGACGTACAGGTAGGGGCGTGAACATCTGGTGACGCAATCAGGAAATGCTCCAAAGGGTAGACTGTCCCATTTCACCAGAGTTGACACAGCCTGCAGGGCACACCGAAGGACTCTCATTTGAGGGAAGTGAGCAGATCCTGAACTGGGACACAGCTGCAGTCAGTCACACAGGCTGTCAGGCGCTCTCTCAGTCTCCAGCACAAAAGCTTCCCGAGATATTTCCATAATATACATAAAAAAATACTTCTATTAATAAAATGTACACACCACAATAATGTGTGCCCTTATAGAGATAACAACAAATGTATTTGAAACTTAAATAACAAATAGAAACAGAAATATTGAGTAGAAGTAAAAAAAAATCACATTCTCACAAAGTGCCTAACAATCCAGTTTAGATTAAAAAATAGGAATAGTTTCTTCTTGAGAAAATAAATTGTACCTTTAATATCTGGCTTATTTTCACTTTGTTAAACTCTGTAGTCTTTTACAAAAGTACATAACAGAATTCAGATGAACAGTTTTATACCATAACACACCTGTAGGAGCAGTGAGGGACACGGTCAGTCACAGGCTGTCAGCCGCTCTCTCGTCTCCTGCAGAGGGTCATTAAATATGCAAATGAGGGCAAAATCTCTGTCAGATTTAACTAATTAAACGGCAGTTTTCACCAAAATTAACGTAAACATTCAGCAGTGTGTTAGCGATGATATTGTTACGTTTATATTCAGTTTAAGACCAAAATAATTATGCCAACTTAACCAGCAGACAGAGAGCATCACAACCATCTTACCAGCACAGAAGCTTCCCAGGTGTTGCCGGCAGGTAGAGCTACGTCACTATAGCATTGTTGTGTACCGTTAATTAAAGTCCCCCCGCTACAACAGGTGACACGGAACCATAAAAAAACTGAACTGGATTAAACACTGGTTTTACAGAAATGTGGACATTGTGGCGGAGAATATTACACACAGGTTTTCAGATTGTTCACAAAAATAAAAAAAATTAGAAATTAAACAGATGATAATATGTGCAACATGCTGACACAGCTACACTTACACTGTATGTTTATATCGCTGCATTTATAGTGCAGACAAAGAGTTATTGTATCTGAATAAATCTAAATGTGATTAATTAGTAGATGAGGTTTAATAATTAGAACAATTAACCAATTCATTGAATTTAGAAAGAACTATAGTATACACTACCTGAAGTCAGTATACATAGGCTACATGTTTACATTTGAAGCAACACAATATAGTACAATATGTAACTTTGGATGAACAGAACTCTGAGTGTGCATTACTCTGCCTGTGTTACCAGAACATGAAAGTAAGTATCTAGTGAGAATCAGTGCTAACATTAGCAAGCTGGGCTAACTAGCTTCCACTTTCTTGTTGAATGACGTCAACATTTAGCAGCTGATAACAGCAGCCTTCATCTAAAAACACATGTGGAGGCTCAACAAATATTACAATCCTCTGAGCTCATGAGACACTGCGAGTAAGAAAGTGACATGATGTCCTCTGATCACTTGTGTACTTTATTGTAGTAGTTATATTTTAAAATGTGCTTTTATATTATAGATGATGAAGCTTCTAACCTCACAACAGCCGGATGGGTCGACTAAATGTTAAAGGAAGTCAACATGTAGCAGCTGACGGCAGCAGCCTTCATGCTGAAATCAATTCAGCAGATATTTCTTTACTCTGTGTCAACAAAGATAAAAGCTGTATAATGTCCTCTGATGATTTATGTTCCATCATCATTCTATGAACTGAAACATGTGAATGTCTCAAATGATGAAGCCTTTTATAACCTTTGGTACCGTCAACTTTAGGACACACAGTAAATGAAACATCACACGATGGTAGACTCGGGTCATTTTATTGAAAAGCGTCTTCTGCTCATGAAGAGAGTGAACATGTCCAACAGGTGTTTACATTTCACATGAATCTGACATCCATTCAGCTCCATAACAATCTACAGTGAGCTCACAATCAAACTAACTGGTGTCCAACAGTGAAGCTTCTCCTCCCAACAGACAACAGAAAGTCACTGATTGAACCTGAGATCAGATCAAAGGTACAAACTGCAGGAAACAAAATGATTCTGCTTGTTTTCTGATGATAATGTTGTTAATTACTGATTACTGAAAACATTTAAGAAACATAACAAATGCTGAATCAAACAATATGCACTCAGCAACATAAACATAATCAATTCATCTTTTTTTAACATGTGCTGCAGGTTTCTATTCAAACATAATAAAGTTGACATCATGTATTGATTTAAGCTCTTGTCTATACGTATCAGGAATTATAATAGAAAGCAGCGAGCAGTTAAAGTTTAAACTGGCAGTGCAGAGAATCAACATGTGCCACTACAGACACAATGACATACGCAGGAACTTTACTGACATCAGGTGTCCTGCTCCCTCTGGGCTTTAATGCATTTTATCAATTTGTGAAGCGTGCTCAAGTTAAAATGGGGTGTTGGGTTGTTCTCTCAATGTGAACCCATACATCACTAAAATGTCCACACCAATTCTGTGGAACTGGAACTGTTGTGTGTTTAAAGAGGTAAACAAAAGATGTTTCCTGATGTTAAACTCAAAAACAAGTAGTGTAAAAATACATCCTACCAAACAGTTTCTCCAGAGGCCAAGACAGATTCATACACATCATCCTTTTATCAGGTTTTCAGGTTCTCTTACAGGACTGGGTCTCCTCCAGAATTCATGGCTGTTATCAGACAATCAATCCTCCGTCACTGTGTGTATTCTGATACACATGCAGATGTAAATGTATTCAGAAAGAAAAGAAACATGAGAACCACGTGTTCTCATGAGAAATCAGCAGAACCGCAGGATGTTTGGTGGGTTCCTGCAACATTTCTTAACAAACTCACATGTGACGACTCCGGCTCGGCCCGACACTGCCGGGCCTCACAGATATCCTCCTGATCTCACTAATCTGAGCTGCCGGGGATTCAGATGTTCATAAACTCTTCAAAACATTTTCACCCTTTAATTTAAAGATTAATAAAATATGGACTTCCTACTTCAATCTCAACTTTTTATCATGTTTATCACTTTTTTATCTCATAATTTTGACTTGTTATTTTATAATGACTCGTTATAACCATTCACCCAGACACAGATTCAAAAGATGCAGTTCATGTGTTTGTATATTTGCAGAGATGGACAGAGTACTCAACCCCAGTACTTGAGTAAGAGTACAAATACTACTGGTCAAAATTTACTCCGTTACAAGTAAAAGTAGCTCAGTCGACATGTTACTCGAGTAAGAGTAAAAAAGTACTTGCTTTTAAAGGTACTTAAGTATCCAAAAGTACATGCTTTTAAATTTACTTTAAGTAAAAGTAAGAGTAAGAGTACATTTCTTATTTTTCACATTAATGAATTACTATATTTTTTTTCTAAATGAATTTAAGGACCTTTTAACTCTTGTTTCTGAGAATTAACTCTTTGAATTTAATGTGCTTGCTTTTAGAACCACAATGTTATATAAAGCCTGCAGAAACACCTATAAAAACTAATCAAATGAATGGATCACAGGAGGACAGCAGATGTTGCAGATGTTTATTAACAATCATTAAAACTGTAACCAAATGAACCTGCACCGTCCAACTAACTCTCTATCATTTAGCTAAGTTGGGAACTGGAACCCCCTCAAAGACCAATGTTGTCCCCAGACCACTGGTTGAGAATCACTGCTTTACAAAAAACTACATGATGCAGCCGTTGTCGCGGTTTTGTGTTGACAAACGCAGTCGAGAGCGTGGCTACTTTGGTGGTATCCTTATGGGGAGGGATGACGTATTTCCACTTTTACGTAGATCCCAGTGGAGAGCGTGCACTGTGATAGGTTTCCTTCTTTGACAAACACAGCTTGTGTCCAATAGTATTTTAGAAAAAAAAAAAAAAAGAGCAGACCTGAAAGTAACGAGTACTTTTCAGCCTTCCTAGAAATTAACTCGAGTAAAAGTAAAAATATTTGTCTTGGAAATGTATTCAAGTAAGAGTAATAAGTACCAAAGAAATCTAATACTCAAGTAAAGTACAAATCCTCTGGATATGTACTTAAGTACAGTACTCAAGTAAATTTACTCTGTTACTGTCCACCACTGTATATTTGTATATAAATAACTGTATATATGAATCAATAAAACTGTATTCAGGGTTTTCTGATGATCAGTGCAAGAATATCAGTGTGCAAGGGGGGAAGAGGTGAGGAAAACAAAACCACAAGGATATTGTTCAGCATACTTGTAAACGATGGTTGATGAGATGTTAGGACTGTGTGAAATATGGGCCCAAAACAATGTAAGAAGATGAATCACAACAACAATAGGTCACTTTCCAGAGCCAGAAGGACCAAACAACTTCAACCACTAGTCAGTGGGGATAATGGAAATATAGTCAGCCTAATAAGAGTTACTGTAGTTAATGTGTTAGACGTCTATACCAGTATACATTTACACACCTTTACATGTACAGAATATGACCCTATTCATCATTATCTGCCCGCAGAGCTGCTCTTGGTTCTGTTTCATTCTCAACTCTGAGACGAGACCACATTAAAAGTCTCTGATATTGTGAAGTAAACCTGTGAATAATCAGAGAGGTTTGAGCCCTCAGAGGGTCAATTAAAGTGTCAGAGGTCAAACTGTTATTCTGAGCAAAGAGGGTTTATTTCAGCATCAAATCACGGCTGAACTCAGGCGTCCATTAGCTCAGTTGTTATAGCTCGCGTCCCGTGTACAGAGACTCTGTCCTCGCTGAACCGGCACCAGGGTTCCAGTTCCTGCCTGGAGCCCTTTGCTGCATGTTGGCCCCCGTCTCTCTGACCCGGATTCCTGTCATCTGTCAAGATGCTGATAAGTAAAAACCAGAAGTGATACCACAGAAATAAAGAAACATCTGCTGGCATACATCACTATAATGTCCACGCCTATTCTGTTGAACTGGAACTGTTTTGTTTTTCTGTGTTGAAATAGTTTTTGACAGACAACTAAATCAGATAATCTATATTTGACAGACATTATTTGCTCCTCCAAAAGATGTTTCCTGATGTTAAACTCAAAAACAAGTAGTGTAAAAATACATCCTACCAAACAGTTTCTCCAGAGGCCAAGACAGATTCATACAAATCATCCTTTTATCAGGTTTTCAGGTTCTCTTACAGGACTGGGTCTCCTCCAGAATTCATGGCTGTTATCAGACAATCAATCCTCCGTCACTGTGTGTATTCTGATACACATGCAGATTTACAATGTATTCAGAAAAAAAAGAAACATGAGAACCACATGTTCTCATGAGAAATCAGCAGAACCGCAGGATGTTTGGTGGGTTCCTGCAACATTTCTTAACAAACTCACATGTGACGACTCCGGCTCGGCCCGACACTGCCGGGCCTCACAGATATCCTCCTGATCTCACTAATCTGAGCTGCCGGGGATTCAGATGTTCATAAAGTCTTCAAAACATTTTCACTCTTTAATTTACAGATTAATAAAATATGGACTTCCTACTTCAACACTTTCAACAACAACAACACGTCACTTTCCAGATCCAGAAGGACCAAACAACTTCAACCACTAGTCAGTGGGGATGATGGAAATACAGTCAGCCTAATAAGAGTTACTGTAGTTAATGTGTTAGACGTCTATACCAGTATACATTTACACACCTTTACATGTACAGAATATGACCCTATTCATCATTATCTGCCCGCAGAGCTGCTCTTGGTTCTGTTTCATTCTCAACTCTGAGACGAGACCACATTAAAAGTCTCTGATATTGTGAAGTAAACCTGTGAATAATCAGAGAGGTTTGAGCACTCAGAGGGTCAATTAAAGTGTCAGAGGTCAAACTGTTATTCTGAGCAAAGAGGGTTTATTTCAGCATCAAATCACGGCTGAACTCAGGCGTCCATTAGCTCAGTTGTTATAGCTCGCGTCCCGTGTACAGAGACTCTGTCCTCGCTGAACCGGCACCAGGGTTCCAGTTCCTGCCTGGAGCCCTTTGCTGCATGTTGGCCCCCGTCTCTCTGATCCTGATTCCTGCCATCTGAGAAGATGCTGATAAGTAAAAACCAGAAGTGATACCACAGAAATAAAGGAAACATCTGCTAGCAACCATCACTATAATGTCCACGCCTATTCTGTTGAACTGGAACTGTTTTGTTTTTCTGTGTTGAAATAGTTTTTGACAGACGACTAAATCAGATAATCTATTTTTGACAGACATTATTTGCTCCTCCAAAAGATGTTTCCTGTTCTTAAACTCTAGAACAAATAGTGTAAAAATACATCCTACCAAACAGTTTCTCCAGAGGCCAAGACAGATTCATACAAATCATCCTTTTATCAGGTTTTCAGGTTCTCTTACAGGACTGGGTCTCCTCCAGAATTCATGGCTGTTATCAGACAATCAATCCTCCGTCACTGTGTGTATTCTGATACACATGCAGATTTAAAATGTATTCACGTTCCTGTTATTGAATCAATAGATTGTAGAGCTGGTGAACACAATGCTCTCAGGGTTCTGACAAGTCCACAACTTCCTCCTCTCGTCTCCTCATGCAGGACGTTTAAGAATAATTTAGGTGGTTGTTATTACGTGAGAACCGGTTTTACAGCTATGACAAGATATAAAGCAACCTACTAAAATATAAAAAGTTGAACTAGATTGGAATGACAGTAAATTGAATGTTTGCACAGAAGCAAGCAGTGTGACAGCAACATGGTTCACTGTTAGGCCATAACTCAGTGGTTACCATATTAAGCCCTCTGCTCTTCCTCCTCTGCAGGCTGAGGATCGTCATCATGAACTTCAGGATACTCTGTAACGTCTACAGGACTGCTGAAGCCGGCAGAGCCAGAAGACTGACAACGGAGAGCAAGAAGGAGAGGAGAGAGAGGAGGAAGTAGAAAAAGTGTTGAACTGAAATTTAGTACGTTTATGTTCGTAGATGTTTCACGTTCATCAGTGTAATATTTGACCAAAACACAGACTTTAGTAATTAGTTTCCTGTCCCTGAGGGGCCACCGTAGATCCTGGAGCTTCTCCAACATCTTCAAAAAATCTAATTTAATCTAGAACCTCGATGCTAGATGTCACTACGAACTCCAAATATTACACACTGGAGCTTTAAGAGAGTTGATAGTTTCAGACCAGGATGTTTCCTGAAATACATGAAAGACAAAGCGATATGATAAGACTTTCATTAACAAGCAGATAAAATAATCTGTTTTGGATCTGTTCCTGGACAAAACCCCCTTTTTTACATAGATCAACTGCCACGACCACCATGAAGCCGGTCCTGAAGAAGACAGTCTGCCTCATCATCGTGGCTGAATGATGTCCAGGTGTGTCCACAGAGGAGCATGAAGTAACACGCCGTCCTACTCAAACCAGCAACATGTAACCTGTTTACACTGTTTACAGGAAAAGACACCACTCAGAACCAGTTCTGGAATATTGGGAAATATTTCTGGTCGACACAAAGATGAAGAAAGCGCTGAGTTCGTTTGTTTGTTTTCAAAACTGGCAAATGTCTCTGCAGTAACCACACTGAAATATGAAACAAACTAAGCAATGAAATTATAACAATTTTACACACAACTGATTGTAATATCGGTTAAAAGCATGTTTTCAAGAGCACTCAAGGGATCATCAATCACTGGTGTTGCTCTGTTCATTCAAAGAATGAACTCTAAACATCACATGTGACAACATCAGCAACATATAAGGGTGAGTCACTCTGCAGAGTAAAACAGTGTACGTAACCTGTTGAAGGTGTGTGTGTGTGTGTGTGTGTGTGTGTGTGTGTGTGTGAGTGTGTGTGTGTGTGCTCATGCTTCAGACAGTTTCTGGAAGTTTCCCCTCGAGAACATTGAATAAAACCACCTTTCTCTTATCAGTTCTCATTTTCAATGATGTACCATAAATATGTAATACATATGTAATATGAATAACTGTAATTGTTAATTTGTTGGTTCATGATGTCAGCGAGCTGCAGTGTCATTAGTGTAATATTAAAATCTTCTTCATAATTATTCCTCTCCCGTACGTTTTTCAACCTGCATGCTTTCAGCCACAACAACCATTCAAATATCACATCAGTCAGAAATGGTGTTTTTTGTACCGACTGTAATTCTTGAATATTAAGCTTTTGTCAACACATTCTGGTCATGGAGTAGCTCAAGAGTTTGATGGGTTTAAAGTACAATATAAATTTAACTTGGCAGGTGTGATGGAGAAAGTAAAATAGGTAAAGCATTCATTCTGAATAGATTTTTCACTTAAATATTAAAAGCTGGCAGTAAATACATTCATATGTTTGATTGGCAGAAAATATACAAATTACACAAAAAAATGAAAAAACAAATAAATTAATAAATACACAACTGTTGTGTTGGAATAAAGACGGGATGCTCTGAGATCAGCGTTACACTTTCTTTACTGAACAACTTCTAAGTGACCCTGAAGCTCTATAAGCCGCTCCGTGGCAACCTCTCCACATTTATCAACAAAATACACAAAACGAAGGTTACAAGGATACAAAGTTTGTTGCAGCGTCACTGTTATAATATGAATGATCACTTTTTATTTGAGACTGTTTTATTGTTTTGACAATGATAAAACACATACTGGGGTTCAGTAAAAGTCTGTCAGAAGTGAGAGAAGGCAGCACACTAAGTTAGTTATCTCTTTATTTCTTTAAAGAACAACATTATCACCTGACTACAGGTCTCAGTCCTGAAGGCAGTTACATGAATAATAATACGTCATGGTGTGTCATGGGAGGAGTCGGTGGAAGAGAGAGAGAGATCTTACAGTATATAAGTTTCCTCCCAGAATCAGAATTCATCAGACAAGCAGCTCCAGTTGGAAGTCAAGAAGACTCACACACGACTCAGCTGATCTGCACAACTTCACCAGGTGAGGACAAACTGGGCTGATGGGTGACAGAAACAGATCTGTGTTTAGACTGAACTCCAGTCTGTGTTACAGAGTGGAACATTCATGTAACGTCTCTTTACATACACTGCATGTGTCACTAACAAATGGGCTGCAGATGTCTGGGGTGCACCCAGGGATCATGATCCGAGCTTTGCTGGGGTCTCTAAAAGTAACTCTAACCCTTACAAACGTTAGGATAATAGTGGAACAGGTGTGTTTTGTGACAGAGAGAGAAGAGAGTATATACCTATATCAGTGGAGCAGACGGATACAACGTTTTATTACACAAATGAAGAAATATTCTCATGTAAAATGTTTGTTGAATGAACAAGTAAGCCAAAAGAGATAAGAATGTGTTGCAGACAGTGTTTCACAAAGTTTATTCAGATCCTTCCAATCAACAAGTCTTAAAATTGAGCATTTTTTAAGGGAGTCTGGTGACTTTCTCCAAGTTCGTTTCCCCCCTAAGAAGTAGCCTGTTAGTTAATGTTTACTGGATTTGTATAAATTGACATGTTTGCTGTGGATGTGTTCATTAATGTGGTGTAAATGCTGAAATCAGTAGAAACAGTTTGTTTAAAGAGCTGCTGGGAGGCAGCAGGGCCGTACACAGGATTTTAGAAATACAGAGGTCCAAAATTCTAAATTTCCTGTGTAGTAAAGGGTATAAATTTTGGGGCCCCTCCATGCTAGGGGGTCTGGGGGTTCACAGGTTATTATGTTCAACTCATTTATAGAATAGCAAAGTAGTCTATATAGGCCAGACTAAACCATATAGTAATGAAATATAAAGGCCATCATGATAATTTGTCAATGGACCTTTATAATTACATCTCTCTTTCTCTTTCTCTCAGTCACATTTCCAGTTCAAAAGTTCAGCTTTGCCTGATGTAGTTTTTTCATTTTCATCTGTCAGTGAATAAAGTAAACACATGTTCAGCTGATAGGCTGTTTACATGCTTCCACAGTCTGCTAGAATACCAAGGTTAGCCACGAGGCACAGTTTACCCAGATGAAGCAATCCAAGGATGAAAAAGCACCAATGTTTCCATGACAACTCGTTTTTACATCACTCGTTGTCACAGTCAGTAAATGTGCGTTTGTTTGTGTAACTTTATGACCATACCTGTTTAACTGATGCTGTACAGACACTGGTCTTCTTCAAACTGAATTAATAAATACGTCCCTGCCTCTCGGCTGGCAAACACACTGACCTGACGTCAGCTGGACTGACTGATTAAAATATACATTTACGAAAACTTCTGATCAAACCAGGGCTGTCAGCATTTTTTCTTAGATTTAATACTTATATATAATACATACCTGGAGTATCAACAGACATTTGGACCGTCACCAAGTGAGGAACAATCTTAATGTGGTGCATTTAATGCTGAATTTACAAGAAGGGACCAGCGATTTAAAATCTGCCATAGCCGTTTCACAATATTGCTTAAGTTTCTCCTCATTGTGCTACAACTCTTAAAATCCCTGGATTTGTAAGGGAGTCTGGGATATTGCTGTTACAAGTGACTTCACTTGTATATGTGGTTAATGTCTATGACTTTTACACACACACTATGACTTTTGCTCTTGAGTAACTTGAACCCTGGGTGCTCCTGGTTTTACATCAAGATAAGAGATAAGACTTTATTGATCCCTCACTGCGGAAATTCAGGTGTAATAGCAGCTTACAGATACTGAAACAAGATAATAGCAAAGATAGAATACACAACAGAATAATAGAAATATTGAATAACATACTACTATAAATAAAAAATAAAGACTATATACAGTATATATTAGGGCTGTCAAACGATTAATTTTTTTAATCGCGATTAATCGCATTTTGTCCATAGTTAACTCGCGATTAATCGCAAATTAATCGCAATTTTTTTTGCACATTTTTTTCTGTTCTAAATGTACCTTGATGTATTTTTTAATGTTCTTAATACTTTTAACAACATAAGAAAGGGCAAATATGCTTGCATTATGAAATTTTTTTTTCAACACTTCAAATCATGCAGGAAAATAAAAGGCCTTTTTTGTTGTCTGCTTTTGGCGGGGGGGGGGGGCTCTCTGCATCTGCCCTGTGTTTGGCTTGCAACTGATATTTGAGACTCAATGTACTTCGATGGTAACTCATTTCATGTCGATAGTACATTCAGATAACTTTTGTCCTATCGACCGAACCATCTGGCTGTTTTGAAAGTAGTTTGCCGTTCATACCATAAATGACCAAATAATATCTGGGTTTCAATTAACCACAGGGTCCCTTTAAACGCCGGTGCAGATGTATATTTTGGTAAATAACCGCCGGTTCCAAATAAATGTCAGGTCTAATTTTTTATTTTTTAAAAAATTAAGGAAGAAGAGGTGTCCACTGACACTGCACGTTTTTCTTCTTCGCCTTTTTCACGCAGTGTGCTGCTTTCTGTCAGTCAGTATCACACTGATGATCGCCATGGCTCCGGTGCAGCAAAACAATAAAAAGTACCACTTGAAATTCAAACTTTCTGTCATAAAATATGCAGAGGACAACTCGGGAGAAGCAGCCGCTAGATGTTTCTCTGTCGACCAGAAGAGAGTGAGATAAACGGAGCTTGAGCGTCATCAACAGGGCCAGGCTGCCTGCTGGAGGAAGGAAGAAGGCTAGAGAGGAGCCTGAGATAAACATGCGGGGATGAGTTATCAGCAAACGGGCACGCCACGAGAGAGTGTCCCGCAGAATGATCAGGACGATGGAGAAACAAATGTCCGCCACCGTGAGTGACAGCAGAGATGAGGAGTTTGCAGCGAGTGCTGGTTGGCTGAATCGTTTCCTCCGCCGCAACAACTTCACTTGCAGAAGGATGCCAGAGAATTCACAGAGAAGCTGGAGAAGTTTGTGACATTTTCATCCAGGATTATTGTGAGGAAGGAATTAAACGCCTGTCCCAAATTGCCTTTTGGTCTGTTAAGTGATTGAAACAACTAAACCCCCCGGCTATTATTTGGTATTTTACGGTAAGTCCTTTCTCAATTTCCTCACTTTTCAGTCCACCGTGTTTTTCCCGAACCGCCAACCCTGCTGCTTCTTCTTCTGATTCCCTTTCTGCCACCCTCTGGATCAAGACTACAGGTGCCACTGACGGCCGTAAATCTTTCAATGCGCGTTTTGTTTTTTGTTTTTTTATACCGAGCGTTAATCGCGCGTTAAAAAAATTAACGGCGTGAAGAGGATGTTGCGTTAACGTGTTATTAACGCGTTCATTTTGACAACCCTAATATATATACATATTCATCACAGTGGACAGTTGCACTTGGAGTCAAACAGAGTTGTTGATGGGACAGATGATTGTTTTATGGCGGGGCAGAGGGTCCAGCAGCAGAGGATCACATCCCCGTCCCTCAGAGGAGACGGGTCCAACTCACCTGGCTCCTGAAGGGAATGGTAGAAGATGCTCTGATTGGTTTGATCTATGTCCTGCCAAAAACACATCCATGACTAATTCAGAGACTGAACACAACCTCTTTGTGTCCAGACTATCTGCTGTTTGATGAGCAAAATGGACTTGGACACGCCCTAAACGCACCACCACCATGTGCTATAGACCGTTTAAATAGGCCCTTTGACTTGTTGTCACTTTCTGTTGCCTCAAGATAGCAATCTGCCATCAGTCCACCTGATCACACCTCACTTACAGTCCAACATGTCACAAGTACATTTGCTTTTTAAACAACGTGGGCACTGGGTGAGAAAATGACAACTGAGTCAGGCTGAAACTAGCTGTGAGACTACTTTTGTTTTGGAGTCCTATAACAGGGATTATTGTTGGAATATAGAGCTATTTAACTCTGATTTTAATAAAAACCATATCACAGCAGCTCTCAGTGTAAATGAAGTCCTGAAGGTTGTGGTGTCTCTTGAACAGATTGAAGAAAATGTCCTCAGAAGTCATGAACATCGCTGCCCTGGGTCGACCTTTCACCCTAGGAATGCTCTATGATGCTCGCAGAGATGAACTGATCCCAGGTAAGTCTTGACATTGACATATGAACTACTAATATGTTTAAAACAGTACTGTATGTAGTATATCTATAAATAGGTTCAGGAACTGTTCAAGCTGTTCTGGTCCCTGGTTCACAAATCTAGTTCTGCAGATTTTCTCAATCATGTTTGTTTGGAACCCAACAAATGTCACATCATCCTGATTTTAATAGTTTGTTCAGTGAAAATTAGAACTCTGACCCAAAAACCATCATTCTCTCTGACCTCTCTAATCATGTCACAATTGAAATATGATTCTTTGACCACATCATGCAGCCGATCCAAGATCCAAGTCCACAGTGATTCCTGCTTTATGAGACAACTGATGTTTTCCAATTTCTTTAGGTTTGACATTGTGGGATCAAAAAACTCTGAAAGAGAAAACAGTTGAAACATCTCAAGAAACCAGTAACTTTGAAGTCTCTGCATCTGACTCCATTGAATCCAAGTCCTCTCTGTTGGACATTGAAGCTTCTCTGAAGGTCAGTTTCCTGTGCGGGCTGATTGAAGTTGGAGGATCTGCCAAGTATCTGAACGATACGAAGAAATTCAAGAATCAGAGCAGAGTGACGTGTCGGTACAACGCTACCACACACTTCAATCAGTTGTCAGTGACTCAACGTGAAACCATGAACACCCAACAGATAGATGTCATCAAGAAGGGCACAGCAACACATGTAGTCACAGGAATCCTTTATGGGGCAGATGCTTTCTTTGTGTTTGACAGTGAGAAGTTAGAAGACAGCAGCGTTCAGAACATCCAGGGCCACATGGAGGCTGTGATCAACAAGATCCCCAAATTTGATGTTGAGGGTAAAGCTGACATCAAGCTGACTGATGATGAAAAAAAGGTGACCAACAAATTCTCCTGCAAATTCTACGGAGACTTCATTCTTCAAAGCAACCCTGCAACATTTGTAGAGGCAGTGAAGACCTATGTAGAGCTTCCAAAGCTGCTGGGAGAAAATGGAGAGAAGACTGTTCCTCTGAAGGTCTGGATGACGCCTCTGAAGGTCTTTGACACGACTGCAGCTGAGCTGAAGAATGTGATCAGTGTTGGATTAGTGTGGAAGGTGCAGGATGCTCTCGAAGATTTAAGAGAAATACAAATGAGATGCAACGATTCTCTGGACGACACAGTGGTACAGAATCTTCCACAGATCCAAGAAGAGTTAAACAAGTTCCAAAACTGTTGTAATCTTTACATATCTAACCTCCAGACAAACATGGCGAAGGAACTTCCCTCCATCCGTGAAGGTAAAGAAGACGAGAGCTCAGTAAAGAAACTCCTTGATGACAGAAACAAGTCACCATTCAGTCATGAAACACTAGACGAGTGGCTGGATCATAAAGAGAGAGAAATCAACGTCATCAGGTCCTGTGTGGAAATGATGGAGGGAACAACGATCGTCCATAATCAGTCAGAGCTGGACAGAGAGGTTCTTGCTGCAGGTGTTGATGAAGCTCTGTGCTTCGTCTTCACCTCCCTGCAGAGTGCTGACCCCGTCCTGGATGAGATGGACAAACACCTGAATTTAGTTAAAGAAAGTACCAATAAAGTCCCATGGTACTACTCAGATGAAGTTTTAACCAAAATGAGAGAAAAAGCCAAATCTTTCCAAGAATTTGCCAAATCCTTGAAGAGCAACAGCAGATTCTGTTTCCTGGTAGCTGCCATCACAAATGAGAAATACACCGGAGCAACCATCTACCACTACAGGAACGGCATTCTGCGCACTGAGGATTTCTCAAAGCCGAACATCCCTGATGTGGAGACTGTCACAGACAGAAGAGATTTACTCTGGTGTAAGTATTTTATTTTCACTGTAAGACAAATAAGAACAAATGAGTCTCCTTCAGAAACCTGACTGCTCATTCCTTTTATTACTCTCACACTTCATTTTAAGCTTTCTTACAAAAGTCCTGCAGATTTTCTGGGAGCTGACACTGAAACTGATTTATAGAGGGACTTCAGTGAAATGAGCGACAGTACTGTGGATGCACAGCGGTTAAAGAAGTACTCAGATCCTTCAATTAAGTAAAAGTACCAGAACAATAATAGAAAATTCCTTCATACAAGTTAGTCCTGCATTCAAAAGACTACTGTAGTAAAGTTATACAGCTGTTATCAGCAAAATGTCTTCAAAGTATCTGAAGCAGATATTTTGATATCTATCTGTAAGAACACAGCTGGACGGAGGCTGAGATCTGAGAGTTTAATGAGCAGCGACTGCTCCACTCTAACTGTTGGCTACATGACAGTCAAAGATCATCAGTTGAAGTTGGAACTGAAAGTATCTCAAAGTGAAATATTTACTTTCCACCACTGTCCATGAACAGTACGTAGGAGCATGTGAGTGATGTTCAAATATATGAGCCTGTCCTTTCAAATGTGTTCAGAATAATCAATAAATGTGTTTTCAGTATGAACTGTGATCATGATCACGTCTTGTTCTCTCCATCAGACGCCTGTGATCTCACTCTGGACCCAGACACAGCACACAACCATCTCATTCTGTCTGAGGGAAACAAGAAGGCGACAGATGTACTAGAACAACAGTCGTATCCTGACCTCCCACAGAGATTTGGTTATTATAATCAGGTTCTGTGCAGAGAGGAGCTGACTGGGCGCTGCTACTGGGAGGTGGAGTGGGAAAGTTCTAAGGTCAATGTTACTGTAGGAGTTTGCTACAGAGGGATGTCAAGGAAAGGAAAGAGTGACCAGTCTAGGATTGCAGGGAATAAACTGTGCTGGTGTTTAGGATACGTCCAGATCCCAGGTCCAGAAGTTCTCACTGCAGAACATGATAATCAGAACCATGAGTTACCTGTTCCTTCTCCCTTCCCCCGTCTGGGAGTGTATCTGGACTGGTCTGCTGGCACTCTGTCTTACTATAAGGTCTCATCTGACACTCTGAGCCACATCTACACCTTCCACACCAAGTTCACTGAGCCTGTTTACCCAGGCTTTGGGATTTGGGGGAGATCCAGCATGTCTCTGTGTCTGTAAACTTGTCAGCACATGATTCAGTTCAGATTCAGTTCAGTTCACTGAAATCACTGATTCAAATGTTTGGATTGTGAAGCGTCATCATGTCAGTCACATAACAATGTTAAATAATATAACGCTTCTTTATGTTTGAGTATCTTTAGTGCACATGTAATCATGTTTGAGTATCTTTAGTGCACATGTCATCATGTTTGAGTATTTTTAGTGCACATGTAATCCTGTTTGAGTATCTTTAGTGCACATGTAATCATGTTTGAGTATCTTTAGTGCACATGTAATCATGTTTGAGTATCTTTAGTGCACATGTCATCATGTTTGAGTATCTTTAGTGCACATGTCATCATGTTTGAGTATCTTTAGTGCACATGTAATCATGTTTGAGTATCTTTAGTGCACATGTAATCATGTTTGAGTATCTTTAGTGCACATGTAATCATGTTTGAGTATCTTTAGTGCACATGTCATCATGTTTGAGTATTTTTAGTGCACATGTAATCCTGTTTGAGTATCTTTAGTGCACATGTAATCATGTTTGAGTATCTTTAGTGCACATGTAATCATGTTTGAGTCTCTTTAGTGCACATGTCATCATGTTTGAGTCTCTTTAGTGCACATGTCATCATGTTTGAGTATTTTTAGTGCACATGTAATCCTGTTTGAGTATCTTTAGTGCACATGTAATCCTGTTTGAGGGTCTTTAGTGCACATGTAATCATGTTTGAGGGTCTTTAGTGCACATGTAATCATGTTTGAGGGTCTTTAGTGCACATGTAATCATGTTTGAGGGTCTTTAGTGCACATGTAATCATGTTTGAGGGTCTTTAGTGCACATGTAATCATGTTTGAGGGTCTTTAGTGCACATGTAATCATGTTTGAGGGTCTTTAGTGCACATGTAATCATGTTTGAGGGTCTTTAGTGCACATGTCATCATGTTTGAGGGTCTTTAGTGCACATGTCATCATGTTTGAGCATCTTTAGTGCACATGTAATCATGTTTGAGTATCTTTAGTGCACATGTAATCATGTTTGAGTATCTTTAGTGCACATGTAATCATGTTTGAGTATCTTTAGTGCACATGTAATCATGTTTGAGGGTCTTTAGTGCACATGTAATCATGTTTGAGTATCTTTAGTGCACATGTAATCATGTTTGAGTATCTTTAGTGCACATGTCATCATGTTTGAGTATCTTTAGTGCACATGTAATCATGTTTGAGTATCTTTAGTGCACATGTCATCATGTTTGAGTATCTTTAGTGCACATGTAATCATGTTTGAGTATCTTTAGTGCACATGTAATCATGTTTGAGTATCTTTAGTGCACATGTAATCATGTTTGAGTATCTTTAGTGCACATGTAATCATGTTTGAGGGTCTTAGTGCACATGTAATCATGTTTGAGTATCTTTAGTGCACATGTAATCATGTTTGAGTATCTTTAGTGCACATGTCATCATGTTTGAGTATCTTTAGTGCACATGTCATCATGTTTGAGTATCTTTAGTGCACATGTATTCATGTTTGAGTATCTTTAGTGCACATGTAATCCTGTTTGAGTATCTTTAGTGCACATGTAATCCTGTTTGAGGGTCTTTAGTGCACATGTAATCATGTTTGAGGGTCTTTAGTGCACATGTAATCATGTTTGAGGGTCTTTAGTGCACATGTAATCATGTTTGAGGGTCTTTAGTGCACATGTAATCATGTTTGAGGGTCTTTAGTGCACATGTAATCATGTTTGAGGGTCTTTAGTGCACATGTAATCATGTTTGAGGGTCTTTAGTGCACATGTCATCATGTTTGAGGGTCTTTAGTGCACATGTCATCATGTTTGAGGGTCTTTAGTGCACATGTCATCATGTTTGAGTATCTTTAGTGCACATGTCATCATGTTTGAGTATCTTTAGTTCACATATCATCATCTTTGAGTATCTTTAGTGCACATATCATCATGTTTGAGGGTCTTTAGTGCACATGTAATCATGTTTGAGTATCTTTAGTGCACATGTAATCATGTTTGAGTATCTTTAGTGCACATGTAATCATGTTTGAGTATCTTTAGTGCACATGTAATCATGTTTGAGTATCTTTAGTTCACATATCATCATCTTTGAGTATCTTTAGTGCACGTCATCATGTTTGAGTATCTTTAGTGCACATGTCATCATGTTTGAGTATCTTTAGTGCACATGTCATCATGTTTGAGGGTCTTTAGTGTCTTCTGGACGTTCTTCCTTTTTGTTTTTTGACCTTTGATTTGTGCTGATCTTAGAAAAGCAATCTTTTGTCATTTGAACCAATTTCTGTACTTTTTCTTTGAATTGTTGTGATTTAAACCAAAAAAAATATATAAAAGCTGAAATAAAACTGGAGTGTATTATGTACATTCCAACCAAAGCTCTTGACTTGGCTTCTTTTTGAGGTGGTCTGATCTGGTCGCCCACAGGTAAAGAGATCCTGGAGTCTCTGTGAAAGGCTGACACATTCATTTAATACAAAAAGATGTCTTGAATTGAAGGAAATAAATCGCTAAAGCTAATAAGATTCATATTCTATTTGATGGTGTTAAATCTGACTGGTTATTTCACTGGATTTGTTCTGGTGTTGTGATTGTGAAGGTTACACTTCATCAGATATTCTTTCATTGTTTATGCATTTGAGTAAAAGTTAATCAGACCTTTTAACTAATTGTTCAGGTTTTTCAGGGATCTTGAAGTTTCCCCATTTAAAAAAAAAACAGACCTCACAGTTTATAGAGTGAGAGTTCCTCCAGTCTGACCTTTAAAATGAGTCATTCTGAGAATACAGTAAATCCCTCACCACCTATACTGCAGACTCTGTTGTTAACCGGACACACTGACATAAATTAGTCCATGGAACCATGCAACAATTCTGTCAGTTTGGTGGATGAAATATAAGTCCCAGATTCTACTGTAGTCGATTCACTTTTAGCAACAGCTTTAATGGTTTTTAAATTTAAGCACAAAATTATTGGTCAAAAACTACATTGTACATATAAACACATATATTATATCATATCAGAGTGTTTTCAGCATCTCTGTTGTCATGAAATGTTTTTAGGGGGTTTATTTCTTAATTTAGTTATTAATTACTTTTAATTGAACTTGTTTCAGTCACAACACATACAACAAATCAATATTTATTTTGGAGTCTTAATATGAACTTGTTCACAGTTTGTTCATAGAAATTCTAATCTTGATGATTCTTCATTTATGAGTTACTGAAAATATTAATTTGACTTTATTTCCATCGGTAAAAGTTGGACACGAAGGCGGAAGTATGTCGGAGTGAATCATCTCACTTCATACAAACCTTCAGTCTGACGTGAACCAGATGTAGAACCATCCAGAACCACTGCAGCGATTGTGCTGCAATTGTGATATTGTTTCTGTGTGTTGGCCCAAATATAGAAATAATACAAATATCAAATAAATACAGCTTGTTCTCAACAACATCATGGTAAAATGCAACTCTAATGGCTGGTATGTAGGAATGTGTTCCTAGCCTTTCACTTTCATCGTCTTTGTGCTTTGATGGTTTCTATGTCAGCACTCAAAGTTTACAGGTTTCATTAGTTGCATTTTTAAACCTCACATACTGGCTGTAAGAGCCAGTAAATTGTTTTAGGCTGTCACCTCAGCCTCTCTCTGTGTTGTCTGTTGAGCCAGTAAATGACTGTGGACTGCCATCTAGTGGCCAGTCTCGGTGAGGGTAACAAGGTGTAAAAGGGAGGAGACTATGAGCTTTGTAAACTCACCTGTGTGTATGCTCACCTGTGTGCATCTCCATCACCTTCTCCTTTGTCACCGCTGGGTTGGCGCAGCGTCTGTGCTGCCGAGTCTCTCCTTGTTTAGATTATTTGTGGTTCTCCGAGTAATTTGGCTTTTGAGCCATATAAAGTAATCATGTACCCTCTTTATGTTGATTAGGTTGCTGCGGTCTGTTTTAAGTTTGTTTTATTATCAGGAGGCAGATGGTTCTCCAGACGGATGGGATGCCACCAACACTATTTTGATATGGTTGATCGAGTTAACAATGATTGTTAACGTTTTCCAATAAATGATAATATCTTTTATTTTTATTGAATGAGCATTTGGAAATTGTACACGAAATGTTCATGTATTTAATCTAATCTTTTTCTTTTTCTTTCTGTATTTCCTTTCCATAGTTTTCATGGTACTACAGCTGACAGTAAAATTCAAGCACCTGTTTGAATCTCTCCGCCTCATTCGTTGACGCCAGGCATGGACTGGCCATCTGGCATACCGGGCAATGCCCGGTGGGCCGACACACATTTTTAGGCCGGGCTGTCATAATTTAATCAAAAAAGTATATTATAAATCATTTGATTTTCTTGAAGGACATTGGGCTAATCCAATGAAATCTCTGAGGCCTCCTCTTTTTTTTTTTTCTAAGTGCACAATTTAGAGGGAGCGGCCCATTGGTCCATCTTCAATATAGACAGTGGACTCATCCAATCAGGATATAGTACGACAGCGGCCCCACTCCTTCCCACTGTCTCCTGTAACTTGTGGTCAAGTGTTAAGCGCGAGGAGTGACAACATGGAGCAACCAAGGAGAAAGAAATTGGGTGCAGAGAAGTTGCGTGCTAAGCAGTGCCGCTGCTAGCCATTTTGGTGGCCTAAGCATAATTCCTTTATGATGCCCAACCCCGAGGAAAAAAACATTTGTTTTTGCTTAACATATAACTCAATACCAATAACAGAATAGCAGCATCACAATGTAACACCCAAGAACAATAAAACGAAAAAGGAAAAAAAAATCTACTTTGTAAACACAGAACAGGTCACACAGGTCTCTACAGTGTCACCTGCTGATGGACTCTGAATGACAGGACTTGTGCTTTCAGAGGTGGTTCTCTGCAGTGTGTCTGTCCCTAAACTGCTGGCTGAGGGTGGCTGATCAGGGCTTGGTACTGTTGTAGAGTCTACAGACCTGCTGGCCGGCTGGGGTTGATGTGTGCCTGAACTGCTTGTAGATGGTTGCTCATCATCTGTATCTTCCTCTTGGCCACGCGCTCCTCCTTGGTCGTATCTCAGCATTGACCCTTAATTGATTTAGATATACGAAGAAAAAGGATCAGTTTAGAAAGAGACAAAATATTCAAACAAAGAATCTTATACCGAAAAAAATTATGAACATTTAAAACTGAAAGCATGAAGCCAAGGAGCTCTCCCCCTTTATTACTTATTTATCAACTATTTGATGAATCTAATCTAATATAATATAAAAAGCATAATGGAATGAGTTGCAGTATTGCACACAATTGAACAATAAAGTTTGCTTTATGTCATTCATAATGGCATTTTATATGTATATCTTACCAACAGGAATAAGAGCAACATGATACACCTAACACAAGACTACATTCCTCAATCTAAAACATTATTTTACCACTTACTTAAATACAACTTAAATATGGTTACTAGAGCATTTTGTCTAAAAGTTTCTCTGTTTCACTGGCAGATATCGTCCATGCCTTTGCATCCTGACATAAATGCAATCTAAACACCAGTTCATTTTGTCCTGTAGCTTCTGTCACATTCAGCTGTAGCTAAGCTAGCTGCAGCAGTAACACTAAAAGTCTGAGTTCTTCAGACTTCACATTATCAAGAGACATTTTCTGTTCCACTGCACATCTGACACCTCAACTAATGTGTGTGAGAGACTGTAGCCTACAT
Source organism: Sparus aurata (assembly GCF_900880675.1). Classification (NCBI taxonomy): domain Eukaryota; kingdom Metazoa; phylum Chordata; class Actinopteri; order Spariformes; family Sparidae; genus Sparus; species Sparus aurata. Next base: position 26,049,759 of record NC_044206.1, on the reverse strand, counting down.
TCTGCTGAATTCACCTGAATGACAATCCTAAAGATGGTGGTGGGTTTGTTATTGTTGAAAATACGCGTTCTCAAATGACACTATGCTAGGTACACTTTGCTAAATGCCTGGCTATAGACTATTAATCACACGCTACACGGTAATAAATGGTCTGAAACCAGAGGACTTGTTAGCCGACCTTGTGCTCTGACTGCTAACTGTTACTGATAAAGTATTGAACACCATCATGTCAAAATAAACCATAACTACTGCTCAATATCTAAGTAAAGTAACAGCTAGCTGGCGTCAGTTTCTTGTAAAGTGCAATTTAGCATTTTACAAGTAACTCAATTTAGCTTGCACCTAAGTTTTAACATATTTGAGTTTGCTAACATTAGCAATAAGGTCAGCTAGTTGGAGGTGTATGCTGGGCTAACCATCACATTAGCAGCACATTTACCATATTTAAGAATGATTAAACATGAACTTACCTGCAAGTGATGCACGGGCATCATCTCACAGCTTCTTCTTTATTTTCTCTGCTCCTGACTCCTGCTGTCTTCTCGGGGCCATTTCCAAAAAAGTTGACAGCCTGCTGTCAAACTTCGTCAGGTGCAATCCAACAGACCACTGAGAAAGGGGAGGGGCATCCACGAGGAGCTGGGAAGATGAGTGTGTGTTTGGGGGGAACCATCTTTGCTTTCTTGAGCAATTAAATATATCTCTTGTTCTGCCTGTTTTGTGATATACATGCCTAAAAAGTACCTGATATTTGTATAGGGAAATAATATCAGCATTATAATATTTATGACTATGATGATTTCTCATAATGATATTTTTGGCCCCTCAGCACTTGGTGCCCTACGCACAGAACGTGATGTGCGTGGTGGGAGCAGCGGCTCTGGTGCTAAGAGAAGAATCTCACTGTAGATGCTGCAAAATGTGCTAAAATCACAGACATGTTCGCTGGAGGGGCTGCTGTAGCCTCCACGTCCTCTGAGACAGCAATGATCCAGCAACAGCAGGTTGAAGGTGAAGAGATGCTGACTGACAGGGAAAGTGTACAACCGGTAAGCAGGTAGTAACGTTAGGATGATACAGGGACTGTGAGGTGATGGAGGTAACGTTAGCTATATTACATGTAGAGTTACTAACGGGTCGACCGGACCTGCGGGCTCGGGCCGAGTTAACGTGGGGGCCAGACAATTCATGCTGGTGTGTCGGGCTGCGTCGGGTTGGGGCTTAAAACCCCACGGGCCGGGTCGGGCATGGGTGCAGATCCTGGGGGACGGGGAGGGGCATGTCCCCCCCAATTTCTAAAAAAACATGAATTGTCCCCCCCAATAAAAATGTCCTAAATTATTCAAAATTGAAGAAATGTATTTTCAGACTTCACAATCTAGATTCACATCTAAAATGAAATGATTGAAAAGGTGGAACAAATAATTTTTGATAAATATATTTCTGACTCCACATTCCATCTCTTCATATTTTGATATTCATCCATATCAAATAATCATGCATAAAGTAGTCCCATACACTGGGAGGAAAGGAAGATGGTGAGAAGAATTGGGTATCTGGTGTCACACAGCGGTGAAGTTGTCTTGTCTTAGGTGTTTTGTCTCGTGTATTTCCTGTTTTATTTTGAAAATTCTAACTACCCTCTCGTTTCAGGTCACTTGCTCTTCCTCATGTGTCCCTGGTCTGACGTCACCCTGATCCCTGATTGTTTCCACCTGTTCCCCATTACCCTTCTGTGTATTTAAGTCTGCGTCTCCCCTTGTCTTGTGCCAAAGTGTTTAGTCTGTCGTTCACTTAAGCCCTTCGTCACAGCCTCGTCTTGCTAAGTATCAGTCTTGTCTTGTTGAAAGTTTTGAAATTCATTGGTTTTTGTTTCTGTCATTTGTTATGCCTCGAGTAGAGTGATTTTTTTGTTGTATCCCTTTTTGGAAGTGTAGCTTAGCTCACAGTTTTTGTTTAGCCTGTTTGCTTTCCTCCAGTTTGGAGCGATTTTGAGTTTTCTGTTTTTCTAGTTTAGTTAGTTGTTTATAGCCGTGTTTTCCTCTTTGAGAGTGTTTTCTGTTGTAATTTTTAAGAATCAAATTAGTCAGGTTTAGTTGTGTAGTTTCCGTTTACTCGTTGAGATCCCACCGTTGGTGTGGTTTTGTTTTCTCCTTGTTCTTTTGTTTTCTGCTTCGCCTTTCAGGTTCAGTCAGGTTCAGGTTTTGTATAGCCTTTTGGTTATCACGCTGTCTGGTTGCATGAAATTTCAGAATAAAAGCCTGTTGAATTTTTGATTCTGCCCTGCATCTGAGTCCTCCTTTTAGTCCAGGCCTGACATCTGGGCAGGGTTGGGAGGGTTACTTTAAAAATGTAGTCCGATACAGTTACTAATTACCTGTTAAAAAATGTAGTTAGTAACATAATCCAAGTACCACAATATTAAAGTAATGTAACTTGATTACTTTAAGTTACTTTTGGATTACCTCAATGCACATGCAATTAAAGACTTCCTCTGAGGAACACATAAAGCAAATTAAATATTTAATTAATTGTAGGGTATGTTAGATTTATTCAGTTTTATTCATTGACTACTAACTATTCAGCTGTATTCAAGTATTACATGACATATTACAATAATAATAATAATAACAGTTATTATTAGTGTTATTGTAACTACTAGGCCTATTTCTTGTAATAGCAGTAGTAAAACACCCCCACATATAGGATGTGTGTCACTTATTTGTCCCCCAAAATTACCCATACAATTTCCTAATATAATCATGCTATTTTAATACCTTGTTGTGATCAAAAGTGTTAGAGACCCATTTCAGTCACTGCAGGTGTTTCAGGCAATTTTGTAACGTACAAGCCTCACAAGGTGGCAGTGGCTACATTTCAAGTGTCTATGGGGCCCTCGAAAGTCAACAAGATTTCCACGATGAAGTCCGTGCAAATGTTTCACAATAAAAGCCTACTAAGCTATTTATGTTAGAGGACTTTTAATTTGAGACGGACACAGGAAGTGTTGAATTTGTATTAACAATGTAATGTCTTAATTTTAACAGGGCAAACGGGAGCGAACCAAAACGAGACTTCAAAACTACCAAAAAACCTAAACACGTACCATCCCGGTCACCGGCAGCACCACCCACAGACCCAGTAGTAGTACCTAGTAGCAGCAGCAGCAGCAGCAGTAGTAGAAACAATGACAGCCTGAGCCTGGTTAACAGGCTAACTAATGTTAACTTTAGCTAACAGAATTTCTGTGTAGCTAGCTAACGTTCGCAGTTTCGCTTACCATTAAATGTTTCTTTAAATTAGATGTGGAGTCCTTGGACGATGGCAGTGTGTGCACAACTGGGAGGCATAGCTTGCACTGTGCAGTGATGTTGTTCCCTCTTACTTCTTTAGAAACAAAGTAATGCCGAAATTTCCACGCAGTGAAAGCATTTTTTTCTCTAGCGCTCGAGTCCATAATGAGCCGTCTGGCTTCACTTAAGAGCAGAGCGTCGTTGTGACTGACTTGTCTGAACTGTAGCAATGTGTGCACGCGTGCATATGGCATTGCCGCATTGGCAAGTGTTAGATTCATTCATTCACATTTATTCATCATTTATTATCATATATTTTAATTGTAATCCAACTAATAATCCCAATTTTTTTCCAAATGTATCTGTAATCTGATTCGGCTTTTTTTTCTGTAACTGTAACGGAATACAGTTACTGACATTACATGCCCGAGACCCTTAAAATTATGATTTACTAATATACAGTTAAGTAAGCAGTGATGCGCGCTGTTGGCTGTTTAGGACAAATAAACAAGAAAGGTAAGCACAATAAATGATTCCCTGTGCAGTAGGGCTGGGTGATTATGCTAAAAATAATCATGATTATTTTGATATTTAAATCACGATTAATAAACACAATTATTCACTGATTTCAAAAAAAGGATTTATTGAGCCACCAAAACTCAACTTTAAAAATAACTTTTAGAAAAACACCCAGATAGATTAGTAACAAGTAAAAAAGTAAATGATAATATTTGTATGTTTGCGTGATGGCAACACGTACCGCTTGTCCAAAATCTTGACCAGTGTCTTGAAGCCTGGGTTGCTAACTGTACTGATAGGGCACATGTCCTCAGCGAGCATGAATGTCACAGCCTCCGTTATCTCTCACTGTCGCCGGGAGCCGGTGGGAGATGGAGCGGCATTGTAAAGAGTGTCGTCAATGGAGGACTGTGTTGCGGTGGCTGTAGCTGAAGTTGACGCTCTTGCACTTTTTTGGGTCTTTTGCTCCTTCAGTACTTTGTCATAGACCACTTTATGGTTAAATAAATGTGTCGTGTTGCCCTGGGGTGCAGACACAACGGTGTGACAGACTTTGCAAACAATCTCCTTCTGCTCCACGTCCGACGATTTGAAGCCAAAATGTCTCCAAATGACCGAAGCTGTCCTACCTTTCTTTTCAACTAAAGGCTCAGGCTGCTTTTCTGCCATGTTCTCGATCTCTCATTCCACATTTGATCCACACACTCACTGCAGCAGCTGCAGGCGACACAGGTGCGTTCACTGTGCTTTTACAGCGCAGTAATTTGCATACACGACGCGCGGCGGCACGTTAATCGTTTTTCTTCGATTACAGTGTTTTCATGATCGTGAGGAGCCAAAATCGAAATCGCGATCAAAATTCGATTAATCGCCCAGCCCTACTGTGCAGTACTTTTTGAATTATATGGCGAGCCTCTACGAAGTTGTGATTTATGGTGGCATGGTATGAGTTGGATACGGACAAACAAAAAAATCCCTTTCGTGTCGCCCCAATCCTGACATCGGATCACCGCTGGGTCAGGTTGTAATTTTCAGGCCCGTTGATAACTCTAATGAGAACGAGAATGATGAGCAATGGTGGTCGATTAGTGTCACTAATAATTGGTGTTGCATACTTCCCAAAATCTGGCAGCCACGGCACCTTATTCTGATAAAATATCAAACGGTCAAGGCTGAGAAGTGTTGGATGACTGTATGTACACTGTATGTTTATATCGCTGCATTTATAGTGCAGACAAAGAGTTATTGTATCTGAATAAAGCTAAATGTGTTTAATTAGTAGAGGAGGTTTAATAATTAGAAAAATTATCCAATTCATTGAATTTAGAAAAAAATACACATTGTAATACATAAAGTCAGTATACACACTTGCTTACATTTAAAGCAACACAGTATATATTAAAATATGTAACTTTAGATGAACAGAACTCTGAGTGTGCATTACTCTGTCTGTGTTACCAGAACATGAAAGTAAGTAGTATCTAGTGAGAATCAGTGCTAACATTAGCAAGCTGGGCTAACTAGCTTCCACTTTCTTGTTGAATGACGTCAACATTTAGCAGCTGATAACAGCAGCCTTCATCTAAAAACACATGTGGAGGCTCAACAAATATTACAATCCTCTGAACTCATGAGACACTGTGAGTAAGAAAAGTGACATGATGTCCTCTGAGCACTTGTGTACTTTATTGTAGTAGTTATATTTTAAAATATGCTTTTATATCATAGATGATGAAGCTTCTAACCTCACAACAGCCGGATGGGTCGTCTAAATGTTAAAGGATGTCAACATGTAGCAGCTGACGGCAGCAGCCTTCATGCTGAAATCAATTCAGCAGATATTTCTTTACTCTGTGTCAACAAAGATAAAAGCTGTATAATGTCCTCTGATGATTTATGTTCCATCATCATTCTATGAACTGAAACATGTGAATGTCTCAAATGATGAAGCCTTTTATAACCTTTGGTACCGTCAACTTTAGGACACACAGTAAATGAAACATCACACGATGGTAGACTCGGGTCATTTTATTGAAAAGCGTCTTCTGCTCATGAAGAGAGTGAACATGTCCAACAGGTGTTTACATTTCACATGAATCTGACATCCATTCAGCTCCATAACAATCTACAGTGAGCTCACAATCAAACTAACTGGTGTCCAACAGTGAAGCTTCTCCTCCCAACAGACAACAGAAAGTCACTGATTGAACCTGAGATCAGATCAAAGGTACAAACTGCAGAGAAACAAAATGATTCTGCTTGTTTTCTGATGATAATGTTGTTAATAACTGATTACTGAAGCAATTAAAGAAACATAACAAATGCTGAATCAAACAATATGCACTTAAGTAACATAAATGTGCCACTACAGACACAATGACATACGCAGGAACTTTACTGACATCAGGTGTCCTGCTCCCTCTGGGCTTTAATGCATTTTATGAATTTGTGAAGTATGCTCAAGCTAAAATGTTTTCTCAGTGTGAACCCATATCCCTATGAGCAGACCAGGGATTCACCACATCATTGTCATCGCTCTTAGCTGACTGGACGCAAGTCCACATAATTGCCACTTTTTCCAACCCAGAAGCATGGATACACAGGCTCAGTGAATTTGGTTTGAAAGCGATAGAGGGCAACCCTTTCGGTCCCTGAGATTTTGTAGAAGGACAGAGTGCTACTATGCCAGTCAAGAAGCACCCCAACTACCTTGCAGCCACCAGAGGGAAAAGGACCTTCCCACACTTTGCCATTGTAATATGCCCTCAGTCTGGGCTCTGAAGTAGGTTCAGCAGTTTGGCCAAAAACCCACGACTTGGAGTTATTTCCAAACTCAGTGCACGATCCCCCTGATTTCCTGTCAATGCTACCATATGCAACACCTACATACACAGATTCTTTAGGAGTATCACTCCATTCTACCTCCCAGTAATGGATCCCTTTCAAAGATTCTTTGGCAAACACTTCAGGATGTACAACGAATCTCTCTGGGCGTGGAGGATATTTCTGCCATGCTCCATTTGTTGCCTTCTTGTTTCCCTGAGACAGCGTGAGCTGGTTGTTGACAGTGTCTGGGTCCATGGTGAGGTCCTCAGCAACTGATTGAGAGATCAAAACAAAATGTGTTATTATTCTGAATTAATTATCAGAATATCAGATTTATCATTCTGATGGTTGGAGGAGAGATATTTACAGTCTATTTCTTAATCCCCCCCAAAAGAAAAAACAAGATAATCTTCTCTGCTCTGCGTATCTCACTGCTCAGGTTCTTCAGTACCAAATTAACTGTCAAATAAATTGTGTCTTCATTGATTTAGAGCTAATTAATCAGATGGAGGTAATTTTTAGCATAAATTCCGCAATGATGACACTTCAGTTTTCTCATTGATCAGCCACTAATATTTCATGGAACTACTAAAATAAAAGAATAATTATCAGTTCTCTAATTAATGGTCACAACAACATTATAGTCACAAAGAACTTGTAATGAATGATGTGGAATAATGTTAAATATGTTGATACTGGAAACTGATTTCCTGGAAACAGAGCTGTGACAGACAGAGATATTTAATAAAACAGTTTTAGAAAATGAAGCGGTCAAAACTTACTTTTGGTGAGTTCCTCTTTCTTCACATCATAGATCTCTCCTGGGGTGAAAGGTTTACCTGCAAAAGGTGATGCCTTCTTCTCTGAGGCCATTTCTTCTACCTGTTAACAAATGTTAAACAGGTGAACACACACTTCAACACTTCATCTGCACTGTTTTCAGCAGGATGACTCAGCTCACATGTTAACTGTGTAAATGCAGCATTTCTCTGTAGACATCAGTCTGACAGTGATTCTTCTACACTGACTGAGTTCAGTCACTGTCTAAACATATTGTGTCACCATCTGTCTCAGTTTGTCCTCACCTGGTCAAGTTGAGTAGATCAGCTGAGTTGTGTGAGAGTCTTCTGGACTTCCAACTGGAGCTTGCAGTGTGATGATCAGTGTGGCTGTGAGGTTACTTATATACTGTCAGATCTGCTGACTCCTCCCATGAGATACGTGCAGAGATGATAACAATCACTTTGTGGTATTCAGTGGAATACTACAGGGAAATATCACTATAAAGATATCAAAGTCTGAGGCCAACTGGGACTGTTTGTTTTTCTTTGTTTGAATAGTTGCTGATTAACAGTTTTTTCAGGTACGTAGACAGACACACAGGTGATCCGTCCAGTCTTCTGAAATTGGATGGGCTTATCAGACACAAGACACAGCCACAGTTACAGATTCTCTTCTATTATTTGTCAGAACATTTGATTTATTGATTGCTGGTGTGTCCCCTCAGAGTTGCCGTAGGGCAGGAGATGTTGTTGTTTGTGATATGTGGGGAGAGGAAATGAAAAGAAGCATGTTCAGAGCACTAACATGACGTCTCCATGTCCCATTTATTATTTGCTTATAAGAGGTGAACTCAAGATACTTGGGTAAATCTGTGGCAGCAGTGTTTCTTTTCCTGTGCTGTTGTTTCTCTCAGTCATGCAGTTTTCATACACAGTTTTCTAACCTTAGCTTGGCTACATTTACATTTACCAGCCAGCTGATGTAGTGGAGCGAAGTGCTCGGACTGGGGCGTTTGGCGGTAGATAGGTGCAGTTCCACTGACGGCCTTGAAGGCCAGCACCATCTTCTTGAATTGAGTGTGGGCTGCAACAGGAAGCCAGTGGAGGTCTAGTGGATGGTTTAGTTGCAGAGGCTGGGAGTCCAGCCAGGAATGAGTTGCAGTAGTCCAGGTGGGAGATGACCAGCGCTTGGACCAGTTTTTGCGTTGCGTCCTTTGTGAGGAAAGACCAGATCCTGTGGATGTTGGAGAGGGAAAATCTGCAGGATCGAACCACAGCAGTGATGTTGGGGTGCAGGATAGTCTGTCGTCGAGGATTATGCTCAGGTTCCTCACAGTCGATGAGGTGATACTATGACGTCCTCGACAGTGACTGACAGGTCTGTGCGAGGCAGTCCAGTGGCTAGTTGGCTAACATGGTTTTATGCATATGAGGCTAAGTTATGGACATGTGGTGTGGAGACGAGGACACTTTTAAACCTGGCACAGGGATGTTTGCCATGACATCAGAATCAGAATCAGAATTCACACTTGAGGTGTATCAGTCTGTTGCTGAAGGAGCTGCCCAGTGCTGTGATAGCGACCTGCAGGTGGGACGCCTTCACCAGCAGAGATGACAGCTTGTCCATCATCCTGCTCTCTCCCACCACCTGCTCTGGGTCAAGGGTTAGGGTTAGGGTCATCCCAGGATGGAGCTGGCCATACTGATAAGTTTATCCAGTCTCTTCCTGCTGCTGAGATGCTGCTGCTCCAGCAGACTACTCCATAGCAAATAGCTGATGCCACCACAGAGTCATAGAAAGAAGTCAGGAGGTCCCCCTGCAGTCCAAAGAACCTGAGCTTCCTCAGCAGATACAGTCTGCTCTGACCTTTCTTGTATGTAGCTGCAGTGTGATCAGTAATATACCTCCAGATATTAACAATGACCATCTCATAGTGTGACAAACCCCAACTTGCCGAATCGCTCTAATGGCTGAAGTGAAAGAAAAATTTAACAAAAGATGTTTTGATGTAATCTAACACTGCTGGGAAGTGTTCACATGGAAATAAAGAAACAGCTGCCAGCATAGATCACTACAACGTCCAAACCAGTTATGTGGAACTGGAGCTGTTTGTTTGTCTGTGTTGGAATAGTTGTTGATAGACGACTAAATCAGATAACCTATGGTTTTCCCCCCCTGTGTATCTCAACTGAAAGAACATTACTCATTCAAGGACGTTTTTTAAAAAGGTAAACAAAAGATGTTTCCTGATGTTAAACTGTAGAACAAATAGTATAAAAATACACCGTACCAAACAGTTTCTCCAGAGGCCAAGACAGATTCATACAAATCATCCTTTTAGAAGGTTTTCAGGTTCTCTTACAGGACTGGGTCTCCTCCAGAATTCATGGCTGTTTTCAGACAATCAATCCTCCGTCACTGTGTGTATTCTGATACACATGCAGATTTACAATGTATTCAAAAAGAAAAGAAACAAGAGAACCACGTGTTCTCATGAGAAATCAGCAGAACCGCAGGATGTTTGGTGGGTTCCTGCAACATTTCTCAACAAAACTCACATGTGACGACTCCGGCTCGGCCCGACACTGCCGGGCCTCACAGATATCCTCCTGATCTCACTAATCTGAGCTGCCGGGGATTCAGATGTTCATAAACTCTTCAAAACATTTTCACAATAGGTCACTTTCCAGAGCCAGAAGGACCAAACAACTTCAACCACTAGTCAGTGGGGATAATGGAAATATATTCAGCCTAATAAGAGTTACTGTAGTTAATGTGTTAGACGTCTATACCAGTATACATTTACACACCTTTACATGTACAGAATATGACCCTATTCATCATTATCTGCCCGCAGAGCTGCTCTTGGTTCTGTTTCATTCTCAACTCTGAGACGAGACCACATTAAAAGTCTCTGATATTGTGAAGTAAACCTGTGAATAATCAGAGAGGTTTGAGCACTCAGAGGGTCAATTAAAGTGTTAGAGGTCAAACTGTTATTCTGAGCAAAGGGAGTTTATTTCAGCATCAAATCACGGCTGAACTCAGGCGTCCATTAGCTCAGTTGTTATAGCTCGCGTCCCGTGTACAGAGACTCTGTACTCGCTGAACCGGCACCAGGGTTCCAGTTCCTGCCTGGAGCCCTTTGCTGCATGTCTGATCCTGATTCCTGCCATCTGTCAAGATGCTGATCAGTAAAAAGCAGACACGTTTCCACAGAAATAAAGAAACACCTGCTGGGACATGTCACTATAACATCCACGCCAATTCTGTGGAATTGGAGCTGTTTGTTTTTCTGTGTTGGAATAGTTGTTGATAGATGACCAAATCAGATAACCTAGGATTTATTCCCCCTTTGTATCTCAACTGAAAGAACATTACTCATTCAAGGAAGTTTTTTAAAAAGGTAAACAAAAGATGTGTTTTCTGTTTATTACAGAGATCGTGTAGACTAATGTCAGTTCATTTATTCATATTCATTTATTTATTCTGTTAGTTGTTTTAGCAGGTTCATTGAGCAAGAATCAGAACAACTGCAACTCAAATATTCATTCAACAGAAACTCTGTGATGATGGAAACTGCTTTATTGATCAGTAGGTGTGCCTTCATTTCTGTGGATAAACTTCATTCAACCAGTAATCTTTGTTTCTTTAAGGTCTCACATATTAGAGACTGCCAGATTCAGTCTTCTACTGACTCTTACTATGACATTCCTCCAGATATAATCATTGTTACGACCAGGGCCTAGGGGAAACCCTGGTGCAACAAGATTGAGAGTGAGACCGGTTTTCATATTCTCTTACAGGACTCCAGAATTCATGGCTGTTATCTGACAATCAATCCTCCGTCACTGTGAGTATTCTGATACACATGCAGATTTAAAATGTATTCACGTTATGTTATTGAATCAATAGATTGTAGAGCTGGTGAACACAATGCTCTCAGGGTTCTGACAACTAGTCCACAACTTCCTCCTCTCGTCTCCTCATGCAGGACGTTTAAGAATAATTTGTCATTACGTGAAAACCAGTTTCACAGCCATGACATGATATAAAGCAAATTACTAAAATATTAAAAGTTTAACTAGATAAAAATTACAGTAAACTGTGTTTGCACAAAAGCAAGCAGTGTGACAGCAACATGGTTCACTGTTAGGCCATAACTCAGTGGTTACCATATTAAGCCCTCTGCTCTTCCTCCTCTGCAGGCTGAGGATCGTCATCATGAACTTCAGGATACTCTGTAACGTCTACAGGACTGCTGAAGCCAGCAGAGCGAGGAGGAAGTAGGAAAACACAGACTTTAAACAGTAGTGCAGGTTCCTCATATTCCCTGAGTGAAGTGGGATCGTAATATTGAATACAATCTATAGTAATACATATAAATAATGCTTTGTATTACTATAAAAGTCATATCTAGTGAGAATCAGGCGCAGCGTTGTGGGTGGGTCTATCAGGCCCAGCTCTGGAAGTCTGGACCAGTCACCAAGTTAAATATAAATATTTAATATAAATGTTAAATATAAAATGTTAAATCTAAATCTAAATGTTAAATGTTAAATCTAAAGATAAATTGTAAATCTAAATGTTAAATCTAAATGTTGAATGTTAAATATTAAATCTAAATGTTAAATCTAAATGTCAGGATGAAACTAAATATTTAGCTAATATGCAAATTCACACTGCCTGTCACCAGAAGTACCAAAATAAAAGCTACCGAGTGTTGTGGTGGCTGTACTGTGGCGGATGCTGTAGCTGTCGCTGGTCCTTTTCACACAGAGACGCCGCATTATCGCCACAGCGGTGGTTCGCCAATTTTCCGCCGTAGAGCCAAGCAGCACCGGCATAAAGACGAACCGCTGTGTAATTCACACAGAAAGCCAGCATGGCGGCTCCTAAAGAGGCATGGCGGTACACGTCATCATGACTCCGGTGTTTCCCAGGTGTCCTCCTGTCAATCTAAACATGGACCCACTGACTGTTTATAATCATATGGATGCTGTTATAATGCGTTGGGATTGAGATCCTGACCCACCAAATCTCAAGCTGCTTGGCTCTGTGGGAACAAACAATTAAGGAGAATTGGCAAACTGCCGCTGCAGCAATTACGCGGCGACTCTGTGAAAAAAGCTACCGTCGCTGTCATTGCAGACACATCACTGAAACTCTGTAATGCCGCCAAAACGGCCCTACCAATGTTTCCAGCTAAGTCGCTGGACATGCTGGCAGGCAACATGGGAGCATTTGAGGAGACGTGAGTAAAAGTGCAGGGCAATCACTCCATCTGACTACCCGAAGAAAACCGCGGATAGCGCTTGTTCGCGTCACTGAGCTTTTATTGTGGTACTTTTGGTGACATGCAGTAAAAATGTGCATATTAGTTAATATTTTGTTTCACCTGTAACATTTAGATTTAACATTCAGATTTAGCATTTTGATTTTATAATTAAACAATTAGATTATTTTTTTTTATTTAGATTTAATATTTAACATTTAGATTTAAAAAAAACTTATTTAGATTTAACATTGACATTATACTTTTACAAGATAAGTAAATATTACAAGGTAAATATGGTCAAAAGTAACATTTTAAAATTGACATACGTTTTCACATCTTTACAATTGGCGCACCATATGATTCAGCGTGCCAAAACAAGCTGCTGAATATCTACTGTACCTTTTGTGGTACTTTCGTTGACAGGTTATTTAGTTTCACCTGTGACGTTAAGATTTAACATTTATGTGGCGTGGTGGAAACCCCCAGGAAATTGTAAGCCAACTTTTAATAAACAAGGGCACACAGGTTTGATGATACCACGGGGCTAGAGCACACACACACCACACAGTAAATTAAAGCACCTGTGAGACTGCACTCACACTCGTGAAGGGAACCACCACCATGGACTAAACTGGCGCCTCGGGCCCACAGCACCTAACCAAAACACAAAAGTTAAAATATGCATAAGGGTGCTACACAGAGCTGAGGCCTGTACTGCGAAGGGGGCTCAACATAGCCAGGCTTTGCGCTCATGATGCAGCTCAACAAAGCCCAGAGTCCCCAATCAGAGTTAAACGGTACTGCGACGGTGGTTATCAACTTAATTTGTCAAGTCCGGTTCTCTGCTTTGTGCTCTGCGCGCGTTCACATTAAAGGGGGCGTTTGACGTCATATTATTCTACTTCCGTGCGAAAATGGATCGATCCCAGGCCACATATTTTACTCAAGATGAGCAGATTCTTATTATGCAAGGCTATGAAGAAGTCAAAGAAACCATCACGGCAAAAAGTAACACTGTCGCCGCCAACAGAGCGAGGGAGGGCTGCTGGCAGAAAACTGCTGACCGTGTAAATGCGTAAGTTAGCAATGATTAATATTATGATCAATATTATATTAAGCCTTTAGTGTTTTAATTTCTGAAAGCTCAACATTATGCAACTTTACATATTAACCCTCATCCATTTAAAAAATAAATAAACTGAAGCAACAACTATCTTTTTTAATTTTTGAACGATGTCTATATTGTTTTCACATTTAACTGATCTCAGTTATAGAATGCACGTGTGTGTTTTGTTGAAAGCGAGGCTGAGTGTGCGTAGGCTATAAATGTTCAGTGTTTTTTGTATCACTGTGTCGGGATGAACAAGCAAATGTAGCTACTGTCCCTGTACAATGACAATAAAGACCTTTTTGACAGTGAAAATAGCTCAAGCCTGTAAGATTTGTGTTTGGGCGTACACTGCCCTACAACGGGTGAAACATTGATCAGTTCATCAGTTTATTCATGGCCACATCAAAGAAATAATTAACTTTACTCATTATCTGTGACAGATAAATACTAGGTTGGCCTAATTAATATTTCATATTGCATTTTATTAAGATGTGGAAGCAGCAGTTGGACATGGCAGCAAGTTAGAGCCAAACACAAAAACATCATTCAAAGTGGTATGTAGCCAAGCTGCCCCATCATTTTGTCAGTGTGTGGATAATATACTGTTTCCCATTTTATTGTAATATCATCACTATCTTAAGCCAACAGGAAGAAGAATGAAAAGAGGAAGACTGGAGGGGGGCCAGCTCCACCAGAATTCACAGTACCTGAGGAGCTGGCCCTCTCCAACAATGAGGGTCGTCCGATAATGGAGGGAATCGAAGGGGGGCTCAGGTCGGACCCGAGTGCTGGCGGCTCACAGGACAACCTTTTTGTCCATGGTATGTCAAGAGTAAAGTACTTAACATTTGCTTTTGGCATCAGGCAGGAAAAATCACTGTGTAATTTCAGTTGTAGGAGACACCACGGTGCTGCTGCCACCAGGGCAGTTTCCCTGCACCACCCCAGAGGTAACTATCACAGCAATGTGTCACGTACTTTGCATTTGCTGTGATCAGTCCATATCATGCAGACCTCTGAAATCATTCTTCAGGTTGAAATTGATGACCAGCAGACGGTATCTGTGCTGTCCGAGAGGCCCGAAGTAGGAGTGCATTTTTACATACTCATCTTAAGTAGGCCTACACATAATGAAGTGACTTAACTTGGTGGATATCTTTCACAGGAAGATGATCTACACTCTCTGCCCACAGCCTCTACCTCTGCGTCTGGCCTAGGGAGGGAAAGAACTGTAAGGGCTGTATGAAAAGTTAAACAATATATGACTAAGATAAAGGTGTTGTAAAAAGTAAAACTGCTTGATGAAACATGCCAGTGTCCTTTCAACCAAAACAATTCATACAGACCACAGACACACTCCGTGCAGTGTATAAAAGTAATTTGGAGCTGGACAATATCAAAAAGGACCTGGAAATAAAAAAAAACTGAAACTGGAAATTGAACTCTTGGAGTTTTAAAAAAAAGGTATTCTAGTAAATGGTACCTTTTTAAAATGGTTTGATAGCATGAAATTAATGCCTTGTTCTGTCTTTTTCTTCCCAGCAAATGCAGACATTGCAATAAAAAAAAAAAATGAAGACGCATTCAGTGAATGACTCTTTATTGTTCACATCACTGGCGGGTAAAATATTGGGCAGTAATTGCCTGCCGGATGGCAGCACCAGTTGGGTTGTCTGTCACCGGATCAATTATATCAGCTGCTGCTAATGGCACATGAGGGGTTTGTTCTTTCCTCATCATTGCGATGTTGTGCAGCACCACACATGCAGTGATGATTCCACAAGCGCGCTCAGGACGTACCCTCAGGCCACGCAGGCAGTTGAACCTGCACTTAATGACCCCAAATGTCATTTCTATCCTGACCCTGCACTTACCCAGAGCCGCATTAAAGTGACTCTGCGGTGGTGTGTCAGGGTCAGGATAGGGGGTCATCAAGTGCTGGGTACAGGGGTACCCTCTGTCCCCAACAAGCAGTCCATCAAAGAGGCCTAATGAAGAGAGAAATAAATACTTTGTCATTCTCAACAATTAAAGGAGTGAAAAAGAAGAAAATAGGATTATTTACCATATAGCCTACCTTGTTGTAACTGGTGACCCAGTGCAGACTCACGAAAAATTCTCGAGTCATGTACGGAGCCAGGCCATCTTGCCTCCACACTTGTGACCATCAATTGATGGTCACAAGTCATCTGTTAACAGGATTTCTGGTTAAATTTAAAGAGAGCACTGCACAAAGGTGGAAGGCATAAAAAGATTCCTTTAAAAAGACCTAATGCAACTGGATATTTCACTCATGTGAAAAGTCTGTCTAGACAATATTGTGTGCCACTGATAAAAGCCTATACATTCACTGTGCATGTACCACCGATCACCTGCAGAAATTATTTTTGAGATTTCACCTGCACATGCTGTGGATGGATTTGCGGTTGACATAGTCGGCCTCATGTTCCCCCGGGGGCCCCGTGATGGGTACATGAGTGCAGTCCACAGCACCAATGATCCTGGGAAATAGTTACATATATTATAGGCTATATTAGATTTCATTATGCAAGCAAGTAATACTGATGATGTAGAGGGGTATGAAAGTACATTACCAGATATTTTATAGAATCCCTCCTTAACAAGCATTGTGCTCAAATGACTTGGGAACACTACAAACATATTCAGCTTCTCAGTAAGAGCAAGAACCACTTTGCGGATGGCGCAACACGCAATGTTCCTGCTCAGATTTTCTGCATCACCAACTGAATGCAAGTAGGTTCCCGTGGCAAAAAAACGAAGCGCAACACAAACAGTTTGCCCGACAGTGAGTGCACAGCTTCTTCGAGTGGCATTCCTGACACTCGGCTCAATAAGTGAGCAAATGTACCGTATTCCCTCGGCTGAAAATCTATATCGCTCATAGAGAATTTCATCAGGAAATGCCAGCGGATCAGCGCGATCTCGAAGAAGCCGCTCACGTCGTAGTGCTGCCCGAATTATTCTTGCTCCCAGGTCCACCGGGTTCTCAATGAATGGTGACGCCATCTCCGAATGAGTTACACAGTGAAACAGCTGCGCTTTTATAGACGATTTTAAGCTGAAACGCTGAACATAAGCGGGTCGGGACCAGGTTATGAGCTCAGCATAAGTAACCATGGTGATCTAGCCGGGTTAAAAGAGAGCCACCTTTGTAGTACAGGGAAGCCTGGCTTTAGACTCAACATACCTCGCTAACACACTAAACTGGCTTCGCAGTACACCCCTCTGGTGTGGCAAAACACAATGAAAACAAAATACAGAAATACAAAATAGAAACGAATGATTTGCTAACACATGAAATCAGTGAAAAACAGTGGAATGTCCTTTAAACGGCTCAGAAGTGCAGCCTTATCAGAGAGGTGACCTTGCACTGAGGAGCCGGGCTGCCCACGCCAAAAGCGGCTCAATTGACAATAAGCTCTGGACAGGACACGTTCATGGGGGAGGCACAACGGCTGAATATTAACAGACTGCAAGTGGTCACAGAGAGCCAAAGACATCCAACATTTAAGTAGAGCCAAAACAGCAGCGTGGATCGAGGGAAAGGCATTCACCATGGCAATGGTGATTCTGGGGGGTGGCCTGGGGTGGCCAGGGCCACCCCTGTGGCCACCCCAGATCTGATAGGTGGTTGGTCAAGGTCGTCAACACAAGAAACAAGAGAAATGCTGTCAATCAATGATGACAGCTGATTTAGGGCCAGTTTTACATTTGTAACTAACACAGTAATGGTTGTACTGAGGTTGTGAGAGCTGATTTCTGGTCAGCGGACGTTTGGCCATGCAGGCCTGATAGGTGATGAGAGATGAGCACGGCACGCTGCATCTGCTGCTGCTGCTGCTGGTGGTCCAGTCTGGTCTTTAATGAAACAGGAGGACGGTCAAAGTGACGTCAACTGCTGTATAAAAACGCAGAAATCTGTCTATTGAGAGGTAATTTAATGTTCAGTTAGGTCGTAGGTCCCTCTGAATGTGTAGGAAAACTTTATCTAGCACTAAGTATCTAAAAGACGAACCACACTGCACCAGCTACCTTAGCAGCCTGCAAACCAAGTGAAGCATTTAACATCAGCGTTTTGTTTTTTTATTGTTATTTGGATACCGCCATGAAATATGAAATATTGTTTTCTGGACTGAAGACTGATGGTGTTTTTTGCAGATGTGTGTGTTCAGTAGAGCTAATGTTATATTTTTGACCAACCAGTGTGTGAGATATAGTGTGACAGTCTAGATTTTAGTAGCTATAACAAAAGAACAAGCTGTGATTTCTTTATTTGCTCTGATTTAAAGGATCTTTAAAGACTTTGTATCAATTAGCTCATCTTCACAGTTCACATATTTTTAGATGTTGCAAAAGCAGAGCAAATTGCATTCAAATGCCGCACATGCTTGAGATGCAATATGTGTTAATTGTGTTATTAAAACTGATCGAAGATGTCGGTAGTTATGTAAAAATAAACCTTTGTAGATACTATTAATAGACATAATTGGGCACATTGTTGACACCTCCTTTCTTTTTGACATTTTAATGGAGTCAAAGCTGTTATTTAAGGGGTTCCTGAGCCCCACGTACACTTGTACACACTGATTCTAATCTGATTTGACAATGATCCTGCTTTAAGTTTGTAGTTATAGCTATTACTGATTGAATTACATTTCCTCCAGGGTTATTAAGAGAATAGCTATAAAGAGAAGCAGAGATATTCAGAGCGGAAGCCAGCCACAGAGCCAGAGTCAGAGCCAGCCACAGCTTCTACCAGCAGCAGTGAACAGGCCCGGTCCAGTCAGCAGCCTCGGTACAGCCAGTGTTGGGAAAGTTCACTTTCTACATGAACTAGTTCCAAGTTCAGTTCACAAATGTTAAAATGAACTAGTTCAGTTTATAGTTCATAATTCAAAATTTTGAACCAAGTTCACAGTTCCAAAAATGAACTAGTTCATATAGTTCTTTTTTTTTCAATATGTTGCTGCGAGCTATTATTTTTCTAAATTATTGCCACAGCCCATATAGAACCACAGACAACAATTGTTCTATCAGTTTTAACACTGAAACTGCAGCTCTCCCACAATATACTGCAAAGAAGGTTGTCCAGCTGCGGCTGGGAGATGAAGACAACGGAGCCGCTACTGTACACCGTTAATGTGATCTGGGTGGTAGGGGATCCGTTTTGGCTCGCTGTTGCCGTGTCTTTAGATTTTTCATTCACTCGCACAGACCTTCTCGGCCGGGTGCTTTAGTACAATGTGCCGTTTCAGGTTCACTGTTGACGTTGTTGATGTACGGAGTTGCTTCTTGAAACCCGGCGGGCAAAGTTTACACAAAAAGGTCAGATTTTTCCCACCTGGATCATGACTGACCTTTTCATAAAATAGTTTTAAGTAATCATAGATGGCGTATTAATGGTGGAGGCACAGTCTGAGGTAGTGCTGCTGCCTTCATTTGTTTTTGCCTCGATGCTTCACATGTTGATGACGCATGCGGCGGTGCGACTCTGTGGTGGCTGGTGTTGCCAGTGTTATGTCCGTCCAGGACGAATTAATCTGTGTGGGTTTGGTAATGCCTCACTGCATGTTTGGTATGCAGCTGTTTCTGTCTGAACTAGTTAAGTTTCGTTTTGATCGAAAGTAAAGCGAGTTGCACAAAACTCTCGTCCAGCGTCCTTTTAATACACAACAGCCAGATTGGGTGTTTTTCGCTACCTGTTCACGGTGTGTTTTAGCCGGTTTTCGCCTGGAAGGCTCGGTGGAAATCTGGCACTGTCTTGAACGAAGTCAAACTGTGAGAACGCGCTGTTCACAAATGCCAGAATGAACACATTCACAATAACGTTCATCAGGCAGAAATACAGTACGGTCAGTTCACGTTCGCCCAAAATATGAACGAGTTCATGAACGATCGACGCGTTCAGGCACAACACTGAGTACAGCAGCAGTGACGAAGAGCAGTCAGCTCCCCCTGCACAGGATGGTAGGTCATGCTTGGATAGTTTGTGTGTGTGTGTGTGTGTGTGTGTGTGTGTGAATATCCAGCCTTACAATCTATCCAGACAATCTATACTTTAAATCTCAACCTCGGTCGGCTGCGTACGTGGCATTAAACTTAGCTATGCCATGGCCACCCCACACTAGCTTTGCGTCCCATCTTGGCCACCCATGGGCGGAAATCCCAGGGGGGACGAGGGGGACATGTCCCCCTCCAGTAAGGCTGTCCCCCCCTAGAATAATTTGAGACACAATTGATAATTTTTGAACAATGCAGTAGCATTTATTGAAAGCACAATGTAAGCGGTGCTCATTATAATCGCGCAATAATGTGCTATTTACATCTTTAAAGATTTAGTCCATTTTATCCAGTTATCCAGAGTTAATTGTCTTAACTCTCTATCTGTAAAACTGTTTTACAGATAGAGTTAGAATACATACAGTTTTGTGGCATAGTTGTCAGATGTTTGTAAATAAATAAATACAATAAATATATATTTTTGAGAAATTGTTTTATGTTGGATTATTCTTGAAGGTATTTCCTTTAGTTTTGGGATTGTTTGGAGCTTTTACCTCTTGTAAAGATATTGAATGGACTGTGGTGGAAGTTGGAACAGTGAACAAAGGTATTATGTCAGATGTGTTCACATAAAGTGTATTATTGCCACCTTCCACCTAATACCATTGTTTTGTATTGCTGGGTGAATAAACAAGAACTTGTATACAGCTAGGGTAAGGACTAGGGGTGTCAACGTCTACACGTGTAAACGGGTACACGGATAACAAATCATAACCGTTTAGAAAAATCAATAACCGTTTACACGTCTTTTTTTTTTCCTCCTCCTCCTCCTCGTTCATTTCTCATCAATATATATACTATTCAGGGTTTCCTCTACATGTAATTTACTGTGGCGCACCGCCACGGCAAAATAAATGCCGCCACACCTTAAAAATTCAGGCATAAATAAATCTAGTGGAAATATTTTGCCGTCGTCTTCCACCACAGTCTTTGACGTTAACTAGCATGTTGGATATTTAGCTTGATAATTGGCTAGAGGATTAAAATGGTCACTTAGAGCAGAGTCCTGCACGGGTCACCGCATCCGACCTGTTTCCCGACAGTAGCACAGATTACATTCCGTACCAGAGCCGACCCGCTATAAATTAATACCGACGGCCGAAGGAAAATTGGACGGACGCAATTTTTTAAAAGTGAAAGTAAGATAATGTTGCCTGAAAGCTTCAGATAATAACATTAACTAACTATACAATTAAATGTTCCCACTAGCGCAGTTATCCGCATACATAATAGATGAATGGGGTACAATGTTACGTTGATATAAAAAAAACAAAAAAAACCCCGCAGCCACAGCCAGTGTCGCGTCACGTCACTTCAAGTTGACTGGGGAACACGATGGCGGCGGTCAACAAGCGGACCACTGTGTGTTTTTTGAACAAACTGCCAGTGGAAATCAAGTTGAGTGTAGGCTATGTCAGGCAAAGTTGGCTTACAACAACAGCACGGGATCCATGCTAAACCACCTGCGATGGAAACACCCGAACAAGTTGGAGGGAGAGACTGCTGCTG
The DNA here is from genome assembly GCF_900880675.1 of Sparus aurata. Lineage (NCBI taxonomy): Eukaryota > Metazoa > Chordata > Actinopteri > Spariformes > Sparidae > Sparus > Sparus aurata. The sequence goes on along the minus strand of NC_044206.1, from coordinate 26,028,359 downwards.
GCATCGGTGCTACCGCAACTGCGATAGAAAGAGATCATAAATCTCCGACGTGTAACCAGGTACACGTCGGTTAGAAGCCCCGTTTACACGTGTAGAACAAATTGTAAACGTTGACACCCCTAGTAAGGACTAATACAGTATAATGCAATTATTGTAATTATCATTACTTTTGATAACATTTTTTAAAACATTTGATTTGAACATGCTGACAGTGCAAGAGAGCAACACTGACTGAGAGAGAGAGAGAGAGAGAGAGAGAGAGAGAGAGAGAGAGAGAGAGAGAGAGACAGAGACAGAGAGAGAGAGAGAGAGAGGCATAATCTGATATCTTTCATCTGGAAAAAGGCAGTTATCTGATTATGAGAAATCTGATAAACAAACTTAGATGTTGGCCTGATAATTAGTTTATTCATTGCATGTGTACATGTTAATTTGATTTCAATCATTTTGTTTTAAGTCTAGACATGTGCAGGTGGACTCAGCCAGTGCTAAGAAAGGTCTTCTGCCTGCCTGTTGGAGAGATAGAGAGACTAAAGCATCAAATTGCAGTAAAAGATGCTGTATAAAAGACAGGCTACAACTTTTATTCCTTGTCCCCCCCCTGTGGCCACCCCAGTAAAAATCTCCTGGATACGCCACTGCACCACGGCCTCTACAAGAAAGGCACACAAACTATAAGTTAATGCCAAATGAATGTAATTAAAGCCAACATGTTTATTAAAATAACTCATACATACCACTCTGCAAAGCTACCGTGACACCCACGAGAGATGGAGGAATAACGGCTCGCGCCGCGGGTCAATCACCCAGTTACACCAGAACACACAAAATAAATAATCAGCTGGGAATTGAGTGACATAGCCGCTGGACGGCAGGCAATTGTGGACCTACTGAAAGGGACAGGCAAGCGCATCCAGGAAGGGCTTCTGGCGGAGCGATGCGTCCCTCCACAGCCCAGCAGCCGGTTGCGCTACAAAGAGCGGAGATCGCGTCACCAAAACGGCCGTTTTACGCGCACATGAACAATGGAAGATTAGCAGAGAGCATTACCTGAATCAAGAGGATTGTACACCCGCAACAGCCACGCCGAACTACCGCGATGGACAAGCCACAGCTACCGGAGAGAAGCGGAGGAAAAGGACGAGACAGGTGTGTCCACACCTCTATGTAAGGGCGCATTGTGCCGCCCCTCAATCAGGATGCTCAATAAGTTGACACAGTGCCAAATATTGTGACAGGGAGGGAGACGACCTCTCACATTTATATTTATATCCAACATTAAGCATTTATATCTAGATTTCAGCACCAGGATTCCAGTTCCTGCCTGGGGCCCTTTGCTGCATGTCTGAGCCTGATTCCTGTCATCTGACAAGATGCTGATCAGTAAAAAGCAGAAGTGATACCACAGATATTAAGAAACTCCTGCTGGGACATGTCACTATAACGTTCATGCCAATTATGTGGAACTGGGACTGTTTTGTTTTTCTGTGTTTTGAATAGCTGTTGATTGACAATTAATCAGATATGATTTGTCATCGTGTATATTATTTAACTGAAAGAACTTTTCTCACTCAAGAAAGATTAAAAATATCAAACAAAAGATGTTTTTCTGTTTATTACAGCGATCATAAAGACTAATGTCAGTTCATTTATTCATATTCATTTATTTATTCTGTTAGTTGTTTCAGCAGGTTCTTTCAGCAAGTATCAGAACAACTGCAACTCAAGTATTCATTCAACAGAAACTCTGTGGCCATGGAAACTTCTTTATTGATCAGTAGGTGTACCTTCATTTCTGTGGATAAACTTCATTCAACCAGTAATCTTTGTTTCTTTAAGGTCTCACATATTAGGTGGTTGTCATTACGTGAAAAACAATTTTACAGCTATGACACGATATAAAGCAAATTATTAAAATATAAAAAGTTTGATTAGATAAAAGTGACATTAAATTGAATGTTTGCACAAAAACAAGCAGTGTGACAGCAACATGATTCACTGTTAGGCCATAACTCAGTGGTTACCATATTAAGCCCTCTGCTCTTCCTCCTCTGCAGGCTGAGGATCGTCATCATGAACTTCAGGATACTCTGTAACGTCTACAGGACTGCTGAAGCCGGCAGAGCCAGAAGACTGACAACGGAGAGCAAGAAGGAGAGGAGAGAGAGGAGGAAGTAGAAAAAGTGTTGAACTGAAATTTAGTAACTTTATGTACATAAATGTTTTCACGTTCATCAGTGGAATATTTGACCAACACACAGACTTTAGTAATTAGTTTCCTGTCCCTGAGGGGCCACCGTAGATCCTGGAGCTTCTCAAACATCTTCAGAAAATCTAATTCAATCTAGAACGTCGATGCTAGATGTCACTACGTACTCCAAATATTACACACTGGAGCTTTAAGAAAGTTGATGGTTTCAGACCAGGATGTTTCCTGAAATAGACAAAAGACAAAATGATATAATAAGACTTTCATTAACAAGCAGATGAAATAATCTGTTTTGGATCTGTTCCTGGACAAAACCCCCTTTCTAACATAGATCAACTGCCTCGACCACCATGAAGCCGGTCCTGAAGAAGACAGTCTGCCTCATCATCGTGGCTGAATGATGTCCAGGTGTGTCCACAGAGGAGCATCAAGTAACACACCGTCCTACTCAAACCATCAACATGTAACCCCGTTTACAGGACACCACTAAATATTATGTAATAAAAGCTGGCAGCAAGTACTTTCATACGTTTGATTGGCAAAAATATACAAATTACCCAGAAAATTAAAAAACAAATAAATTAATAAAGACACAACTGTTGTGTTGGAATAAAGACGGGATGCTCTGAGATCAGCGTTACACTTTCTTTACTGAACAACTACTAAGTGACCCTGAAGCTCTATAAGCCGCTCCGTGGCAACCTCTCCGCATTTATCAACAAAACGCACATAACGAGGGTTACAAGGATACAAAGTTTGTTGCAGCATCACTGTTATTATATGAATGAACATTTCTTATTTGTGACTGTTTTATTGTTTTGACAATGATAAAACACATACTGAGGTTCAGTAAAAGTCTGTCAGAAGTGAGAGAAGGCAGCACACTAAGTTACTGATCTCTTTATTTCTTTAAAGAACAACATTATCACCTGACTACAGGTCTCAGTCCTGAAGGCAGTTACATGAATAATAATACGTCATGGTGTGTCATGGGAGGAGTCAGTGGAAGAGAGAGAGATCTGACAGTATATAAGTTTCCTCCCAGAATCAGAATTCATCAGACAAGCAGCTCCAGTTGGAAGTCAAGAAGACTCACACACGACTCAGCTGATCTGCACAACTTCACCAGGTGAGGACAAACTGGGCTGATGGGTGACAGAAACAGATCTGTGTTTAGACTGAACTCCAGTCTGAGTTACAGAGTGGAACATTCATGTAACTTCTCTTTACATACACTGCATGTGTATTGCGGCAGTTGCTATGGCGCCGTACTAGACAGCTGGAGAGACTCCACCAGCAGAAGGCTGCAGGCCCTGACGGTATCAGCCCCAGGATCCTGAAGACATGTGCCAGCCAGCTGTCTCCTGTCCTACAACACCTCTACAACCTGAGCCTTGGTCAGGAGAGAATACCGGTGCTTTGGAAGACTTCCTGCCTGGTTCCTGTTCCAAAGAAGTCGACACCATCAGACCTCAATGACTATCGACCAGTGGCCCTCACATCTTACGTCATGAAGGTGCTGGAGAGACTGGTTTTGGCCAACCTGAGGCCGCAGGTGAGAGCCCTGCTAGACCCTCTGCAATTTGCTTACCAGCCCCACTTGGGAGTTGATGACGCTGTCATCTACCTGCTGCAACGAGCCCATTCGCACCTGGATGGTGGAGGAGGCACTGTGAGAATCACATTCTTTGATTTCTCTAGTGCTTTTAACACCATTCAGCCACTGCTACTGGGGGAGAAGCTGCGGGTGATGGGTGTAGACGACACAATGATCTCCTGGATTACTGACTACCTGACAGGCAGGCCACAGTTTGTCCGTATGGTCAGTGTTCTGTCTGATGCGGTGGTTAGTGATACAGGAGCTCCACAGGGGACTGTACTGTCTCCTTTCCTGTTCACCTTATAAACCACTGACACCGGGTTGTGTCACCTGCAAAAGTATTCTGACGACTCGGCTGTTGTTGGGTGTATAAGTGAGGGACAGGAGGAGGAGTACAGAGCACTGGTAGACAACTTTGTGGAGTGGACTGGACAGAATCATCTGTGGCTGAACATCAGCAAGACCAGAGAGATGGTGATAGATTTCAGGAAGAAGAGGAAGACGGCTTTCCAACCTCTGTGCATTCTGGGAAAGGATGTGGAGGCAGTGGAGGATTATAAGTACCTTGGTGTTACCATCAACCACAGACTGGACTGGAGATCTAACACTGAAGCTGTTTACAAGAAGGGGATGAGCACACTTTACTTCCTGAGGAAGCTGAGATCCTTCAACGTGTGCAGCAAGATGTTGGAGATCTTTTATCAGTCTGTTGTGGCCAGTGTACTTTTCTTTGCTGTGGTTTGTTGGGGAAGCAGCATTGGAGCCAGCGACACCAACAGACTCTACAAACTGATCAGGAAGGCTGGCTCTGTGATTGGCTGCAAACAGGACACTCTGGAGGCTGTGGTGGAGAGGAGGACACTGAAAAAACTGTTATCCATCATGGATAATCCTCTCCACCCTCTCCAACTCACACTGGTCAGACAGCAGAGCACCTTCTCCGGAAGACTGCTTCAGCTTCGCTGTCGTAGCAATAGATACAGGAAGTCTTTCCTGCCACAATCCATCACTTTATACAACAACTCTCTCACCTCTGCCTGACAGAGAACTCTGGTCTCTCTACTGTTTTGTTGTATATATTATTATTGTTTATAGCACACTGTGCTCTGTATATATACACTAAGTATATATTGGATTCTATTTATGATATGTATGAAATGTTTATTTGCGGACCCACTACTGCTGTAACAAAATAATTTCCCATTCTGGGATCATTAAAGTAATTCTATCTATCTATCTATCTATCTATGTGTCACTAACAAATGGGCTGCAGATGTCTGGGGTGCACCCAGGGATCCAGATCAGAGCTTTGCTGGGGTCTCTAAAAGTAACTCTAACCCTTACAAACGTGAGGATAATAGTGGAACAGGTGTGTTTTGTGACAGAGAGAGAAGAGAGTATATACCTATATCAGTGGAGCAAAAGGATACAACATTTTATTACACAAATAAAGAAATATATTAATGTAAAATGTGTGCTGAATGAACATGTAAGCCAAAATAGATAAGAATGTGTTGCAGACAGTGTTTCACAAAGTTTAAAAGTTCAAATTGAGCATTTTTTAAGGGAGTCTGGTGACTTTCTCCACGTTCTTTTCCCCCCAAAGAAGTGGCCTGCTAGTTAATGTTTAGTGAATTTGTAATATTTTGCAGTATTTTGCAGAAACAGTGTGTTCAAAGAGCAGCTGGGAGGCAGCAGGGCCATACGCAGGATTTTAGAAATACAGAGGTCCAAAATTTCAAATTTGCTATGTAGTAGAGGGTACTAGAAATTTTGGGGCCCCCTCCATGCTAGGGGGTCAGGGGCCCCTCGGGGGAAAAAATGACCCCTTAAATGATGACTTCTGGTGAATTTTGTAAAATCTAATCTATAAATTGAGATAAATATATTTCAAACACTGTAGCATATTACAACACAGCCTATTTAGTCCGGTGGCATAGTGAAAATACTGTTACAGAGGTGATAAAAGCACCACATTTTGCATGGTGTTTCCTTAGGGTCTATAGTCTAATTTTGGCCTAGGAGCCCTCAGAAAAAAAACTTCATATTAGCAGTATATCATTATCAATGAGATATGCTTAAAACACAGTAATTTTCAAGTTCCTGCACAAGATAAAGTGTTCAAATGAATCCCAAAGTTAACATTTTATAGTTTTATTTATGTGTATGAACTTTTACATAACTAAAGCTTCAATACATGACAAGTATTGAAAAAGTATAATCTATATTGGCCCTGTAATTGATAATTATAAGTCGTTAAAGGTGCATTTGCAAAGAGGTGAGCAGTCTTGCCAGCCCATAGAGCCCCATTGTGAACCCGGAAATGTTGAGTACACCAAAGTTTTATGTTAGAAATGTACAGTGTGGGTCCCCAGCATTAAGAAACTGCTGGTTGCTAACTTGCGTATGTTGGGCAATTTGCATAATTAGCATTATTAGCATTAATTAGCAGTGATCGCCTATATGGGCAATATTTCAGCAACTGCTTGGCCAATTTGGTCAATATTGGAGTTGTTTGGGGGGTTATTAAGGATGCTGAATGCATTTATGACATTTTCAAAATTCAAAATGACAGTTTAAACCAAAGTGGCCATCTTTCAACTCCTGGTGGGCCGATTTTTATTAATTTTGAGTCAATTTTGAGGTTATTTATATGCTTAATACATTTGACCTGCATTTCAGAATCAATAGAGCACAATGTCACTGGTGTGAATGTTGAGACGTAATATTTCTTCAAATTGCTTCAGTTCTGCTTGCGTTTTTTGGCTGCCCAATTTTATGTGATTGTCACTGTGGTAACTGCATCGGGCAGAATACTGGCTGGGTGGAAAGATGGACAAAACAGAGCTTTTTATATTTGGATCATATCATCTCAATGCAAGTAAGTTGATCAAAAAGAAGCAGATAACAGTGATTACAATGTGTATGTAGTGCATATTGAATTAATGTTTTTTATATATATAGCCTAATATCTCAATAGCCTACTTCTAAACCGTCTCTAAAATATGTTAGGAGTTCGTTTGAGTAAAATCCAAAGACTTAATCCAGAGTAATTAATACATCAACAGTTAAAGTCCGTGAAAGGGACAACAGTGAAAGCAAATTCAGCCATTTTCTTCTAAGCACATTAAAAAGGTCATAAATGTATTTCATTAAAACATGTAAAAGCCATTCAACCATTTAGAATTTAATTTTGGAGCTAGGCTCACAAACTGTGTTTCACGATTTCTGTGTTCAGGATTTAATGGGCGGGTCAGAAATCATGGCCGCGTTACGTAACGTGGCCATGATTTGCATAAGCCCGGCCCTGCTGCGGAAGCCATATAAATACATTCAGTGCATTAGTTTCTGAGGTTTTTCCGCTCGCTCTCGAGTCTTGGATAGCATCTCTTAGAATAGTTTGCAGCTAGCTAACCAGTCAACCAGTCAGCTAAACAGTCATGCCTCCTCCACATCGCTCGTGCATCTTTCCTGGATGCCACAGTATGCAGGGCGCCGTTAGCTTATCTAAGGTTCCTAAGGACGACAACGTCAGGAAACGGTGGATCGATTCTGTCAAAAGGAGCTACTCTGGAGTTAAAAATCACCACCAACACCCGTCTCTGCAGTGTCCACTTTACCCCCGATGGTTACAGCAACTGTCACCAGGTAAAGTCTGGATATCTGAAGAGTCTGTTGACGCTGGTCAGTGGGGCCGAACCGATCCTCTCTGTCCCCGGCTTGCATCCTCCCGTCCGGCCGACAGCGTACGCTCTCATCTCCGCCACCGGCATTATGTGCCTGCAGGCCTGCGACTGTCCCGCCGACAACAGGTGCTCTCATCCCCGCCACTGGCCAGACTACCCGGGGCCAACCCTTGATCAAGCATTTGTGTGTGTGTGTGTGTGTTTTTCTTAATAACTCAAAGTCATTGGATGAGATGTATGACGATGCTGAAGCTTTGGAAAAGACAATGAAGCCCAACAGAAACAAAGAAAAGGACGATGGGAGTTGGACGCAGAGGACCGAGCTAAAAAAGTGCTATGGGAAAACTCTCACCCACTCACCACAGAGACTACTACCCTCTACCATATCATGTGAATGTGCAAGATGCACTGAAGATCAGGCAAGACATGAGCACATTGTTCTCTTCATCGCTTATTGGGGGATTTCATGCACCCATCTCAAATAAGTTGGTGACAATGAAACTCAAGTCAAAAGGAGTGAAAGTCAATGGGTAGATCATATGTGACCTTGAGGTGTTGTTTGCTTTCGGCTGCTGGTGGTGGGGAGCAAGAGAAGAATGGAGCTCTCTACCCTCTTTAACTGCAAGCTCGGCCCTGGATCCATCATCAATGAGTCCTGGATGCCTCAGAAAGGGTAACAAGTCTGTGATTGTTCAGCGTCTTGAAATCCTTGTTCCCAATCCCCACCCACCAGACGTTGTACTCGTCGATGCATCACAGCTAATCTATCGCGTGGTGTGGCCATTGTAAGGCACTGTGGCTGACTTCGCAGCCAGAATGGGGCGCTGGCTTGATCACTACATCACCCAAACATTTCTTATCTTAGACCGGTACGAGCAAGTCTCTGCCAAAGACCACGAGAGGCAGAGAAGAGCTGGGGAGAGCACAATAGAGTACAACTCTCACTGAAAACCCCCCTACCTAGCTGCGATAAAGTGATGAAGGACAAGACAAACGAGTGGAGACTAGGCGAGCTCCTTTGCACACATACATAGGAGATCACATCGAGATGGTCAGCAGAGCAGACAGTATTGTCACTCATGATGAAGCAGCCAGGCGTGGTGCTAAAACTGTCCACATTCTCAGCGACGACACTGATGTGTTTGTGCTCATGGTCTGTTGGTGCTGGAGGGTGGGTATCACATGTCACCTGCAGATGGAGAGGTGGCTATGCATGCTCCCTCGGCAAGAAGAGCAAGACGACAAAAATGTAGTCGAAGAAGAAGATGAAGACAGAGCAGATGATGAGGTTAATGATAAATATATGGTTATATAGTGCAGAGTAGCAGAAGTACAAGGTGCTATTGCTTGATGAAAGTTTTCTAGTTTTCTGCTGTGATAATTTTGGGTATACGTCTGTTTTAAAATCTGTTCCAGGACTCTTGTGTTCTACCTGTAACTTGTATTATACTCCTTTATATTATCTATTATTATTTAGCCATTGTCATATTTTTGATATTGTACTTGCCTTTGTTACCTCCAATGTTATCTCAGAGTGTAATGTTATGTGAATAAAAATTTACATATTCTGCATCATTTGGATAATTGTCTTCATAAATATCCTGCAATTTATTTTTACAGATTCAGTGTCCTCTAAAACATCTAAAATTGACCCAAAATTAATCAAAACCGGGAGTTGAAATATGGTTTAAACTGCCATTTTGAATTTTGAAAATGTCAGATATTCCTGTCGGCATCAAATGTTGATACTTCATGGAGAGCACCTTGATCTATGCCACCCTCACAGAAGAAGCACTTGTGAATATCCAGTCGTTGCATTTCATCATTTCATCGGCTTTCCCCCTCCAGATTCAACAGCAGTACGTCTAGCTATGTACTGTCACACACAAATAGGATTTAATGTGATGTGATGCAGAACTAATGGTCAAACTATGAACTCAGTAGATGGCTATATGAATGACCTAAAGTTGAATTGAAAAATAAAAGAGAAAACCAAGATCTCTTAACATTTAAGCAATTTTTGCTGCCTTTTTTTTTATATAATTCCGCCTATATTATACAGGGCTTTTGAGGTTTTTTGGGGTCTAAGATGTCTTGGTACTCTATTTTACACTTATAATTTGGAAGGTCTACTGGCCTGAGCACAAATTAACAAAAGGAAGCTTATTCAGTGGTCTTAAAAGGCCATTACCGTGAAAGTTTTACTCTAGAGGAAAAAAACAAAAAAACGTTTTTCTTGGATATTGTTTTGTAAGTGATTTGACACTAAATATCAAAATTTCAGCTGGGCTCCTAGGCTGAAATCATTCAGGAGATCCTTAAGAAGCTTCATGTAAAATTTGGTGCTTTTATCACCTCGGTAACAGTATTATGTAATTTGTGTAATTACCCCACTGGACTAATTCGGCCTAAAGACAACTTACACAGGTTATTATGTTCAATTCATTTATAGAATAGCAAAGTAGTCTATATAGGCCAGACTGAACCATATAGTGGTGAAATATAAAGGCCATCATGATAATTTGGCAATGGACCAAAAGTTCAGCTTTGCCAGACATAGTTTTTCCATTTTCACCATGACAACGCGTTTTTACACCACTCAGTGTAACAGTCAGTAAATGTGCATTTGTTTGTGTAACTTTATGACCATACCTGTTTAACTTATGCTGTACAGACACTGGTCTTCTTCAAACTGAATTAATAAATACGTCTCTGCCTCTATGGCAAACACGCTGACCTGATGTCAGCTGGACTGACTGATTAAAATACATTTACGAAAACATTTTCAAACCAGCGCTGTCAGCATTTTTTCTTAGATTTAATATTTATTTCACATCATACATGCATACAAAACACATTCGGCCCACCACCCTTTACTGGTGAGTGGATTTTAAGACGCTTTGTCTGAGTCTGACGTTACACCAGCCATGGTTCTGGAGTAATTACAGACATTTGAACTGTCACCAAGTGAGGAACAATCTTAATGTAGTGCATTCAGTGGAGAACAGTGCCTATCAGAACTGGGCCTTCAGCTATCAATCACAACTCGCTAGTTAAGCTAGGTCTCGCATGACTGAGCATTGAGCAAGTGGGCCTTCTGACCATCCAATCAAAGGACGTGAAAATGCTGGCGTCACTGGACACCTGCTAGATGGCCTCGATGTTGCCAACTCGAAATCTGATTGGTTAAAGCAACAGTTTCATTGCCACTTACTTTAAGCTACAGACGCCAGCACTATCAATTCTGAAGGCGTCAAGGCAGATTTATTTGACCCTGGCAACACATGATGGCTGAAATATGATTGGATAAAAGCTCTAACATAAACAGACACTAGTGGAAGCAGCGCAACCAAGAGAAAGGCTATGAAATGAAAAGAATAGACTATTGGAAATAATTTAAAACATATTCAAGGAAGAATATGTATCAAAACATAAGTCAGTGATTCTGATAGTGTTTAGGCCAGCAAAGAAGGCCTTGCTGGCCCACTGCCTGCAACAACGTGTCAAGTAGATCAAGTAGTTGCACTTGGAGTCAAACAGAGTTGTTGATGGGACAGATGATTGTTGTATGGCGGGGCAGAGGGTCCAGCAGCCGAGGATCACATCCCCGTCCCTCAGAAAAGACGAGTGTTTACATGCTGCAGGTCCGACTCATGTGAGAAGACGCTCTGATTGGTTTAGTTTATGTTTCGCCCAAAACACATCCATGACTAATTCAGAGACTGAACACAACCTCTTTGTGTCCAGACTATCTGCTGTTTGATGAGCAAAATGGACTTGGACACGCCCTAAACGCACCACCACCATGTGCTATAGACCATTTAAATAGGCCCTTTGACTTGTTGTCACTTTCTGCTGCCTCAAGATAGCAATCTGCCATCAGTGCACCTGATCACACCTCACTTAAAGTCCAACACGTCACAAGTACACTTGCTTTTTTAAAACAACATGGGCATTGGGTGTGAAAATGACAACTGAGTCAGGCTGAAACTAGCTGTGAGACTTGCTTTGCACCAAGTGTAAGGTGGAGCCCTATAACAGTGATTATTGTTGGAATATAGAGCTATTTAACTCTGATTTTAATAAAAACCCTATCACAGCAGCTCTAAGTGTAACTGAAGTCCTGAAGGTTGTGGTGTCTCTTGAACAGATTGAAGAAAATGTCCTCAGAAGTCATGAACATCGCTGCCCTGGGTCGACCTTTCACCCTAGGAATGCTCTATGATGCTCGCAGAGATGAACTGATCCCAGGTAAGTCTTGACATTGACATATAAACTAATATTATATCCAAAACAGTTCTGTATACAGTATATCTATAAATAGGTTCAGGAAATGTCCAAGCTGTTCTGGTCTGGTCTTCTCATTCATGTTTGTTTGGACCCCAACAAATGTCATATCATCCTGATTTTAAAAGTTTGTTCAGTGAAAATTAGAACTCTGACCCAAAAACCATTATTTAGTCCAGCAGATTAAGTCCAAATTCCAGGACAATCGTTCACTTTGTGATACAAGCACCAAATTTGGCATGAATAATGCCTAGACCCTACTTTTTGAGAAAAGCCTGTTAGCCACCTGAAAATCCAACATGGTGGCCATTTTTCAAGATGGCGGGCACAAAAAATGTACCAAAACCCCTCTTTTATTGTAGAATGGTAATGGCTGGGCATATTTAAAAGATCTAGACATCGAATTGTATGTATTTTGAGTAGACAAATCCAATGATGCAAATAAAAAAACTGTTTCAGGGCTAGTTTTCAAGATGGTGGCCATTTTTCGACCCAAATTCACAGTTTTCTGTAAAAGTTTATCACACATGAAGTTTCAATTATGCAAAATCTTTTGATCCACATCAAAATGTTTTCATCAATCTCAAAATGTTGAAAAATTTCTGACTGATCAGTCGGCTCCTGTCTCCCTGAGGCGGTCAAAAAAGTTTCTCTAACACACCTGAACAACCACCGACCTGACCATACATTCTGCGTTTACATTAATTAATAATAAGTCTCCATACAGACAGCGCTTATCCATCTTATTCCTAGCTAGCTCCCGCTAGTGGAAAATATAGCTCTGACTAGTCAAATTTGGGACACTTGGTTAAATGTTGAATAGCTCGATAATGCAGCCCATGTAGTGAGCTGAAAAGGAAGTGCAATACATTTGTCACATACCAGAAATGATGTTTGTTAGCTTGGATCAACTCAAAGATCAGGCTGTAATATATCTGACGGTAGTTCGCTAGCTGCTAGCCATTACATTGCACGTAATTGATTAGTTAGCATGGTTACTAGTGGAGTTATTCCATTACAATCAATGGCGTTATTTCTACTGATATGCATCCCAGAACACCACAATACACCTCAGACAAAAAATCAGAAATGGCCAGTGTAACTGCCAATTAAGTTTATTGTGCTGACGGCGTGATGTCAAAGCACAACCAGGGCACACTGGTGGCATTATTGCTGTGAGACTCAGCACAAGGTTCAGTGTCAGCTAATTAGAGTACTAACTGTAGTTATAGCAAGTATAGCTTAGTGTCCCAAATGCTATCTAATTAGCCCGTTGTATACACCAACTAGTAGTTTAGTTAGTTGTAATATAGTTAGCCGCACCTGAATTGACAGGATGTGCCAGCGCGGGAAAGCTGAGCCAAGGGTAATGGGGCTTTAATTACCTGGATGGTTTACAGATCACACTAGATGAATGATCGGGCTAGGTGTAGGGCACTTTGATGTTTGAACCTTGTTGTGTCCCATATATGAATGTGCTTTTGTATTTCATATGGTTAGGTGGTAAAAGGATAGCGCCTCGGCCTCAACTATTACACATAATGACTGCTTCTAAGCCACTGAGTTCTGCATCTCAAACTGACTGGAGAAAGTGTTGTCTTTGTCAGACAGATTTAAAGGAAGAGTTGAAATCTCCTCCAACTCATTATCCATGTAGTCCTGAGAGCAATGGTTATTCCAATGATTGCCACAAACATACCACTCTTTCAAGCAATCATCCAGTTGCCAGTCAGGTTAGACATGTCCTGTTGGGTGATGGAGGGGGCATAGAGGAAACACTGAGAAGGAACAGTGCAAATTATCACCAAAGCTGTCCTTCTGTCAAACCGCACTATTCTACTGAAATAAAAAAAATCTATACAAAAAAAAAAAAAAAAACAAAATGAAAAAAGAAAAACGAAAAACATGCACTTACCAAAAACAGTGAGAAAACAATTAACTAAACTAACGAACATTTGTACAAAAAGGCGTTATTTTTGCCATCTATCTTCACAATTTAACACATTTTTGGACTTTTTATCGAAGAGTTGAAAAGCTCAGATCCTTTCACCTATATTTAAATATCAAGATCAAAATGTGATTATCCAATCTCATTCCAGGTCAAATACCAAGTCTATTGGCTTTCAATAGGGGCCATATTGGAAACTGGTGGCCATATTGGATTTTTTGCGTGCTAACGGGCTTTTTGGAAAAAGTGGTTCCCAAAGAATATTTGTGCCAAGTTTGATGCCTGTATCACAAAGTGAACGATTATCTCACTAATCTGCCGGACTGATTCTCTCTGACCTCTCTAATCATGTCACAATTGAAATATGATTCTTTGACCACATCATGCAGCCGATCCAAGATCCAAGTCCACAGTGATTCCTGCTTTATGAGACACCTGATGTTTTCTTATTTCTTTAGGTTTGACATTGTGGGATAAAAACAGTCTAAAAGAGAAGACAGTTAAAACGTCTCAACAAACCAGTCACTTTGAAGTCTCTGCATCTGACTCCATTGAATCCAAGTCCTCTCTGATGGATATTGAAGCTTCTCTGAAGGCCAGTTTCATGAGTGGACTGATTGAGGTTGGAGGATCTGCCAAGTATCTGAAAGATACGAAGAAGTTTAAGAATCAGAGCAGAGTGACGTGTCGCTACAACGCTACCACACACTTCGATCAGTTGTCAGTGATTCAAAGTGAAACCATGAGCACCCAACAGATAGAGGTCATCAAGAAGGGCACAGCAACACATGTAGTCACAGGAATCCTTTATGGGGCAAATGCTTTCTTTGTGTTTGACAGTGAGAAGGTAGAAGCCAACAGTGTTCAGGACATCCAGGGCCACATGGAGGCTGTGATCAAGAAGATCCCCTCATTTAATATTGAGGGTAAAGTTGACATCAAGCTGACTGAGAAAGAAAAAGAACTGACCAACACATTCTCCTGCAAATTCTACGGGGACTTCATTCTTGACAGAAACCCTACATCATTTGAAGATGCAGTGAAGACCTATGTAGAACTTCCAAAGCTGCTGGGAGAAAATGGAGAGAAGGCTGTTCCTCTGAAGATCTGGATGCTGCCTCTGAAGGATTTAGAGTCCAATGCAGCTGAGCTGAAGAGAGAGATCAGCGCTGGATTAGTGTGGAAGTTGCATGATGCTCTCGAAGATTTAAGAGAAATACAAATGAGATGCAACGATTCTCTGCACGACACAGTGGCAAAGAATTTTCCACAGATCCAAGAAGAGTTAAACAAGTTCCAAAACTGTTGTAATCGTTACGTATCTGACCTCCAGACGACCATGGCGAAGAAACTTCCCTCCATCCGTGAAGGTAAAGAAGACGAGAGCTCAGTAAAGAAACTCCTTGATGACATAAACAAGTCACCATTCAGTCATGAAAAACTAGACGAGTGGCTGGATCATAAAGAGAGAGAAATCAACGTCATCAGGTCCTGTGTGGAAATGATGGAGGGAACAAAGATTGTCCATAATCAGTCAGAGCTGGACAGAGAGGTTCTTGCTGCAGGTGTTGATGAAGCTCTGTGCTTCGTCTTCACCTCCCTGCAGAGTGCTGACCCCGGCCTGGATGAGATGGAGAAATACCTGGATTTAGTTAAAGAAAGTACCAATGAAGACCCATGGTACTACTCAGATGAAGTTTTAACCAAAATGAGAGAAAAAGCCAAATATTTCCAAGTTATTGCCAAATCCTTGAGGAGCGACAGCAGATTCCGTTTCCTGGTAGCGGCCTTCACAAATGAGAAATACACCGGAGCAACCATCTACCACTACAGGAACGGCATTCTGCGCACTGAGGATTTCTCAAAGCCGGACATCCCTGATGTGGAGACTGTCACAGACAGAAGAGATTTACTCTGGTGTAAGTATTTTATTTTCACTGTAAGACAAATAACAAATGAGTCTCCTTCAGAAACCTGACTGCTCATTCCTTTTATTACTCTCACACTTCATTTTAAGCTTTCTTACAAAAGTCCTGCAGATTTTCTGGGAGCTGACACTGAAACTGATTTATAGAGAGACTTAAGTGAAATGAGCGACAGTACTATGGATGCACAGTGGTTAAGTAGTACTCAGGTCCTTTAAGTAAAAGTACCACAACAGAAAATTACTTCATACAAGTTAGTCCTGCATTCAAAAAACAACTGTAGTAAAGTTATACAGCTGTTATCAGCAAAATATCTTCAAAGTATCTGAAGCAGATATTTTCATATCTGTAAGAACACAGCTGGACGGAGGCTGAGATCTGAGAGTTTAATGAGCAGCGACTAGAGTTGTCACAATACCAAAATGAGTAACCACGGTACTATACCAGACAAAGTATCACGGTTCCGGGTATTATTGCGATACTGCAGCCTTTTTTTATTATGAACTGCAGTGTATTTGTACAAGTTAAATACTTATAATGTTGTTTGGTGCATGATAAACATAATACTGGTGAAGCAGGAATTAGACTGAAACAAATATTTTTATGAACATTAAAAAGTTAAAATTTAAAACCAAAAAAGGTATGGTCTTGGCCATGGGTTGGATGTGTCAGGCGGGGGGGATAAAGGGAAGACTATGGAAAGGGGAAGGTGGACCCAAATGCAGTTACACGAGAGGCAAGGATATGGGGAAACAAAAAGCGAGCTTTATTTTAAAGCTGAAGACAAAACAGACAAAAACGGGGGCAAGAGGCAAAGTAGCAACTAAAAACAGCAATACAAAGTTGCAACTAAAAGGCAGGACAAAGTACAAAGAAAAAAATCAAAGTTCAACTCAAACATCAGAAAACCAGAAATCAAAATCCAAGGAACACATACCGTGGGGAACAAGGAACAGACAGGAGCAGGCACATGGACGGGAGCATGGACGAGACAGAGGCTGACAAGAACAATGACCAGACAAGGAGTGAAGGGAACACAGAGACTAAATACACAGACACTGATGACAAGACGAGGAACAGGTCAGGTGGACCAACAGGTGAGGTAACGAAGGGGAGGAGCACATGGGAACAAAGCAATAGACAGAGGGAGCCAGAGGGAACATAGGAAAATACACAGGAGAACTTAAAGGACACATGAAGGCATGGAAAAACAAAAGACACAAGATACAAGGACATGGAAAACAAATACAAGAAACCACAAGACAAAACCAGACACAAGAACACAACGAACAAGAATCTACAGTCATGACAGTACCCCCCCCCCCCCAAGGGACAGCTCCAAGATGTCCCTCAAAACATAAGTCCAAGTGAGGCTGGGAGGGTGGAGGGGGTCTGGAGGAGGGCCAGAGTCAAAGTGAAGTCGGGAGGGTGGAGGGGGTTCAGGAGGAGGGCCAAGGTCCAAACAAACAGGAGGGTTGAGGCGAGGACTGGAACCCACTAGAGGCCGGGGACGTGGACGTAGGCATTCTGTAGGCTGGCGACAAAGACGTCCTGGAGGCCGGCGATGAAGATGAAGACGAAGGCGTTCTGGAGGCCGGCGACGAAGATGAAAGGCGTTCTGGAGGCCGGCGACGAAGATGAAAGGCGCTCTGGAGGCCGGCGACGAAGAAGGCGTAGGTGCTCTGGAGACCGGCGGCAAAGGCGCGGGCTGGGACCCACTGGAGGCCGGCGGCGAAGACGAAGACGCTCTTGGGGCCGGACCACTGGCTGGGAATACCTCTTGTGTCTTGGCCGGACCACCGACAGAGGTTTGCCGGGAGCTGGTGGCCTGGGAGCTGATGAACGGTCGCTGGCAGCAGACGACCTCAGCTGGGCCTCCAACCGAGGAGCTGGCACTGGACTTGGCACGGGACTTGGTACTGGCCTCGGCTGGTCCTCCGACCGAGGAGCAGGGTCAGGCCTCGGCCGGGCCTCCGACCCAGGTGCTGGGACAGGACTTGGCGTGGGCCTCGGCCGGTCCTCCGACCGAGGTGCAGGAACAGGACTTGGCGTGGGCCTCGGCCGGTCCTCCGACCCAGGTGCAGGAACGGGCCTCGGCCGGGCCTCCGACCGAGGAGCAGGAACAGGCGCCATCAGGTCCGCCGACTGAAGGCCACTGGCAGGAACAGGCGCCATCAGGGCCGCCGACTGAGGGCCACTGGCAGGTGTCGACCGGGCCGCCGACTGAGGGCCACTGGCAGGTGTGGGTGTCAGCCACACCTTTAGCGGTGCAAACCCGGCAAACGCTGGCTGGGCAGTTGACAATGGAGTTGGGGCTCCATTGCCAGACTTCAAGGAGCCAGGACGCTGCCGGGAACATCGCTTTCGTGGTGGAGGCATTTTGTAGGCCAGGCGGGTTCCACAAAAAGGGGAGATTTCAGCTGAGGCTGGAGCTGGGGCATGGGCTGAGGCAGGTAGCTTGGCTGTGGCTGTGACTGGGATGGATTTCAGCTGGTAGCTTGGCTGTGGCTTGAAAAAAAAGGTTGCTAGCAGCAATTTGACAGGCCCTGCTAGCTGGATTTGTCATGAAGTCCTGGTACCAGCGAATAATTTCCAGCCCATTAACTGCTGGGTCCATTTTAGGTCTGGTCATTCTGTCAGGCGGGGGGATAAAGGGAAGACTATGGAAAGGGGAAGGTGGACCCAAATGCAGTTACACGAGAGGCAAGGATATGGGGAAACAAAAAGCGAGCTTTATTTTAAAGCTGAAGACAAAACAGACAAAACGGAGGCAAGAGGCAAAGTAGCAACTAAAAACAGCAATACAAAGTTGCAACTAAAAGGCAGGACAAAGTACAAAGAAAAAATCAAAGTTCAACTCAAACGTCAGAAAACCAGAAATCAAAATCCAAAGAACACATACCGTGGGGAACAAGGAACAGACAGGAGCAGGCACATGGACGGGAGCATGGACGAGACAGAGGCTGACAAGAACAATGACCAGACAAGGAGTGAAGGGAACACAGAGACTAAATACACAGACACTGATGACAAGACGAGGAACAGGTGAGGTGGACCAACAGGTGAGGTAACGAAGGGGAGGAGCACATGGGAACATGAAGGGAACAAAGCAATAGACAGAGGGAGCCAGAGGGAACATAGGAAAATACACAGGAGAACTTAAAGGACACATGAAGGCATGGAAAAACAAAAGACACAAGACAAGATACAAGGACATGGAAAACAAATACAAGAAACCACAAGACAAAACCAGACACAAGAACACAACGAACAAGAATCTACAGTCATGACGGGATGGCTCTCTCTGAAATAAGGAGTGGGAAGTACATAACATGAATTAGCCTAATGGTCCTAATGGTTTTAGTTCATAACTGGGTCAACAAGAGTACATGAACAAAAGCATATAAGCAATAAAAAAACAATTAAATGAAGTTAGAATTTATATGGTTGAAATCATATAATCCTTCAGTTTCCTTTGCACATTATTTACGTTTAACTAATATACATAATCAACTTAGGATAACAAATCCACTGTCTTTAAAAAAAATCTATTTGACAATAATGCTTCTTCTCCAACATATTAAACCAGACGACAAAATACAATAAACAGGAACTGATTCCCTGTGAAAACTATATTTTTATGCATTTTCTAGGTGCTTTATACTTTGACATCCTTTAACTCTTCATTCCTCAGCCTGTACACGGAGCATATAGCCTAATATTAGCCAATGACAAAATAAACAGGGTATACTAACCTGGTATTCGACATATAAATCTGGGTGACGACACTGTAGGTGTTTTATGAGGTTGGATGTGTTCTCTCCTTTGGCTCCTACAGCTTGGTGGCAGCGCCTGCACAGTGGACGGCCATCGTCTATTGCTTTACCGTCTGTGCCTTGTTTAAAGCTAAAATAGTTCCAAATGTGACTTTTAGAGTTTGTTTTTTGAGCATATTAGTGGTGCCACTGATGACAACGCAGCTGCAGACTCGCCGCTCGGGCCTGATGCTTCTGCCATGGTGAGTGTGTTGTCTCTTGTTTGTGATTGTAAGCCGTGCGCATGTCGGGGCGAGACAGAACTTTAGCTTGTTGTTTATTTTGAAGCGAATTTCTATCGAAGCGGAGCTGTCTTCATGGAGTTCGCTCTTGCTGGCAGAAACACACGAACAGCCAATCAGCTAACAGATGGGCGGACCCAGCGTGCGGAAACAGCCTATCATATCCCCGGACATCACCAGTAACAAGCAAACAGCCAATCATTCAGCAGCTGTGTAGTTCGGTTGCAGTAGTTGCAACTGTGTGTTCAGAATAATCAATAAATGTGTTTTCAGTATGAACTGTGATCATGATCACGTCTCGTTCTTTCCATCAGACGCCTGTGATCTCACTCTGGACCCAGACACAGCACACAACCATCTCATTCTGTCTGAGAGAAACAAGAAGGCGACAGATGTACTAGAACAACAGTCGTATCGTGACCTCCCACAGAGATTTGGTTATTATAATCAGGTTCTGTGCAGAGAGGAGCTGACTGGGCGCTGCTACTGGGAGGTGAAGTGGGAAAGTTTTAAGGTCAATGTTGTTATAGGTGTTAGCTACAGAGAGATGCCAAGGAAAGGAGACAGTGACCAGTCCAGGCTCGGAGGGAATAAACTGTCCTGGTCTTTAAGATACGTCCAGATCCCAGGTTCAGAAGCTCTCTCTGCAGAACATGATAATCAGAACCATGACTTACCTTTTCCTCCTGCCTTCCCCCGTCTGGGAGTGTATCTGGACTGGTCTGCTGGCACTCTGTCTTACTATAAGGTCTCATCTGACATTCTGAGTCACATCTACACCTTCCACACCAAGTTCACTGAGCCTGTTTACCCAGGCTTCGGGATTTGGGATGGATCCAGCATGTCTCTGTGTCTGTAAACTTGCCAGCACATGATTCAGTTCAGATTCAGTTCAGTTCACTGAAATCACTGATGCGAATGTTTTGATTGTGAAGCGTCATCATGTCAGTCACATAACAATGTTAAATAATATAACACTTCTTTATGTTGGAGTTTCTTAAGTGCACATGTAATCATGTTTGAGTCTCTTTAGTGCACATGTAATCATGTTTGAGGGTCTTTAGTGCACATGTCATCATGTTTGAGTATCTTTAGTGCACATGTAATCATGTTTGAGGGTCTTTAGTGCACATGTAATCATGTTTGAGTATCTTTAGTGCACATGTAATCATGTTTGAGTCTCTTTAGTGCACATGTCATCATGTTTGAGTATCTTTAGTGCACATGTAATCATGTTTGAATCTCTTTAGTGCACATGTCATCATGTTTTAGGTTCTTTAGTTCACATGTAATCATGTTTGAATATATTTAGTGCACATGTAATCATGTTTGAGTATCTTTAGTGCACATGTTATCATGTTTGAGGTTCTTTAGTGCACATGTAATCATGTTTGAATATATTTAGTGCACATGTTATCATGTTTGAGGTTCTTTAGTGCACATGTCATCATGTTTGAGGTTCTTTAGTTCACATGTCATCATGTTTGAATATATTTAGTGCACATGTAATCATTTTTGAGTATCTTTAGTGCACATGTCATCATGTTTGAGGTTCTTTAGTGCACATGTCATCATGTTTGAGGTTCTTTAGTTCACATGTAATCATGTTTGAATATATTTAGTGCACATGTAATCATGTTTAAATATCTTTAGTGTCTTTTGGACATTGTTCCTTTTTGTTTTTTGACCTTTGATTTGTGCTGACCTTGGAAAAGGAAGCGTTTGTCATTTGAATTCATTTATGTACTTTTTTTTTTCAACTGTTTGTGATTTGAACCAAAAAATATATAAAAGCTGAAATAAAACTGGAGTGTATTATGTACATTCCAACCAAAGCTCTTGACTTGGCTTCTTTTTGAGGTGGTCTGATCTGGTCGTCCACAGGTAAAGAGATCCTGGAGTCTCTGTGAAAGGCTGACACATTCATTTAATACAAAAAGATGTCTTGAATTGAAGGAAATAAATTGCTAAAGCTAATAAGATTCATATTCTGTTTGATGGTGTTAAATCTGACTGGTTATTTCATTGTATTTGTTCTGGTGTTGTGACTGTGAAGGTTTCACTTTATTAGAGATTCTTTCATTGTTTATGCATTTGAGTAAAAGTTAATCCAAACTTTTAATTTATCGTTCAGGTCTTTCAGGGATCTTTTTAAAGGAGCCATGCAAGATTTTTGTGTCAGTTTGGTGGATGAAATATAAGTCCCAGATTCTACTGTAGTCGATTCACTTTTAGCAACAGCTTAAATGTCAAATTTAAAATTTAAGCACAAAATTATTGGTCAAAAACTACATTGTACATATATACACATTTACATATCATATCAGAGTGTTTTCAGCATCTCTGTTGACATGAAATGTTTTTAGGGGGTTTATTTCTTAATTTAGTTATTAATTAGTTTGAATTGAACTTGTTTCAGTCACAACACATACAACAAATCAATGTTTTTTTGGCATCTTAATATGAACTTGTTTACAGTTTGTTAATATAAGTTCTGATCTTGATGATTCTTCATTCATGAGTTACTGATAATATAAATTTTACCTCATTCCCATTGGTAAAAGTTGGACACAAAGGCAGAAGTATGTCGGAGTGAATCATCTCACTTCATACAAACATTCAGTCTGACGTGAACCGGATGTAGAACCATCAGAACCACTGGAGCGATCAACAACGTGCACACACAACGTGTGTTTAACAGAGTCACAGAGAACAGGTTCCACTTTTCTTTTTTACTCTTTATACATGTATTATTATGTTATGATATTGTTTTCAGAAACAATAAAAATATCAAATAAATACAGCCTGTTCTCAACAACATCACGGTGAAATGCAACTCTAATGGCTGGTATGTAGGAACGTGTTCTGAGCCCTTCACTTTCATCATCTTTGTGCTTTTATGGTTTCTATGTCAGCACTCAAAGTTTACAGGTTTCATTAGTTGCATTTTTGAACATCATATACTGGCTGTAAGAGCCAGTAAATTGTTTTAGGCTGTCACCTCGGCCTCTCTCTGTGTTGTCTGTTGAGCCAGTAAATGACTGTGGACTGCCATCTAGTGGCCAGTCTCTGTGAGGGTAACAAGGTGTGAAAGGGAGGAGACTATGAGCCCTGTAAACTCACCTGTGTGTATGCTCACCTGTGTGTATGCTCACCTGTGTGCATCTCCATCACCTTGTCTTTTGTCTCCGCTGGGTTGGCGCAGCGTCTGTGCTGCAGAGTCTCTCCTTGTTTAGATTATTTGTGGTTCTCCGAGTAATTTGACTTGTAAATCACACTCTATATGTTGATTAGGTTGCTGCGGTCTGTTTTAAGTTTGTTTTATTGTCATTAGGAGGCAGATGGTTCTCCAGACGGCACCTTTAACATAACTAACAATGAGCTCCCTTGGTAAAGTGGAACAAGGTATGTGGAACTCCAATTTTGGGCGATTACTTTTGTCCTTGGGGTGTCTAGATTTATTTTATCTTGAGGGATGCCGCCAACACTATTTTGATATGGTTGATTGAGTTAACAATGATTGTTAACGTTTTCCAATAAATGATAATATCTTTTATTTTTCTATTGAATAAGCGTTTGGAAAGTGTACATGAAATGTTCATGTATTTTGTATTAACATGATACACCTAACACAAGACTACATTTCTGAATCTTAAACATTATTTACCATTTAATTGAATACAACTTAAATATGGTTACTAGAGCATTTTGTCTAAAAAGTTTCTCTATTTCACTGGCAGATATCGTCCATGCCTTTGCATCCTGACATAAATGCAATCTAAACACCAGTTCATTTTGTCCTGTAGCTTCTGTCACATTCAGCTAGCTGCAGCAGTAACACTAAAAGTCTGAGTTCTTCAGACTTCACATTATCAAGAGACATTTTCTGTTCCACTGCACATCTGACACCTCAACTAATGTGTGTGAGAGACTGTAGCCTACATTCTGCTGAATTCACCTGAATGACAATCCTAAAGATGGTGGTGGGTTTGTTATTGTTGAAAATACGCGTTCTCAAATGACACTATGCTAGGTACACTTTGCTAAATGCCTGGCTAAAGACTATTAATCACACGCTACACGGTAATAAATGGTCTGAAACCAGAGGAATTGTTAGCCGACCTTGTGCTCTGACTGCTAACTGTTACTGATAAAGTATTGAACACCGTCATGTCAAAATAAACCATAACTACTGCTCAATATGTAAGTAAAGTAACAGCTAGCTGGCGTCAGTTTCTTGTAAAGTGCAATTTAGCATTTTACAAGTAACTCAATTTAGCTTGCACCTAAGTTATAACATATTTGAGTTTGCTAACATTAGCAATAAGGTCAGCTAGTTGGAGGTGTATGCTGGGCTAACCATCACATTAGCAGCACATTTACCATATTAAAGAGTGATTAAACATGAACTTACCTGCAAGTGATGCACGGGCATCATCTCACAGCTTCTTCTTTGTTTTCTCTGCTCCTGACTCCTGCTGTCTTCTCGGGGCCATTTCCAAAAAAGTTGACAGCCTGCTGTCAAACTTCGTCAGGTGCAATCCAACAGACCACTGAGAAAGGGGAGGGGCTTCCACAGGGAGCTGGGAAGATGAGTGTGTGTTTGGGGGGCACCATCTTTGCTTTCTTGAGCAATTAAATATATCTCTTGTTCTGCCTGTTTTGTGATATACATGCCTAAAAAGTACCTATTATTTCTATATGGAAATAATATCAGCATTATAATATTTATGACTATGATGATTTTTCATAATGATATTTTTGGCACTTGTTGCCCTGCACAGAGCGTGATGTGCGTGGTGGGAGCAGCGGTGCTGATGCTAAGAGAAGAATCTCACTGTAGATGCTGCAAAAAGTGCTAAAATCACAGACATGTTCGCTGGAGGGGCTGCTGTAGCCTCCACGTCCTCTGAGACAGCAATGATCCAGCAACAGCAGGTTGAAGGTGAAGAGATGCTGCTGACTGACAGGGAAAGTGTACAACCGGTAAGCAGGTAGTAACGTTAGGATAATACAGGGACTGTGAGGTGATGGAGGTAACGTTAGCTATATTACATGTAGAGTTATCAACGGGTCGACCGGACCTGCGGGCTCGGGCCGAGTTAACGTGGGGGGCAGACAATTCATGCTGGTGTGTCGGGCTGCGTCGGGTTCGAGCTTAAAACCCCATGGGCTGGGTCGGGCATGGGTGCAGATCCTGGGGGGACGGGGAGGGACATGTCCCCCCCAATTTCTAAAAAAAACGTGAATTGTCCCCCCCAATAAAAATGTCCTAAATTATTCAAAATTGAAGAAATGTATTTTCAGACTTCACAATCTAGATTCACATCTAAAATGAAATGATTGAAAAGGTGGAACAAATCATTTTTGATAAATATATTTCTGACTCCACATTCCATCTCTTCATATTTTGATATTCATACATATCAAATAATCATGCATAAAGTAGTCCCATACACTGGGAGAAAAGGAAGATGGTGAGAAGAATTGGGTATCTGGTGTCACACAGCGGTGAAGTTGTCTTGTCTTAGGTGTTTTGTCTCGTGTATTTCCTGTTTTATTTTGAAAATTCTAACTACCCTCTCGTTTCAGGTCACTTGCTCTTCCTCATGTGTCCCTGGTCTGACGTCACCCTGATCCCTGATTGTTTCCACCTGTTCCCCATTACCCTTCTGTGTATTTAAGTCTGCGTCTCCCCTTGTCTTGTGCCAAAGTGTTTAGTCTGTCGTTCACCTAAGCCCTTCGTCACAGCCTCGTCTTGCTAAGTATCAGTCTTGTCTTGTTGAAAGTTTTGAAATTCATTGGTTTTTGTTTCTGTCATTTGTTATGCCTCGAGTAGAGTGATTTTTTTGTTGTATCCCTTTTTGGAAGTGTAGCTTAGCTCACAGTTTTTGTTTAGCCTGTTTGCTTTCCTCCAGTTTGGAGCGATTTTGAGTTTTCTGTTTTTCTAGTTTAGTTAGTTGTTTATAGCCGTGTTTTCCTCTTTGAGAGTGTTTTCTGTTGTAATTTTTAAGAATCAGATTAGTCAGGTTTAGTTGTGTAGTTTCCGTTTACTCGTTGAGATCCCACCGTTGGTGTGGTTTTGTTTTCTCCTTGTTCTTTTGTTTTCTGCTTCGCCTTTCAGGTTCAGTCAGGTTCAGGTTTTGTATAGCCTTTTGGTTATCACGCTGTCTGGTTGCATGAAATTTCAGAATAAAAGCCTGTTGAATTTTTGATTCTGCCCTGCATCTGAGTCCTCCTTTTAGTCCAGGCCTGACATCTGGGCAGGGTTGGGAGGGTTACTTTAAAAATGTAGTCCGATACAGTTACTAATTACCTGTTAAAAAATGTAGTTAGTAACATAATCCAAGTACCACAATATTAAAGTAATGTAACTTGATTACTTTAAGTTACTTTTGGATTACCTCAATGCACATGCAATTAAAGACTTCCTCTGAGGAACACATAAAGCAAATTAAATATTTAATTAATTGTAGGGTATGTTAGATTTATTCAGTTTTATTCATTGACCACTAACTATTCAGCTGTATTCAAGTATTACATGACATATTACAATAATAATAATAATAATAATAGTTATTATTAGTGTTATTGTAACTACTAGGCCTATTTCTAGTAATAGCAGTAGTAAAACACCCCCACATATAGGATGTGTGTCACTTATTTGTCCCCCAAAATTACCCATACAATTTCCTAATATAATCATGCTATTTTAATACCTTGTTGTGATCAAAAGTGTTAGTGACCCATTTCAGTCACTGCAGGTGTTTCAGGCAATTTTGTAACGTACAAGCCTCACAAGGTGGCAGTGGCTACATTTCAAGTGTCTATAGGGCCCTCGAAAGTCAACAAGATTTCCACGATGAAGTCCGTGCAAATGTTTCACAATAAATGCCTACTAAGCTATTTATGTTAGAGGACTTTTAATTTGAGACGGACACAGGAAGTGTTGAATTTGTATTAACAATGTAATGTCTTAATTTTAACAGGGCAAACGGGAGCGAACCAAAACGAGACTTCAAAACTACCAAAAAACCTAAACACGTACCATCCCGGTCACCGGCAGCACCACCCACAGACCCAGTAGTAGTACCTAGTAGCAGCAGCAGCAGCAGCAGCAGCAGTAGTAGAAACAATGACAGCCCGAGCCTGGTTAACAGGCTAACTAATGTTAACTTTAGCTAACAGAATTTCTGTGTAGCTAGCTAACGTTCGCAGTTTCGCTTACCATTAAATGTTTCTTTAAATTAGATGTGGAGTCCTTGGACGATGGCAGTGTGTGCACAACTGGGAGGCATAGCTTGCATTGTGCAGTGATGTTGTTCGCTCTTACTTCTTTAGAAACAAAGTAATGCCGAAATTTCCACGCAGTGAAAGCATTTTTTTCTCTAGCGCTCGAGTCCATAATGAGCCGTCTGGCTTCACTTAAGAGCAGAGCGTCGTTGTGACTGACTTGTCTGAACTGTAGCAATGTGTGCACGCGTGCATATGGCATTGCCGCATTGGCAAGTGTTAGATTCATTCATTCACATTTATTCATCATTTATTATCATATATTTTAATTGTAATCCAACTAATAATCCCAAATTTTTTCCAAATGTATCTGTAATCTGATAACGTCTTTTTTTTCTGTAACTGTAACGGAATACAGTTACTGACATTACATGCCCGAGACCCTTAAAATTATGATTTACTAATATACAGTTAAGTAAGCAGTGATGCGCGCTGTTGGCTGTTTAGGACAAATAAACAAGAAAGGTAAGCACAATAAATGATTCCCTGTGCAGTAGGGCTGGGTGATTATGCTAAAAATAATCATGATTATTTTGATATTTAAATCACGATTAATAAACACAATTATTCACTGATTTCAAAAAAAGGATTTATTGAGCCACCAAAACTCAACTTTAAAAATAACTTTTAGAAAAACACCCAGATAGATTAGTAACAAGTAAAAAAGTAAATGATAATATTTGTATGTTTGCGTGATGGCAACACGTACCGCTTGTCCAAAATCTTGACCAGTGTCTTGAAGCCTGGGTTGCTAACTGTACTGATAGGGCACATGTCCTCAGCGAGCATGAATGTCACAGCCTCCGTTATCTCTCACTGTCGCCGGGAGCCGGTGGGAGATGGAGCGGCATTGTAAAGAGTGTCGTCAATGGAGGACTGTGTTGCGGTGGCTGTAGCTGAAGTTGACGCTCTTGCACTTTTTTGGGTCTTTTGCTCCTTCAGTACTTTGTCATAGACCACTTTATGGTTAAATAAATGTGTCGTGTTGCCCTGGGGTGCAGACACAACGGTGTGACAGACTTTGCAAACAATCTCCTTCTGCTCCACGTCCGACGATTTGAAGCCAAAATGTCTCCAAATGACCGAAGCTGTCCTACCTTTCTTTTCAACTAAAGGCTCAGGCTGCTTTTCTGCCATGTTCTCGATCTCTCATTCCACATTTGATCCACACACTCACTGCTGCAGCTGCAGGCGACACAGGTGCGTTCAGTGTGCTTTTACAGCGCAGTAATTTGCATACACGACGCGCGGCGGCACGTTAATCGTTTTTCTTCGATTACAGTGTTTTCATGATCGTGAGGAGCCAAAATCGAAATCGCGATCAAAATTCGATTAATCGCCCAGCCCTACTGTGCAGTACTTTTTGAATTATATGGCGAGCCTCTACGAAGTTGTGATTTATGGTGGCATGGTATGAGTTGGATACGGACAAACAAAAAAATCCCTTTCGTGTCGCCCCAATCCTGACATCAGATCACCGCTGGGTCAGGTTGTAATTTTCAGGCCCGTTGAGAACTCTAATTACATGAGAATGATGAGCAATGGTGGTCGATTAGTATCAGTAATAATTGGTGTTGCATACTTCCCAAAATCTGGCAGCCACGGCACCTTATTCTGATAAAATATCAAACGGTCAAGGCTGAGAAGTGTTGGATGACTGTATGTACACTGTATGTTTATATCGCTGCATTTATACTGCAGACAAAGAGTTATTGTATCTGAATAAAGCTAAATGTGTTTAATTAGTAGAGGAGGTTTAATAATTAGAAAAATTATCCAATTCATTGAATTTAGAAAAAAATACACATTGTAATACATAAAGTCAGTATACACACTTGCTTACATTTAAAGCAACACAATATAGTAAAATATCTAACTTCAGATGAACAGAACTCTGAGTGTGCATTACTCTGTCTGTGATACCAGAACATGAAAGTAAGTAGTATCTAGTGAGAATCAGTGCTAACATTAGCAAGCTGGGCTAACTAGCTTCCACTTTCTTGTTGAATGACGTCAACATTTAGCAGCTGATAACAGCAGCCTTCATCTAAAAACACATGTGGAGGCTCAACAAATATTACAATCCTCTGAGCTCATGAGACACTGCGAGTAAGAAAAGTGACATGATGTCCTCTTAACACTTGTGTACTTTATTGTAGTAGTTATATTTTAAAATGTGCTTTTATATTATAGATGATGAAGCTTCTAACCTCACAACAGCCGGATGGGTCGACTAAATGTTAAAGGATGTCAACATGTAGCAGCTGACGGCAGCAGCCTTCATGCTGAAATCAATTCAGCAGATATTTCTTTACTCTGTGTCAACAAAGATAAAAGCTGTATAATGTCCTCTGATGATTTATGTTCCATCATCATTCTATGAACTGAAACATGTGAATGTCTCAAATGATGAAGCCTTTTATAACCTTTGGTACCGTCAACTTTAGGACACACAGTAAATGAAACATCACACGATGGTAGACTCGGGTCATTTTATTGAAAAGCGTCTTCTGCTCATGAAGAGAGTGAACATGTCCAACAGGTGTTTACATTTCACATGAATCTGACATCCATTCAGCTCCATAACAATCTACAGTGAGCTCACAATCAAACTAACTGGTGTCCAACAGTGAAGCTTCTCCTCCCAACAGACAACAGAAAGTCACTGATTGAACCTGAGATCAGATCAAAGGTACAAACTGCAGAGAAACAAAATGATTCTGCTTGTTTTCTAATGATAATGTTGTTAATAACTGATTACTGAAAACATTTAAGAAACATAACAAATGCTGAATCAAACAATATGCACTCAGCAACATAAACATAATCAATTCATCTTTTTTAACATGTGCTGCAGGTTTCTATTCAAACATAATAAAGTTGACATCATGTATTGATTTAAGCTCTTGTCTATACGTATCAGGAATTATAATAGAAAGCAGCGAGCAGTTAAAGTTTAAACTGGCAGTGCAGAGAATCAACATGTGCCACTACAGACACAATGACATACGCAGGAACTTTACTGACATCAGGTGTCCTGCTCCCTCTGGGCTTTAATGCATTTTATCAATTTGTGAAGCGTGCTTATGTTAAAATGTGGTGTTGGGTTGTTCTCTCAATGTGAACCCATATC
The DNA here is from genome assembly GCF_900880675.1 of Sparus aurata. Lineage (NCBI taxonomy): Eukaryota > Metazoa > Chordata > Actinopteri > Spariformes > Sparidae > Sparus > Sparus aurata. The sequence continues at coordinate 25,998,221 of NC_044206.1, read as the reverse complement.
CCTGTGAGCAGACCAGGGATTCACCACTTCATTGTCATCGCTCTTAGCTGCCTGTATACATGGCCGCAAAATTGCCACTTTTTCCAACCCAGAAGCATGGAAACACAGGCTCAGTGAATTTGGTTTCAAAGCGGAAGAGGGGACCGTTTTGGCTTCCTAAGACACAGAAGAAGTACAGAGTGCCAAGATCCCAGTCAAGAAACACCCCAACTCTCTTGCAGCCACCAGAAGTTGAAGGCATTTCCCACACTTTGCCATCATGATAAGCCTTCAGTGTGCGCTCTGAAGTAGGGTCACCACTTTGGCCTAAAACCCACGACTTGGAGTTATTTCCAAACTCAGATGCTGGCCCAGTTCTCTCAATGCTACCATATGCAACACCTATATAAACAGATTCATCAGGAGTATCACTCCAGTCTACCTCCCAGTATTGCATCCCTTTCAGGGCTTCTTTGGCCAACACTTGAGGATATGTTTCAAACCTCTCAGGGTTTGGAGGATATGTCTGCTCTGGTCCATTTGTTGCCTTCTTGTTTCTCTCAGACAGTGTGAGCTGCTTGTTGACAGTGTCTGAGTCCATGTAGATGTCAACAGCATCTGATTGGGAGATCAAAACAAAATGTGTTATAATTCTGCTTATCTCACTGCTCAGGTTCCTCAGTACAGAATTAACTGTCAAATAAATTGTGTCCTCGCTGATTTACAGCCAATTAATCAGATGGAGGGATATGATGACTATTTAGTTTTCTCATTGATCAGTCACCAACAGTCCATGCAACTAAAATAAAATAAAAATAATCATCAGTTCTCCAGTAAATGGTCTCAACTGCATCATAGTTACAGAGAACTTGTAATGAATGATGTGGAATGATGTTAAATATGTGACACTGTTGTTATTTTTGGAAACAGAGCTGTGACAGGCAGATGAATGTAATAACACAGTTTTAGAAAATGTAGTCTAAACTTACATTTGAGGAGTTCCTCTTTCTTCACATCATAGATCTCTCCAGGAGTGAAAGGTATACCTGCGAAAGGAGATGCTTTTTTCTCTGAGGCCATTTCTTCAACCTGTTGAGAAATGTTAAACGAGTGAACACACACTTCAACACGTCATCTACACTGTTTTCAGCAGGACGACTCAGCTCACATGTTAACTGTGTAAATGCAGCATTTCTCTGTAGACATCAGTCTGACAGTGATTCTTCTACACTGACTGAGTTCAGTCACCGTCTAAACATATTGTGTCACCTTCTGTCTCAGTTTGTCCTCACCTGGTCAAGTTGAGTGGATCAGCTGAGTTGTGTGAGAGTCTTCTGGACTTCCAAATGGAGCTTGCAGTGTGATGATCAGTGTGGCTGTGAGGTTCCTTATATACTGTCAGATCTGCTGACTCCTCCCATGAGATAACAATCACTTTGTGGTATGAAAGGTACGATGTCAAGAAAATAGCAGAAGTGGTTCCACAGAATTAAGACACACCTACAGGGAAATATCACGATAAGGACATTACAAAATCTGAGAACAATTCTGTGGAACTGGGACTGTTTGTTCTTCTTTGTTTGAAAAGTTGCTGGTTAACATTTTTTCAGGTACGTAGGTAGACTCACAGGTGATCAGACCAGTCTTCTGAAATTGGATGGGCTTATCAGAGACCTGAAACAGCCACAGTTACAGATTCTCTTCTATTATTTGTCAGAACTTTTGATTTATTGATTGCTGGTGTGTCCCCTCAGAGTTGCCGTAGGGTAGTAGTTGTTGTTGTTTGTGATATGTGGGGAGAGGAAATGAAAAGAAGCATGTTCAGAGCACTAACATGACGTCTCCATGTGCCGTCTCTCTCAGTCATGCTGTTTTCATACACAGTTTTCTAACCTTAGCTTCCTTGGCTACATTTACATTTACCAGCCAGCTGATGTAGTGGAACGAAGTGTTCGGACTGGGGTGTTTGGTCTGACCAGTGTTTAGAGGTGGATGGGTGCAGTTCCATTGACAGCCTTGGAGGCCAGCACCATCTTCTTGAATCAAATGCTAGCTGCAACAGGAAGCCAGTGGAGGTCACGGAGGAGGGGGTTCACATGGGAGAACTTGGGTAGATTGAAAACGAGGTGCGCTCTGGATACGCTGCAGTGGTTTAGTCTCAGAGGCTGGGACTCCAGCCAGGAGTGAGTTGCAGTCCAGGCGGGAGATGACCAGCGCTTAGACCAGGAGTTGCGTTGAGTCCTTTATGAGGAAAGACCGGATCCTGCAGATGTTGTAAAGGGCAAATCTGCAGGATAGGACCACAGCAGTGATGTAGGGGGTGCAGGATAGTCTGTCGTCAAGGATTACGCCCAGGTTACTCACAGTCAATGAAGGTGATACTATGACGTCCTCGACAGTGACTGACAGGTCTGTGCGAGGCAGTCTAGTGGCGAGTTGGCTAACATGGTTTTATGCACATGAGGCTCAGTTATGGACATGTGGTGTGGAGACGAGGACACTTTTACACTTGAGGTGTATCAGTCCATCACTGAAGGAGCTGCCCAGTGCTGTGAAGGTGACCTGCAGGTGGGACTCCTTCACCAGCAGCCATGACAGTTTATCATCCTGCTCTCTCCCACCACCTGCACTGGGTCCAGAGGTTCCCAGTATGGAGCTGGCCTTCATGATAAGTTGTGTTTGGTGGGTTGCTGCAACGTTTCTCAACAAAACTCACATGTGACGACTCCGGCTCGGCCCGACACTGCCGGGCCTCACAGATATCCTCCTGATCTCACTAATCTGAGCTGCCGGGGATTCAGATGTTCAGAAACTCTTCAAAACATTTTCACCCTTTAATTTACAGATTCATAAAATATGGACTTCAACAACAACAATGGGTCACTTTCCAGAGGCAGAAGATCCAAACAACTTCAACCACTAGTCAGTGGGGATGATGGAAATATATTCAGCCTGATAACAGTTACTGTAGTTAATGTGTTAGACGTCTATACCAGTATACATTTACACACCTTTACATGTACAGAATATGACCCTATTCATCATTATCTGCCCGCAGAGCTGCTCTTGGTTCTGTTTCATTCTCAACTCTGAGACGAGACCACATTAAAAGTCTCTGATATTGTGAAGTAAACCTGTGAATAATCAGAGAGGTTTGAGCACTGAGAGGGTCAATTAAAGTGTCAGAGGTCAAACTGTTATTCTGAGCAAACAGGGTTTATTTCAGCATCAAATCACGGTTTAACTCAGGCGTCCGTTAGCTCAGTTGTTATAGCTCGCGTCCCGTGTACAGAGACTCTGTCCTCTCTAAACCCGCCCCGAGATTCCAGTTCGTGCCTGGAGCCCTTTGCTGCATGTCTGATCCTGATTCCTGTCATCTGTGAAGCTGCTGATCAGTACGTACCAGACGTGTTCACACAGATATTAAGAAACACCTTCTGTCATCCATCACTATAACTTCCACGCCAATTCTGTGGAACTGGTGCTGTTTCTTTTTCTGTGTTGTAATAGCTGTTGATTGATGACTAAATTAAATCATCTATGATTTGTCATCGTGTATTTCAACTTAAAGAACTTTACTCATTCAAGGAAGTTTTCAGTTTATTACAGCGATCATGTAAACTAATGTCAGTTCATTTATTCATATTCTTTTATTTCTTCTGTTAGTTCTTTCAGCAGCTTCATTCAGCAAGTATCAGAACAACTGCAACTCAAGTATTCATTCAACAGAAACTCTGTGGTCATGGAAACTTCTTTATTGATCAGTAGGTGTGCCTTCATTTCTGTGGATAAACTTCATTCAACCAGTAATCTTTGTTTCTTTAAGGTCAGACATATTAGATATGTAGATATAGATTTATATATAATACTGCCAGATATTAACATTGTCTGTCTCATAGTGTGACAGGCCCCAACTCTAATAGAGGACGTGAACAAAAATCAAACAAAAGATTTTTTAATATGATCTAACACTGCTGGGAAAATATAAAGTGTTCACACCTCCTGTCATCCGTCACTATAGCATCCACACCCATTCTGTGGAACTGGGACCGTTTGTTTTTCTGTGTTGAAATAGTTTTTTGATTGACAGCTAAATCTTCTAGTGTTGCTTAATCTTTAGAAGGTCAATTGGTTAACTTCAATCTCACACTGCTGGGAAATATGAGTATGAAGTCGTTCTCATGAAAACAGCATTTCTGCACCCCCAACATCACTGCTGTGGTCCTATCCTGCAGATTTGCCCTTTACAACATCTGCAGGATCTGGTGTTTCCTCATAAAGGACTCAACGCAACTCCTGGTCTAAGCGCTGGTCATCTCCCGCCTGGACTGCAACTCACTCCTGGCTGGAGTCCCAGCCTCTGAGACTAAACCACTGCAGTTTAACCAGAGGCCACCTCGTTTTCAATCTACCCAAGTTCTCCCATGTGAACCCCCTCCTCCGTGACCTCCACTGGCTTCCTGTTGCAGCTCGCATTTGATTCAAGAAGATGGTGCTGGCCTCCAAGGTTGTCAATGGAACTGCACCCATCCACCTCTAAACACTGGTACGACCAAACACCCCAGTCCGAACACTTCGTTCCACTACATCAGCTGGCTGGTAAATGTAAATGTAGCCAAGGAAGCTAAGGTTAGAAAACTGTGTATGAAAACAGCATGACTGAGAGAGACGGCACATGGAGACGTCATGTTAGTGCTCTGAACATGCTTCTTTTCATTTCCTCTCCCCACATATCACAAACAACAACAACTACTACCCTACGGCAACTCTGAGGGGACACACCAGCAATCAATAAATCAAAAGTTCTAACAAATAATAGAAGAGAATCTGTAACTGTGGCTGTTTCAGGTCTCTGATAAGCCCATCCAATTTCAGAAGACTGGACTGATCACCTGTGAGTCTGTGTGTCTACCTACGCACCTGAAAGAGCCGTTAATCAGCAACTTTTCAAACAAAGTAGAACAAACAGTCCCAGTTCCACAGAATTGGTCTCAGATTTTGTAATGTCCTTATCGTGATATTTCCCTGTAGGTGTGTCTTAATTCTGTGGAACCACTTCTGCTATTTCATTGACATCGTACCTTTCATACCACAAAGTAATTGTTACCATCTCTGCATGTATCTCATAGGAGGAGTCAGCAGATCTGACAGTATATAAGGAACCTCACAGCCACACTGATCATCACACTGCAAGCTCCATTTGGAAGTCCAGAAGACTCTCACACAACTCAGCTGATCCACTCAACTTGACCAGGTGAGGACAAACTGAGACAGATGGTGACACAATATGTTTAGACTGTGACTGAACTCAGTCAGTGTAGAAGAATCACTGTCAGACTGATGTCTACAGAGAAATGCTGCATTTACACAGTTAACATGTGAGCTGAGTCGTCCTGCTGAAAACAGTGTAGATGAAGTGTTGAAGTGTGTGGTCACGTGTTTAACATTTCTCAACAGGTTGAAGAAATGGCCTCAGAGAAAAAGGCATCTCCTTTCGCAGGTATACCTTTCACTCCAGGAGAGATCTATGATGTGAAGAAAGAGGAACTCCTCAAATGTAAGTTTAGACGACATTTTCTAAAACTGTGTTATTACATTTATCTGCCTGTCACAGCTCTGTTTCCAAAAAAACAACAGTGTCACATATTTAACATCATTCCACATCATTCATTACAAGTTCTCTGTAACTATAATGCAGTTGAGACCATTTACTGGAGAACTAATAATATTCTTTTTTTATTTTAGTTGCATGAAATATTGGTGGCTGATCAATGAGAAAACTGAAGTATCATCATTGCATAAATTATTAATTGGCTCTTAATCAGTGAAAACACAATTTATTTGACTGTCAGTTTTGTACTGTGGAACCTGAGCAGTGAGATATGCAGAGCGGAAAATATGGTCATCTTTTTTCTTTTGGGGAGGATTAGAACATAGACTGTAAATATCTCTCCTCCCACCATCAGAATGATAGTTCTGACATTCTGATAATTAATCAGAATAATAACACATTTTGTTTTGATCTTCCAATCAGATGCTTCGGGCTTCACCGTGGACCCAAACACTGTAAACAAGCAGCTCACGCTGTCTGAGAGAAACAAGAAGGCAACAAATGGACCAGAGCAGCCATATCCTCCAAACCCTGAGAGGTTTGAAACATATCCTCAAGTGTTGGCCAAAGAAGCCCTGAAAGGGATCCAATACTGGGAGGTAGACTGGAGTGATACTCCTGATGAATCTGTTTATATAGGTGTTGCATATGGTAGCATTGAGAGAACTGGGCCAGCATCTGAGTTTGGAAATAACTCCAAGTCCTGGGTTTTAGGCCGAAGTGGTGACCCTACTTCAGAGCGCACACTGAAGGCTTATCATGATGGCAAAGTGTGGGAAGGTCCTTTTCCCTCTGATGGCTGCAAGAGAGTTGGGGTGCTTCTTGACTGGGATCTTGGCACTCTGTACTTCTTCAAAATCTCAAAAGGCCACAACTATGCCCTCTACCGCTTTGAAACCAAATTCACTGAGCCTGTGTTTCCATGCTTCTGGGTTGGAAAAAGTGGCAATTATGTGTCCTTGCGTTTTCTAGTCTAAGAGCGATGACAATGAAGTGGTGAATCCCTGGTCTGCTCACAGGGATATGGGTTCACACTGAGAGAACAACCCAACACCCCATTTTAACTTGAGCACGCTTCACAAATTGATAAAATGCATTAAAGCCCAGAGGGAGCAGGACACCTGATGTCAGTAAAGTTCCTGTGTATGTCATTGTGTCTGTAGTGGCACATGTTGATTCTCTGCACTGCCAGTTTAAACTTTAACTGCTCGCTGCTTTCTATTATAATTCCTGATACATATAGACAAGAGCTTAAATCAATACATGATGTCAACTTTATTATGTTTGAATAGAAACTTGCAGCACGTTTTAAAAAGATGAATTGATGATGTTTATGTTGATTATGTTGGGATATAAGGTTTCTTGTGTGCATTTTGTTTGATTCAGCATTTGTTATGTTTCTTTAATTGCTTCAGTAATCAGTTATTAACAACATTATCATCAGAAAACAAGCAGAATCATTTTGTTTCTCTGCAGTTTGTACCTTTGATCTGATCTCAGGTTCAATCAGTGACTTTCTGTTGTCTGTTGGGAGGAGAAGCTTCACTGTTGGACACCAGTTAGTTTGATTGTGAGCTCACTGTAGATTGTTATGGAGCTGAATGGATGTCAGATTCATGTGAAATGTAAACACCTGTTGGACATGTTCACTCTCTTCATGAGCAGAAGACGCTTTTCAATAAAATGACCCGAGTCTACCATCGTGTGATGTTTCATTTACTGTGTGTCCTAAAGTTGACGGTACCAAAGGTTATAAAAGGCTTCATCATTTGAGACATTCACATGTTTCCGTTCATAGAATGATGATGGAACATAAATCATCAGAGGACATTATACAGCTTTTATCTTTGTTGACACAGAGTAAAGAAATATCTGCTGAATTGATTTCAGCATGAAGGCTGCTGCCGTCAGCTGCTACATGTTGACATCCTTTAACATTTAGACGACCCATCCGGCTGTTGTGAGGTTAGAAGCTTCATCATCTATAATATAAAAGCACATTTGAAATATAATTACTACAATAAAGTACACAAGTGTTCAGAGGACATCATGTCACTTTTCTTACTCGCAGTGTCTCTGTGGTGGCCACACATGTTGACCACCTTTAAGTTGAGTATTTTGTTATTTTTTCATCTTAAATGAGGACAGTCTTTTCTTTCATTCATCATGTTTATTAACAGTTGTGGATTAATTTGAGTACACACATTTTAGTTAACAGCATGTTGATTAACATTACTTTGTTTGAGTTGAACTCACTGTGTGTATTTGTTGTGTGCAGCTCTCCCCAGCTCTGAAAAGGACACAGCGCGATCAAAGATGGCCTCTTATGGAAATCGGACAGGAAATGGAGGAGGCAGAGGGGAGGCTGTCTTTTCTTTGAAATTTATTCATTCGAGAGCATTGAAGAGCTTTAAGTTTAATTCATCATTTGAGTGTTTATATTAAGTATGTATAGGTTTTCTTTTGTAGTTTTTGCTCACATTATGTTTCATTTGCAGTAGGGAAGTGGTTGGTTATGTTTGTTTCTCCCCTGTTGTCTGTGTTGGCTAGCCGATGTCTATATAACCCCCATCTTTTGTCTCATTTAGGAGGTCAAGTATGTTGAGTTAAGTCGCTGTTTATTTAAGTTGACCTCAGTTTAAGTTTGAGGGCCCTTATTTTGAGTTGTTATTTTCCTATTTTTTGTACTTATATACAAAAATACTTGGGATATGATTTTGTTGAGTTGAGTTTGTAAATAAATTAACTCTCTTTACACCTTGTGTTCTTGAGCCTTTCCTGTTCGGTCCCTGACAGTCTCATGTACGGAGCTCTGGAGGTGACATGGATAGGGGTTTTTTTATCTCCCGAGTGCGACTTACTATCTCGCACGTACAAGTTATTATCTCGAACGCGCCAGTTACGATCTCGCGCACACGAGATACAGCAAGTCGCGTGTGCGCGAGATCGTAACTGGCGCGTTCGAGATAATAACTTGCACTCGCGAGATAGTAAGTAAGATGCAGTGGCACTCTGGCTCAAATGTCTGAATAAAGTGAACGTTGTGGTGTTAACGCAACAATGATGGGACGCTGGAATCATGAACAAGTGGCGTTTACTTCAACAACTTATACTGTAACATTGTTCTCAGTAGCAGCGTCGTATCGTACATAGTCGCCATGTTGTTGCACTCTGACCTCTCTACGTGCAGCGTGTTAACTATGACCTGTCTTATACAACAGCGTCCCCTTGTGGTATAAAGAGCAATAGTATATCTGTTTTATATAATAACAGAAGACAACAAAAGTGTTTAGTGTACTGTGAAAGCCGGGAGAATGTGGTCTGTGTGAGAATGTCGTGGAAAATTTAAGGTATTTTAGTAAATGTAGGTTTTCTGTCACAACGTTCACATGAATATGATACTATATGCACCTGCATCCATTGTAAATCATTTGTCCTGATTGCCAGTTGTGACTGCTGCAACATTATTTCATAAATTAATTATAACCAAACTACTATTACCTTGACAACTCCTCCAGCATGGCTAGCATAATAGCCCTTGAAAAAGATGGACACTCATCGTGGATCATCAAAATACCTGTTACATGTACCTCTTACCGTTACACAATAACTATGTTGGGTCTCGCCCGGTTAAGGCGTGTTTAACAACAATAAAAGGGGGATTTAGGTTAAATTTGGCTATCAATAATAATTAAGGATTATTTGGGATAATTATTAATTATGATAAATAATATGATCCAATTTGCATTAGATTACCTCGGGGCACCACCCTTAAAGAAAGGAAAAGATAGCAATTTTACTAAATCAGTCTCATAAAAATGTACTGAACTGTTTATAACTCTGGTTAATAATTAACTTAATAACTACAACCAAATTTACCATAACAGCTAGTAATGGTTGAAGGATTTTGGAGTTCTTGACAGTGTAGAGGTTGGCAACATTCACTCATGTACAATATTAAATAGACAGCAAGAAAGTTCAAGGTCTTTTATTTAACACAAAATGGAAACACACAATCTAACTAACATGTACTATATACAAGTGTGTGTGTGTGTGTGTGTGTGTGTGTGTGTGTGTGTGTGTGTGTGTGTGTGTGTGTGTGTGTGTGTGTGTCCCTCGCTACTCTGATAGGAAATACATGTGCAGATCCTGGTTCCTGGTCTGAGTTTGTCCTTCAATTTAAAAGCAACCATATTAAAGCTGCTAAATAAGCACCAGTGTTGGGTAATGTTACTTTTAAAAGTAACTCAGTACATTATTACATTACTGCCTACCAGGGGCAGTTCTAGGGGGGGGCCAACAGGGGCCAGTGCCCCCGTAACTCTGAGTCTGGACCCCCCTGTGGCCCCCCTGACAGGGAGTCTGCATCAATAATACAATGACAGATTTCTTGCAATGATTTTGTTTAGAGGGGAAAGGCAGATATAAAGTGTCTCAGCAGTTTACCACCCAATCAAAAATGCTGAAATTGTAAACACTGTTTTGTCAGAATGAGGGATTTATCCTTTTTTCCGGGTTGTATGTGCCCCCTAACAAAAAAGCCGGCCCCAACCTGGCCCCCCTATTAAAACTGGTCTAGAACCGCCACTGCTGCCCACTGCCGGCATAACGACGAACCGCTGTGTAATTCACACAGAAAGCCGGCGTTGCGGCTCCTAAAGGGGCATGGTGGCGGTACACGTCATGATGATGAGGTCTGTGTGTTTTTTTTCAAGATGTTTCCCAAATGTTCTCCTGTCAATTTAAACATGCACCTGCTGACTGTTTATAATCATATGGATGCGGTTATAATGTTTTGGGACTGAGATCCTGACCCACCAAATCTCACCCTGCTTGGCTCTGTGGGAACAAACAATGAAGGAGAATTGGTGAACCGCCGCTGCAGCATTAATGCGGCGTCTCTGTGAAAACAGCTACTGTCGCTGTCATTGCAGACGCATCACTGAAACTCTGTAATGCCGCCAAAACGGCCCTACCAATGTTTACAGCTAAGTTGCTGGACATGGTTGCAGGCAACATGAGAGCACGGTGAGGAGACGTAAGTAAAAGTGCAGGGCAATCACTCCATCTGACTACCCGAAGAAAACCGCGGATAGCGTTTGTGTGCATCAATAAGCTTTAATTTTGGTACTTATGGTGACAGGCAGTAAAATGTGCATATCAGCTAGATATTTAGTTTCACACGGGACATTAAGATTTAACATTTAGATTTAGATTGAACATTTAGATTTAACATTGACATTATATTTTTACAATAGGAGTAAATATCACAAAAGTAAAGTAAATCTGGTCTAAAGTTTCACATGTGACATTAAGATTAAACATTTAGATTTAGAATTAACATTTAGATTTAGAATTAACATTTAGATTTAGAAAAACATTTAGATTTAACATTGACATTATATTTGTACAAGAGGAGTAAATATCACAAAAGTAAATCTGGTCTAAAGTAACATTTTAAAATTGACATATGTTTTCACAATTTTGCAATCAGCACACCATATGATTCAGCGTGCCAAAACAAGCTCTTGAATATCTACTGTACCTTTTGTACCTATTTTGGTACTTCCGGTGACAGGTAGTAAGAAGTTGCATATTAGCTAAATATTGAGTTTCACCCATGACATTTAGATATAACATTTAGCATTTAGATTTAACATTTAGATTTAGATTTAACATTTAGATATAGATTTAACATTTAGCATTTATATTCATCATTTAGATTTAACATTTATATTCATATTTAACATTTATATTTATATTTAAATTTAACATTTAGATTTAACCTTAACATTTAGAATTAAATCTAACATTTAGAATTACATTTTTTATTTAGATTTAACATTGACATTCTATTTTTACAAGAGAAGTACATATCACAAAGTAAATCTGGTCAAAAGTAATATTTCAAAATTGACATATGTTTTCACAACTTTACAATCTGTGCCCCATATAATGAAGTTTATATGGGGTTTATATGTCATCACTTTGTCCTCATGATCATGAATCTCAACAGCAGGATTTATTACAGCGATTGGTTCATTTACCACAGATCTTCCAAAAAGGTGATAAAACACATAAGCTGGGCTCGCGTCTTTGCACAGACATTTATTTATTCAAGTTCCTCGCCTTAATTTTTGATTTGCTTTGATGGAGGACAGAAGATGAAACAAAGTTATTCACTGGAAGGAATCATCTTCCCTTTTGTCGGAAGAACAGGAAGAAAAATAAATAAATGTAATTGCACAGACGCACTCCCCTCCCCGCCTACTTCAGACCATCCAACACACTGTCGTGACTGTTGAACTCAGTCAAAGTCATTTATTGAGTCAGTCAGATGAGGAAAGAGAGCAGATACACTAGGAGTCAGTCACGGTTGAGTCTGCTGAGGGAGATTAACTCCACATGCAGTATCTGCTGCGCCACAGTGGTGATTTGTGTATTATATCCATGATCATTTACAGTAAATCTAATGGTTCCTAACAACATTTACAACTATTTCAGAACAGCAAACTTAAACACAGAGATGCTGTACATCAAGGCAGCCACACAGAGTTCTGATCATTACCTCTGTAGAAACTGGACATGTGAAGCTGAGTTGTGATTGTTTTTGTCACTGTGTGAATATCAGGTTAAATTAAATCAATGTTAAATTATCTACATAATTAAGAGCCTTCCCTTCTGTGCCACAGCAATCCATTCTGTTCTGTTCATTCACTGAGGACAACAGGTCCAAACGAGCGGCTGGAGAGAGTTTAGTGTTTTTAAAGTTCAGTCGAGCTCGGAGCCTCAGGTGAGAGTCGAGTCTGAATCTGCAGCTGCAGACTTCAGTCGATGAGGAGCAGACAGCAGGTCAATAGAATTCATTATCAAGTTTACTGAAGCAAACATGTGCAACATGGCTGGAGAATACAGACGAGGGTGCTCGTGTTAAATGATAGAGACGGTCCATGTTGATTGGATGGATACTAAAGTCGCCAGTGTTATCAGTTTCAGGGCCGACAAATGAAGCCAGTCCACATGTTTACTTCTACTTTTGATTCTTAATTACGTTTAATATCAGATATTCTATAGTTGTTGTTACCTGATCCTGCCTGGATCCTTAATGACTTCATCCAGTGATACTCCAGCCTGCTGTCTCGTGCAATTGGGTCTCGGCTCTTAATGTGACGTGAGTAAAACTAAACAAATGACATGAAAAAAATTACTGAACAGAAGACTTAAATACAAACTAAATTAAGGGAATGAGGAGCAGGTGGAGTGAGGTGGAGAAACACCAGAAACACAGAAAGGTGTGATGGGGAAGCACTCAGGTAGAAGGGGCGGGGCTAATTAAACAAGTCCAAGACAGGTGTGGAGGGAGAATTAAACTGGTGAGGAGCACAGGAAAACAGAAGACTGGGGAAAAAAAAGCACAAGACACCAGAAAACCATAGAAAACACATTTAGATAAAATCACCATGACAACTCAAGGTTGACTTTTGGGTACTTTTTACAAAATTGTCTGTTTGCAGCCCTGATTCAAATTCTTTTAAAGTGCTTGTGTTGAGATCCAGAGGGTTTAATCAAGTGACAAATAACAACAGTGTGTTATTGAGCATACAAACATCAGAGCCCCGACTGCAACGATCACTTCCTTTTGTCCTTTAATACAACGTGGCCGGTGCTCCATTTTCCCACCTAACTGGTGATTTAAGGATGCTGGGTGAAACATTTCTTTGAAGAGTTATTCTGCAAACACACACTGTCTGCAGAGTCTCTGAGATTAACACACACCCTCGCACACACATATGCTGAATCACCCTCGGAGTCTCTTCACACAAACATAAAAGTGGGAATCATCTTAGAAATTACAGCAGCTCGGTGCAGCGGGCAGCGAGGCAGGCAGGTGTTGATAACACTGCAGCGGCTTACCGCCTCCTTCCTCCTCTCCTGCTAACCCCCCCCCCACGCTCTCCGAAACACCTTCCTCCCCTCTTCTACCTCTTTTGTTTCTCTGTTTTTACTCAGACTCGTCTCATGCAATTTCACAACATGTGCGCTGTGTCTTAAACTGCAGATATCAGAGAGCCTCCCTGGAGGAAAAGGATTATGTGGAGAAAATATGACTACAAACAGAAGGTAGTTTGTGTGAAGCTCGGCTCAGACCACAACAACCAGAAACAGAGAAATCCTAGAGCAGCTGGTGGTGCTGCCATGGAATGGTAAACATTCAAGCCCTTGAGCTAACGTTAGCTAGCACACTACTGTTGATAGACACTTAAAATATCACCTCCAGTTGTGGCCAAAGAACTCATCCAGACTCAATTAACCGTCTGATTTTCTTTCTGTTTTTTTTTTCATTGCACCACTCTAATCTCATTTCTGTTTATGTCTGCTTCCCCACAAGATCCTGTGGCAGAGATTACAGGTGAGTCCAGTTTGGGTCTGCAGAGTGATGAAGCCAAACCCCTGCGGCTGCAAATTGCACCAAATTCAACTACATAGCAAGTTAGCAACAAAGCTACCAGTATCTTTACATCGGAAAACTCTGTAAATCACCTCAGTGCTGTGACTGGCCTCTGAGGTGAGTGTTCACCGACAGGCTGTTGGTTTGCAGAAGCTAGCAGTTACTTGAGCAACAAGTAAAGCTATCTGTCCAGAGTTGAGCAATATATGATCCAGTTTCACTCAAATTGGGGGATAAAGTAGAGAAATAGATGTTTGTACACAACATAAAAGTTGGGTTTTTGTACAGTAATCCGTGAAACCTTCATCTGCTTTAACAGCTTCTTCTAAATATAAACATTTTCTAGGAAAAGACAAACTAAAATAACATGAAAGAAACATACAAAACAGACTATTTTGCCATTGTTGGCAAAATAAAGAGATAAAGAATAAGACATATGTAATAAAAACACTTAAATATTGATTTAGACTTCACAGGAATGTAACTGCTTTCACTAATATTGTTAGTACATTTTCTGTTGGTAATATCCCTAAACAACATAATACAGAAGAAGAACGCTCAACGTTAGGCTCCATTTCTCTGAACCCAGGGAGGAACCACAGGATACTTCTCACCCTCCCTGTTTCTGACTCTCTGCCTCCCTCTAGCTCCTCTCTCTTCTTTCTGCTCCCTCCCTCCATCTCTGCCTCATTCCCATTCAACCCACAGAGCTCTGTTTAGTCGCCTCCTCTCTTTCTATATTCTGCTCATTTTCTGCCTCAGTGGCTCCTCACAAACACAGACAGTATTGGCGTGTACAGAGGACTGCATTGTAACAACAGCTCTCCTCGCGGACATGCAGCATTAGTCACAGAGGCCTGAATACATACTGAGATGTTGAGACATTGCTTTAAAGAAAGGGCCCGTGTCTGAGCGGGATGGAAATGGCACCTGATTGAGTTCTACAGAAGTTCTGCTGCATTCACACTGAACAGGAAATACAGCACAGTCACATGTTTTATCTATTCCTCATGCTAATATTCATTATAAAAGGAGGACTGTTGGGTAAAGAGTTCCCAGAGCTGTACAACCTTTAAATCAAACCATCAACCACAGTACAGTGAAATGTCTGCAGGCAGCTGAGGCTAAAGGCTTCATGAATATTAACATTAGTACACAATGGTTCCTGGTTCATGTTCCTCGCCGTGTTCTGCCCTCAGAGCTACGATGTTGTGATGTTATAAAAGATACTTTGTGAATCGAGAGCGGATCAAACGAGCAGTTCCTACAGAAAGCCTGTTTTCTTGAGTTGGACTGCAGAGATCTGTCTGTCCATCAGAAAAGACAGCATGAGGACAAGAAGAACGTGTGTGTGTGCAACATGCACTTATTTAAATATAAGTTTTAAGAGCTATTATCTTTAAAAACGGTTGTTGTTTCACGTCAATATAAAAGTGTTTTCACAGCGGGGGTTGGATGTGGCTGGAGGGCTGTCAGACTGATGAAAAGAGCCGCTGCTATTCATTTGCTACATGCAGATACAGGCATGTTTACGGAGGCGTGTTGATCAGCGCTTTATAAAGTGTAATTGCACAAGATGAAATGTGGAGGACGCCTGAGGGAAAACTGGAGGTGATTAATAGCAGCGATTACAGCGACTCAACCCTGCTGGCAACAACTCATCAGATGCAGACGAAGCGTCTTCACTGATCGTTTTACAGGTTGTTCACACGATCGCCTGTACAGACACGCAGAACTGGGATCAACAACGCATTGATCATAAACTGTTTTGTTGGTTTGCTGTAATAAGCAGAGACACAGACGGTCATTGAGCCGTCTTCCCTCGAAGCAGTTGACACGTTAACACCAGAGGAGGCTCGTCCATAGAGGAGGAGGTTGGTCCTCCTCTATTTTTGAGAGGCAAGAGGAAGATCAATTTTTTTTTTTAAGAAAGAGTAACTGGTTGAAATAAATCATTACCAAATATCAGTATCATTTATAAAATATTATATATATATTATATCATTATAGAAAGTTTCTTCTTTGGAAGAAAATCCACTTAAAAGGGTTGAACAGCGACAGCTGCAGCCGGAGGAGACAGAGCAGTCTGTGAGAGGAGCAGGGAGCAGGAAGGTGGGGGCTAGAGGAGGACGGAGGGCTTCTGTCCTCCGTGGGAGGGATCTCCTTCATTCACTCAATGCATTCAGGATTGTTTCATGCTGATCTATGATTGGCTAAGACACGTAAAATGAGGCACAAAGGGAGGACGTCCTCCCTTACCAATCAGCAACCACAATACAAGATTGACAGCAGGTTGGTCCAATAACAGTTCCCAAATTTCATTCTCACGTTTATACAACCGTAAACAAAAAATACTTCTATGTATTTTACAGCTTTAACTGGCAGCCATGCTCGGACAAGAAATATGGAGTTTTCAGCGATATTGGAATCTGTTTCAAAGGAAATATAAGCAAATTTCTGAAAGAAAAAAACTGTTCGGAGAAATCAGAGAGAAGCAGTCAGAAACATATTCATAGTTTTTGTTTCGTTCGTCCTGCTGGAGGACATAAAGTTAGCGGCAGGACCGGGACACAATACAGAGCAGCAACACAGTTGTTTTGGGCGGTGATGAGTGATGAGTGTGATGTCCTGTGCTGTCAGGAAATATGTACATTGACTGCTGCAGTAGCACAGTGGGTAGCGCAGTTACCTGCCACACAGGTGACTGGGGATTGAATCCCAGAAGGGGTACACATTGGTATTTTTTTTGTCTTGTATATTAGCCCACTGTACATTATTAGCCGGCCGGGGACACACCGGCCCATGTTAACCAATTGTGTCGTTCACACACCAACAGCCAACAACAACAACAGCCTTTTGCCATTTAACAAAATGTTTTTTAAAGAAGTCTTGTAAGTCATTGTTTTATTGCTTAATTTTCATTGAATATAAGAAAGTAGGGATAAGTAGTTGACTTGTATAAAATAACATTACACCGTGACCTGGTTTTCCTCCTGTCCTCCCCAATTTTTTCAGTCACCAGCCGCCACTGGTTAACACATTACAGGACCAAAATATTCAGCACTTCGTTAGAATCTGAACATCAGAGGACAGAGGGCTGAGACACCTCTGAGACATCATGACTGGACGATATCTGACTCAGCTTCAGGTTTTAGAGCTCGTCTTTCTGTCATAACTTTCATTGGAACAGTTTCTTTGGTGGAAAGTAGTTCTAGTACAAACACTGACAGTAACAGGAGGTTTTTCAGTGTGACACATCGTTCAGGTGGAGACAGATAATAAGACAAACACTATAAACTTGTCTGTAGTTATTATACTGACAACGTTGGTCTGTCTGTCTCCTGCTTTGGTCCTGAAATACCTGAAATATCTTAACAACTATCTAATGGATTGCTACAAAGTTTGGTTCAGACATTCATGATCCCCAGAGGATGAATCCTTATCTTATTTTGATTGGCCCCTGATTTTTTCACTAGCTCTACCAGGAGGGTCGCTCTTTTAGGGTTTGAATGAAGATGCATGAAATTAATAACTTTGGTGATGAAATACCTTTAAAACTAGTGGCATTCCCATCAGCATTAGCTGTTTGCTATGCTAAGCCCTTAGCATGCTATACGGTAGGCCTATACTGTAAATCATTGTTTGAATGCTGATGTTAGCAATTAGCCAGTGAGGGAATTTCGCTAAGTACATTTTCTCAAGTAGCTACCGAACGTAAGTACAATTTTCAGGTGCTTTTACTTGCCTTTACTTTTACTTGTTACTTGTTCTTCTTCTTTACAGTATACTTCCATTCCACAACATCTTTGAGGCAGACATTGTACTTTTTACTCCACTACATTTATCCAAAATCCACTTTGATCATTTAAGCAGTGTGTAATGTCGAGGCAAAGCCCGTTAGCTCGATAGCTCGCCGTCCTCTGCAGCACAACGAGCAGAATGAAGGATGGGATCCGGACATGTTTCAGCACGAAATTTAAGTAGAAACAAAGAAATTTCAAATGAGAGCTTGATGTTCTTGCGTTTGAAACACAGTGGGATACAGGGCAAACACGGTCAAAAGGGTTCTGAAGACACGGATCACAGCTGGATCTCTTAATCCCAAACAGCCCGTGTGGAAGAACTCAGGGGAGGGTTGAAAAGAGAGCAGGGGAGGAGAGGCAGCAGGAGCTTTGTAGTTTTCAAACCAAACATCATTTACAGTGTGCTGTGTTTCCCACATGAGTACACACACATGCCCTCATATACTATATATATATATAAACAGCATACTTAAGTAAGGCTTCAGCGTCCAAGAAATCTGGCAGGCAGAGCGTAGAAAGTGAGCTGGTGCAATGAGGGCCAACCCAGTGCAACACCCACCAGGAGCAGAGCGACGCAGCGGTAAACACACGGTGCTTCATGAGCTCTCGTGCTCCCCAGAGGATGAACCCATAGTTATTATAGTTATTTTCTGAGGATGAATTGAGGAGTCTCACAGCCTGCTGTCTAGTGGCACGGACATAAAACCAAATATACTTTGCCATATTAGTTATTAATCTTACAAAGACAGAAATAGATCCATCGCCTCATCCTGCAAAACATGTGTTCTTCACTCGCTTACAAAAGAAAAGCACGCTGGCCAGACCAAGATCTGTAGACAATCTGTAAATCAAAGCACCCTGTAGCTGCTTTAATCATTATAATCATAATCATTAAAGCAACATCATGTCACTTTTTAAAACTGAAGTTAAAGCTTGAAAATCATGTTCATGGTTCAGTGTCTCGTACCAGAGTTGAGAGGGGAGGATCACAGCGTCACATGTGTAACACACAACAATAAGACGTAATGAGTGTGTAGTTTGTAGTCAGCACCTTCATCACGTCTGACAAACTGTTTCACACCTGGATCTGTATTTACGACAGCGGTGTTGCACTCTGAAACTGCGGGGGGCGCCATATCACACTGACCTGCACTAACATGCTGAACTAAGATGTGAACATGCGAAACATTATACCTGCTTAGCTTCAGTATGTTAGCGCTGTAACTGTGAGCGTGTTAGCATGCTACAGGTCGTATGTACCGGGTGTGGTCCTTAAACCGGCAGGATTTGGACTCTGATCTCAAAGAAAAGCAGAGAGAGATGAAGCGTATCCACAAAGTGTTGAATCACGACTGTGTTGAAGACTTGAAGCAGAAAAAGAAGAAAGAAAATGAACAAAATAGTTTAAACTTCGCTAATGAAGTGAGAGGAAGCTTCCAGTGGACACTGAGCCCTGACCACAGAACTCAACCCGTCTCCCGCTGGACTGTTAATGACGATGGAACAAAGTCAGAACCGCATTAAAAAGTCTCGTCTCTCAGCTGCGGTGACATTTATGATTCTCCACAGAGAATCAGAGTCGGTCTGGGTTTAAAGCTGAGCTGGTTCGCTCTCCTCGCTCTGTGAGACTCAAACATGTCTCCTTCCTTTTGTAAATATGATGCCTGAAGAGTGAAGACATCACCAGATTTCCCCACTTACATCTTATATCACCAGACTTTAAAATCCTTCTCACCCTCCCTCCTTGTCTCTCTCCCCCGTCCCTTCCTCTCTCACCCACACTCCTCCTCTCAAACACAAACCGGACTTTAAAAAGAAGAAAAGAAAGTGAATCCTCCCCCTCGGCTGTGAGCTTCTGCCTCTTAAGCTGCGGCTGTCTTTGTAAAGCGAGTGTGACTGAGCCGTCCCCAAAGTGGACGGCAGCAACAAAACACGAGCAGACTGAGAAGAAGAGGAGGAAGAGGAGGAAGCAAAAAGAGCGAGAAATACTTTGAAAGAGGGAGGAAGAGTGCAGTTGGAGTCTCTCTCCGGCACCCCTCGGAGCGAGGTCGCCTCCTATTGGTCGGGTTTGTTTATGTGCCAGGCCAGTTTTTTAGGCTTTGTGCTGTCTGGTTGCCGTGGTGACGAAGGCCCAGACCCCAGTGTGTGTGTGTGTGTGTGTGTGTGTGTGTGTTTGTCTGTAAGTCATACTGAATTAATGCATTTGCCTGGAAGTGTGTGTGTTGAATATTCAGAGCGCCTGACAAGTCTGTGTACACGTGTGTGTGTGTGTGTGTGTGTGTGTGTGTGTGTGTGTGTGTGTGTGTCCTGCAGGTTGTGATGTTTTTTTTATTTGAAGGATGAAAGACGGAGAACAGGACTGAAGAGACTTCAGAGTCGGGTCACTGCTCCGTCTCTATGAAAACACACATCAGGACTGAATGAAGTGTTTTTATTTAATCAGTTTTAATTAATTACAGCCACAGTTACATTCTCACCTTCTGGTTCTACTGTGATTTAAATTCTGTCCAAAGCGAAGTCCTTGTATTCCAAAAACCTCCTCAAGAAGTTGTGCTTGTCGTCTTTCTTTCGGTGTGAAATTAGACTTTGGTCTGTAAACAGAGTCCAAAACTAACAAAGACGACAGCAAAGAAAACTAATTAAAGCCATCAGAAAAGCAACTTAATAACTTTGCAGCCTGGGAGCCAACGCTGCGATGGCTGGTACCGGGTCGTGGCCCAGTTCCAGTACTGTTCCAGTTCTAGGAGTGTTACCTGATTGCGTCAGTGTGTGTTAATGTTTCCAGTTCGGACTCGGAGACTCAGAGTTGAAGAAGTGGATCAATGAGAACCAAAGTACTTTTTCATCATCCTGCACATCCGATCCAAACTCCCCGACCTCCCCCGGCTCCTCGCCCACCAGTCTCCCTGCTGCTCCGTCTGATCGGGCCTGACAACAGCGCTCACTATTTATTAGGAGGAGTTAACCAAGAACCTGGACCCACTGTGAGCCTCAGGCACAGGTGGGATGGAAAGACACACACACACACACACTGTAAATTAGTGTTAAAAGGTTCAGGTGAGGTGAATTTTTGTTAGCAGAGCAGAAGATCTTACAAAAAAGTTACTTTTTAATTTTCAAACTGATACCTGACATCATTCTCTGTCATTAAGTATTAATCAAATATACAAGATTTCTTTAAAATACAATTATATAATAGAACCCAAATAATGATTATTTGTGTTAAAGCAGTGCTCCATTATATTTAAATGTCATTTCACTGTTTTTAAATGTGTAAATATCTTTAAGTAAACATTAAAAAGCAAAATATAAACATGATCGCATGTAAAATAAAACTAAAACTGTGTTTTCATTTGGGAAAATGACTGTATTGTTCTGAGGCAGTGTGAATATTAACCTTGTTTTCACAGTGCAGGTACGCTGTGTTCAGTGAAACCAGTCTGAACCACTGAGTGTTTGACTCTGGGTCAGGCTCAAGGGCACTTCGGTGCTGGTCACATGGTACAGTCCGTGCCGCGGTGCCGGTCACATAGTACAGTCCGTGCCGCGGTGCCGGTCAGGGGATTGATGCAGACACGTTCAAGCTTCAAACGTTTTGTTCTTTGGAGGGCAGCTGAAGCACAACTCTGGAATATCATGTTTTTAAACTGACTTGTTTTGCACATCGAGAGCAACATCAGCATGAACATCGAATCATGAACGGTTAAGTTACGAGCTGTAAAACAAAACAGCGGGAGGAATAATAATACAAAGCTTTACGGTCTTCCAAGTCTTGTTGATGTAGCCGTGTCGGTTTAGCATTGCCCTCCTGCAACACCGTCAGACTCCTGACAGTCAAAATTGGTGCAGAAGAATCACAGATATCATCTTCTCTTGTCCAATCACTTCTCTTCCTCGTCAAAAACTGGCATCTACATTACCCACAAGTCACCTGACCGCTCACAGAGATTCAGGTGTGTTATGCTAGTAGCTGCTAGCGTGCAGCAGAGATGAGGAGCAGGCTACAGAAGTCTGCTCAGCTTTTCCCTCCATCTCAACAGGATGTGTATTTATTCTTTTTTTTTTTTTTTTTTCATTTTCAAACTTGGAGTCTTCAAAACCCGACCGACTCTGACGACTCCAGGGATTCAGCACGGCTCCCTCTGGAGACACAGAAGGCTCAATCACTGCTTTCATATATTCAGCGATATTCAAGGAACTGTCCCTTGTGTCAGTTGATACGCCTCAAAGGCTGCACGCTCAATACAGTCATCGAAGGCGTTCACGGTAAAAATTCAATCCTTGCTTTCTCTTACGCTTCCAAACACCTGGACAGTCACTCACAGCTGGAAAATGTCCCGATGCCCTGTCAAAAATATCCAATAGTTTGTTTCCATGAACACGGTGGGAAAATGTCCTGAGGTATCACACCTACATCACACCTACAAATGTTGAGACGTCATCTCGAACAGCAGTCTCTAAACAATGGTTTGAAATTAGTGGTGTGCATCTCTACCTCGTAAGACGATTCGATGCGCATCTAGATATCTGGGCTACGATACGATTCAGGGACGATACATTTTAAATACGGAACAATTTGGTGCGATACGATGCGATTCAATACGATGCAATCTGATACAGTTCTTCACATTTGTTTAATGTAGAAATTCATTTTCCATTATAAAATAGAATAAGCAATTCTATGAAAGTGGCTTTGTTCACCTCACCATGTCTCCATCACTCTCAGTGTCATCACACTGTGAGGTCGTAAGTCCTTCACAATAAAACGGGCTATAGACGCCGTGATGACCACGGACCTCACCGAGTTGTGGCTGGAAAAAGACTTTAATAGCCATGTCGTTGTCTTGCGTGTTCGTGCTCCTTCTTATAAAATCCAAATCTCTTCCAAACTTTAGATTTCAGATTAGCTGGTACATTGTTAACAGTAGCACTCTTTAGATAGAAAAGGTGACACATTTGCAGCAAGGTAAAGGATGCCATGTGCTGCCTTGCCTATCTAAAAGGGAGGTGTAATATTCCCTCTTTTCCAAAAAGCCGCCACTTGAGTAGGCGTAAACATGTGACGCGACGTGAAGCAATTGTCTTCAAAATAAGAGCTTTACATTTAGAACTGGATTCTTAGCGGGGGGCTTTTAATTTGAAAGTAGCGACCGCTATAATAACAAGCGAACAACGAAGAAGGCTACAGAGACCGAGGAGACGCTAGCATCTCCTGGATCTCAGCGGCTGTCCAGTTGTTCATCTTAATGTCCGTGGATGAAGTGATGGACTGACTGCTGTGATCAGCTGTTTCCTGGTTTTAAAACTCCCCGGCTGTGGGTCGTACAACAGTGCAGGTCAACGACACCTCCGCCCACCTCACACAGAGACCAGCACATCGACGTCTCGGATTTAGATAGCAATGGAGCTGTAAATAAGTGTACCCGGCAAATCGGTGGACCAAAACAGACCCCCAATTTACCACCACCTGTCCAACTCTGTGGACCTAACCGCAAAAAGGACGGCCAAATTGGCGCCTTGCTGCCCAGTATAAAAACGGCTAGTGTCAGAGTTGTCGGACATGTTGTTGTTGTTGTGGAGGTTTTTCCTTCGGATACACTAACGTTACTCTTGCGAGAATCTTGCGTTGACCTTTAACCTTCTTATGAGAGTTGAGAGACGCTCTGCAGAATCAGCAGCAAAGCTTCAGTCAACTGATACGTAACTTTAGAATCGAGCCATCGATCGGTTTATGGTCAATTTAAATCAATACAGGGGTCCGCGTATCGATGTAGTCACATCTTTAACGTTGACAATGGTTACCAATTCGTATCGGTGAATCTTTACACCACTATTTGAAATCTTTTTCACCAAGCAGAAGAATCAAAATATCTGGTTTTAACAGCCATAAAGACAGTTGTTGAAGACATCCAGTGGTTTCACGTTCACAAAGGTCTCAACTTAATGCGAGTCAATGTCGACTTTTGGTTTTACGTGGGAC
Organism: Sparus aurata; assembly: GCF_900880675.1. Taxonomy (NCBI): domain Eukaryota; kingdom Metazoa; phylum Chordata; class Actinopteri; order Spariformes; family Sparidae; genus Sparus; species Sparus aurata. The sequence continues at coordinate 25,974,399 of NC_044206.1, read as the reverse complement.
CATCCACTCATCACTCTCCTTATCACGTGACATTTTCTTCTCTGTGACAATCACCTCTAAAACAACATGAAGAGCTAAATATACGTTGTGATATGTGAACTGAGTTAAGACACTTTATGGGCCCAAAATAAAGAAAATGGCAATGATCAGAAAACTTTATTTTCATCAGAAGTTGAGAAAGAGAAACAACAGTGTGATAATGAAGCTCACATAAACAAACGGTGTGTCGACGTGTCGTGTTTTCAGTGAAGAATAGATGTGAGTCGACTGAGCTCTGAGTCGTCTGCGGCATCGAGGAGGATCAGAGCGAGCAACACCGGTGGAGCGGCGCTGTACTGACTGACTGACAGGTGAGTGTAGCTGCAGGGCTGACACACACACACACACACACACACACACTCTGAAGGACACACTACTAAACACACACACAAACTTGCGTGCGTAACATTGAAATAATAATGACACCACTGGAACATAAAAACCTCACCTCACCTCTGCACCGCCGCTGCCCTCAGACAGCCAATCATCTATCAGCTAAAACATTTACACACACACACACACACACACACACACACACACACAGCAGTAACTGTGTTTATCTTCAAGGATAATTCCACTTTTATGTTTCCGGCTCGTTCCCAATCGTAAGATAATTACCTTTTCCTGTCTGAATACAAACTCTATCAATTATTTCTAAAAACAAAAATCCTTGAACAAGTAATTGTTCCACAAATGTTGCCGTCCTCGTTTAAAAAAAATAAATGAATGTTAGGATTCAGCAGCACACTGTGGGATCAGAATGGAGGCTTCTGCTGTGTGCACACTTCTGGATTGTTGGATTGCAAATATACGTCTCATTATTTGTGCACACAGCTCACAATATGTTGCAGAATTTACAGATATTGTAGAAAATTCAACAAACCCACAACACTGTTTGACACCAGATATGTTAATGCGTGTCAGTAATTGCCACTGCATTTGCAATTTAAGCTAAAAAGGAACAAAAAAACATCTTAAACAGTCACTTTTAATGAAGAAAAAACAAAAACAATCTGCCAGCGTTTAAAAACCCCGAGCTCGTTAAAAAACACTCAGCAAAACACAGAATCCACCCCGGACCCTCCGCACACATTCATAAAACCCTCACAGTGTAACGAAACAAACACAAGGCTCAGACCTGCCCGACGCCCGGAGCACACCTCACACTCACCTCATGTGGAGGAGCAGTCAGTCAGGTGGTGTACAGGTGGTGTACAGGTGGTGTACCGGTGGTGTACAGGTGGTGTACAGGTGATGTACCGGTGGTGTACAGGTGGTGTACAGGTGATGTACCGGTGGTGTACAGGTGGTGTACAGGTGATGTACAGGTGATGTACCGGTGGTGTACAGGTGGTGTACAGGTGATGTACCGGTGGTGTACAGGTGGTGTACAGGTGATGTACCGGTGGTGTACAGGTGATGTACAGGTGGTGTACAGGTGGTGTACAGGTGGTGTATCAGTGGTGTACCGGTGATGTACAGGTGGTGTACCGGTGATGTACCGGTGGTGTACAGGTGGTGTACAGGTGATGTACCGGTGGTGTACAGGTGGTGTATCAGTGGTGTACCGGTGATGTACAGGTGGTGTACAGGTGATGTACAGGTGGTGTACAGGTGGTGTATCAGTGGTGTACCGGTGGTGTACCGGTGATGTACCGGTGGTGTACAGGTGGTGTACAGGTGATGTACCGGTGGTGTACAGGTGGTGTATCAGTGGTGTACCGGTGATGTACAGATGGTGTACAGGTGATGTACAGGTGATGTACCGGTGGTGTACAGGTGATGTACAGGTGATGTACAGGTGGTGTACAGGTGATGTACCGGTGGTGTACAGGTGGTGTACAGGTGATGTACAGGTGATGTACAGGTGGTGTACCGGTGGTGTACAGGTGATGTACAGGTGATGTACAGGTGATGTACAGGTGGTGTACAGGTGATGTACAGGTGATGTACAGGTGGTGTACAGGTGATGTACAGGTGATGTACAGGTGGTGTACAGGTGGTGTACAGGTGATGTACAGGTGATGTACAGGTGATGTACAGGTGGTGTACAGGTGATGTACAGGTGATGTACAGGTGATGCTCTGCTGGGTTTTCAACCTTTGATCAAACCTGCAGGACAACAACAACATCTCTCAGTCGTCCTGAAAGATTTGGATCGTCCTCATCGTCTGAAATAAAATCACAGAGTCGCCGACAGTCTGAGTGCTGGATTAGAAATCTACCCACACGTCTTTCAATCGCGTCTTTACGACTTTGGCGGAAAACTTTGTATATTAAAAGTTTTGTGGGAACACAGCTCAGATACAGTCAAAGGCTTTAAGATAAGAACTCAGTGGAGTCAGTTTTGACTCAATTTTTGTGTTTGTTTGTTTTTCGTTGATCAACTTCTGATAAAACTTTTTATTACTGACCGGACTCTTAACGCTCCATCATCACAGTTATGATTGTTTTCGTCCAGCACATATTTTGCGTTGTGTAATGATAATTGCAGCCTGTAGGGGGGCTTTAGTCTTCTTCAGAACGATCGTTATCAGAAGAATCGTTTTGTCTTTTTCAATCAGCTGACTTTTTTAATTCAGCCGCCAAGTTTACAAAGAAAAACTCATAATGTGCCGATTTTATCTACATTTGTTTCTTTGTCTGTGGTTCTCTCTCTAAACTCTTATTTATTTTTTAAGTTTCTTTACACACACACACACACACACACACACAGCAGGAATCCTCTCTGAATTGATGTGATTGTGGTTATTAAAGCAGTCAACGCAAATTATTTGTCTGTCTGCATCCAAACTGCTGCAACAAAAGCTGAGAATGACATCAGCACCTGAACACAGGTACAACTCTGTAGAGCAGCTTGGTGCTCAGATTACTTTGTCTATGCTGAAAAGAAAAAGAAGATCGTAGAAAAGTTGTTTCTGGATCACCTGTACCTGTTCCTCAGCACCCAGGCTGGGGGCGGCTGTGGCTCAGTGGGTAGAGCGGGTCGTCTAGTGATCAGAAGGTCACCAGTTCGAATCCCGGCTCCCCCTAGTTGCATGTCGAAGTGTCCTTGAGCAAGATACTGAACCCCAAATTGCTCCTGATGAGCAGTTGGCGCCTTGCATGGCAACCTCCGTCATCAGTGTATGAATGTGTGAATGTGGCATGTGTTGTACAGCGCTTTGAGCTGTCATTAGACTGGAAAAAGCGCTATAAAAATGCAGACCATTTACCCGGACTGTGTGGAAGGCGTGTTGTTTATTCCGCTCCCAAAACTGAAGATGCATTTTGTCCGACGTACGTTCGTTCACAGGTAAGATAATGATGTAAAGTCCCTTTAAATGGATGCACCATCGTCATGTCTTAGCTAATATTAGCAAACTGCTACATAACTAACTTTATTATTATTATTATTACCTTATTTCTGTTATTTCTTATTTATCATTAAAGATTTTAAAAAGCACAGATAAATTGTTCCTGTCATATTTTGAATGAATTATCATTAGTCAGAAAAGATGAAGGCGTATTTGTTTTTTGTTGAGACTTTTGTGTCATTTTTTTGTGTCGACTTCTTGAAGCTTGTGTGTCTCAGGAAACTATCCATTAAACAAAGCAACATTCAGCTCAACACAACCAGCATCGCCATGTTTCTTAGCTCAAGTTTGCCGACAGTCACTAAGGAGGACGGCACAACTATTTAACAGAAGGTGAAGTTCTGCAGTTCTGGTGACGAGTCCCTGCGGTCACATCACACTGCGTCACATCCTCCTGTATTAATATGTAAATATTAGTAGAGCAGCTTGAAGTAAAGGTTTTATAAAGCTGGTGATGTCAGAGAGGCTGTACTGGATGTGACAGAGAGAAACAGACGGTGTTGATTTGTGTTCAGCAGTCAGCGAATGTCTCCGATTGGCTGATCAGAACTCCGACAGCTCGTCAATATTACAGAACAGCTGAGAGAGAATCAGAAAAACATCTCCAACCTTTAACCCCCTAAACCTGATCCTGCCACCGCCTGCTACACCTGCCATCAGGTGGGATCACAGCGACACCACATGCTCAGTAAGATGCTTCATACTGCAAGTGTGTGTGTGTGTGTGTGTGTGTGTGAGTGTGTGTGTGTGTGTGTGTGGCTAACAAAGACAGGTTGTGTTTCTGTGTGTGTTTGCAGGTGTAGGTGAACTTGCAGCCTGTGGATTCCTGAGCGAAAGAGAGGCAGAGGAGCAAAATAAATAAATGAATAAATAATAAATAAATGTAGTTATTGAATGACAGAAAAGGTGGAGCTGTGTCAGAGAGAGAGAGAGAAAGAGAGATGAAGACAAGATATCTGCTCGCTAGTGAAAAATTAATTTCAAGGCGGCAGGCCATGCCGCAAGCAAGTTTGGCTTTCAATGATTAATTTATCTTTACACCAATCTCACAGGAGGACGGTGTGTGTGTATGTGTGTGTGTGTGTGTGTGTGTGTGTGTGTGTGTGTGTGTGTCTCCCCTCCAGGATTATTATCGCCGACGGCAGCCTGGATACAGTGAAACAACACAAAGTGCTCGCGGGTATGAGTGTGTGCTCTTATAGACATATAGTGTGTGTGTGTGTGTGTGTGTGGGTGTGTGTGTGTGTGTAAACGTGTCAGCAGCAGAGAATGCACATCTGCACGTACACTATAGAGGATTCATTGTGCAGATTTTAAAAGATGAGGTTGGAAATGTTCTAGATTTTTCTTGTAGTCAACAAAATCTCATGAAGAGATCAAATGTAACGTCTCTGCTCCATCTGTGGCCTCTCAGACTCTCTGACTTTAAGACTTTGAGCTCCCGTGAGGTCAGAATCGATGCTCAGAGGGTTTTTATCACATTCGGCTCCACAGCTCACCGACACACCAGCATCAGGCTCAACTGTGGAAAACAAAGTTAGATTTTTCAGTTTGTAATTTCCTGGAAAATGATAGAAAAATGTTGATGACTCATTCTAATTTTCAACACGTCACAGCTCGTCTGCTGCAGCGCTCTTCACTCTGGCTTCAGTCAGACCTCGCCACACTGGTTCAGAGAGCAGCAGCTGGACCTGGTTCTGGTTTGAGGAGATACGATCACGTCGTTCCAGGTTTGGCTGCCGGTTAAATTAAAAATGGATTTGCAGATTTTGTAGCTAACTTTTGAAGCTGTACCCGGTCTGGCTGCTCTCTGCATCACCGAGCTGCTCCTCCTGTACGTGTCGACATGAAGTCCCCTGACACGGTTCTGCTGCTGGTCCCAAAACCAGGTTGTGACCCAGTATGCCCCCAGACTGCAGGACAGCCTGCCAGAGGAACCTGGTGTTTTTGCACAATCCTGTCTGATGCTGTTTTTAACTCAACTTTTTCTCTATTTCATTTCACTGGTCTTAATGTTGTGTATATTCATTATGTTGTCTTAATTGTCTTTTAACTTTTTCTCTATAGTATTTTATTTTATTTGTACAAACATTGCTGTATAAGATAAAAGCACACAGAGAGTCACTGTACAAAAACACAACTTTATGACTGCTTCAGTGATTTGGGTGAGACTGGCTCATATTTTCTGATGTCGTGCTGCTGCTCTTCCTGTCGTGACAGAAAGATTTAGTGACCGCCAGCTGCCGTCCAGAGAGGCAGAACTTGCATGACTTGAAAACATTGAACATCTCATGCCGTTAACGTGGCTGTTTGCAGACACCGACAGCTGTACGATAACATCTACTGGTACAGAGACGGAAGGAAGTGAGCAAGGAAGTCGCAACCTGGTAAGTCAGCTGAGAACTGAGCATCGTTCAGCCTCAGTAGCACAGGAAGCAACAAAATAAGACAGGAATGAAAATGCACCATGAGAATGATGGAGGTCCCTGCAGACGGCCTCCATCACCAGGTGGACAGCCCGATACCTGAGACAGACGGGTTCATGTCTGTGAAGTAGTTGCAATATGATCCGTCTTTCCATTCCAGCCTCTCTCAGCTGATGTATTTCTACTTTTATTGCCTGACCTCGTGAGTTCTCTCGTCTCATTCCTCTTCCAGCACTCTCAAACTTTCCTCTCTGTGTGCGGCGCTGCAAACATCCGATGTTGTGCAGAAAGTTGAAGAATTCCCTCAGCTCACCTCGTCTTCTTATTTGTCCGTCTTTCTGTCAGTCCGTCACTCTGACCAGCTCTCCTTCTTCCAATCCATGGACAGGCGGGAACCTACTTTTCCCGGCACGAAACTCCACGGGGGACAGATTTCAGCAGTGCGCGTTAAATTATTGATGGAGCGTCCCCGTCCTCCTCTCTTCTCTCCCCCGAGGCTTCCTGCTGAGGGACACTGAGAGAAAACAGAAATCTCTGCGGACTCTCTCTGCATCTCAACACAAGACGGTGTGACTGCAGGTGTGCAGACAGGCTCACCTGGCCCTTAAATAACAACATACACCTGCATACACACACAATGAGCCGTCGAGCAGAGGATAAACCTTACACATCTCAGATGATCTCCAAGGAATCGATTTGAATCTCTCTGCAAGTGCTGACCGACACAAACACCAGAAAACACACAGACATGTGTCAGTCTGGTGAGGAGCTCCAGTCTGATGTCCCAACAGTGGCCCCTACAGGCCGCAACGTTAACTACACTCAGGTTCATCTTAAACTGAGAGCTTTCAGTCATGAAGAGGAATCCACTGACACGTGGTTGAAGTCATGGCAGCTGCTGAGCTGACAACTCTTTCAGGTCTTCTCGTACACGTTGACTGAAGAATTAAGCATTAAATTTAAACAGTTTGATCGATCTGCCGATTCATTTAGACTTTAAACTGTATCGAATCGGGCCTCATTTATAAAACACTTGATCAATTCTGACCTTGAACTTGCAATTGGGAACTTTTTTGCTCCAGCTTATCGTTCTGAAGTGCGAGCTGGTTATTCAGAGTAATGGCTGAAGAAAACTGAACCAGCCACATTTAAAACGGTTCGTTTTAAACCTTACTCTCACTATGTTAGGCTGGATTTGGAAGGAAACACGTCTGCAGCTGAGCTACAAAAACAAGAGGCGGCACCGTTTTCCCCGGTCACTGTCCCCAGGTAACGGCATTCTTTCTACCAGATCAGTAATGAACTTATTAAAACAAACAGCTGATTTCTTCACCGTTTCTCGCAGAATTGAGATCAGAGTTTACAGCTCAAACTGGGATTCTTAGTTGTTCTTTGGACAGTAAGCAGGCTGCTAGCAGTAGCCACGTTGCTAACACTACCTTTGCATCAACAATAACATCACAAGGAAACGTCAGGCGGGGTTCAACTGATCCATTTCTGCAGGAAACCTTTTGTAGTTATTTTTAAAAACCTGACTTCAGTGGAAATGATCTCCTCTCAAAACAAAACAGAGAGCTGTAAGTGATTTAAAAAGAATTATAAGTCATAATTCTTCTTCTCCTGCTGGTACCTCTCCACAACCAGCAGGAGAAGAAGAATTATGACTTATAATTCTTTTTATTTATCGGACATGTGCAGCTCTGAGTTCTGACCCGCAGCAGTTTCCTGTGTGTTGGATTGGAGGCGCTGTCCGTGGTGCTGAAAGAACCCGAACAGCTTCAGAGCACACGGGCTTCATTTTCTGCACACTTCCAATTAAAAAACTTCATAAACACAAACTTATTATCACTTCACTGTGACGGAAAAATACTAATTAGTTTGTCTTCGACCGCAGAGTAGAAAGAACGAGACGTCACCTGGAGAAATATTTAATTGGAATGAAATTCTGAATGTTCCCCGAGCTGAGTGTGTTTTAACAGTTTGTGTGAAGTTTCTGTCGGTTTGTGGAATAAAAATAGTTTTGGTGTATTATAAAGCTCAGGATCACACTGAGGAAAGCACATTTACATTAGAAACACTTTAAAATGTGTATCAATCAAACAAACAGCCAGTTATTCATGTCAGGCATGAGTCACTGTTCTTCATCTTTCAATCAAACTGGAGGTTTTGCTAGCGACTCTTTCTCTAACTCCACTATGTTTCTGAAGAAAGTAATGACTGATATCAATACTGTTCTTTTTAACTTCACTTTGTTTGTGTGACGCTGTAGTTACTGTGCAGGTGACGAGATAACACACACGTCCACTAACTCAACGTGACCTCGACCGGCTGCGACACTAAAATGCTGCCAAGACGTTTTTTCGCCAGTTATTGAGATTAAAATGGATTTTGTGAGGATACTACTTGATAAAACTTTGCTGGACTTTTACCTGTAATGGATTAATATTACATGGTGTGTGTGTGTGTGTGTGTGTGTCCCTGCTGAGTATTAAAAGTGGAACAGCAGCTGGTTTGAGCCGCTGTCTCAGTCTGTCAGCCAGGCTATTAGACAACACTGCCTGACTAACACACTGCTGACTGCTGTGCTGTTCACTGCCACAGGAGGGAACACACACACACACACACACACACACACACACACACACACACACAAATAGTCAGACGCCACATTTACAGGAAGCGTGTCAGGTTTGAATCTTCCTTTAAAGATCCAAAGTGGGCTCACAACCTGGCAACCCGACACTTGGTTTTGCAGAAGTGGACCTCCTCTCCACTCCTGCAGGTGTGTGTGTGTTTGTGTGTGTTTGTGTGTGTGTTTGTGTGTTTATAGAAGGTGCAGCAGTTAATTGGCTCGTCTCGTCCTCCCACACTGTGTCAGAGCGTTGTTAAAGCTCATCAGTCTCTGACAGCCGAGCGGGCCGACGGGTTTCTTTTGCAAATAAGAACTCTGAAGAATTCCTCTCGTGTTAAAATAAACACCTTGATTGCTCTCGTGTTTTTTTCCTTCTGCAGCTCTATTAATATGCTTTGTGATATATTACTCATCAGGACGGAGAGGCTGTGTGTGGTTGCCTGCAGAGCTTCAGCAGGAGGCTGCATGCTTATCAGAGAGGAAGAGGAAGAGGAAGAGGAGGAGGAGCTGAACCATGTCTGGTTTAAAGAAAACACTTGAAATTATGAGCCGTGTTCTGGGCAGCTTAGTCACCAAGATTTAATGTTAGGAGTTCACGATTCTGCAAACTACAGATGCGTCCAGGTTTGGTGTCTCACAGGTTACGTACCATATTGAAGATTATACAGAATGTGCCGCGTCACGTTCATGTTGTCTTTCTCCATCAGGAGGTGGAGACAACCAGGCTGCGTAGTTTAGGATCTGCGTTTCATTTGCAGCTGAAACACCACTGGATATTTTAAGGAGAGCTGGTGTTTGAATCCAAACCAGGAGGATTTCTGTAACTCAATCTGACCAGGTCACTAGCAAAGTGCTGATTTAACTTTTTGGTTTTTGCAGGAATGTTTATTCTGGCTTCTATGTTGGTTTTGGGTATTAAGGCACTTCTTTTATCGGTTTATGTGAGCAGGTGAACAGGATCGCCTCGACCCAACCACTGAGGTCAGGACATAAAAATGAGTTTCATTTGGTGCTGCACCGAGACACGATTATCACTGTGCTCAGCTGATCACCATGAAGTGGATGATCGTGTTGTTCTCTGGACTGGACAGGCTGCTGAACATTTATAAAGCTTGATAAAGATAACCATTTACTGTTTTTGTACAGGAGGACTGCTTGGACTTCAGCACATGTGCAGTCGCGCTGTGTTAAACAACAAGCAGGCTTTTAAATGAACCAACTAGTTCATGTTTATTCCATCCATCCAAAAAATATTAGACGGTTTTCCTCCAATTCAGTTAGCGTGAAGTGTTAAAACTTCATGTTTATAAAAGGGTATCACTATTTTATTTTCATCTTGAGATTATCCAAGTGGAGGTCTGAAACATTTACATATAAATAACAGATGATGGAGTGATTACCTTCTTCACTGACGCTGACAAATATGAAGAACTCCATCAGAGCTCAGCTTTGGCAAGAAAACAAATACAAGATGAACAGACTGAGTGAAGAAGAAGCTCATGTTTTGGACTTCAGTCTGATTGACACATGAATGTATATTGTAGCTGAAATATTTTAATTGAGAGAATTCTGACATTATTAAAGCTGCATTACGTGTTTTAACCACCAGGGGGCAGACGCGAACTCACTGCAGTGATCTGTTAGCATGTGACTAATGTGTTAGCAAACAACTGCTAACTATCACAGCCGGCAACATTGATCTCTGTGACTGACGACGAGTCATGTGATTCAATATTCACCAATATTTCGTCTTCCTTGTTTCTCTGATCGATGAAACGTTAAAGATGCTCATTAAAATTCATCTGAACCTGAAGTGATGTTTATGAAAGCACTCCTCAGAGCTTTAAGGTGACCTCGCTCAGCTCAGGCCAGATGTTAGCGGCCGGATCACCTGCATCACCTGTGTGACAGGTACAATCTTTTAAATGGAGGACGTAAATGACAGCGCAGCAGGAGCGACCGCAGGAATCCTGTCGACTATGAATAATGTAGACTTTGAGAAAGCTTTGACAGGATGTCAAAACATGTCATTCTGAATGCTCCAAAACTTCTGACTTCCACTGCTGAAGAGAAACGCCGGCTCTGTTTCCTTCCACTCTCCTTCCCTCCTGACAGACGTCTAACCAGCCCAGGCAGAGCAACAGCTGTCAATCAAACCTCCTGTACGCTACCAAGTCGACGCTGAGACGGAGACGAACCAGAGACCGCCAGCTGCTCCATCATCAGCAGGCGTGACCTCGAGGGCTTCACTGCACAGCGCTTCGTTATCTGCTGCGAGAAATTAAGATTTCTCCTTTAACTGGGTCAAGTTAAAGTCAAGGTGAATACTCACTGATGTCTCCCAGGAAAGATGTTTTTGTATTTTCCTTCAATCACAATTTTAGAAATGTACATATACAAGATAAAGTACAACATTCAGCTGCACCTCAAGAGAAACTGCCACTGCCTCCTTCACCTTGTTCCTTCACCTTAAATCCATCAGAGGATCTAAATGTGTCTGGCTGCAGATCTCTCTGCACATTACTCCATGACGAAGGGCTTCACAGTATGAGAACATGCAGTTTTTCCAAATCTCTCCAAACCCAGGGAACATTAAACAGCCAACAGTTGATGGAGTGCAGCAGGTAACTCTCAGCACTGAGACAGATGCAGGATGGAAGATTATCCAGCATCACTGTATGAATAAAGCTGTTGTCCTAAAACGAAGAAAAGAAACAACAGAGAGAGGAAGACACCAGCTTGACTACTCAGGAGGCTGATCAGGGACAGGTGGAGGTAATCAGGACCAGAGAGAGACTGCAAATAACACAGAAAACCCAAACCATCACAATCAGCACTGTGGTCGGCCCACTAAACCATTAAGAGGCCTTTTTAGGCAAGTTCTGCCACTCTGACGCCATCTTGGAAACACCCACGAGCAGTTAGGTCAGGCCAACAAGAACCAGAACCACATCTGAATGAGTGTGGAGCGAGACACATGAACGGCATGTTTAGAATCACCAGTCAGATCTGATACACAACACTTTAAATGTGAGAGAAAATCCAGAGCGAGAGGAAGACAGGAAGTGAAGAAACAGACGAGCTGACGAGGAGTAAGACAGAGTGAACAAGCTGAAGCCTGATTGGTCACTCAGCAGCCCTCTGTTGTTGGGTGGCAGCCAATCGTTACATCTCTCTCTCGCACGCTCGTCCACCTGTTCGCCAAGACACACACACACACACACACACACACAACACACACACACACACACACATACACACACACAACAGCCTAAGCGTTTCTAACAGCCGGGATGTTTGTGAAGGAACGAAAGTCGAGTTTAGATTCACTGAAAAGTTTTGTGAGCGTCCTTCAGCTCACACCTGCACACTCACCTGCACACTCACCTGCACACTTACCTGCACACTCACCTGCACACTCACCTGCACACTCACCTGCACACTTACCTGCACACTCACCTGCACACTCACCTGCACACTTACCTGCACACTCACCTGCACACTCACCTGCACACTCACCTGCACACTTACCTGCACACTCACCTGCACACTCACCTGTACACTCACCTGCACACTCACCTGCACACTCACCTGCACACTCACCTGCACACGTAACGTCAAAACGCTTCAGGTAACTGAATACGGAGATTTTGGAAAACTCCTACCAAGTGAAGATATTCAGAAACACCATTTTCAGTGTTCATGTGTAGACAGGAAAACTTCTCTTGTCTCCTTTACTTGCAGGCTTCTGATTGACCAGTGTGGCCTTACGGTAGAGGTTATTTCACTTCTGTTGCTTTGGCGTGCACCTGACAGCCGTTTCATACCGTTGGTGTGGACAGGGAATTCTTTTGAAAACCAGAGAAGCAAAAAAATGCATTTTTAAAATGACCGTGTACTGCTGAGGTGGAAGGTAACTAAGCTGAACACTGAGCAAAAACAAATCCAGAAGACATCTGGTCAGTCATCAAGTCCTGACGGACAGAATGAAAGTTCAGGAAACACGGAACAAATTAACTTTTACTGATGATGTCAAGTTCAGGTAAAGTTTTTAATGTGATTTTGAACTTCTTGTGGTTAAAAAAGGATTTTTTGATGGCCAAATTTTACTCCCTGCAGCAAAAACTGCAGAGTGGATTCAAACCGAGAGCCTCAACCTCAGTGGTCTGCAGGAGGTATTCACCTCACCAGGTACACAGATACATGCTGAAGACCCTTTTCACATCTTGACTTGTGAAAGCAGGTCAAACACAGGTGTTCTGCCTCCTGAACACACCTGTGTGAGGACCATTAAAGCCGCCGAGGTCTGGAGGAGGAGGAGAGCGTGATGGACGTCCTTCACATCTGTGAAACTCAAAACAACCTCAGTACTTCAGCTCTGTATTTTGCCTGCTTCACTTTTCCTCTAAATGCACACATTCACACTTAGTTTTGTCAGACAATCAGCATTTCACTCCCAGCTGGAGTCTGGCAGCAGGTGACGCACACACGCAGCGTCAGGCTCATCAGCAGCGCCGCTCTCAGCCGCCACGCTGTCTTTAACTAACCTGCAGCAGGAAGCAGGATAGTGAGGATCGAGCACACGCTGCGTGCACGCATTCACACATGAAGAGACGTGGCAAACCCACAGCTCAGGTGGTGTTTCTCCACCATCCGCAGTCCAACAAGGAAGAGAGGAAGAGGAAGTGTTGTTGTAGGTTAACTCCAGAAATCCCTTCAGTGTCATGTGTTTATCAGACACACAACACAGAGCGAGGGAGGAACCAGACGAGCCTCGACGCTGCACACATTCACAGATCTACTGAGAGTGTCGGCTGGTGAAGCTTCAGTGACTAGAAATGTTTAGATCAGCAGAAAGAATAATCTAGTTTTGTTTAGTAATAATAACCTGTTTTTGCATTCAAGTGGAGGATTTGATGGATAAATGTCTAGTTTGAAAACCTCAAGTCCAAATATTCATCTCTCCAATATAAACACACATTTAAATTCAAATCATCTGTTCCGTGTCCAACACTCAGGTCGAACATACAGAATCAGACGGACGTCAATATTAATGATTTCACACAGAAGGTTTCATGAAAACATTTTGTGGGTTATATATAAACATCTTGCTGCATGTACAAATGTTTAAAAAGAAGAAGGTGAGGAAGGTTCACAAATGTATTTCACTAACACACACACACACACACACACACACACATCTCTCTACAGAGTGTAAATAAAGACTTCATCAGTCGAGGTCATACCTGAGTGTCTAAGGTAAACATGTCTATGGTTGAGGAACAGATTTAATTGGTTCAGTAAATATTAAACTTTCTCTGTAATTTGTGTGTTTCTCAGGTACTCACACTGCCTCATATTCAGTGTCTGCTCTGCTGACTGAGACGGACCGAGCCAGAACCTCCAACAGTTCAGTCCAAATCAGACTGCAGAGCAGATCGAGACACTGTAGTCGGGGATCAGATTCCTTAACAGTGAGAATAATGTAGAAAACATCCGCTTTCACCTCGAAATCACAAGAGTTTAAACCAGATTCTAAACATTTTACTTTTATTTATCCAGAGCAGCCTTTCAAGTGTTGAATCTTTGGAAGTTTTTAAGATGAAATAAAGCTCAGTCTCTTCCTTTTGCAGAAAAATTGTCGAAATATACTTAACGCTGTGTTTCATTTGGTCGCCTGTCGCTAAAATCCATGTGACAACATCTGATGATACGTCCGAGACTGAGGAAGGAAGAAGGATAGACCTTCATCTGCTCTGGTGGTTCTTTAGACAGAAGACAACAACTCCCATCATCCTTAGAGTTTCTCCACACCTTCAGATGTCTTATTGTTCTGACTGAGCGACCCCCTAGTGGCAGAAATCACATCAGTCTAAAAATGCAGCTCATTACATCCTGGTGCTTTGCGTTGGCGTCCGACCCGACCTCCAGTCCCAGAACATCAACACGTGAAAGAGACTCTAAAATCAACTATTTTACCAACTGGACCTGTTGACCTCATTGTGTAACATCTTCTATATTCTGGTGCTGAACTGTTGATACTCTGTGGGACACTTTTCTGCAAACAGGCAACCTGATTCAGCCACTGTTGCTAGGCAACCGAGTCCAACAGGCCTCAGAGAAACATGATGGGTCGCCGTTAACAAAAGCCCATCCTGCAGCCCGAACGCTCGTCGTCTAATGTGATAAAAGCCGCCTGTTGGTAAATGGACTTACATTTCTATGGCGCTCCCCTGAGCTAGGGACCACTCAGAACCGCACACACACACACACACATACACACACACACACACACACACACAGACACACTGATGGCAGAGGCTGCCAGGCGAGGTGTCCGCCTCCTGATCCGGAGCCATTCAGAGCATCCAGAGTGCCTCACGGTGCCTCTGTGTTCAGCATTCACACATTCACTCTCACACTGAGGGAGCAGCCTTCAGGAGATATTTGGTGTTCAGTGTCTTGCTCAAGGACACTTCCACCTGCAGCTGGAGCGACAGATTCGAACCACCGACCCGACGTTTAGTGGACGACCCGCTCCACCTCCTGATCCACAGCTGCTCACTCTGTTTTAAATCTACAACAAAACCACATAAATGCAGAAGTCTTCATGTTGACTCACTTATTGTTCTGATCTCTGTGTGCATGTACATTTATTTACTTCTCAGATTGATCTCCTTCCTTCGATGCTGATTACAGTTCACTTTAATCACAAATTCATCTGACCAAAAATATTCAGAAAACTCCTCCTGATGCTGCATTCAAGCACCGTCGGACACTTGCAGCTTCAGATTTGTCTTTGACCTTTTTGGTTTAGTTACTTCCTGCCTAGTTTTGTAATTTCTCTCCTTGTGTGTCATGTTTTGCTTCACACTTCCTTGTCTGTCTTATTCCCTCCTTTGTTTTTGTGTTACTCTCTGTCAGTTTGTCATATTCATCCAAGTCTCATTCCTGCGTTTCTGTTGAGTGTGTGTGTGTGTGTGTGTGTGTGTGTGTGTGTGTGTATGCATTTGCATCCTTGCCTTTTTGCAAACTGCAATTTGTTTCCTGCAAGAAATTTTCAAATTCCACGTAGATATACAAGAAAACAGAATTCTGTTTGTCTTTGTTTTAAACTCAAAAAAACATGGAATAAAAATGTTTTTAAATAAGAGTCTGTGAAGGATGATCTGCCTGCAACTGTCTCTACATGTTGATTTCTATAAAAAAATAAACCAAAATGAGGGTATGGGGGTAACCAAATGTGGTAAAATGTGAGAAAAACACCAGAAAATGATCCTTTCAAAAGTGATTATGCAAATAAAAGCCAAAGGAAGTACAAATAAAACTCTGACGAAGTTGAAAATGAGTCTGACTACAAAATGAATGCACACAGAAGGTCAAGGATGTTGATTATAGAGGCAGGAAACAGTTAAAGAATCTCTGCTGCTCTTCTTTTCTTGTCTGAATCCTCTCAACATGTTTGTCTCTCTGCAGCCTCGGGACTCAACGTCTCCCTCTCTGCAGTTTCTCAGAGCCACAGCTCCCTCCATCGGATCACTGACGCGCCGGCACTCAACACACAATCTCTCAGACTCACAAGGACGTCGACTGAAACACAGTCCAGCTCTTAACCTCTTGACTGTAATCTAACCCTGGTTTTATATCAAAAAGCCTCAAACCTTCACAACATCCACAGCAAGGACTCAAAAAATTTTCCAAATGTCCCAAAATATGTTTTGACATCTTAAAAATGACGACAATTTCCTTAATTGATTTGTTTTTCTTGATTTTTTTACCAGTTTATTTACACTTTCTAAAAAATATCCTAAATTTCCAAGATGTCATTTTTCTTAAATTGTCCTCCTTCACTTTTGAAAATGTCAGTTTCCAAAACATCATTATTTGTTCATTCTTTCTAGACATATTCAAAAAGAACAGACAGCAGCATGCGACCGCTAGCTGCTGCTCACGAGACTCTTTCCTGTTTCTATCTGCAGCTGCAGTGAAGAGCTGCCGTTAGCTGACTGGAGTCGAACTGGGAACAGAGACGGAGCTCAGCAGCCTCCCAGTGAACACGACTGGACGGCAGACTGGGACTGAACTCAGACTGAAGACAGGGGACAAAGTACAGAGGTGATTTACAGCCGCTGCGATCAGGACTATGAATATTTTCACATCTTACTCTGAGAACTGAGGATTTATTTGGACAGAACCGGAGGTGACTGTGTGGACAAAACAAAGCTTTGATTCAGTTTCTGTCCAGTTTGAATGAGGTGTGTTTTATGATCAGTTAACGAGGCGATTAAGCTCGTCTGAGTTCAGAGTTCCTGTTGACATGGAGCACATGGGGCTAGCTGTTAGCATGCTAACTCCAGTAAACATCTGTTAAAAAACATCGAGGTAACGAATATTTTCATCTGGACATGTAGACTTCCGGATATTGCAGGTTGTGGTACTTGCATCCAGCTCCACTTACATGAATTAAATCATATACTGTGATTGTTTCCCATAGTTCTGTCACTGAATGTAGAATCTGGGGCCAAACTAACAAACTACAAACGCTTCAGCTCAGAGTGGAAACACATAAACAGAGACAGAAATAGAAATGTGAGTGTAGTACGATATGATTTAGCTCCTCAGACGCCGGTTCGTCCTCCCAGGCAGTAACGTATAATCCGACCTGACGACTCTGACATCTCCTCCCCCCCTCCGCCTCGTGCATCTATAATTAATCATCAGTTGGTGAGGGTTACAGGAGCATCAGCGGCAGGCGGGGGAGAAACAGGTAGAGGTCAGAGAGGTCAAGTTATCACGGTGAGAAAAACATGCCCGAACGATCTTCTGTCAACGCCGCAGACAGCTGAGAAAACCAGGAGCGACGTGGAGGGCAGGGCAGCAGGAGGAGGAGGAGGAGGAGGAGGAGGTCTGAGAGCAAAGAGGAACTGTACCAGAGTGAATCACATGCAGCAGGTAGGATGTGAAACAGAGTGCGACATGATGCAACACGATGACGCCGTGAAGCTGAGACAACAAGGCCCGGTTCTGACTGAGGGCGGCGTTAGAATCGATAGACGAGCCGTGACGGTCTCAATCAAGAGTCCACTAACGAGCTTTCAGACACATCTCATGGTCATGATCTGCAGGGGGGGGGGGGTGCTCGGTTGTCATGGAAACACAAACACACACAGACAGCCTGCAGTCTCTGCACCCCGCAGGCAGACATTGTTTAATAATGTTATTGATCGCTGTGAGCTTGTGCATTGACACGTGATCGGCCTGCTGGAGCGAGACAGGAACACACACACACACACACACACACACACACACACACACACAGATAGATAGATAGATAGATAGATAGATAGATAGATAGATAGATAGATAGATAGATAGATAGAATTTAAGGTTGTAAGAAAGAAAGGATGCAAGAATAAAAGATTAAAAATTATTATTAAGAAAATGCATTATTTTTTACACTCACCCACACACACACACACACACACACACACACACACACACACACACACACACACACAGCTACAGTAAAACATTGCAGTAAAGATGAATTTCCCGACACTGGAGGTCAAACTGATAAACAACATTTACAGCTCGTGCTGTGACACCTCGGAGGAGCCGACAGTCTGAGCTCACCTCACATACAGCAGCCTGCTCGTTTATTATGGCTGGTTGTAAATCGTTAACTCTGACCTGTCCAGCAGGAAGCAGACAAACGTTTCTCTGGTCACAGACTTCCATCATGGAGAGGCAGCTCCGGTGTTAGTTCTTGTTTCAAACCGTTGCTTGTCCCGATCTTATTTTGCGTCTTGAAGCTTTTGTACTTCACGCTGCTGTGATTTCTCTTGCACAAAATAAATATGATCCACCATCAACTTTATCAGACTGTGGCTTCAAACTTCTCACAGTACAGACTGTTTGTCAGGAAACAGCAGCTACTCTTCTTCTTCTTCTTCTTGTTCTTCTTCTTGTTCTTCTTCTTGTTCTTCTTCTTGTTCTTCTTCTTCTTCTAGCCAGTGTGTTTTCCAGCTGCCCACACTAAATTCAGAAACATTCTAAAGACTCACTAGTGCCAGATTTGTCCTTTCTGGGCTACTGTAGAAACATGCAGATGTGAACGTGAAGAAAACACAACGACTCTGATCTTCAGGTGATTATATACTTTAATGAAAACATACTTATATTATAACCTGTACCTTTAAGGAAAGGTGTGTGTGTGTGTACAGGAGAAACATACCATCAATAATAAACACTATCACACACTCACACACACACACACACACACACACACACACACACACGGTGAGCGTCCTGAGGGGCCGATAGAGGAGGCTGATCTTTCATTAGTGCGGCAATACGCCTGATTAAACTCCTCATGGCCACACACACACACACACACACACACACACACACACACACACACGCACACACACACAGCTGGCCTAATCAATGACAGTAATTGGACCTGCAGGGACGAGAGAGCAGGAGGGTCCTGTGATGTATAGTGAAACAAATGAGTGTGTGTGTGTGTTTGTATCTAAAGACACAATGAGGGAGGAAGGAAGGATCACTGGTGTGAAATGAGACAAATGAGTGTGTCGGGGCTTTGTGTGTGTGTGTGTGTGTTCATTCTGGTGTGTGGCCATTGATCTGTATGTTTGCTGTGTGTGTGTGTGTGTGTGTGTGTGTGTGTGTGTGTGTTGTCCTCGATGCATCAAAGACTTTTTGTCACTTTGGAGTCCGGACGCTGACCGTCGGCTGCGTCGGGTCGAGTGTGTTGGACGAGTGTCACCTGTAGTTTTTTGTTCTGGTTTCTCCACGTGGCTGATTCTGCATGTTGAATCAGTGAGACGGAGCTCTCTGATTGGCTGTTCAGACTGCTGAGAAAGTGTTTCCTCATTTTCTCACGTTGAGCGTTGCAGTCCCAGCTGCATTTAATCAGATGTACTGTTAGTTTATCTTCCTGAAACATGATGAGTCAGTCTCTGGACCGCCTCCATCCATCACCAACATGACGGTGGTGACCACGACAGGTATCCTAAACCAAACCACGATGTTTTCCCGACCCAAACCAAGTGGATCTCATGCAGAAATCTAACCACAGCAGAACCACAGTGTTGTGTCCAGAGAGAAGTAGGAATGATGCAATAAAGCTGCATCATAAAGAAACATTTTCAGCTATTTTGCAGCGACAACACCAGTTATTTTTAGCCAAACCGTGATGTTTTCAGAACCCAAACCAGGTGGATTTTGTGCTTTAGCCTCACCAGAACATAAACACCTTCACAAGACTGATCAAAGTTGGAAGAAGTCCTGCTGACTCTCTTGCTCGCAGGAGCAAAGAAAGAAAAACATCTCCTCTCATCTCCTTAATTTCCAGCGATCAGATCAAACGAGGCAGATGAAAACTTAATTTGCGCAGGTACGGCTGCTGTCAGAGCTCGTGGCTGCTCGCAGGGCTGCTGAATCCTGAATGAAGCTTGATTTCATCAGCGCTGCAGGCCGGGTGAAAGGTCTCGTTATATCAAGAGGAAGAAAACACTGTCAGACTTGTTTGTTGGGTGATTGTTATGCACAGCGATGACTTCTGTCAGAGGACTCTTCATTATGAAACAGCCGTTTGTAATAAAACATGAAATATTGGCTGATGATTTTCAGATCGACAACAGATTCATTTTCTTTAAGGCAAACAGAAAAAAACATTTTAAGCATTTATCAGCTCGGTGGTCTCTGATGCAACACGCTGAAATAAGAAATACTGATATTTCACAGCGAGTCGACGGCAGTCAGAGACTCACCTGCCCGACTCAACAACGCTGAGAGTCTCTGATGTGAAGCGTTCAAGGTTTTATGTCGTTACTGCAGGTTGTTGTTGAAACTCGCAGACGATGATGAACCTGCTGATTCACTTCATGATGTTACTCTGCTGCCTTCAGGCGGAGTTAACTACCTGTTCAGGTCGCAGTTATCTGATCGTCAGGTTACACTTAAAGGCCGAGACCTTTGATGAGAGCTGAAAACTCGTCGCTGTGTCGCCTCACTGACTCGCTGGAAAGTGGTGCCACAGTGAAGGGGTTTGATCTGTGGCCTGTGTCCGTCCGCTGGAGGCAACGAGCCATTTCATTGGGTTTAACAAAGCAGAGCGTGCTAACAGCTGAAGACAAACCACTCCAACGACTAACCTCGTCTTAAAACTGAGTTTAGTTTGTTCCTCCACCGATCAGAGATCAATACAAACCTGTTGTCTGTTCGGAAAGTGTTTAGAGACAAACGCATTGTAGACCCGGCCTTTTCATCAGATTTACTGACAGAAACAAAATATAGAAACTGCCTCAACAACTTTATGTACAGCTTTTTTTATCATGAAAGTACAGAAATGTGAACACAACGCTCAGAGGCGGAAACAATAACTTGCTAAAACGTGCAAACTGTTGAAGTCTTCGATGTTTAAAGTCAAACGTTTACGTCAGTTGTGCAGAAATGGTTGGAGATAAATGGCGGCCTAGAAGAAGAATAAAGGTCTGAAACTCGATGACTGGCTCGTGTTCAGCTGTGATGTAAAGCGACATGAAACTGTGTAACAGAAACAAAACACATCTGTTCTCAATGAATACAACTAAACTCAGAGGAACAGAAGGACGATACGGTCAGAGCGAACACTTCTGTAGGACTCTCCATCTGTATGGGCCCGTCACGGCGGCCCGAGGGTTTGATCTGCGACCCGTGTCCGTGCGCTGGCTGCAATGAGCCGTTTCATTGGGTTTGATAAAGCGGAGTGTGCCAACAACTGTCATCCGAAGCCGTGAAGCCAAACCTCCCCACGTGCTCCAGATCGGACAGTAAAAAGAAACGACGCGCCAGCCTCAGACAGCGAGGGTCCTCCGGGCCATAAGGAGTCTATTATGCTCCTGCGTGTCACGCAGCCATCTCCGTGCCGACCCGGTGCCACGCTGGGGCGTTTGTAAAGGCCCGGCCCGGCAGAGTGCTGGCACACGGCAGCCAGGACACGCTGCTAAATCCCATTAGAGTCTGTCCAGAGGATGCCAGGCTGCCAGTTACTGTCAGTCAGCATCAGGGTTTTCCCTCAGGGAGCCGCAACGCTTTTAATTAACCTCAGAAACAAGAATCTGCAGTACGAGACGAATATCACAACAACACCACAACCTGTGGAAGAGACGCTGGAGTTAAAGGCCTCGACTGTAACTTCATTATGTGGCTTTAGATCAGAACCCATGTGAGATCCAACACAGCAGGACTGTGGATCAAGACACCAGCGACAGTATGAGAACATAGAAACACTGAACTCATAAATCCCCCCAGAATCCCCTCTGCACCATCCTCCACAGAGCAGAAGACAGATCTCTGTTTTCATTTTTATTGATTCTTCATACTTTCTGTATCATGAACTGTTTCCCTGCAGCCCAGTCAGCCAGATAACATTTATATGTGCGACACCGCTGGATGTTTTTAAGGAGACCACAGAAGAGTTTCCAGCTGCGTTACTGTCAAGAAGAAAAAAGAACATTTTGACAGGAAGTTGGGACGTTTCCAGTTTCCAGAGTTTGTGGTGACAAACGCAGGTATTTAAAGCCAAAACACCATGTTTTCCTAAAAGCACAACACAGAGACTTCTTTAAATCATCATTTAAAAGTTTAAACTCAACGATGGTTTTGCAGAAACATTATCTGACACCATTTTGTGTTTTTGTGATGGGAGTCTTCGTTCTTTCTCCACAATGAAGGGAATAAAATCCATAATGGAGTTTTATTTTATTTTCTTATATATATTAGGTTTAAATATAACATAGTAGGAACATTTTAACTGTAAAATCTCCCTCCAAGCTGCTAAAACACAGAATTAAATGAGATATAAAGACGTGAACACTTTTTCTTCAAGCCACGGATAAAAAAAAATGTCAAATAACAAAAAAAAGCCCAAAAAGTGATTTTTAAAGATCAAACATTTACACATTTATCCATTAAAAACAACTATTTTGCTGCTTATGTTTTGATTGTTTGTTCTGTTTTAACATTTACATGTGAGGCACTTTACAACCTGTCACCTCTGTGAAAGTTAATCTTGAATTAACTTTTCGTTATTGGTTAAAATCTGTTATCCATCAATCCTTTAATCCTTTCAAAATAAAATGTCAGATGTCAGAAGAGTGGAGTGATGACCTGGAGAGAGACTGGATCTACTCCTCACCTCCAGGCTGATGGACAGTCAGGTGAAGTTACCTTAATTAATTTGTAAAAACATTATTCACACCCTGATGAGCGGTCGAGCTAACGCCTTTAGCTGAGCATAACGATAAATGTGGATGTGTGGAGACATTTTATTTAATGTTCTGGTTGTTTCTCTGTTTTAAATCAAGTCTCCAACTCTGTTTTACTGTGAAGCTCCAGAACTGTTCTGTGGACTCATAAACCCACTCATCCTCTCCTCCCTCCATGATGGTAGAAAAGCAGGTGAACTTATCCTTTAATTTCCAGATTACATCTTAATAATGACGCATCATTACAATAAAAACTTTGTACAGTTGGAATAAAATCACATCGTTTTTTCTACACACGCCTCAAAACTTCCTATGTGCTGAAATTGAATTTTTATCTTATTATATTGTTTATTAATGTTATTATGACATTTGCACGTGTTCCTCTGGTCTGAAGCCAGTTTAATAAACTTTAATTGGAACAGAAACTTTTTTTTTTGGTGCCACTTAACTCATTAATATGCAGCGTTAAAATATCATCTAACATCAGTTTGTTCTTCAGGGATCTGCTGAAAGGTTTCAGTCCAAACAAACGTTTTATTATGAAAGAGCTGAACTTTAATCAGACTGGACTTCCTCTGGAGCAGGAGCAGGTTATGATTTACTTTCCTTTATAGTGACCATCACTCCTCCACCATCACTCCTCCACCTCTCCTCCTTCCTCTCCTCTCTCCTTCCTTCCTCCCCTCCTCGGCCGTGCTGCTCTTCTGCTTGGCCGCCTCCGTGTATCGGGTCCACAGCAGCGCACTCAGACGCTTCTAATCCTCTTTTGATGAACTTGGTTAATGGACCTCCTGCAGCGGACTTTGGCTCTGTTCATTAAGCAGCACACGACCCTCTCCACGCCCCCGGAGCACGCACTGCGCGCCCCCGCGGCTCCCACCTCCATAAATTCACGCATCAAAGTGGAGAAAGTTGAACGCGTGTTATTTTGTTGAACTTCTCAGTAAACTTTCCGCTCTGAGGAGGAAGAAGAAGAAGAAGCGCCATGCCGCCGAGTAAAAGCCTCTTTGCGCCCTTCATCTCGGTGGACCCGGAGGGGGGAGCCGGCCCCGCGGCCCCGGTGGCTCTCCACGCTGACATCCACGCTCTGCTGCAGCGGAGAGGCGCGCAGGAGCGGCAGGGGGCAGAGCGCTCCAGGCGCGGCTGCGACCACCGAGACTCTCCGTGCGCCATCGTGGAGCTCCGGCTGGGCCCCACCGGCGGCGCGCTGCACTACCTCCAGCCGGACAAGTGCGCCCTGGAGCGGGCGCAGAGACGGCGACGCCTCGCGGCCAACGCCCGGGAGCGGAGGAGGATGCTGGGGCTGAACGTCGCCTTCGACCGGCTCCGGAGCGTCATCCCCAACCTGGAGAGCGACAAGAAGCTCTCCAAATCTGAGACGCTCCAAATGGCGCAGATTTACATCGCCACCCTCAGCGAGCTGCTCCAGGAGGGGCCCTGCGAAGCCTCGGTACCGACCCGCGCACCGCGGCCCCCGGGGGCCACTCCGCCCTCACAGGGGACCACAGTCCCGGCAGGGGAGCCATCGGGGCCAGTCAGGGACTTTCACTCCGGGAAGAGCAGCAGTGTCCCGGCGGCGCGCACAGAGGAGGAGGAGGAGGAGAGGAGTTATAACGAGGACATGTGGGAGAGAAGCAGCGGGACCAAGTGACGCTCAATAACTCAGTGAACTTTTAAAAATGAGACTTTTTCTATTTTTCTACAAGATTGTAATTATTTGTTTCCTCCAGTCGAGACACTGAATTCTCACTTTGTAACGCACCGTTTGATGGTGCCTGACACTGTAGCTGAGGTTAACTGTGTTCTGCCATAAATGTCTTATATTACTATGCAACATGTTGTGTTTCCTTCTGATCAGTGACGCTGCAGTGAGTTTGAATCTCTGCAAAAAAGTTTGAAACCAGATTTCCTCTTTCCAAAGCGTTTCTCTGCTGTGAGGATTCATCAGCGACTGTTGGGAGTACAGGAAGAAAAGAAAAGACGGAGCAGGGAGTACTGAAAGTAGCAATTTTTATTATTTTAAAATTATGTACAGGTAACCAAAGACATCAGTCTGCAAATTGGTACAAAGATCAAGTTTTCCTGCAGTTGGCTTGTTAAGAAGCTCTCTGTCTGTCTGTCCAAAACAACAACACGACTGGGAGAAAAGGCTTTAGAAAATGAAAAATAGAGTCAGATTCAGAAAAGTAGAGTCTACCGGTCTAAATTTAAATTTAACCCTCCCACCCCCACCCACGAACTCCACCCACAGTCCCACCCGCACCCCATTATACCCATCAGCCTCTCCTCCTACGCGAGGAAATCAATCTATGTACAAGGACTATGTACAAAAAGCTATTCCATTCATTCTTCCAGACGTCTGTGAATAAAGCTCTTGTAAACTTAACAAAAAAAAGGAGTGTGAGGGTTAAACTGTGTGTGTGTGTGTGTGTGTGTGTGTGTGTGTGTGTGTGTGTGTGTGTGTGTGATGAACATGCTTGATGACACGTTTCAAACTTTAACAACGGATGAACTTCACAGAACTTGTCAGTAATGGGAGAGAGAAATACAATTATGTCTTAATTTTCCAAATCTGAACATCAAATCGAAACAGAAAATGAAATCTGCTGCACCCGGGATCCTTCAGGAAAAACACAAATGAAATAACTACAGCCTTTCTGAGGTAACAGAGAAACAAACACCCGTTTTGTTTTTTTTTTCCTGCCCTGACAGCGAAACACTTTGGAGATAAAAGGAACAAAAAAATGATTACTTCAAACAAAAGGCTTTAAAAATGTGACTCAGCTCAGACAAAGCTAATGAAAAACATGTTCGGGGGAAAAAAAACATCACAATACATCTTTTCTGTCCTTCGTTTGGAAAGTGAATTGTGGGATCGTAAACGTTAAGTGCCGTGAATTATTTTCAAAGGTTTTCGTGTTACGAAAATCAAAATGTTTCTTTTTATTTCTCTTACATCATTTCTCTGCGTTTCACCTCAACAGCTCGTCTTCAGCACAGTCAACACGATGGAGCAGAGAACATTCGTTATCACTTTCCAAGTATTTAAGTGTTATTCTGAAAGAGGAAAAATACTATTTATTGATGTATTCCATTCATATTAGATGAAGGAAGGGAAAGGATTTAAATTCATATTTGATTAGCATTTTTGGACTGATGGACCTGATCGCCAGGAGAAAGACAAAGGAAACTCTCAAATTATTACAAATTTAAAATCTCCAACATCATGTAAAAGTAAAATACATGTCTTCCTGTAATATGTTGGACAGATTAGATCTGACCTTGTCAAAGGGATCAGAGGATCATTTTTACATGAGGTCTGCATACAAACGGAGGACTTTGGGATTCAACAGCAACGGCTGAAGTCTCTCGGTCCAAAACCAACCGAACAGGAGGCAGAAAGCATCAGCTGGATCGTTGAAAGCCTCTCTGCTGGTGGTTCAGTTCAAACAAAAGCAAAGCAGCTCGACTTCACCTCTCAGGCTGGAGTATCGGCTGCCTTTGTGCTGTAATTGAAGGCTCTTCAGCGAGCGGCCAGCGAAGACGCGGGCGGTAAATTGAAGGACAGGTTCTGGTCCGGAGGGCTCAGGTCCTGCCGAGACACGAAGCTTTGATGCCGAGTGAGAGGACGATCGATTTTTAAAAGGAAAAACTTTCTACTTTTGGGGGTTAGGGTAGTGGTTTAAAGTTTTCCAGAGAGTTTGAACGACCTGGAGGGTCATTTTGTTTCGGTCTCAGGTGTTCTGTTCGCCGCTAACTGACGAGAGTGCCGGGCATGCTGGGAGAAGGACCTGTGTCGATAACGGCATGAGAAGAACAACCAATTTAAAATCGGCCGGTTTGCTGAACAGGTTGAAGGGGGAAGAGCAGCTCCTGCCTGCAAAGAGAGAAAATTCCTGGTCCCTAAAAACAGGCCAGATGGGAACGTTTGAAAGGTAACTACCTTAAAATACCACCTCAACTTCACAATAGCCTGCAATTCAAGGTCTCAATTCTGGCTGTTTCTGTGTTCTTGGGCCAGAAGAGATCAATACTTTTGATTTATCTACAGAGTCAAGAGTTGAGAGGTCAAAGTAGCGCAAAGAGAAGAAGAAGAACGCAGCGTGTAAAGCAATTATTCTGGTCGGTGGTTGTTTTTTTTCCTAACCATCCGAGTTGTTTTGGTGATTATCAGCTCCAAAGGCAGAGCGCCGGGGTGCCGCGCTTTGATGACAGGCTGGAGAAAACGGCAGCTCCACTCCAATCTGACAGTGATCGATAAGAAAGCCGGGTCTTACCCCGAGAGAGCGGAGCGAGCAGGAGAGAGGAGCTGAACTGTGAGGAAACTTCAAAGGAAGTGTATCAAGAACAAAAACTGAGATAAAACATCGTTCTGAGCGACTTTTATAGAACAGAAACGGTGGAAAAACATCTAAATACTGACTGGGACTGTTCTTAAATAAAAGTAAAATAAAATCTGATCACAGCTGGGGCAGTGGTGTCACACATCTCTATGTCATAAAGTTAAGTTTGTCAAAAGTCTGTTAAAGGTAAAAGTGTTGGAGTTTCCGCTGCTGGAACAAAAACATAAAACAGTGGAAAGCTCCTTTAACTGGAGGGTGAGGAGGACGTCTGGTCCCGACACGGAGAGGAGAAGAAGATGTTTCCAGCAGTGAACTTAACCAGAGGTGATGATGAAGATGAAGGAGATGGTCGCGGTGTGTGTGTGTGTGTGTGTGTGTGTGTGTGTGTGTGTGTGTGTGTGTGTGTGTGTGAGTGAGAGACAGGCTTCTCTCTAGCAGTGCTCCAGATAGTCAATGATCCGGGAGATGGACTTCTGTCCTGTGGTGCCGACGTCACACTGCAGAGAGAGAGAGCAGAGGTCAGTTACCACACACACACACACACACACACACACACACACACTTATGCACACAACGAGCTCATTCATACACGCACACGCAAACTTACACTCACAAAAAGGCAACTGTCACACAAACTAATGTGTGTTGAGGACACGAGTTTGATCGTCTCACTGTGACTCAAGTCCTTCATCAAACCATACGGCTGCACAACCAATCGGAAAATTACTGAAATGGCAACATGGCTGAGCGCAATATCCACAACAGAAGAACTACAGATACTTTAGGTAAAATGTGTCACAGAACAGAGTTTAATGAAGTGTTGCTGTGCTGCAGAGAAGCTCTGGTCTACAAAGCTTCTTCTCCAGATGTAATAAAACATGTTTGTTTGGCCGAGACTGATAGAAAAGTGTATTTTAATCAAAATCACGTTAATTTTTGACCATATTGTGCAGCTCTACTGTACTAATATAATAGACTGCTGCAAGAACGAGTCTTAAACTCTACAAATGCGTTCATAGTGAAGTGTGTGCAGTAGAGTGCAGTGTGAAGCTCAGACGTGGTGACGTTGAAGCGACCACGATGTATTTCATTCATACACAAACATTCGGTTTACACTTCGGCAGACTCACAGTGAGGTTCATGAAGTTGAGGAACTTTTTCAGCATTTCTGTCATGATGGAGAAATCTCCTTTTGGCAGGTTGTCCCTCACAGTAGTCACATTCAACTGGTGGACAAAGACACAGAGAGGAAGAGAGAAAGAGACAGAAGATCACAGAATATTAAAATAAGGAATCAGAAAACTGAACATCCAATCATAATCAGGTCTTGATGTGTTTATTATCTACAGTAAGTCCAAAACCAGCCTAACAGCATCTTTGTGTGTGTGTGTGTGTGTGTGTGTGTGTGTGTGTGTGTGTGTGTGTGTGTGTGTCACTCACAGGGCTCCCCTGACACAGGCAGCCCAGCAGCAGTGCTGTGTAGGAGGCCACGATGCTGTCCTCCATGTGCTTCCCTGCATGCTGCAGAGCTGAGAGGAAGATGGAGACGATAACGATGATGATGATGAGGAGGAACAAACATTTTCAAATCGTGTTCTGTGTCTCAGATCTTCACAGAACATCTACATCTATTCTGTGCTTGTACCTTTGTTGAGGTCCAGCTCCTCGTCCTCCTCCTCCTTCTCCTTCTTCTTGATGTCGTCCTGTTTCTCTGGGGCGTTGTCGTTAGCGACCCACTGGATCTCCCCGCCCGACTCCTGCCACTGCCCGCTCTGGTCCGCGGGCTTCGGCGTTTCCTTGATGAGGTCATCGGTCTGCGCCTCAGCCAGGATGGCGGCCCGCTCACGCTGGAGGAACAGCTGAGGAGGAGGAAGGTGGGAAAGTCAGTGTAGCAGGTGAGCAGTTTTTAATTACAGCATCTTTCAAACTATTCTGATGACCCAACATTTGGACTTTCTTGATGGACAGATCGTTGTACTTCAACCGCTAGCTTCTGCTATCTGTAACAATAGCTGACTTTAGCAAGTTAGCTTGATTAGCCGTTTAGCTAGGGGGTGTAACAAACAGCACTACTGGCTAATGTAAATGCCAGTCAGTGTCCAGGGACGTGTCACAGATATTGACTGGCATCCACAGCAGCCAGTACACAATGTTTTGATTAACCGTGCAGCTCTAACATTGTTGTATCCCCTCCACTCTCGTTTCTTACATCTTGTTACTCTGTGTGTGTGTGTGTGTGTGTGTGTGTGTGTGTGTGTGTGTGTCATCAGGCTGCTGTTGACCTCACTGAAGTCAGTCTGGATAAGAGCATCAGCCAAATCTGATTACACTGGATGATTCGATTTAAATGAAGCTTTAATGGTGCTCATGAGAAAGTGAGTTGCCACAGCAGCACAGAACACAACACACAAGACAAACCGTGAGCACCGCGGATAACAACTACTCATTTACAGTGAAAAATCTAAATGAGATCGACTTGAAATACTTTTCACACAGCACACCTGCTGCGTATCGACTCAGGTTGAGCCGGCAAACACACACACACACACACACACACACACTCACCTGTACGAGTGCAGCGATGGCGCTCAGCGGGCCGTTGCTGGTGATGTCCTGGTGCTGCGGGCTCAGCAGGACGGTGGAGTTGCAGGGACCCTGACCTCCCTCCATCTCCATCTCCATCAGGCAGTACTTGTTCCTGGCACTGTACTCCACCAGGTTGATGAGCAGGCCCAGACCCTGAACACCACACACAAACACACACACACACACACACAGTCAGTTATTAATCCAACACCTGCCACCTCGTATCTGTCGGCTTTCAAGAAGTTTTCTGCCTTTTTTCCAGATATTCATTCACAGTTTCACCTTTAAATTGTGAATGATGTCATACTCCATCAGGAACTTCATGACCACAAACTTCATGTCATTACAAGCTCCACAATGATTACAAGTGACACCTGTAGCAATGTATTAATGCTGATCTTTCAGGTCTATTTGCTGATTTATTTGTATATTAATATATTTTTCCCAGAGTCAGTATTTGTGGATTAAACTCTCTAACAGTGTGTAAGCGTGTGTGTGTGTGTGTGATACTCACCAGTACTCGGATGTCGAACCTCTGCTCTTGTGGAAGATACTGAGGGACTTTGAGAACACAGTTCAGAGCCGTCATGATTAAATCCTGCTGTTCTCCCGTCTTCGTGCTGCCCCACTCTGCACACACACACACACGGAAATATATGAGAACACACTGTGATCGAGCTAATGTCAGCTGTGAATAATTCAACAATCCACTCAAAAGATGGAACCTTTTTATAGTGTGTGTGTGTGTGTGTGTGTGTGTGTGTGTGTGTGTGTGTCTGTGTGTGTGTGTGTGTGCGTGTGCGTACCGTTATCATGCGTCAGGTTCAGCAGGACTCCTATAATGGCCCTCATGCAGTCCTCCACTGCCTTCCCCACCATGGCCCAGTCTGAGTTCAGCTCCCTGCTGTAACGCTGGATCATGGCCTCACACCTGTTCAGCGCCCTGACGGAGAGCAGAACGGAGGAGAGTCCAGGTTACAAACAACTTTCTCTATCAAAATGTTTCCAGTGCGTTTGGATCGAAGAGATGTACGCCTTCAACATGAAAAACAAGATGGAGGATCTGAAGAACTTTAACAGATCTTTGATTGTGTTTCCCACAGAAACACGCTTCATTCCAGGCTCCCTCTTCCAATTAAATGCAAACTGCCCGACTCGACTTTGGAGGGAAGCCCAACTGAATTAAATGTTGTGTACTGCTGAGTGTAATAACAACACTTGGGTCTTATGTCTGTGTGTCTGTATGTGTGTGATGAAGGCAATAAAATATACGAGGAAAGTAGTTTGAGGGAGACCAGAAGGAGGTTACATAGAACAAAACACTGTGAACAAATGTACCAGAACTAAGACAGACTGAGTGTGGGAGTGATTCATTTGTTTCATTTTAATCATCATACCTTCTTTTGTCGAGTCACCGACTTTGTCTTATCAGAGGAAAAATAAAAACAATTTATAGTCGCTCGTTCGTCACCAACGAAACACTGGATTTACATCCAGATGTCATCTGGATCCATCTCAACTCCACTCTCCTCTTTCCTTTTCTACTCCATCATAAAACAGAGCAGCATTCAGGGAAAGATATGTCCACACACACACACACACACACACGCACACTCACACACACACACACACACACACACACACACGCTTACCCGTTTTTGCTACACCGTGAGACCCTGGGAGTGAGAATGACTGGGAGCAGCCTGGTGGGATCCACCCTTTCTGAAGGGTCTAGAGACATGGTTTTAACTGCTAAAATCATTATATTTTTTTGTAAACATGAATATCACTTGAAACATCAAAAACTCCCTCAAAAATTTTAAACCTGACTTTTGGCCCTGCTGGGGACCGGTCATGGTGTGTGTATTGGCAAACAATCAACTCCACTGTTAGGTGCAGCACAATTGATGACAGGCATTTGATCTAGCTAATGTTGGACTGAAACCTTAATATTACATTAAATAAACATTGGATCTAATGATTCAGACTGTCAGATGCCAGATTTTTTTTCAAATATAGACCAGACCTACATTCTGATTCTAAAATATAATTGTTGGGCAAACACATGATGAAACAGTTGATAAACATGATGGATTATGTGCCTGTCTTCTTTAGAAATTAGGCTTATTGCTCCACCTGGTCATACTGGTTCAACATTAAAGATGTTATCAATGTAGCACACATTTAACAGCATAAGATTCATTTACACAACACACTACCATCCACATTTAAGATTATTTCAATGGCCAAAAGATGATTTCACTTATATATATATATATACTGCTCTTTTACTTGCTATGATTGAACAGCTGTTGCAAATAAAATTATTTAATAATAGAATACTGGTTTGTCAAATTATCTCCAATTGGTATGAAAAACTGCAGACCTGCCTTACAAAAGATACAAAACACTGACTTTCTACTGAATATGATGATAAGATACAATGTTTGCTTCCTAAATGCATCTGGTGGGGAAAAAACCTTGACCTACTGTACAAAAGGGAGAGACAAGGCTCTTATTTTTACACAACCTTTATTTAGAATGGCCTGTGCATTTTTTTTTATAGCTGAAACGATCAATTATTTGTCAACTATCAAATTAATCTGCAACTATCTTGACAATTTATCAGTTTGAGTATTTTTTTTTAAAGGAAAAACAAGTCCAGCTTCTTACATGGGAAACCAGAAAGTGACATTTTCTGGTTTCTTCAGTCCTGTTTCTTTGGGTTGTGGCCCAAACAAGACATTTGAGGACATTTTCTAGACTTTACAACTAATCAATTAATCGAGAACATAAACAACAGATTAATCGATAATGAAAATAATCGTTAGTTGCAGTTAAACATTAATCCCCAGTCACAAGTGCAAAGAGCATCACATGTATCAACATGTATCTTCCACTTTCCCGCTGAATGGCAGTAATACAATTTTTAACATAGAACTTTAGCTCTAACTAGCTTCTTTGTTTTAAGTGTTTCTGGTGAATCCTTAATACAGACAACACAGTCTGACTTCCTATAATACGAATTTTACAAACAGAAACGGACACAGAAATGTCTGAGCTGCAGACGGCCAGCCCGCCTCCAAAAGGTAAACAACTTACTTTACTGAACCATGTGGTGTAATGTAAAATCACTCACAGCATACCAACTCGACTCAAGTCACAGCTCAGTGTGAGTACCCTTAAAACAATGATAACACAGTCTGACTTTCCTGGTACTTAACCAGATTCTATGAAGGCCACCAGCATCTTCTCAACAGAATAACAGTCAAGCT
Organism: Sparus aurata; assembly: GCF_900880675.1. Taxonomy (NCBI): domain Eukaryota; kingdom Metazoa; phylum Chordata; class Actinopteri; order Spariformes; family Sparidae; genus Sparus; species Sparus aurata. The sequence goes on along the minus strand of NC_044206.1, from coordinate 25,941,469 downwards.
AACTACATATTTATCAAATGAAATCAAACCATTTTAAGAACAACTAGTGCAACGGGCATCATCTGTCAACACACATTCAGTCAATTGTTCCTGCACTTTTACGCTGAATGGCAGTGATACGATTTTTAACGTAGAACTTTACCGCCGTCCAGCTTCTTTGTTTAAGTGCTTCCGGTGATGCCATAATACAGGCAATACACTCTGACTTTCCAGGTACTTTACCAGAGTTTATGAAGTTCATTAGTGTCTTTTCAACAGCGTGTACCTCCACAAATGACCAACTCCTCCTCTTTGCGTTTTCTAAGAGAGACAGAAAAAAGAGAAAGACAATCAGGGGTGTATAGCGATGTAAATGATTATTCAGTGACCAATCTGCCTAATTCATTTGACCAGATGTGTAATTTCATCATGCAATGTCCTGAAAGGTGATATCCTGACACCAAGTCAAAAAACGGTATGGTTACCCTTTTTTTTTGACAGCATCTGTTGTATTAACTGACCTGATATATATATATATATATATTTCACATTGTTGGAATAAACTGGGGATCTCAAGGATTAAAAGCTAGTGTCGAGCTGTCTACACTTAGTGACTGACAACAGAAAATACATAGCACAAGTACAACCACTGACTATCTTTAGACAGCACTTTAGTAACCAGGTTATCTCCTGCTATGAGTACAAAGATGTTATCTCCTACTAAGACTCTAAAAACCTGCTGTTACCTGTAGGTGCAGATTTTAGAGAGTCTCAGTGAGAAATAACACCTCTTATTGAGACTCTCTACACTCAGTGTCTAGATGAAGTCAGTCACCGAGATAATTTCAATCAGGCTAGAAAGCATAAGGCATTACACAGATGAGTAACAGATTAAATTTAGTTGTAATCAAGAATTAAAGACCAATAGAGCCATAAACATGACAAGGTAAAACATTACATTGGTACCACATGATTCTTTTAATTCTACCCTTTTTGCAAAAACAGGTAACTAACCAATATTAAGATGTGCTCTTAATGTGAATTACCTGTTTTAAGGTCTCCACTGTCAGACTCAACAGTTTCCTGTTTTCTCTTCCATGTTGAGGGTCCTGTTAAAATAATGAATTATGAAAATATCTATAAAATAAATTCACTTATTAGCTGCTTTGTAACCGTTATTTGTATATTTATTTGCTTCAGTATAAAGACTGGTGGGGTAGTATCATTACACTAACTACATGTTTATAACATTAAAGCAAACAATGTTTAAAGTACTGCAAACATTTCTAACAAAAATAAGTTAAACTAATGTCTACATATTCCACTGCATTTAGAATTACCTGTTTGAGGGTTACCACTGTCAGACTCAGGTCGCTGTCTTTCCTTAGATCTAGAGGATCCTGTTAACATAATGAATGATAAGCATATTAATGCAATAAACTGACAGCTAACTGGCAACACACCTGTTTGAGTGAAAGCCATCTATAGCAAGACCGAAAAACAAAATCTAATAATTTTAACAGTGCAGTGTATCATATTTTTTTTATACAATTTCATTAATTTGGCAGTTGCTTTTATCCAAAATGACAAACACATCTGGTCTGAAGGAGGTCAGACCAGGAAGCAGACCCCAGTCTCTCAGGGGGAAAGGAGAAATCTTAAACACTACACTATCACTTAATTGGGAGGGAAGTGCTGTACATCAATAATCCTTAAATGTCCTAAAATGAATAAAAAACATTAGTAAATATTTTATCTTGTTGGGTCATGTACACACAGTGTCTTTCTCGGATAATAAAAGTGATACTTAAACAAAAGCATCATATGAGATATGAAAGCTGCCAATCAGAGCTGTTTTAATTGTGCCTGTTTAGCTGTTCTGTGTGAAACATGTAATGGACAGGCTGATACCTGTGGCAGCAGGCTCAACACTGCCAGGCGCAACAGAGGTCCACTGTACTCTTTTGTATCTTGATGGTTCTATCAGAACAATACATGGATAATAAAATCAAAAAGACGTAGGTTGTCCCTATAGAATATCAGGCAAGCTAACATGGGGAAATGTGAAAAATGGTGGAAGCAATACAGAACATGGTGTATTATTATGTTCTGCAAGTATTCCAAGCACTCTATTGTCACCTATTACAAATCAACCACTGTACTTAAACTAACCAAAACCTAATCACCTCACAGTATGCAAATTGGGCTGTCAATCAAATGTGGGTGGACATGTGAAGATTTCAGCACTCAGCACCAGAACTGAACTGCTGCACCACACATATGGTAGTTGCTATGTATGGAGTCCAGTCCACTACAGTCAGACATGTGTAATGGTGACCACACGTAACTAAAACAGTAACCCACCTGGTAATGAAGAGCAGAACGATGAGTCTGCCTCGGTCTGTGAGAGATCACTGTCCACAGCTTCCAGCACTTCCTCTGAAAAGCAGGGATAACAAAAACAAATATGACATGAAAAAAGACATTTACTCTGAAAGAAAGAAAATATTTTGTGTGTGTGTGTATGTTCTTTACCATCGGGATCAATTTGGATTTGGTCCAGGCTCCGTGTCGGCTCTTTGAGAGTTTTTAGGGCACGTGATAACACACACACATCCCACTTTTTCTCACAACGACCGCTCCTCTCCAGATTCTTCAGAAATTCCTTGTTGTCAGACTCTGTCATCTCCTCTACACACTGAACAATATCTGCAATCTTCTTGAGACTATGACCCTGTAGTGAAGTACCGGGCCATGTCTTTCTCCGGGAAGTCCTCTGTGATGTCTTCTGTTTCTTCACCTTTCCCATGTTTGTGTTATTAGTGTTTTCACTTTCTTCACCTGAAGAAGTACCGGGCCATGTCTTTCGTCGAGAAGTCCTGTGTGATGTCTTCTTTTTTTTCACCTTTCCCATCTTCGTGGTATCAATGTTTCCACTTTCTGCTCCCCAGTTGTCTTCATCTGAAGAAATACAGGACAATGTCTTTCTTTTAGAAGTCCTCTGTAATGTCTTCTGTTTCTTCAGTTTCACCATTGGAGCATTGCTTGTGAGATCGTAAGAGCCCTCTGAACTGCTTCCACATGTTGAATCAATGACATTTATAGAGGATTCTGATCCACTAGACACCTTGGCGATCGATTCCAGGTATTCTTTGGTTATCTGGAAATGAAATGTACAAGACATATAACTACATTATCTGCAAGAAACATTAATGGTAACACTTAATTTAAACTGGGACTCATAAGACTGGCATGACACTGTCATTAACATTAATGAATACTGATGATGGTTATTAAGTGTCGTTTAGTCAATTATGTCACTTTCTCTTCAAAGTTGACATTGCCTGGAATGTTTTTGTCATATTGTGTATGATCAACAGTCCAAAATCCCAAATATATTCAGCCTAATATCATGTATGACAAAAAAAGCTTAAAATCATCATATCTGAGAAGCTGCAACAAATACATTTTGGCATTTCTCCTTAAAACATTTGGTTGTCAAAAGAGTTTGATTGGTTGTCTGTCAGTTGACTACTCGATGAATCATTGCAGCTCATCCTGTTTTCAGCAGACATAAACTTACTGAACACAAACATTTGTCAGAAAATAGCTATAGTAGTTGTCATGTCGTCACCATTCAAATACAACCAGTGTGTTTATGATTAAATTGTTTTCTATAGCACAAAGTTCTTCATAGATTTAGCCTCTTAATTTTGCTCTATAAGTGCATCAAATTGATGCATTTAACTTAAACATATAGAAACATTTTACTCTGGAGCAGGCCCCTGGACCTCCCTTGAGGGTCCGGGGTCCCACAACAGTCTCACTCAATCCTGTGGGAAACACTGTTGGGACAAACCTGACAAAATCGCAGCACCACGCCTACATGGGTACGTTACCTGCTGACTATTTTATTTACCTAAAGGAACTACTACTTGGAATTAATGTTAAAGGACTTAGCTGGCAATTTTCTATGTTTTTCTTTTTGTCAACAAATCTCAATATGTTTCAATAGATTTTGGTCTATGCCACAGAGGAATAAGATATATCAGCCTTTGGATACACAAACAAGACTTGTTAGTAGATCAGTTAACTTTTGGTGTGGATCCAACATGAAGATTTGTTGAGAAGAAGAAAAACATAGAAAATCACCAGAATGATCCTTTATTCTAATTTTCTCTTGTAAAAGTTAAACTAGTTTTCATCATGCAAACTTACCAGTATGCTGTCTGTTCTTCTCAGGGGTGGAACATCTGGGTCTTCAGCAACACCGGAGTGTGAACTTTCAGGAGTCAATATCTCCGTGTTGCTCTCAGAATCTTGGCTTATATCCTATGGGGAAAAAAGCAAACAGTGTAAAGCACTGACAAGAAGTAGTTACTGCAGTTACGGCAGATTGAAAAAGAATGTGAAACATGATTTGTAACTTCCACAGGATTTGTGGAAAGATTACCTATTCCCTACAATGACAAATCAATCCGTATTTGCTTATGTTTTAAAGGGATAGTTGGGTTTTTTAAGTGCGGTTGTAAGAGGTACTTATCCGTAGTTGTAGTAGATATCAGTCCGCATGTCTCCAGTGTGATGAAGCAGACAGCTGTACCGACACATATGCTGAGCGATGGACAGGGCTGACAGCAAAATGTATTTTAAACACCTAAATGCCTAAAAGGCCTCCTAAAAAAGTATATCAGTTTAAGTGTGTGCTTTATTAAGAACATTTATAATTTCTCAACTGCTGAATTTCCGTATTACTACACACACCTATGTCAGGCACTGTATTCGCCGCAGATCAGCTGCTCTTACTAATACATACGTTCAGCAGTTGAGAAATGTAGTGCCAATAGATTAAAAGGGCTGTGTAACGGCAAAAGTAAAGTGGTGAAAGTGTTATTAATATAGCGTACACTTAGACTGATATATATATATTTTTTTCTAAGTGGGCCTTTATCTAGGTGGCTAAAACATGTTTTGTTGTTGGCCCCGTCCACAGCAGTACATTGCTCAGCATACAGGTACAACTGCCTGCTTCTCCATACTCGGGACATGTACCTTATACAACCACACCTAAAAAAAAAAACAGAACTAGCCCTTTAAGATCAACCTGTGCAAATGAACACTTGTGGAGTAAATGTACATGCTAACAACGCAGCGTGTTTTGGAACAATGACAACTTAACTCACTCTGACACGAACCTGCACATTATGAAAAAGCTAAGGAGCTGCAGGTAATAAAATATGAGGAATAGATACAGTACAAGCATGTAGTTCCACATGCAGTAGACTTTCCTATAGGTACCAATAGCAAAGTAAAATGTGAGGGACTGCAGACTGGTAGACAGTGTTTTCCACATGTAGTTTTAGGTCTGGTGCCAGCCTGCAGCTTGCTCACAACAAGTAATTCAACAGGGTGAAGTAAACTATTAGGGGGCTGTCACATGGAACAACCTAAAAGTGCTTGTTTGCCACTTACCAAACTCTTGGAATCTGCAAATGGCTCAGATGGAAGTTCTGGTAGTGATGAGCTCTTCCCCTCTTGGTTTGGTCCTCCTGAGGGCTAAACACCACAGGCAGACACATTTATTAGCATTTCTCCAGAATATGAGGTTCACAAAGACCTGAAGGGCCACAGCAGTACACTCTTAGTAGCATCTTTTCTTTATCGAAAACTAAAACATAATGTGTAAGAGGTCACTTTGAAAAGACAGACCAAGGTCTTTGTATAAAATCAGATTTTTGAATGTATGGATATTGACTCACATTTCAAAATCAGAGCCCCATCATCATTACCTGTGTTTGTTGTTTTTCTCGCTCCATGTGCCTGGATAAGCATTTATCGTGATGCTCTCTCAGGCACTGTAAACGTGCATTCAGTCTGGTGAATCGTGTTCTCTGTCTGCAAGAGGTTAAAAGCAACACAGTTATTATCTGTAACATATACCTAGAAATGCATCACTTTTATACATATAATAAACATATCTATTATTTGAGGGGTGACCAGCTACTCTACAGTTAACCTGGTTATGTGTTAGTAAACAGAACATCCAGTGTTTCCGCTATATATATTTTGCAGCAGCAGCAGCTAGGTTCCCCCTGCAGAACTCTGATGTGTCTACATGTAAACAGATAACCAGGTTTCTAACCTGTGTCTTACATGTGAAAAGGTAACCGAGTTTCTAACATGTGTCTTACATGTGACAGAAGGCACTGCCTGGAGAGGCAGGATGAGAGAGAGATCATCCCAGGATTTACAATAACTGCAACCAAAGCCCGACTGAAACTTAAACTAACAAGAAGCAGCCTGTAGAAGACTGAATAAGTCGGTTTCCACCGCTGAATATTTAGCTGTTTATTGCATGCAGACACTTTCAGCTCAGAGAGGAAAATCTCCTTCGCTTCTGTATTGCTGCGCTGCTGCTCGACACAAACACCCGCCACCAGATAACAGCCAGATAGGACACCAAAGCTTTTTTTTTTATCGTAAATAATTAGAAAAATCATCATTATAAAAACGAGCAATCTGTTAGCGATCTGCAGCATGCACACACGCATTTACAGTGACAGGATTACTGAGGTGTAGCACTTAGACGAACAGGAAGAGAATTAATTATTTTCTAATATATATATATATATATATCATATGTTCTAACCACAACTCAGCTGCTGCTTATTTAGGTGTGAAAAGCATTTAACGTTACGCCTGTAGTTCAACGAGGTAATTGTTCGAGCACCTTTTTCACAGCACTGGACGCTAACGCTAACGCTAGCTACTGATGGCTGTAGCACGTTAAAAATGCTCATTATACTTTCCTCTTTCCTCTCACACCCTCAATAGTACAGTAACCTTAACAAAGTATCTGAGTTCAACCAAGTAAAATTAACTAAAATGGCAAAAAGACAAGTCCATGCCTGTAAAAAGCTAGGTCATGTTAGCATTAGCAAACCATCTTAATATAAAATTGAGTGAGCGTTTGGCTGCAAACATGTTAGCAACAATGATTAGTTTCATTAATAATTACTAAAACAGTTTTAAGTACTTACTTTTCTTTAATTTCTCCTTCTTCCATCCGTCGCCTCCGTCTGTCTGTGCTGCTGGTTTTGCCTTGGTCAAGTGCTGCTGCTGTGAGAAGCTCCGCCCACTCTTAATTGGGTTCAACTGACGGTCAGCTTTGAAGCTGCATGAGTGGAATGTGGTGGGGGATGGGCAGGTGGAGGTGGCAGCAGCCAGGTGGCTCAAGCAAAGATATTCTCTCCAAACCTTCTCTGGCAGAGCAGAGGTGGTGGGGTCCACAAATTTCAGGAAATGTGTTTCCTCCTTCACCTTTGATTCAGTGCAGAGATTTTATCATTGCATTGCTGAACTCATGTTTCACCAAAATAATAGTGCATCCAACAGAAAAATATTTTAAAACTTTTATAAATATATATTACATTTATTTTATTTTATTTTATTAGAATATATATGTAGTTCTTACTACTAGTAAATTACTAGTAATAATTCATATAACTAGTACATGAGAACAGAACATGTATACTTGAACCAATAATTCAAAAGACAGCTGGAGTATTAGTTACATTGATAATAAAAAATAATAATATGCTTTATTTATAGAGCACCTTTCACAACAAAGTTACAGTGCTTCACAAGACAAAGAGAAGATAAAATAATGGGGTAATGTTCCCTCTTTTTTGGTTTCAGTTATGAGTCTGACTGCTGCATTTTGGATAACCTGTAATGTTTATAGACTCTGTGGGCTCAGACGGGCAGAGAGAGTTACAATAGTCCAAACAAGAGTAAATAAAAACATGTCTCCCGATTTCTACTGGGTACAATTGAACTGATCTTTGAACAACAACACAACTGGACAACTGTGTTAACATGCTTTTTCAAGTTTAGGTGGTTATCAAAGGTGACCCCAAGATGTTTGCAGTTTAAGGCTATAATTTGGGACAGATGTTTTGAGGTATGAGGATTAGCTATGCTAGGGCCAATAATGATTACCTCAATCTTATCAATATTTAGCTGCGGGAAATTCTCGGACATCCAGATATTCGAGTCAATAATGCAGAAGATGATGGTATTAACAAAAAAACCCTGCATAAAGTTCGATTAGAAACAGCATTAGCATAAGAAATAGCAATTTTCTATGAAACAATTACATACAGCCACTGATTCCACTTTGCTTATCCTCAAAGAGTTGTACAGGCTGACACTACATACAATCTGTGTGGTTTCCGCCAATTCTGCTTGCAAAATACAATGCAACTGCGTACAGTGTCTTCGACTCCCAGAAAATTAGTGTATCGCTCTTTGTTAGACCAAAACACAACCCAGATGTACTTCTACACTGACTGTAGACTCCTTTTCTATGAATATCAACACTCTGCTAACTGTAGCCTCAGTCTGTATGAATATCAGCAAACTGCTAACTGTAGCCTCAGTCTGTATGAATATGAGCACTCTGCTAACTGTAGCCTCAGTCTGTATGAATATGAGCACTCTGCTAACTGTAGCCTCAGCTTGTATGAATATCAGCACACTACTAACTAGTTTATATCAGCACATTGCTAACTGTAGCCTCAGTCTGTATGAATATCAGCAAACTGCTAACTGTAGCCTCAGTCTGTATGAATATGAGCACTCTGCTAACTGTAGCCTCAGCTTGTATGAATATCAGCACACTACTAACTAGTTTATATCAGCACATTGCTAACTGTAGCCTCAGTCTGTATGAATATCAGCACATTGCTATCTGTAGCCTCAGTCTGTATGAATATGAGCACTCTGCTAACTGTAGCCTCAGCTTGTATGAATATCAGCACACTACTAACTAGTTTATATCAGCACATTGCTAACTGTAGCCTCAGTCTGTATGAATATGAGCACTCTGCTAACTGTAGCCTCAGCTTGTATGAATATCAGCACACTACTAACTAGTTTATATCAGCACATTGCTAACTGTAGCCTCAGTCTGTATGAATATCAACACTCTGCTAACTGTAGCCTCAGTCTGTATGAATATGAGCACTCTGCTAACTGTAGCCTCAGTCTGTATGAATATGAGCACTCTGCTAACTGTAGCCTCAGCTTGTATGAATATCAGCACACTACTTACTAGTTCATATCAGCACATTGCTAACTGTAGCCTCAGTCTGTATGAATATCAACACTCTGCTAACTGTAGCCTCAGTCTGTATGAATATGAGCACTCTGCTAACTGTAGCCTCAGCTTGTATGAATATCAGCACACTACTAACTAGTTTATATCAGCACATTGCTAACTGTAGCCTCAGCTTGTATGAATATCAGCACACTACTAACTAGTTTATATCAGCACATTGCTAACTGTAGCCTCAGCTTGTATGAATATCAGCACACTACTAACTAGTTTATATCAGCACATTGCTAACTGTAGCCTCAGTCTGTATGAATATCAGCACATTGCTAACTGTAGCCTCAGTCTGTATGAATATGAGCACTCTGCTAACTGTAGCCTCAGTCTGTATGAATATGAGCACTCTGCTAACTGTAGCCTCAGCTTGTATGAATATCAACACTCTGCTAACTGTAGCCTCAGTCTGTATGAATATCAACACTCTGCTAACTGTAGCCTCAGTCTGTATGAATATGAGCACTCTGCTAACTGTAGCCTCAGTCTGTATGAATATGAGCACTCTGCTAACTGTAGCCTCAGCTTGTATGAATATCAGCACACTACTTACTAGTTCATATCAGCACATTGCTAACTGTAGCCTCAGTCTGTATGAATATCAACACTCTGCTAACTGTAGCCTCAGTCTGTATGAATATCAACACTCTGCTAACTGTAGCCTCAGTCTGTATGAATATCAACACTCTGCTAACTGTAGCCTCAGTCTGTATGAATATGAGCACTCTGCTAACTGTAGCCTCAGCTTGTATGAATATCAGCACACTACTAACTAGTTTATATCAGCACATTTCTAACTGTAGCCTCAGTCTGTATGAATATCAACACTCTGCTAACTGTAGCCTCAGTCTGTATGAATATGAGCACTCTGCTAACTGTAGCCTCAGCTTGTATGAATATCAGCACACTACTAACTAGTTTATATCAGCACATTGCTAACTGTAGCCTCAGTCTGTATGAATATCAACACTCTGCTAACTGTAGCCTCAGTCTGTATGAATATCAGCACTCTGCTAACTGTAGCCTCAGCTTGTATGAATATCAGCACACTACTAACTAGTTTATATCAGCACATTGCTAACTGTAGCCTCAGTCTGTATGAATATCAACACTCTGCTAACTGTAGCCTCAGTCTGTATGAATATCAGCACTCTGCTAACTGTAGCCTCAACTTGTATGAATATCAGCACATTGCTAACTGTAGCCTCAGTTTGTAGAGGCACAGGACTGTTTCTGAGCTTGCTGACTCAGGACAGTGATGCTACAAACATATGATGATCTTTTAGAGTTTGATACATTACTGTAGATTAAACTAACTAGCAGTATATTAAAGTAGTTAAAATTAGCACAACCTAAAATAACTACAGCAGGTACAGGTAATACAGTATATAGAGTGCATAGAAGTGTATAATAGTTTTTTTATGACTGTATATACTTGCTATAAGCTTCAGTTGTGAATTTTCACCCTCCAGTCAGTTTTTAACCTCAGTTTAAACTTGGGTTTATAGTGAATGTCTCATTCTATAATGGTGGAGTGCAGCAGGTGGACCCTAAAGCAGATGGCAGGCAACAAGAACTGAAGAATGAATCTTTATTCGTTCAACTCAGGAACAGGACTCAGGAGTGCAGGCAAGCAGAATAATGCAGAACAGATGATCCAACAAGACTGAATTTAAAAACAGGACTTAAGTACAAACTGAACTAACAAGGGGATGAGGTGCAGGTTGAGAGATGGGTGGGAAACTCTGGTGAGGGGAATATGGTGATGAAGCAGTGGAACAGGAAAGGAACTGACTGGCTGGGGAAAACACAGGGCTGGGTTGACAAAGCGGATGCAGGACAGGTCTGGAGGGAAACACAGAGGAGGGACACAGAAACAAACAGACAACGCAATTCTCAACACTGAGACTAATAATGTATAGGCTGCGTGAGCTTAGACCAAAGTGAAAACAAAGATTGACTACTTCCAAAGATACAACTCAAATAAAACTTATCCCACTAAGTCCAAACTAAACAAACAGGGACAATGTCTCAGGATATCTAGTGAACTGATGGAGAAGGGCAACCGAGGGACGCAGAGCCAGACCATGACACATTCTCCCTGAGTGGACCCATTTCCTCTTTCATAGCATTAACCCATATCTGTGATTGAAGTCTCTCCCTTAAAGGTTTGTTGGGCTTTGGATGTGATCATTGCATTCAAGATTAAAAAAATTGTCATCCAAATACTGAAAAGCATTTGTGTCTCTTGCTGGGTTCAGTGTACCATTGCTGGTCTATATCTGGCCATTATCTCTTCCCTCAGATGTCTCAACTTGAACCACTTTGATCTCCTTTGGACTCTGTTTACTATGTATTAGAGCTGGGTGATATAGCAGCACATTTTATCAGTAGTTCTTTTTTCATATCAGTCAATGTTGGTATATGATGTTTTATACATATCTTGTATGTTATAACAGACTTCAAACATTACCATTGATAGCAGAGCAGCAATTAAACACAAATTTACACATTCTACATACTTGGACACCAGCAAAGGTAATGTTTCAATTATAACAGAAAAAAACAAATCTAGTCCATAGGTTCATGGTGGTTGTGGCTGAAATCTCTTTACTGCTGATGCGTTCCTCACATTTCTTCTCTTTCCTCCTCAGTGTTTTCACTCTTGTTAATTGTTACTTTAGGCCAGTTTTACCAATACAGAAACAGACCTTTTACTTATTTACAAATCATATTTTAATAATATTTTTTGTGTACTTCAGGCCAACAAATATGTCATCAGTTTCTTCCAAAGAATAAAACCACTTTAAAAGAATGTTTAACAATTAAATGGACTCACGTTTTGATTTTAGGAAATTTAATTTGTTAATATATAATTCTGGTCATATTAAAATGAACAAACTGTAATAATATTCATAAGATATTAAGTTTACATGATGTACACAGTTACACACTTTGTCAGACCCCACGGTGGAGTCAGGAATATGACCCCACGGTGGAATCTCACACACCGCAGTACCCCCTATGACCACTAGGGCACACACAAAGTTGTGAAAATCGACTGCATGGGGTCCACTTTTTTTTTTTAAAGAAAACTGCACCAGGCATATCAGCAGGCTGTTTTCTATTGATTGCAATGCTCGTGCCCGTGGGGACCAGCGCTCGGTCCCCACGGCAAAAACTGGACCCCACGGTGTGAGTCATTTGTCAGGTCATGGACCCCACCAGAATAGAAATACAAACACACACACACACACACACACACACACACACACACACACTTCAGTTTGATTGATGGGTAGTCTTGAAGCTGCAATGATGAATTCATAATAACAGAACCAACTTTTATCAGGTTTTCTTCCTTTTCCTTCCTCTTTTCTTCATCTTGTCACTTCATGATAGTCAAAAGGGCTTTTTAAGGAAATACTTGAAAACACTGAATTAAAAGATGTTCATCTATAGATGCTGAACACTGACAACACATTCAAATGTAGAAACACTTAGTGACTCAGCTCGACATCTGTGCTGTACACTGTGTGTCTATATACTGTGTGTGTGTGTAAGAGAGAGAGAGTGTCACTCTGACTCAGTCTGCCTGATGGTTATTATGTGTATTATTATCAGGGTTTTGTTGTTTAATTTCCTGGTGGTGACATCCTGTCAGTCACAGCAGTGGCCTTTGCCTTCTGACCCCGAGGACCTCGCTGTTGGCAGAGCATCAGCAGATGTCTGAGTGTGTGTGTGTGTGTGTGTGTGTGTGTGGAAATGACCTGACCTTGCTCTCTGTTTTGTGTGTGTCTTTTCACTGAAGTGTTTCAGACACACACAGTTTCAGTGTATTTGTTCGAATCTGATTTGATAGTAAATGACCATAAAGTCTTGATCTGAACTACAGTAAATAAGAAATGTGTTTTTTTGTGACCTGTAGTCAGTCTTCAGTTGCTCTCTGGGGTAAACATGGATGCTGTTACTCTTGTTTTGTGGTCTACATTCATGTCTGAATTACGTGATGTTGTTAGAGAGTTGAACTCTCTCTGAGGCAGCGTCTTCATTACATTCTGACCACCAGGAGGCTCATTACTCAACAGTACAGAGTCCCACTCCTACAGGTCTTTGTTGCCAAATTGTACGAACCCACTGGAGTTGATGACTTGTTTGTTTATGTGCTGTATGTTAAAAAAAACAAATATAAATATCAGCCTTGAAAGGTACAGCGAAGTGCTGAATTACTGGATCCTCTCACTCCACCTCCATCACCCTCTGTGTGACCGGACCTTCATCCCCATGTGAAGGTCTGCGGTGAGGGTGGTGGTGGTGGTGAAGATGAGGATGAAGGCCAGATGGGTCAACAAAGAGCTGCTGTTTCAGTGGGTGACACAGGCCTCAGTCTGAACATTCAGCTGTCCTCTCTGCTAACTCGATTAACCCCCAAAACCTCCGGGTGAGCGAGCGAGCACTGTCACCTAAACTCCACACACCCTCACACACACACTGAGGCTGTGTATTCTTTCACCTCAGGACTTCTCTCTCTGCTACTTCCTCTTCATTTCCCATCATTTTTGCAGTTTTTTCCCTCCTCTCTTCTTCCCTCTGACTTCACTTTGTCTCCTCCGTTTTCTTTCTCTGTCACCGAACACGTTGCCCTCATTGTTTAAACCCAAACTCACCCCTCTGCCTCTCTGACTGTTTCAGCTGTCTGCAGGACTAATTCAATAATCCCACAACAACCACCCATTTAGGCAACACACACACACACACACACACACACACACACACACACACACACACACACACACACACACACACACACACACACACTTAAGTCCTTTTGCTTATTGTCTCTCTTCATCTGTGTCTAAGCGGGAGCCAAACATTTTCATTGACAGGCAGTTTCATCTGTAAGAATAATTCTGGCTTCTGCAATTTGGGTTTTATTTAATTAGTTTTGTCCACTAATGGACCTCATGGAGAATAGACAGAAAATAACAGGGAATAATGCACATTTCTGTTCTAGTCTAAGTTGTAGCTTCCTTCTAATAGACAAACTTCTTTCAGTCCTCTCTTGAGTGTCTCCCTCACACATGCTGTGTGTCCTGTATGTTATACTGTCACTCTTTTTCTTTCCCTTTTTCTGTTTTCTTGTGTTTCCTTCCTCTCTCTGCGTTCTGGTGTTCAGACTCTGGCTTCTGCTCTCTGTTCACTCGCTGCCGTCATTAGATTTAATCAAGTTATTTACATCAGGCGGCTGACCTGCTTCACCCCTCCTGCTGCTGCAGCCGGCCTCTCTGTGTGTGTGTGTGTGTGTGTGTGTGTGTGAGTGTGTGTGTACGTGTGTGTGTGTGTGTGTGTGTGTGTGTGTGTGCGTTTGCTTACTTTGCAGAGGAGATGATGAGTGACGAGTCTTTGTATGCGATCAAGTAGCTCTGGTTCTCCGGGTTGTGGACCGTCACCTGCACGCACACAAACAAACAAAAGCAATGACTTCTTTTCTCCCAGAAGGCAGTTTGTGTTCCAGAGATTTATAAACTGATTTAATCATTCTTGGCATTTTTATTTATTCAGCATTTTTCAAGTAAGCCTTAAAAGCTTAAGTTAATCACCAAGAAATATATATTTCCATTTCATTTTGGGGAATAAGTAACAACATCAGATTTAATTTCTCTCTTACTGGTCAGAAGTCATTTAGAAGGCTGCGTCTCTCCAGCAGGAGTTTATTTTATTTTTATTGTGTTGCTTCGTGCAAAGGTTTTGGAGTTTGTGTTGCTTGTGGCACCGGATACTTAACGGGCCAAATATGTTTAACCTGGCCTGAAACAAAGCGTTCGTTTAACAAACTGAACCTAATTAAGACATGAACCTCTTCTTTGAAAATAAAAAGAGACCCAACAGACCAAACAGGACCTGAATGCACCTGAACGGTCGACGTCATTCCAGAAGTTTACAAAGGTTTTTACACTTTGCATCTCACACTGCCAACTATAATTTCTTCTTTGTGTAAAGATAACCACAGAGGTTAAGAGACAAACATCATTGTGCCTCCCAGCAAACAGACAGACGTCTGAACCTGTATTTCCACTGAAGGGTACGGCACAGCTCGCCTCACTTGGAGCAGTGGATTCTATCTGATCACATCCTGGTGGAGTGAAAAACACTGCAGATAACTGATTGGTCAGAGAGACTCATCATGTGATCACTAATGCAACACGGACATCCTGCACACCGGCTGCAAACACAACACCGAGGTTTAACTGCAGAGTTGCAGCCGTTCCTCTGCTTTGGTTGTTGATGAAATGATGTCTGAAGGAAAGAATATTCTCCATTGTTCCTGTTTATGTTGTCACACTTACACTCTCTAACACCCGTAGACATCTCTCAGCTCCCCACAGAGACGACACCAGCTTCTCCTTATCATCCTCCTGGTTTAAGTTATTAACACATTCCTTCACTGTGGAGAGAAAACAAAACAATCATAATTATCATCTTCATCATCATCATCATTTTCTTCTGTTGCAGCCAATGTGAATTCTTTACAACACGTACCTTTATCTACTATGTGGTCCAGTCCTCCCAGTAGCCGCAGTTCTTCTTTGAACCAGTCTCCCGCTCGCTTTGAGGTCAGCGACAGTAACGTCTCCATGGCTAAATGACCCGTCTGCAGGGAGAGGAGAGACAAAAGGAGTCAGCTCGAATCTAAACTGTCTGATGCATCAGGTCGCTGACATCTCAGCCCACAATGCACTGCAGCAGCATCACGGACTGTTTCCTGCATTTGTACAAGTTGGATGACTGTTGAACGCTGGTATAAAATGGAAGCTCTTGATTGCAAGAGACTGACACCAAAACCTGATATTTACTGTAGGTGTCTGGATCATAAAAGATCTTCAGCTCAGAGGAGCTGCTCGAAATATCTTGACACACGTGGGCGGCTGTGATTCATCGTGACTGAAGAGCTGCTAAAAGAATATCATGAGTCAGAGCTTTTAGCGCCGAGGTGTAACCGCCTCAGTGTTTCAAGGTTATTCCACCGTGACATTATTTGCAGCAGACACTGAGTGCATGGAATTAAAATGATCCAGTGTGGTGACTAAATACACGAAACTAAAGACCAGAAGTGCAAGTTTGAAGTAGGTAGGTTCCTTTTTCTGTACCGTTATGTTCTGTAGGTCCAGGTGCTTGTTGTGCACCGTGTCACACAGCTTCCTGATCTTCTCCTTCACCTTGGCGATTTCCCTGGCGCTGAACTGAGGGGTGGAGTCTACCTCTACCTCTACCACAACCCCGCCCCCCTGGTCCTGGTCCAGCTCCAGCAGCCGGATCATCAGGTCCAGACAAGACCGGTCCAGATCCATGTTCAACCGGTCTCTACTGAGGATATACATCAGAGACGCCGTGCACAGAGCCAGGTTCTGCAGAGAAGAAATGTATTTCAATAGAGTTGCATGAGTCCAAAATAGAGGAAAATAAGAGTTTCTCAAACCAAATTCAGTTCTGAGATTTTGGAAAAGTCTTTGCTTTGATAGAAATTCAGAACTTTCTCATGGCTTTGTCATTATATACTGTAGATAATGCTGAATTTCCAGATGTGCGTAACATTAAAAGGATGGGATTACGATGCCAGATGTCCTCGCACGCTCGCTTAAATTCCAGCAGATGATATAATTTTCCAGTCTGTGCACAGTTACTTTGTCAGAACTCCCGTACAGATGGCTTGTAAATGTGAACAGGAACATATTGGGGCTTCTGATCTCCTGAAACAGCTCGTCCGCCATGCAAGTTAAAAGTTTCTTCTGTCAGAATTGCCCAGTAACTCTTACTATCTCAAGCAGGTGTAAAACATTGAGTCAAACTGAGGAAGATTTTCAAAATAATGCGGTTTCAATCAGTCTTCAAATGTCTACGTCAAAATGCGCAAAAAGAAAAAAGGTTAATTGAAACATGGCTAATGCAGCAGCCACCTATCCAGCCTAACAAAACAGACAATAACAATTTAAAACGAGCTAAATGACATTATTCCGGCTGTAGTTTCATCCAGGAAGCAGAGTGAAGGTGTGTGTTTGTCTGAACTGTCTGATCCTTACTGGGTGTTGTGGGGCATCGTTGAGTGTTTTGAAGACCTGCGCCACCTTCCCTCTGGCCCTGAGGTGCATCCTGAAGCTGGGCATGGCACAGCGCGTCGCCAGGCTGATCACACTGAAGAAACAACACGACACGCGCAGCATCAGCAAACAGTGAAAAGTATATCTTGATATTTCTGTCATTTACCTACTTTAGATAAGCTTAATGTAGAAGAGTAACAAACAGCAGCAGATCCCAGCAGGTTCATACCTAAGGCAGCGTGTGTTGAGAGGCTGTCCAGTCTTCAGACCAGTCGCCAGATACTCAAAGTCATCAGTGAACTCCTGGTTCTCCCCAAACTCCACCACGTCATTGAAGTGCTTCACATGCTGGACGACTGTATACAGCTGGACAAGGCAGGAGAAAGTGTGAATGAGCACGATGAGTCCAGAAACACCTTTTAAAACATTTGTCCTACTGTGGATTTAAACCAGGTTTGCAGGTTAAATTGCAGGTATATGAATCAAAATGCAATCAAACACTCAAGGATAAATCTGAATCCAACTCTGTGTCCACTAACTCAACGCTTTATGGCAGCAGATTTAAAATTTAAAAATCTGACATTTTCACAAGCCATATGAAGTGGTGGGGTGGAGTTGTACAGTTCTAGGATAAGTGCCTGATAAGTACCTCCTTGTGCTCCTTGCGGCATTTGAGTGCGGTGACCTGGTCCTGGTAGAGATCTGTGGGGATGGTGACACACTTGGTGACCTTGGGAGGAGGGGGAGGAGCCTTAAACACACCTTCGTCCTTCTGAGCGTCAGAGGGCTCCTTACTGGATCCTCCTGCTGCGGCTGGTGCCTGCAAAAATATAAATATAACATGTATGAATAAATGATATCAAAGGGTTTTAAAGCTGAGTCTTAATGTGTGTGTGTGTGTGTGTGTGTGTGTGTGTGTGCACTTACAGGAGCAGTCTGTGATCGTGAGAAGAAAGGTGGAGGCGGCTCCTCCTCGCTCTCCAGCGTCCAGTGTCGGGCGTTGTACACAGCTTTGGTTGGAGACTGCAACAAGAACACACACAGAAACAACATCAGTCACACTGGCAGCACAAATCTGGATTTAGACAGACGCAACACAACATGTTTCAACTGGCCTCGGAAAAGAAAAACACTGTTAGGTGATTTAAGAGTTTAATATGAGGAAATGAACCATGTAAGATTGGAATATGCTTTAACTTGTCTGCTGTTATGCAAATGAGCCATCAGAAAGGTTATTACACTTGTTTATTACTAAACTTGATTGACTTTGAATGCAAACAATGTGTCTGATTCTCCAGGAGCGTTTTCTGTCATTCCATGGGAATTATTTTATATCTTTTACCAGACGACTTCATGCATGGAATAATAAAAGATGAAATCTCTGGTCCAGCTGTGTTACAGGAGTGAACTGCGGGACCAGTGTGCTGCTTTTCAGAACCTGGCACCTACATTACCCAAAATGCAACTGTGAGTGGCATTACTGGAGTCATTTTCTCAAATTATGCAGACTTCTCTGGAGCCACAAAAGGCTTTACACTGCTTTATAAACATATGAAGTAGCACTCTGGAAACACACTTTAATGTGTAAAAGTGGCAGAGTTACGCTTTAGACTGAGCCATCGTCTGTTCAGCCATTTAATTAATCACTTGGTTGATAAAATCACAATTTCCCAGAGCCTGAGCTAACATATTCAAAAGTTGTTTTGTTCAACCACTTCTTCAAAACCAACAGATTTTTAGTATTTAGCTCTCAGATGTAACACTGAAGAGAAAACTTCCACCTGTAAAAACATTTTTATCCAACTTTGCATTAAAAAGTTTTGCTCATATAACTGCAAACTTCCCTGAGTTAAACACACATCGTCTCCAGAGATCTCTGTGGAGTGATAAAACTACAATAAAAGTGTTTTGTTATAATCAGAAGAGATTCCTCATGAACTGAAGAGGACCAAAAATCAGAGAGGAAGTCAGCAGATATAAAACAGATAAAAGAGGAAACAGAAGAGTGATGGAGAAAGAAGAAGAAGGGAAACACGATAACTGGATGCACATTAAACTGGTGATCGTCCGCCAGCACAGATCAAACAGCAGGACACACACACACACACACACACACACACACACACACACACACACACACACACACACACACACACACACACACACACACATACAACCATCCACCCTCATCTTTCATCCTTGGCTCGTCTCCTGTCCTCTCCATATATTTTTGCCAAACCTGTGGTTGGTGGTTGCTGGGGCATTCATAATGAAAAACAAAAGAGGGGAGGACAGGACAGAGAGAATGAGAAGAGAGGGAGCTGGCTGTGGAGCAGAGGGCTGAGGGAGGTGTGGGGGGGATTCTGCACCACAGGGTTAATAAGCAGAGACAAAAGAGGAGTTTGGGAACGAGCTTTGCAGTGCTGGAACATCAACACACCGAATTAAAGCCTCCTACAGTAATCTGAATGACACAGACGGACACCTACCCCACCCACCCCGCCCGCCTGCCGCTAAGCAGCATGGGAGAGATGAGAGAGAAGGAGGAAGGTGGGCGAGCGAGGCCGAGCTCCTGCTGCGGACTGTTTTGGCGTTAACAGCAAACTACCTCCTCATCGGAGTCAACAGCACGAGCCCGGGAATGGGCAGTGAAATGACTCCTGTGGCTCTGGGAGAGGTTTCAAAAGTCTGGGAAAACAACTCCCTGATGATGTCGTGGTGATGTCATCATGGTATTGTGGTCTTAGGGAACACTCATTTAGGACAGAAGGCCAGTGTGGAGTTTGGATAACGCAAACATTTGCAACGAAAACCGCTTTCACACAGGACAAAGATCTCACCAGCGCCTGGCTTTTCTCTTCAATCAACAATCAGTCACATATTAAGCGACTCTGCAGTAGTCGTGGAGGTTTATCAGCTGCAGCGCTGATTGGCTGTGATGGAAAGAAGACACCCACGCTAAATTTACGCCCCTTTTCCAGCACGATGCTATGACACTGACGGTAGCACACAGATAGTTTTCCATCTGTCTCCATTCAAGCAGCACTTAAACATTGTTCAGTCTGCACCGAGTTTTAAAGACAAAATGAAGTAAAAGCTATAAAATAAAGTAAACCACCAAATACATGTCTGTACAGATCCTTCATCCCTGGTGTGATGAGGTTTACCATGTGATGCTTACGACCGTCTACCTGAATATACGCCGTCATTTTGGTCGCCCTGAATGTGACAGCGGCCGAGCTCTGTCCAGTCAGCAACATGAAGCTTACACAGGGCACTGATTGCTCTGTCATTATTGGCCAAGTGTAAAACTTCCAGGATGACGAGGTCCAAGCAGGTGCATAATTTCCCCCGGTTGTGCTAAAATTAGTTTGGTGCCCCTGTAGACAGAGCTGTGGACCAAACCACTGCGTTTTTCTGTTTATTCAGATGTGTCCACAGATACAACAACACAGAGAGAACAGCAGTGAATGCTGGGAGCAGTTTGTGCTCTGATCATTTATCTTTGCATTTATCAAGCAGATTTTGATTTAAAACCTTTTTAGCCGTCAACTATTAAATTACTCAACAAATGTTTTGATAATCGATGAGCAATTTTTTACGGAAAAAAGTGTTAAATGTGAATATTTTCTGGTTTCTTTCCTCCTCTGTGACAGTAAAATTAGTTTCTTGTGGGTTGTGAACAAAACAAGACATCTGAAGACGTCTTCACAGGCTTTACGAAGCACTGAGAGACATTTATTTTACCATTTTCGGACAATTTATCAACCTAAAAACAAATTAATTAATCAGGTAAATAGCTGATTGATTAATCAACAAGGAAGGAAGGAATTATCTAGAAAACATGTTCTTATTTCTCAAAGTAGAGATTATGAAATTAAAAAGTTAGATCTTTGAACATGATGACATTTTTCCTCTGTTTCCTTGTGGGGTGACAAATCACACTGATGGCACATCAGTGAAAAGATCCGCTGTGGAGAGGGTCACTGTTCTGGAAGTAATAACTGCTCGTCCTGTAAGAACCGACTCCAAATAAACCCAACACGTCTTCTAAATATGGATGAGTCTGTCTAGGCGCTGTCATTATGGTAACATCTAATATCTCCCAGCGTACTCTGCAGAATAACCTAACAGCACTCCGGCTCCACCGACACACAGTTTACTGTAATTGAGGCAGAGTTTTGATAACTGCTCTGTAGGCCGGTCACTTCCACCGGCTATTGTTTATATAATGAGCCCATCTCTGCTCTCGGTCTCAATTATGTTAACTGAAGATTGAGCAAGGGAGAGAAAGAAATAAGAACAAGGAGGAGGAGGAGGAGGGGGAGGGAGGTAAAGAGCATTATTCACAGAGGTAAAGATGGAGTGGTCAAGAGAAAGTGATGGAGACGGAGAGCAGAGGACATAATTCAACTGAGAGGGAGGAAAGTAATTGTGAGAGTCGGGGCATGAAACTGGAGAACAGCAGAGAATGAGCGAGTACATCAAGTACATTATTACGTTCCTATGGGCGACATGTCTGCTAATACTCTAATAGCTGCTCTGCATCAGAGGAAATTAACTTTACATTTGGCCCTGCGAAAGTTCCCTTCAGGTGCTCAGAGAACTTTACAACAAAGTCATCTCTGCCTCTCTTCAGCCTTCTGACGACACAACAGAGACCATAAAGTCCACTTACAGGAGTGTTGTGGTGAGGTGAGGTAGTTTTAGCGTGAAAACACAGCTGCCAGTGAGTTCAGAAACCTAGAAGTGCCTGATAATCACCTTCAATTCAATGCAAAATACAGCCGCTGCAAAGAAACTTTACAACTTTATTGTCCAGCCGGGGACCAGAAAATTACCAATCAATAGAAGTTGGCCTGATTAAAGTCCATCACTGCATCGATGCAAAATCCTCCTCAACCGCATCATGACGCATATTTGAATAGAAGAAACTCTACACCATTAATCAGCAAAAACCCTGAGCTGAGGCATCAGGAGAGCTGAGGGTTTTCTGCAACGCTACCACTGAGTAAAGAGTTGTGGCAGGTTATAGTTAAACAGGTACACAGGTGTTACTTTGCGTCCTAGAGAAGACTGATGAGATATCTCTAAAAAACACTCTCACCTCTGCAACACTGTCACTGTCTCATTCTACATGCAGAAGTGTTAAAGTGTGTGTGTTGTACAACGTGTTTGTGTTTCAGGTGATGGAGATTTTACATTTAGCTTTATTCGTCCTCTCTGTATTCTTTGTTCTGTACCAGGTCTTCTTCATTTGCACCCGTAACTCTCTTGAACATTAAACACACCCCCACCTTATCAGGCAGTTTAGAGATGTATAATGTTGGTTTTAAAGTTTTGTTTTTGTAAACTTGTCCAACCCTAAAACTTTATAGTTATTCGTTTCTATGAAACCCCTCTCAGCCAAAATTATTATTTTCTTTCCTGCACAATAATGCGCTGGAGAAGAAAAATGTAAATAATATGCAATCGTAATTTACTGCAGACACCAGGGGCAGTGAATCGCATCGTATTTAAATCATGTTCTGGCTAATCCCAACACCCATCTATGAAACTCATTTAAATTAAGAAATTAGTCTTGCTAATTACAGCTACAATCGTGCATCACTTTTCACAACAAAGCTAATAAACGCTGGGAACTAAAAAGAACGCATTAAACAAGCAGCTGTGATGTAGAGCAACCTCGCACAGCTCGTTAAGACAAACACGGCAAACTGTTCTGAGATCTAATTACCAACATTCCTGCAGCATAACGAGAGTAAAATCAAATTATCAGTCCGGTGCAATCCAAGTTTTTCACCTGATGGAGGGCTTAGACTGGAGCCAGATTTATGCAGGAGTGTAATACAGCCTCAAGAAGCAAACGCTGACAATTCATATACTGTAAATATGAGTTACTGGAGGCCTGGATTTCAGCTGGTCTGGCCTGGTGGCATTGATCGGTCTCTACTATAAAAAGGCGGTGGGTTCTTTTGAAATCGACAGAGACTGATATCCAGTCTGAGAGCCGGGCAGCGACGGGCCATTAGCACGCTGATAAATAAAAGAGAAGCAGTTCAGAGATGCTCGAAGACGACTCAATCCCTCCCCTCACACAGCCATGAAAGCCATGAATAAACCAGAACAGGCTCTGCCCACGCACACACACACACACACACACACACACACACACACACACACACACACACACACACACACACACACACAGTGCTGAGTCACAGTGGGCGTAGGTGGACGGTGCGGTCCCCACAGGTACATCACACAGATCTCTCTGTGAAATGCTACGAGGGAACGTTTTACACTCGGGGATGAAACATTTTTTTTCTATTTATTCTCCCTCGTCCAAACTGAAATTAAGCTTTGAGAGTCTTAATGCTTCAGTCGGACGCCAGCGGTCAGATTCCAGGATTTTAATCAAATTCAGCTGCAGCAGTAAATAAACTACAAGCTGTTATGATTATAAATTGACTGTATTTCCATCTATTACAAGTCTGTTTTTTTTAATCCAACTGAATTTTTGCCAAGCTTTGAACATTTTTTATAACTTCTTGTTTAAACTTTAAACCTGGGAAAATATTTAAAAACTGTATTGAGCTTTTCTATATTTCTTGTACTACTTCCATTAAAAAAAAGGACATCAGCCAATAGCAGGATTTTTTTACTCCCAAACTATCAGTATCAGCCCTAAATCTCAGGTTGGGCTCCACATTTACAATAATAAAACTATGAAATATTACATGCCTCCTTTCCTTCATATGGTAAAATATGACAATATTGTGCAGTAAAATCTTATCATCTGTGTCTATTTTTTTCCCTTCCTTGTTCACAGTTCTACAGAGGATCCAGGGATTCTAGCAAGGAAAGTAACATGTGCTTTAAAACGCAGCGTCAGAGGTCGTAACATGAACTATCAGGCAGCACTCAGCAGTCACTGATGCTGTGTGAACCTCAGTGTGACCCGACTGTGATGTGAGGGAACAGAGTGATGATTCTCACCTTCTTGTGTGCGCTGAAGATCCTCCGGAGAGAGTCTTGGTTCTTCTCGGCCTGTTTACCCTTCGTGGGCCTCCTGGGAGCACTGGCCACCACTCTGAGGCCTTCCTCTGAGAAGTCCATGACGTCTGCACACAGAACACACAGAATACAAACTTCACAGTCAGTGAATGGAAATCAAACACATTTAATTTTAACAGGAAATACATAATCAAGGAAATGGTCATGCATGACAGCTTGATTAGGGAGATAACGAGATAATAAGATCCCACAAAACCATCTCTGCAGCTAGAGGGCGTGGTTTAGACGCCAGTGGGAGGGAAAAAAGTTTGGCAGCAATGGCGGTTCATGAAGGTTAGCGTAGCTTCTATATCATCAGTAATACATACATCTCTCAACTGAGGTAAGATTTACAGACAGGCTCCACTGGTTATCTCATACAGTTGATTTTATTAGCTGACGTTAGCCAGTGGTAGACAGATGGTTCGTCAAATCATCTAACAAGTATTTTTTGAAAGTTCCTTCACTTTTCCAACAGGTTTCCCACGACAGGGTTCGAGTGTGACCTGTGGATCTTTGCCGCACATCACCCCACCTCTCTGTCACCCTGTTTACTGTCACCTGCCAATGCTGTCCCATTATTAAAGCCATGAAAAGGCAAAAAAACTACATTAAAGAAATACAAGGTTCCCAAAGACAACTTCCAAGATGGCTGTGTTTAACAAACCATCTGGTGCGTCAGGTTATGGAGGAAGTGCTGCACTAAAGATTAAAAAGTCCCTGAATGCACATTCTTGAGTGTGTGCATGTGTGTGTGTGTGTGTGTGCATGTGTGCTGATGGGTTCATAGTGCATATGCTGGTATGGGGGTAAAAATAAAGCACGGCATGTTAGTGACGGTGTGTTTACATACCAACATGACACAAAAAAAATGACCTTTAGTCTTCAATAGAATCTAGAAATGCAGCCTGGTTATATGAGTAGCCCTGTTACACAAAAAACTGTAAATTAAGTTACATTATCCTGTGTGTGTGTGTGTGTGTGTGTGTGTGTGTGTGTGTGTGAGTGTGAGTGTGAGTGTGTGTGTGTGTTTTAACCTGCTCGTATCCTGCTTTCCTGCCTCTCGGAATACTTCTTGTTCTCCTTGGCTGCCGGCCTTCCCTGAAACTCTTGAATCTCTGGAATTTCCAGCCTCTCGAATGGATCGGGCGGCTCATCGTCGTCCTCGTCCTCGTCCTCTTGTATTTCTTCCACTGCTGTAACCACCGGTTTCCCCTTGGCGGCGGCAGCCTTCTTGGCTCTCCTCCTCCTCTCTTTAGAGCCGTCGTCATCGTCATCGTCTGCCCCATCGCTGTCACTCATGTCATCAAAGCCGAAGTATTTAATTTTGTAACTGGATCCGCCGTCCGTGTTGTCTGCGCTGCTGTCCTCCTGATGAGCGTCTGCATCGTCAAAACCAAAAAGCTCCAGCTTACTTTCCTTCTTTGACTTGGTCTGGGTCGGCCTGGACCTGCGGCGAGGACAGGTACACATCAAAGAACATGTTAAAAAGACAAACAGTGTTCATGAATTTAAGAACTTTTTAAGAACGTGTTTTTTAATTAAGCACTCAGGCGTCATCCTGCAGAGTCTTTATACCTGTCAGGTGTATTTCTCAGTAGAATCTGTTCAACAGTAGCTGACATGAAAGAGCAACCTGCCAAAGTTTAATTAATACTTTCACGACACTTGTCCCTGTTGAGGAAACTAATCTATTAATTTCACCCACGTAATGAAAGCCAACTTTTGTTTCTTGCAGCATTTCAAAAACTTAATTAGATACTCTGTCGGGGATGTTCTCACTTTGATGATGTGAGACTTCAGCGGTTTCAACCAAATAAAATTACTGGGCCTTTATTGTTCATGGCAAACTGAGACTGTAATGAAATGCTACTTTAACCTGGAGCTTCTGGCCAAGAGATGAAAATATGTACAAAGACGAAAATTGTGTGAAATGGCAAGAATCCATAAATACTTTTCACAGAATGATCAACAGTCCCTGTGAGCAGACAAATACCTTCATACAAAACATGTTCACTCAATTTGCTTTACCAATTTTCCTCTTTTGATCAGTTTTCTCGGTGACAACATTCAGAGAATTTAGAGAGAAGTTGTGAGAGCAGAAAGTGAGCAACCTTGAATGTCTATTGCTTTAAGTGCAATCACTGCTCTGCCCAGAGAAGGATGAAATTTGTTTTCATCTACAATGATGTTAATTAATTTAAAATATCACTGAAATTACAACATGGTCAAGAAGCCCTGCCAAATTGTTTCCACACAGCTCCATGTGTGCACTGCGAGTCAACGTGCAACCTTTTCATTGCTAAGAGAACCTGTGATCTGATGTGTTTGCAGGACTACTGAACTTTTTTCCAGTCCAGAATACTTAAGTACTTTGAAAATGTTTAACTCCTGCTGTGGATTTCGGACAGACCGCATGCACTGTGTGCCACAGGAAGTTAGCATAAAAACGATTTCAATTTAACTGATTACTGGATGTAAAACAGCTCTTTTTGTAAATGTTTCTGAAGTAAAAGTCATTAGTAGAATGCTAGCTGTGTAACAAATCTATAAAGTGAATGCATATATGTGGTTTAACAAAATATTTTACAAAACTGGCAACACATCTTGAAGTCAAACCTCATCACTCATCTGTCACCATCCAATATTAGTCCTGATTTGTCTTGATAAAGCTCAAAAATTAGCTTTAGTTACATTTTAGCAGTGGTGTCTCTATCCACTGTAAAGAAATCTATGTCCTTGCATTGAACATGCGTATATGATGATTACAGATTTAAGACAAATCATAAGCTAACATGCTTGTCCTTTAAAAGGCTTCAGCAAAAATCGCATCATCATTTAACAATCACAGCATCAGATTCCAGAGGAGGCTGAGCTCTGCCACCTTGTGTTTTTCTACCTTGTGTTTTGTTGTTCCGTCTTCTTCCGCTGCCAACCCGCCTCTCCCCGCTCCGTCGTACTGCCGGACCCAGCACTGCTGCTACCACTAGAGGGCGCTGCCTCGGTGCTATACTCCTCCACTCCTCGGTCCTGGATGGTGACGTTACACATCGAAACGGAGGAGGGATGCAGCACTGTGTAATCCCTCGTCCTGCCCCGTCCCCCTCCACCACCTGTCGTCTTATTGCTGCCGTCAGATGTGGATTTGGGAGGATCGGTGCCAAAAGCAGCGCTGGAAAAGCCGCTGGAGTCTGAAGCTTTGCCTGAGCCCTGTTTGTTGGGCCTCCTGTACGTCCGACAGTTATTAGAGTTTCTTGTAAGTGATGAGGAGGAGGAGGATGTCTGCGAGTAGTCTGATGTCTCGACGAGGAAGTCCGAGTCGAGCCCCAGGTCCTCGCTCTCACTCAGGGTCTGGAGCCGCGGCGGGGAGGGGAGCTTCTCATGGCGGGTCTGCCCTACATCACAGCTGCCCATTGTGAGACCCACCGAAGACCAAGAGAGCGTGGGGGCGGGGTTTCGAGGTTCCTGGCTGGGCGAGGGCGGACGGAGACCCATGATGGCATCCCAGGAGTCGTACGTGGCCTCAGACCCCGTCTTCAAGGTCGTGGTCTGCGCCAAGGGCTTCCTGTCGCTCTCAGAAGCGTTTTGGTACCACGAGTAGCTGTGCTGGTTCTCTGACAACGAGGAACTCTGCTGGGAATTTCCTGTTCAAAAGAAAAACAAAGTCAGAATCAGAACGATCAGATATAAACTGGTGGCATCCAATGTTATTATTGAGTTAACTTTATTTCAAATACAAGCAGCAGTGTAGAGCTCATTTATCACATGTTAGTTGTCACATGGACAACCCAACCGCAAAAACTAAGCCTTAAAACTACAGCAATTAAAGGTCAATACATCCTTTACAAGCAGTAATCAAATCATCACTTTCTTATTTAAGGATTGCAGGTAACGTATAACGGTGAAGTGAGCTTGTGTCTCCTGACACTGAGGCTTTAGGTTAACATGCAGAATAGGTTAATATGATGGGTGTTGTTCAATCTGGTGCAAACTAATTTCAGCCAAATTCACTCAAACTCAACACTGAAGCAACACAGAGGCTGTAGTTTGGTTTCTTAACTTCACAGGCTGCTTAGAAAAAGCATGGCATGCACAGAGATTGCACCATTTCTAAAAGCACCATAACACCATGAAAACAGGTCACACACTCACACACTCACACCTGGAACTGCTACCGAGCTTCACATCAAACGCTCATTTTCCAGTCGGTGTAATTCTTTAAGACAGTCTAAAAAGGCTCTGGACCCACATGCCAGGACATTACACACACTACGGTTATGAGCAGCACCCCATGGCCATTTCTGCCTTCACAGATAACAAACGGATGACAACATCGAACTCGTTATTCTGAGGACAGGAAATTGCTTCACATGTAACATCAAAGAACATCGTTATCTGTAAAATAGCTGTGGTTCTTTCGGAAGGCTGTGGCATCGCAGCATAAGCGGAGCAAAACTAGAAAGTAGACCATGTTGCTCGCTCATGCACGAGGGCATTTCCCTCCTCGTACTGACTGCTTTTTAAAACGCATACAGCTGATTAAGCAAGAAAAGCATTTGGCTGGGGAGGAGATACAAAGACCTAAAAGTCATTTACTACTTTCGTGATCTCGTTTTATGTTTTGGGTCCATCTGATGTTTTACAAATTAGATCTGCTAGATTTTGAACTAGTCTGAGATGGTGAAGGCTGATCATTGTACTATATTTCAACTTTCACATCCACACTGGCTGTACGGGCTGTAGGGGTTTGTGATCATTTAGTCGTGGACTGTTTCAACATTTGAACCTTCCTTTGAGAACTAACCCAATCCAAAATATAGTCCAAAATAACCACAGACAACATGGCAGACCAACAAAATGTACAACCAGCATCAGGATGTTAAAAATGATCCCACTTTAAACCCTGAACGTCTAAGAGGTTGCAAATGGGCCGCTGAAGTATCTGAGTGTGTCATTAATCCCTTTTCTATTTGCACATTTAACAATGAGGCAGATAGAAATAACAGACTCTAGAGGGGTGACACCTCAGAAACCTGCAAAGATGACAGTTTGGGTGTCTGGCTTCAGGAACAAGATGAGACTTGATATCAGGGTATGTTTGGGCTCATGTGTGAGTGAGTCTGTCTGTGGATCGAGAGATTGCAGTGAAATGCACATCAAAAAGAGTACAGGGGTGAACAACCACCAAGCACCAGACACAGACAAGGGTGATAAATCAGTAAACCAAACTGACTGATGACAACATCACCGTGTTCAAACTTTGCAAAGAGGTTCAGGAGCTGCCAGCTGACCATGGAACGTGACAGAGAGCTCAAGAC
This sequence comes from Sparus aurata, assembly GCF_900880675.1. Taxonomy (NCBI): domain Eukaryota; kingdom Metazoa; phylum Chordata; class Actinopteri; order Spariformes; family Sparidae; genus Sparus; species Sparus aurata. The sequence goes on along the minus strand of NC_044206.1, from coordinate 25,911,851 downwards.
ATCGAGCCGGTCTCAGAGTCCCCAGATCTCAATCCATTTAAACATCCCTGGGATACGCCGGTACAGGTCCGATCCATGGAGGCCCCCCCATTAAGTCAGGACACAGGACACCTACACAGAGCCTGTGTCCATGCCTCAATGGGCCAAAGATACTCCATCAGATTGGGATCTTAAGCTCTCTGTTGCGTTCCTGAGCAGTTTTTGTGGTATGGCGGGGTGCGTTGTCCTTCTGAGAGTTAGGTTGGACCAGGTATTGCCTCACTGGCTCATGGAGTTGGTCTAAGGTGGCTGCATGTCAATCCAAATGAATACTATGAACCAAGGATTCCTAGTAGAATACATCAAAATGAGATGATCAATGTAATTCACTCCCCTTATTAGGACCTTGAAGATATATCTAATAATTCTACTTTACAGCATAAAACCTTCATTTTTTGGTACTTACAGTAAAGCAGGAAAGACTTCTGACTGTACTTTCTGTTCCAAAATGAAGTCTGAATGTAAACATGACTCTGAAAGCAGCAGGAGTCAGCTCTTCAGTATTGGCATTGACATTATCAGAAGTTATTTGGTCAAGGATTTCACCACGCTTACTGAGTCAACACTGTGAGCCTTAGCAGGCAGATAACAGGGCTGCTGGTGGACAGTGTTTCAGCTGAACCTCAGTGTCGCGCTGGCTTCCCTTCAGCGTGGCTCACACTGTGGGTACGTCACTCTGAGCCCAAGTGCTCACTGAGGGACAGCTTGTTGTTCAGAGGCAGTTGGAGTGTCTCTGGCAGGTGGCCAGCAGCGGTCACGGAAAGCTGAGGGCAGTACAAGCTGAAAGCGACGACAATGGCGACAACCGGCTACGAGAGGGAGACAATAAAACTGATTTCTCTGATGCTGCAGAGAAACAGCAAGCACGCATCATCATCATTGTTCCTGAAAATTAAATGATTTCACACAAAGCTGCACAACATGAAACATTAGTCTTCACATTTGTGCAGTGTGTTATTACACCTGTGCTGATGATGCTCAGTGAAACTGTACAAGTTTTATGAGCAACAGCTTCAACCGCTTCACCTCACATAGAGACAAACGCCCAAAAAGTCGAAAGGAGCGTTTAGTTTCAGGTGTCACCGAGTTTGTGAGCCATCTGATTCCACTGCAAGATTACCAAATCATTTCCCCCACACAGGGTTTCTGCTTTGTGCCAAGAGTAATGTGTGTGGTTCATATGAACCTCAGGATGCCACCAGACTGAGCGATCATATCTGTCCATCTATGATGCTCATGATGCGCTCATCCTGGCCAGATGTTGTTTCTAGTCTGCAGGATAAAGATGTTCTGATGATAACCTTTAAAAAACTGTTGGATGCCATTCAGAGCTGGTTTCCATTAAGTCAACAGCTCCAATGAGACAGTTTATCTTTGCCATAATATTAAAGACTTTCAATGGCAAACTACAGAACATTAAAAAGAGCCCATTATTCAGCACCTGTGATGACAGGCCTGCCACACTGTGTTAACATGTTTCAGTTCAATACCACACATACATACACATAAAGAGTTCTTATATCTGAAACATGATCTATCATTATGTGTTTTATACAGCAGTTGATCAACTTTGAAATCCATTAACCTCTTATTGTCATCCATCATTAACATTAAACATTAATATCATGACTCTGTCCTGCATAAACAAGGTTTACCTTTAATGTGTCACTGTAGATTAAACGTTGACTGCACAGTGTAATGGCTTTAGAATAATGACACCGTCCACATTTACATTGGTTCCCTATTAACTCTGCTGCCACTATGCTGTTCTGCCTGCTGCCTGGGAATTTAATCTCATTTCATTCATTCGCAATCATTTCCTGTGTGATACTACCTGCTTTCATGTCTCCATTAAAGACTAAATTAATTAATAAAGTAACATTTGTCCTGTCGCTGGCAGTTGTAACTTTATAGAAAACTGAAAGTGATGTTTGTAATTTTGAAACTGGCACCAACAACAGTACAACTTAGAACCACTTCAAATAATTAGCAACTACATTAATCAAGAAATAATAAATCATTGACAAATATAGATGCCGTCTCAGTCTAGATTGAACCATGATCAAAGATTGAATATCTGTGTGTTACCTATGCTAGCACTGCTGCTGTTGAAGAACCGAGCTGTATCCTCCAGCAGTGCGGGCTGGTTCCTGTCATTGGGCAGCCATGATGCCCCTCTGGAGGGGGCCAAAGAGAGAGATCCTCCCTGGAGGCTGGACCTGCTCCCCATGTCCAGAGACAAGCCTGGCCTTTCTGCCAGAGGAGGCTCTGCAGAGGTCGGCTTGGCGGGTGACGACTTGTTGCCACTGCGAGACGACACCGGCTTGGACTCCTCATCGCTGTCGAATCCAAACGGATCCTCCAAGCCATCTGCAGATGGACGGGGCCTCTTGAAAACCCCAAGGACGGAGTCATTCTTGGGAGCGCCTGCGCGCTTGGAGCCCACCTTGGCCTTGTACTTGGTGTCACCCCATTTGGTACTGAGGGTGCCTCTCTTGGTGGATAGAACCTCATCAAACTTGGACGTGCCCTCTCCACCCTTACGGCTGTAGGTTTTAACGAATCTGGATGTCATTGTTGCATCTGGGTCATATTCTCTAGCAGGACAATGGAGCAGACAGAAAAGAACATTGTTTAAGACTTTGTGAGAACCTTTTCATGAGCATCATGGATGTGATTCTCCACCTCACGTCACCGTTTGACTCAATAACTACAAACTGTATTTATATTTATGTTTCAAATTGGGCCGCAGTAGCCAGTGACAGTCATATTCACTGTTCAGCTCATTAACTAGTTCAATACCATCATGAATTTTATAAACACTGATCCAAAAAATATCGGCCTAAAAATAATACTGTTCGCCAGCAAACATTAAAAATCTTTCAATTTGTATCATGTTTGTATGTATCTGGTTTTACTTATATATAATGAGGTTAATACAGAAGCAGTGTTACACAAGTTAGTTGTGGGAATAACTAGCTAACATCTTGAGTACTTCTCAGCCAGCTGGTTTGACAAAACAAGGCTAACATTAGCTTACCAGCGGGCTAATGGCGCTAAGTTACCTATCAACACTGGCAGGATGCTAGCAGAAGAATTATTGGAGATACAACATAATCTGCTGGTGGGGGTGAACCACATCAAGCACGGAGTCAGTTTAATTACCAGCCGAGACATGTGTCACGTAAAAACAAATCACCTTTCTCCAAGTTACTACTAAGCTAACGTTAGCTCGAGTTTTAGCCGTTACCATTAGCAGAGAGCTCAACAGAGGAGAGGAGCCGTCACTCCAGCAAACTGCTAGCTTCAAGCTAACAGCTAACAATAACTACAAACTGTCATCGTGTCGTGCCACAACCAAAACAATCCACACATATGCCATTTTCTACTGGTAAGCGAACATTGACTACTGCCCGTATTTCCACTTACTTGGTGAGCTAAAGGGCCGATCCGCACAAAACACACTCCAGAGCCGAAACGGCCGTTAAACTCGCACAGGACTGGGCCTGTTTCCCTGATTCAAGCTGCGGTGCACAGTATAAACAAGGCCGATCAGACGCCCTTAACGGCAAATCAGCGGGGTCGAAAGACTGCAGGGTGAACCGCAGACCCAGACTGTTGAGAAAAGAGCCAGTTTATAACCAAATCTAACGAAATCGGCTCTTATTATCAAGCTATATCGCACTCGATTGTTTCCTCCGGGCTGCGACGAAGGCTTCCATTGGACTCCCCCGGTACGTCAAGTTACCCGGAGATAGAAGAGCGTCACCGGAACTTGTGTTATCTATCCTTACAAATAAAAGCATAAATTGACCATGGGGAGTAAGTATTTTAATAAAGGCTACTTTACATCGTATTAATACATAAAAAGCACATTCTGTAAAATGTGACTTTAATACATCCCCACTTATTTATATATTATTCGATTTCACCTTGAAATTATTATTCTGTTTAGGGTTTAGACTGGCTGGTTTTTGCCTGGTTTTGTTTTGAAATGTTTAACCGGAATTGCTTATATGTAGCACTTCGACATTCACACTAGTGGCTTCAGCAATCTTATCATTACAAATGCCGCGTTCAGGTACTCCCATTAAACTCGTAAAAAGGTCAATTCCAAACGACGCACAGTTAAATCCTCGGAAAATGAAGCGAAATGGAGAAAAAAAAATTCAACTCAACAGAGGAAATCACAGATAAAACGTTTATGTAGTTACTTTGGAAAGTGTGTGTTGTTATTTATTTCCTGTGAGCAAATCTAAAACATATTTTAATTGACAGTGTTTCTGAACTCCCTTTAAACAACCTTTAAAATTTAACAATCTGTAATAATAATCTAATTGTAAAGGAGCCACATGCTGTACTAGTAATCTAAATGGCAGTCAGATCACAAACACCTGAGGCATTTCCTCAGCATGAAGAGTCGGGCGGGAGATCAACAGGAAACAATCAAAAGACAGGCGCTGTTTTCTGCACGTCTTCCTCAGGAGCAGCCACCCTGACCTCTTCCTCTTCATCTTCTTATACAAACAGACTAATAAAGGTTCTTAAAATCTTCCCTAAGCTTCCTGTAGTCAGAGTGTCACTCCATGAAGAAAGTGTCTGATGAACTGGACGCTGAGTTGTTTCCCTCCTCATCAGCTCTGCAGACGGGCTGAACTGGAGCTAAAGATTTCATGGCAGGCTGGACAGCAGTCATCCTCCCTGGACCTCAAAGCCGTTCTCCTCTGAGTGAAGCTTTTGGTTGAATGGTAATAATTATCAAATTATTGTTGAGCACTGCTACAAGCAGATATTGTATTGCAAGATTGGATACTGTAAACAAATTAAATATATTGCCGCTGAACATTTTACTGAAAAACATATTCTGTGCAGCATTACGAGATGAACAAAGCGTGTTTTCTTTTGCAAAAGAGTCAATATGATTTATTGGGGACTTTTGTTTTATATTAATGAGCTCACGTAACCCCTTTTTACTGGAAATAACAACTGTAATTCATTGTGTCTTTGAGGTGCACTGAAGCAAATGTGATAAATGGCTCAAAACAAAGCTAAGATGCATTTGGATGACTTGAATATGTTTCAGGACAACGAAAACGATGAGAGAAGAATAATTGGAATAGCAGGACTACCTGGTGTTTTCTGAGCTCTCAAGCACAATTGGACAATGTTGTTACTGAATATCTGAATGTACCTGCAGACACAACACAACGAGCATTTCCAGCCTGCTCTGTTTTATCCTCAGATGAACCACCATTACAGTCTCTGTCTTCTCTGAAAGGTTCCTGACACGAACCAACAGAAAGAGATTCTCTGAGTCTCCGTCTCTTTGTTTCTGAGGAGGGATGGAGTCACCAGAGCTGCATGACTGGCTCTTGCCATTTACCACAGAAGGACCTGAAATGATCCCAGTGCTTGCTGACATGCACCCCACTACGGCTGTCTGTTTCTTCAGGGCAGTCAGGTCAACTTGGCATCGAGCCTCACTTCTTCAAACCTCAAAAAACCTGTTACTGCGGAGCTCTAAGCCTGGCTGCAATCCCTGCGTGGCATGCTGCGGCCCCTGTGCCAGCATCAGCCGTCCTGTCAGCCAACACACTGGCCTTACTGTACCGTGAGGGGCTCCATATTCTCACAATAAAGAACAGATCTGGAAGCAAAAGCTCCCTGAGCAGGCGTTGGTTGTTGAGATCCTGGCAGAGCTTGGAGGTGGCACCTGGAGTGCTCAGGCATCATACGGTTTTGAAGAATAGACCAGCACAGGGTCTGGCATCAGCGCTGGCAGCGCCGTCCTTAAAAACAATTAGGCCTTTGACATTTAGCAGATAGCAGCTGTAGGATCAAATCTGGCAAAGACAAAGAGGACTGACGCCAAATGACTTACCACCCCAATCAACTCACTGTTTTTTGGAGAGGGGAGCACTCTCTTTACTTTCTTTACACAAAAGATACTGTTGGAGTTCCATATCAGGACTTTGAAGGCCTCACACAAAAATCGCTCTGACTGGAAACATCAAACTGGCAGTTTGATTCTTTACTTGACTCCAGGGTGAGACTGTCTCGATCGACTGTCGCAGCTGCTCGAGGAACCAAATCATATTATTTACATGTGATTTTGTGAGGTACGACTGCAGACACTGAATATATTTGCATTCTCCTTTACTGAGAGACTTTAAGGAGTAGTAGACTGTAGACTTGTGCTGGAGGTTGACAGTGAGCTGCTGAAGATATAGTATAAACTGGGTCCCTGGCACACATTAAAGTCCACAAGAGCTAAGCTGCTGCAAAAACAGACCTGTGTCCTTCAGAATAAGATCCATATTGGAAGACTTTCCAACATTTACCGATAATGCAGGGAGTAGTATTCCCTTTGCACACGAGGTGGAACGTTTAGAGAAGCTGAGAGTCGGCCAATCTGGTTGAATCAAAGACTAATGTGGCGACACCTTGAAGCAGCTCTGAGCGTTGTCCCTTTAGCTAACTTCCTGTCAGTTCTGCAGTTAGCGACTCCTCCCTCCTCTCTCTGTCACCACACTTACACAACTCCTGTCTTTATTGCAGGGCAGCTCTCTTTGCCTCTATCTGGTCTGAACACCATTTATCATGTCTCTTGGTAGTAGAAGCCAGGAGCACTGGTATCAGTAGCTTTACCTGTTCCACCATCTTTGTGAAGTTCTCTGTCCTGATTGGATAAAGTGGGCAGGGACTCCAGAACATGCATCGTCTCTCTCTCAGCAGGAGGAGAGACTCGGTTCCTGACCGAACACTTCAACTGTGATTACTGTTGGAATATGAGCGTTAAGATCCAACCTATCGTTCTACAAAACTCTACACTGATGTTCACAGCTTTAAAATACATGCAACTTGACTACAGTCAGTATGAGAGGAAGATTGTGGCTCTGTGGTTAAAGTCCGGTTCTGGTTAGGCAACTTTAACACCCGGTGTGGGTTAGTGTGTGATTAAGGTTAAGAAAGAAAAACAAATCTCAGCAGGTATTGCCAAATACTTCATCCTCCTCCAGACTTTGTTTTCAGACGTTCACTCCCAGATGTTTCCTCATCACTGATATAGTGTCTCATATCTACATACATACTCTCTCTTGATTGAACCTCACATGGTCTATAAAGACAGTAGCAGAGTTGTTCTGTGGTCCCTGCATACACATTTCTACATTTCCTCTTCACTGGTTCCATGTTTTACCATGTTCCTGACCCGACACTTCCCTTTACCTGCCTTCATACCATTTATTCTTTATTTGGAAGCAGACTGAGATATTTGAAGCAGGAGTAACTTCAGGTGAGATCTTGATCATTTGCATTTTAAGAAACGCAGCTGTCAGAGGTGCATCGACCAGCCGGCAACGTGATTTGTGATTTGTGATTTCCTGAGCTGTGATGTTCGTCTGCCACCACCAGGTGTCAGAGTTCACACACAATCTGTCTCTGCTTCACTCATCTTATCTTCTGTCTCCTCCTTTCATATCTGTTCGTCTGTTATGTTTGTCCCTCCTTCCTTCTTATTGTCCTTTTATATTCAAGGAGAAGTGACCTTTGACTTCTGTATTTCTTCATTATGCACACAGACATGTGCACAGTGCAGTGCAGACCGCAGTGATTAACTATGTGTTGGAGTTATTTGTGTGAGCCTGTGCGTTGAATAAACAGCTGTAACAGGAAACATATTGCTGATTTGAATAATATGATAATGATAATGTTATAACTCAAGGCTTCTATAATTAACATAACTTTTTTTCTGTGTGATGAATAAAGTGTATGAGAGGAAGACGACACTGAAGACTTGTAGAAGTAGCCGCAGCGCAAAAGTGATTTTCAAGGACAACAATTTGTAAAATCCATTAAAGATTAACGGACTTGATCCCAGACTTTAATCCGAGTATTAACACTTGGCTCTGAAGGGGCTGATTTTAGTTAAAGCCAATGCAACTATCACTGTAAATCTCACTTCTGAGACAGTGTTCACATCAGCACAAACCTTATTGATTCCAAAGTGGGCCGAGCCCGACTTCAGCCTGTAGAGTTCTGCTGGCGCTGCTTCAGAGAGTTAGCCTCAAGTTTGTGGGAGTGTCCCCTAAAAATAAGACTCACAACTGCATGGGCTAAAAGGTACAAGTGTGAAACTGGGTCACTTTACTCCAGTAGTTCTAGGCTCAGGCTGATACACAATATAAATATGAACATTTGTAACCTTTTCCTCAAGCTGCAACACAAAAATGGGATAAAAATCAGATCAGTGTGAAGAGCTGTGAAACAATCTGTTGGCTTTCAAACATTGCTGGCTGTTAGTCTTTTTTTTTTTTTTTTGCACTTTATTTTTATAGAGAGAACATAAACACATACCACACACAAAAAGACATAGAACAGTTGGTCACCTACACATTCAGATATCATAATAATGAGACTGCAAGTCAGTTCATAATGGCCGGTGAGCATCTCTTGTGGTCACAAACACAATCCATTTTTCCCAGTAATGCAGATACTTATCCATCCTAAGACTCAGCGAAAAGGTCATCCTTTCCATATTTTGAATATTAGTCACAATATCAATCCAGTCCGTCTCTGTTGGAGGTGTGGTCTGCAACCACCTTCTGGTTACAGCTTTCTTGCTGGCTGCTAGTAATATTTTTAAAAGATATTTGTCTCGCGCCAGTAAATGGGATGCAATATTGCCCAAATAGATTGTAGAAAAAGAGCAGTGTATTTCGACACCAAAAATATTTTGTATTACTCTTATTGCTGGCTGTTAGTCTGCAGCTCCAGAGCTTCAGAACCGGGCTGTGACACATCACGCTGAAGATGGTTTTTAAATGCTGTCTGGAGGAAAGAAAAAAGATACCTGATGGTCCACAGAACGCTTCAGAAAGTTGTTAAAGTCAGTATAAATCAGTGAATTAAAACACTCAAGAGGTTTGTCAGGCTCACTTTAAACTACAGTAACATGTTAGTTTGTCTGTCACGTTCATTTCTGATGTCAACGAGACGACCTGAACCAAACCGAAAGAGAGAACACTCAGAGGTTTATTACAAGGTGTGAAACCTGGTGAAAATAATTTAGGTTCACTCAGTCAGAAACAACACACACACACACACACACACACACACACACACAAACACACACACACACACACACACACACACACACACACACGTGGGAAGTCCCCTAGTTTGGTTTGAAGCACTAAACCAGATGCTGTTTCCGTCTCTGAGGGAGTTTCAGGTCAGCGAGGTGTGTGTGTGTGTGTGTGTGTCTGTGTGTGTGTGTGTGTGTGTCACCATAACCACCTGAATATCTCAGGTCTCTAACAGCAGGTACATGAGAATCTTTCCTGTCAGGTGACATTTTGACCTGAGTTTCCCTGTTCACATTGATCTGATGGATCTCAGACTCTCTGCACTCGCTGTTAACCACTTGCCTGCTCTTACAGAAAGAAGCAATGTTAGAGCACTTTGGGTTTTTGTGAGACTGCATTTCCCATCAGCCTTTGCAAGAAGAGCGAGGGGAAAAAAAGTTAAACTGGCTGTGGATTGGTTGGAAATCTGCATCAAGTCTTCAGCAGTAAGACTGTGAGGAAAACATTATTTTCTGCCTTCAAAATAAAAGCTCAAAAGTTTCACTGAAAAAAACAAAAGGTTTTGTTTTTCTTCCTGGGTAATTTTACCACCTCAGATCTGTACACGTTATTGAAACACAACAGATCATATGGTGATAATGAGGTGATAGATAGACTTTTTTTTTTATGTAGTCACAAGCCAAACAAGTTGTGATGATCAGTTTTTTGTTGAATAATTCCTAAATAATTTCCTTTTCATGCTATGTCAGATCATCTGTGAGTCAAAATATTATAAATTCACTTCAGAGATTCACCTATTTTGGGGAAATGCAGTTATCTTCTTTGTGGCAGGGAGTCATCAGTTATCTGTCCATTATGAATCTTCAGCCAGGAGCTGGTTTGCTCATCTTAGCTTATCTCAGCACAGAGACTGGACGCAGGGGGAGACAGCTGGTCTTCAAAATCAAGAAAACAATTTTTAACACACATGACAGGTTGAACAAAATATGTTTTTGTGTGTGTGATATGTTACATCAGCGGTAATACAAAAGATAACTGACATATTCTGTTATTATTTTAACAGATCGAAAGGTCCATACTGTTGGTTTAATAATTTCTGCACACGTCCCTTCTGACCCAGTTCATTTTATGTCATTATTTAAGTTTCCATTTGATTTATTTCATATTGTTTCATATCATTTTTTTACATTTACTTTTACTTGCATACAACATACTTAACATTGCTTTTACGTTAGAAACAATTAATTTGTGGCTGACTGTCCTGCACTTTTGCACATTTGATGTTAAAACAGTTATATTGTTACTTTCTTGTTCATCAGTAAGAAATGACATGGTTGTGTCAGATGTACAGTGGACAAATGATGAACATGGACAATATGTAGTTAATACTGGCGGTGCTGGTTCAGCTGGGGGCCCAAATCAAAAAGCCTTGGTCGTAGAATCAATCCTCTCATATGACTCTCTGTTGTTATAGAGATTAAAAGTCTTGTTTCTTTATATCTATATGTTGTTGACATGTTTACATCCATTGGGGTATTTAACTTTGAAGTCCACACGGAAGTGACGCTATTGTCGTCTGCTTTTATTTTTAACAGCTGAAACCGGAAGCGGGTTGTTTGTCTGGCGTGTAACTTGACGCTGGTGCCTGACAGCTGCCACACTGGACTCGGACTGAGCAGAACTGTGTAAGTAAACCCACAATCCGCCGCTTTTACCCGCCCGTGTTCCGCCGCGCGGCCGAACCGGGTCGTCAGCAGATTAATGTCCGACATGAATATAATAACTGATGAGCGCGAGCTGTCGAGCAGGGAGCTAATGGAGGCGCGAGAGGAAACGGTCGATGTTTGTAACGTTAGGCCCGTGACAACAGTTTGATCTCCACCGGGAGGAACTGAGCTCCGGTGGCTGTGTAAATGGACCGCAGTGGTTCTGGTGTTGGTGCTGATGTGTGTGTGGACCGATGTGTATCTGAGTGGAAGCTAACAGCGGCGGAAACAGGACGAGCTCGTGGTTAATACCTGAGCTATAAAGCGGTAATGTGACGGTCAACATGGAGGAAAGTGGTGATGTGTTGTCCTGCAGAGAGACACTGAAACTCTCCTGTGATGTGAACTTAACGTGTGTCTGAGGTGTTTAATGCATGTTAATGTGCTGTAAGGTGTTTCATACAGGTACAGTGTGTCTGTGGCTGATTATAGACTATATATCACTTCCAATGTTCATTTTATAGACTTTTAAAAGTGTCTCTCTCATTTAGAGCTGATTGTGTTATCAATTAGCTGATGGGATGAAAATTAATCAGCAATTATTTTGATAATACATTAATTGTTTCAGCCATTTTTCAAGCAGGACAAACAGAAATGTGCTTAGTAAATTATATATCTTAAAGGAGCAGTTCACCCCAAACTAAATAGATAAATAATACTGTCTCCTCCTCCTGAGGATATAAAGTCCTCCTCTCCTCCTCCTGATGATATAAAGTCCTCCTCTCCTCCTCCTGATGATATAAAGTCCTCCTCTCCTCCTCCTGATGATATAAAGTCCTCCTCTCCTCCTCCTGATGATATAAAGTCCTCCTCTCCTCCTGATGATATAAAGTCCTCCTCTCCTCCTCCTGATGATATAAAGTCCTCCTCTCCTCCTCCTGATGATATAAAGTCCACCTCTCCTCCTCCTGATGATATAAAGTCCTCCTCTCCTCCTCCTGATGATATAAAGTCCACCTCTCCTCCTGATGATATAAAGTCCTCCTCTCCTCCTCCTGATGATATAAAGTCCTCCTCTCCTCCTGATGATATAAAGTCCTCCTCTCCTCCTCCTGATGATATAAAGTCCTCCTCTCCTCCTCCTGATGATGTAAAGTCCTCCTCTCCTCCTCCTGATGATATAAAGTCCCTCCTCTCCTCCTGATGATATAAAGTCCTCCTCTCCTCCTCCTGATGATGTAAAGTCCTCCTCTCCTCCTGATGATAGAAAGTCCTCCTCTCCTCCTCCTGATGATATAAAGTCCTCCTCTCCTCCTCCTGATGATATAAAGTCCTCCTCTCCTCCTGATGATATAAAGTCCTCCTCTCCTCCTCCTGATGATATAAAGTCCTCCTCTCCTCCTCCTGATGATATAAAGTCCTCCTCTTCTCCTCCTGATGATATAAAGTCCTCCTCTTCTCCTCCTGATGATATAAAGTCCTCTCTCCTCCTGATGATATAAAGTCCTCCTCTCCTCCTCCTGATGATATAAAGTCCTCCTCTCCTCCTGATGATATAAAGTCCTCCTCTCCTCCTCCTGATGATATAAAGTCCTCCTCTCCTCCTGATGATATAAAGTCCTCCTCTCCTCCTCCTGATGATATAAAGTCATCCTCTCCTCCTCCTGATGATGTAAAGTCCTCCTCTCCTCCTCCTGAGGATATAAAGTCCTCCTCTCCTCCTCCTGATGATATATAGTCCTCCTCTCCTCCTGATGATATAAAGTCCTCCTCTCCTCCTGATGATATAAAGTCATCCTCTCCTCCTCCTGATGATATAAAGTCCTCCTCTCCTCCTCCTGATGATATAAAGTCCTCCTCTCCTCCTGATGATATAAAGTCCTCCTCTCCTCCTCCTGATGATATAAAGTCCTCCTCTCCTCCTCCTGATGATATAAAGTCCTCCTCTCCTCCTCCTGATGATATAAAGTCATCCTCTCCTCCTCCTGATGATGTAAAGTCCTCCTCTCCTCCTCCTGATGATATAAAGTCCTCCTCTCCTCCTCCTGATGATATATAGTCCTCCTCTCCTCCTGATGATATAAAGTCCTCCTCTCTCCTCCTGATGATATAAAGTCCTCCTCTCCTCCTCCTGATGATATAAAGTCCTCCTCTCCTCCTCCTGATGATATAAAGTCCTCCTCTCCTCCTGATGATATAAAGTCCTCCTCTCCTCCTCCTGATGATATAAAGTCCTCCTCTCCTCCTCCTGATGATATAAAGTCCTCCTCTCCTCCTGATGATATAAAGCCCTCCTCTCCTCCTCCTGATGATATAAAGTCCTCCTCTCCTCCTCCTGAGGATATAAAGTCCTCCTCTCCTCCTCCTGATGATATAAAGTCCTCTCCTCCTCCTGATGATATAAAGCCCTCCTCTCCTCCTCCTGATGATATAAAGTCCTCCTCTCCTCCTCCTGCTGATATAAAGTCCTCCTCTCCTCCTCCTGATGATATAAAGTCCTCCTCTCCTCCTCCTGATGATATATAGTCCTCCTCTCCTCCTCCTGATGATATAAAGTCCTCCTCTCCTCCTCCTGATGATAGAAAGTCCTCCTCTCCTCCTCCTGCTGATATAAAGTCCTCCTCTCCTCCTCCTGATGATATAAAGTCCTCCTCTCCTCCTGATGATATAAAGTCCTCCTCTCCTCCTCCTGATGATATAAAGTCCTCCTCTCCTCCTCCTGATGATATAAAATCCTCCATGCAGCTTGTCTGCTGCGATCACAGACTAACAAACTGATCTGAGACCAGATTTACACCTTTATTAATCTGAAGTCTTCACTGTAGCTGCTGAACTCGGAGATGATTTCTGTGTTTTAATATCTGATGTCACTGTTCAGGTTTTTGATTCTTGGTTGGACAGAATCTGACATGTGAACATTACATTACTTTGTATTCTGGGAAACTGGGACAATTAATCGTTTAATACCCAGCAGAAAAGTGAGTGATGAAAATAGTATTTGCAGCTCTTCTGTTAGACATCGTGAGTTTTACTGACTGACTGAATGTTCTCTCTGTCAGTCGGGGAGTTTCCTTGCTGTCATTTTGTTTCAGCAGCTGTAGTTTTGCTTTAATAAATGTACGATCCTCTGAAATCCTGCAAAGACTCCGTCCATGAGAGATGATTGACTAGTAGTTGGAGAACAGGACATACAGTAGATCATTCTCAAAATCTGTTAAGCTTGAAAACTAAGTTAGTGACACACACACACACACACACACACACACACACACACACACACACACACACACCATGAACACATGACTCTTCAGGTGTTTTCCTGCATTTGGAAAGTCCTCTTGCATTGTGCAACTTTACAAAAAAAGGCCTGAAACTGAAAGTTGGAGAGAATAGATAAATAGGTGAAGTGTTCAAATCCTCATTCTGGTGTTGTGATGTGTGTTTTCAGGTCACCTGCTTGTAGCAACAGGTTTTGTCATGAGAGGGAACTGAAGGGTTCGACTGTTGCTCACTCACGCTTGTGCAAGGAGATTAAAATAATGACTTTGAGCTTTTATTTGAAGTTGTTTATGTCCATGTGAGATGAGAAGTGTAGCGGTCTACACCTCCTGCACTGTGTATGTGGGTGTTTAAACATTTAAAAGCTGGAGTCAGGTCATCGTTTCATCTCAAATCTGATTAAATACAAAGCCAACAGACTAAAACGTGTCTCTGCTATGAGCTGAGCATTGACTTAATATTTAATGAAACATGCAGCCTGACTGCAGCTAAAAACCTTCAAAGCGTGGCTGCTTTCACCTGAGGTAACTCTACCTGTCGACCTGTCCCGCCTCCCGGCAGCGTTCCTGTGATGCTCCAGGGCGGGCTGAGCTGGTCGGGGTCGCGATGCCGTACGTGGACCGACAGAATCGCATCTGCGGATTCCTGGACATCGAGGAGAATGAGAGCAGCGGCAGGTTCCTGCGCAGATACTTCATCCTGGACACTCAGCAGGGCAACCTGCTGTGGTACATGGACAACCCACAGGTGAGGCTGTGTGTGTGTGTGTGTGCGTGTGTGTGTGTGTGTGTGAGACATGTATGTTTAAGCAGTTTGTTAAGTTTGCTTTTTAAATGATCTGTAGCAGCTCCGATGTGTGAAGTTATAGACGTGATAGATACGTTTCCTTCCTTCCAGGCAGCATGTTATTAACAGTACAGTTTCACTCGCACACTTGCAGCGACTTGAGACTCGCTTCAGGAGATAATCCTTCGCATAGTTTCCTGTATTGCTTTCATTGAAGTCAAGCAGTCATTAGAAATGTAGTCTGACTCACCGATGTCGACTGTGCTGGTAAATCTGCCCTCAGGCGTCTATTTCAGCCAGATATTTTATAATGAATTGACGTGTTTGATTCAGTTTTCTCTGAGTTCTCCAATTCCAGCTTCTTAAATATGAATATTTTTATGACAGTAAATTGAATATCTTTCGTTTTATGACGTCATCTTGGGATTGGGAAACGCTCGTCGGCATTTTCGTCCCTTCTGCAATCTGCGAGCTGCTGTTAACAAAATCCCCGTCGCTATGGGAACAACATCCGGGCGAGCAACGTCCACGCTTAAACTGACGACGCTTAACATGAACCCGACCAGCTCGCCTCCCCACGAGCGAAACAAGTTCCCCCCTGACAGGCGGAGCTGTCGCTACATCCTGGGCTTTGCACCACCCAAGACGATTGCGATTGGTCTAAAGAAATACAAGATCGATTATTATTTCACAAGGTTGTATTTCAGCCTCAACTCTCAGATGTCTGTGGCACCCGACCCAAAGACCATTGGTTCTGTTCTGTCAGTGACAAATCTTTATTTCACAAACGTATAGTTTTCATTCCTCTAAAACAGCTGGTCACTGTTGAGCAGATGTTGGTTGAACAGGAGGAAGCAGTGCATTTGTAGGGGACTATTTTCAGCAGCGGATTAACTCACATTTGTTGCTCCACTGAGTATTTGGGGCAGAAGGACGGTGTGTGTGTGTGTGTGTGTGTGTGTGGAGTCAGACTGAGAGCTGCACCGTCAGTACAGTCCACAGAAAATGAATGAACAGAAAACAGTAAGGCAGAAGATATCTAACCAGGGGAGGGTGAGCTGCTGACGATGTGAAACCCTGAAATAATCTGGGTTAAAAGAGGAAGTCGTGGGTTTATAGGAACAGATTGGAACGTGATTGGTTGAATCTAAAAGTCATGTAGCTCTTATCAGACACATCTGAGAGCTGCATCAGATCACGTGTCAAACAATGCAGATAAACAGGAACCAGAACAAAAAGTGAAAAGGTTGGTAGCGTCTATGTTTCCCACAGCCGGGGAAGTCCTCGAACACTGCAGCCTCGGGCAGGTCGACTGCTGCAGCTGCTGCCAGTGACCAGATGTTTGCAGCTTATAGTTAATATCTGCTGCTGACGCTGCTGCGTGGTACGACAACGTCTCATATCACAGTGCTTTCTTCTTTTTGAATCTTTGTGCAGATTTTCAGTGAACATTTTAATTAATTTGAGCACTCGACTGGACGTTCAAACACCCAAACCATGTGGATGCAACAGAGGCAGCCCCCTCTGGTACTTGTTACTGTTCATCATGAAACTAATGGTTGTATGTTTTGTGTGTCTTCGTTCAGAATCTGCCTAAAGGTACAGAGAAGGTGGGATCTCTCAAACTCACCTACATCTCCAAAGTGAGTCCTCTCTCACGTACACACACACAGTTTTAATAACACTTTGGTCTATGATCAAATACCTGCTAACCTGAGATGATCGTGGTAAAGATTACAGATCCTGAACATCCTGTTAGCTTTGACACGTGCAGTCTTCTTCTTCTTCTTCTTCTTCTTCTCCTTCTTCTTAATTAATACCTTTCTCTCTTTCGTTCAGGTCAGTGATGCAACCAAACTCAGACCGAAGGCAGAGTTCTGCTTTGGTAAGTTCATCTTTATTTTTATGCTCCCTTTCTTTATTTCTTTCCTTCCTCCCTCTTTCCGTTCATCAGACCTGATCACCACCTAAATCCCTGGATCCAGCTCCCAACATCTGGTGGAAAACCTGATGTAGCAGCAGATAAACGCACATGTAGGTGCAGTCTTCAGGTGGTGTTTTGGCCATCGATTTGCTTTTCCCCTCAAACCTCCTCTACTCTTTCTCCGGCATTTCTTCCTGTCCAATCTGCTCTATTCCCACTCCTTCCTCGCTTCCTTCCTTTCTCGTTTCTCCCTTTTTTCCCTCTCTGCCTCCCTCTTTTCCTCCCCTGTAAGGTTTATTTCCTCTCTTTTGTCCCTTGCTGCTTGTTGTTGTTCCTCTGGTGGCCAACGGTAGCTTTTTGTCACTCAATAGGAGGAAACTGTACAATATCCCTGACCTGACCTCTGTACGTGTATGTGTATGTGTTTGTGTGTGTGTGTATTTGCATCTGGATTGGATGTTAGCATACACACACACACACACTCACATCCTCTGCCGCTGAGAAACCAGAAACAAACTGATATTTTTAGCTCTTGATTTACATGCAGCCCGGTGTCGTTTTTCTTCTTCAACCTCCTGTTGTGCTTTCATTTGTTGAATGTTTTAAACCAAGAAGAAGAAGATTAAAAACAACACATCTTGTTTTGTCTCCCTGACTCTCTCTGTAGTTATAAATGCAGGGATGAGGAAGTTTTATCTGCAGGCCAACGACCAGCAGGATTTGGTGGAATGGATCAGTGTTCTCAACAACGCCACCAAGATTACTGTGAGCCTCACACACACACACACACACACACACACACACACACACACTGATGGATCAATAGGTGACCCTGTTTCTCCTGATGTTGTAGGCCACTCTGTCTTGTGCCTCAGGCTGCAGCAGATGGAAAATTACCCATCAGGCCACAGAGATAAAGTTCCGTTCAGAGCTTTACAGAGTTTAAATGGAACGAGAACATAAAAGACTTTCACATCCACCTGCAGCTGCAGCGGCGTCCGTCAGTAGGAGGCACAGGTGTCATGTTCATCCGTTCTCATAACTTTATGTTCCTTTTTCTTTACTTTCGATTTTGTACCACAGAATTCCGACATTCTGTGGTTTAGTAAGTAAACATCTGTAACACTATTCGTTTACGTTTAAAGGAATATAGATGTGCAGTCTTTCGAGACGTTATTTATGTTTCAGGCCTCGTCCACATGTTAGTGGGTATTTTTGAAAGTTTAAAGAGTTTTTGAAAAAAAAGAAAATCTCCTTGCAGGTAAATGTTTTACACAGTGTCAGAAATAATCTTAATCCACACAACACACATGTAAACACATATCCCAAGGCCATTCAAGTACACTTAGCATGTAGGCTGATGATGTTTAGAAACGGATTGATGCTAACTTTACTAGATGTAAACAGGAAGCAGATTGTCTACTCGGTTGCTTAGCTACAGAGACGACTGTGAACGAGGCAGCGAAACATTTCTGCTCTTCAGGTGATCTTCAGAATAATTTGTCATCAAAACGCTGTCAGCAGACGTTTTTGTCTCTCTGTTCCTTCACTATATAATTATGGTTTGTTTGTGTCTTCTGAATATAACGTCAAGCAACGCAACATCCATGTCCTCACTGTACAAATATTCCAATATCATAACAAATATTCCGTGTTCACATTTGCCAGTGATGCTACAAACGCTGGTTGTGTGTCTTTGTCATTGTGTACAAAAGTCTCTTCTTCTGGTTTCTGTCTGTCTTAATATCCTGTAGTGACCAAAAGCAGTGACAAATTGTTCTTACTAGCAAGTATTGTGTGTGCCTGGTGTATCTTCTTTACAGCTCCAAAACACAAAAGCAATGTGCTGATTTTCTTGTTGTTAGGAGACCAAATACAGGATGAAAGCTCCTTGAAGAGATAAGAAAACAAAGATAAACCGCGAGCCTGTGGGTGTTGACCGTGTGCTCGACAGACGGGCCTGTTGTTCATCTCCTTTTGTGTTTTTAGGTGCCAAAGCCAGGCGAGGGCCACGCCGCCCACGCAGAGACTCCCCAGGAAGCCCTTGGAGCCATGAAACAGGTCTCCTACAAGACTGAGATCATCGGAGGAGTCCCTATCATCACTGCCACACAGGTAACACACACACACACACACACACACACACACACTGTCATGAGCGTTGCCTCAGCAGAAGCCCGTCAGGTCCGGTCCTGCCTGCGATGGTATGCAGCCGCAGACACGTGACCCAACACGCATCCACACAAACGAGTGACGGCTGGTTTGAGTTTTATGATCTGTCCTGCGTCTCGACTCGGCTGCTGAGAAACTAAAGACACAGAAATGCTTCAGAGCTCATTAAGAATTCATTTATTAAAGTAAAGTTTGTGTCCTAAGTGATGTCATGAGTGTGGAGCTACAGTAGGAAGAAGGACGTTAACCAGACCGCTGTAGCCTGCTCCGTATCTCTGCTCGAAGCTACGTTAGCTGCTACTAGCACCACACCCCCGACAGCTGCTGACGAAGAAGAAGAATGCATGGAATGAAAAAAGATATAATCTGGCTGTGCTGCATTGATTTGTGATCCTCTTGATAAATGATGTCTGTAGATAAAAGACTGAACCGAGCGTCAGAAGTAAATTGAGGACACAAAATGGATGCTTACGTTGCTCCTACGATATATGTTTTCTTAATAATCTGAGATGACATTCAGCAAACATGATATTTGTGTGTCTGTGTGTGTTTCAGGAGCAGGGGGAGGGGCAGAACGGGGCGGACCGCGGAGGTCTGAAGCGTGGTCAGAATCAGCTGCCCTACTTCCTGTCCAGAGGAGCTCAGGACCAGACCGTCATCAAGGCTGGATACTGTGTCAAACAGGGAGCTGTGGTGAGAGTGCACCCACTCTTCATGATGTGTACATGATTACATTCCTGCTCCTCAGAGGATGAACCCTTTAGAATTTAATGAACCATGACCTTCCATTAAGTTACGACATTTTAATCTGCACTACTTTTGGCTGAAATCATCGAGATCTTCTTTGTTTCTGTGAAAAACACCAACCGCTTTTCTCCGGCAGCCATGTCCAACTAACTGGGTTAAACTAACTAATACACTGGTGTCTCTGTGTGTGCTCCTCTTCCTCAGATGAAGAACTGGAAGAGGAGGTACTTCATGCTGGATGAAAACGCCGTCAGCTACTATAAATCTGACCTGGTGAGAAAATCTGTCTCGTAGCTGTTTGAGTTAACTGATGGTTTAAAACATCCTGTGACAGCAGAGAGCTGCCTGGAACCAGGTTATTGAAGAGTGTGTGAGCATGAGTACCTCACACTTAACCATGAACACACACACACACACACACACACACACACACACATACACACACACACACACACACACACCATTTTCTAGAAGTTTGATGTTTACCTCCCTTAACAATAAACTGAAAGGAAAAATGAAATGGAGAACACCCAAGTGTGTGTGTGTGTGTGTGTGTGTGTGTGTGTGTGTGTGTGTGTGTGTGTGAGTGCGCAGCGAGGCTTTTTATGCCCTCAGTCAGTTGTGCGTCTCTACACGCTGCGGCATGCGTCCTGAATACCTCATCATATGATCCACGTGTGGACAGATAAGCGAGTCCCAACTACAGCCTGTCTGGAGACACACCCAGTGTGTGTGTGTGTGTGTGTGTGTGTGTGTGTGTGTGTGTGTGTGTGTGTGTGTGTGTGTGTGTGTGTGTGTGTGTGTGTGTGTGTACTAGCTGTGTGCTCATGCCTTGATATTGATGTCATGAGTACAACTGTTGAGAAAATAGTCACTTCTGGAAACGTTACAACAGAGAACAGAGTTGTGAAGTTTCTCTCCGGCTGTAAACTCCCATGAAGAACTTATTTTATTGTTCCTCAGTGTAGCAACACAAGATTCTCCTGGATAATGTTTTAATATCATGATATCAAAGAGAGGAAACACCACATTCTCCTCAGTTTATCCAAAAACTGACTCAGAAGCTGAAAGTGAGCTGATTTAAACTGCTGAATCTCTGATCAGGTTTAGACAAAGCAGGGTGATGACAAACAAAGTTAAGATTTTGTCTTATATGAATATGCACCATAAGATTTATGAACGATAGAATCTGAAATAATTACATCCCAGATACAAAGTGTAATCTTTAGATATTTCTCTGTGATTGGATGTTTAGTATTTTCTCGAAGGTTTCCTGTTCCTGACAAGGTGAGAATCCAATCAGACGAGGAAACATCTGACAAACATAGCACAGACTTGAGTCATGAGGTTTCCTAAGAGTCGTACCTGTGGCTACGCGTGTTCTAGATGTTGTGAAGCGTCTCTTATTTTCTCTTCTCTTCTTCCTTGTAGGAGAGGGAGGCGCTGAAAGTCATCCCGTTGAAGGAGATTCACAAAGTGCAGGAGTGCAAACAGAGGTGAGTGACGCTCCCTGTCGGCAGGTGAATATGTGCTGCTGATCCATCTCGGCACATCTGAACATTCCTGCCGCTCTGGTCTCTGCTCTGTGTTCTGCAGTGAGCTGATGATGAGGGACAACCTGTTTGAAATGGTCACCAGCTCCAGAACCTTCTACGTACAGGTGACACACATGAACAGGACTCACTGAGGCGCTGCTTACCTTCATTGTTCTCGTTGGTGTTTTATTGTTTGTGGATGGATTGACATGAAGGATTGACGCAGACAGTTTCATAAAATCTCCTGATCGCTGTAGTGATCACTTACCTAGTCCTCCAGCGCCACCTGCAGGCTGACATGTGAAAAAACTACTAAAGTTTATCAAACTAAAGAAATATTACACACTAACATTGTGTGTCTCTCTCTGTGTGTCAGGCTGACAGTCCAGAGGACATGCACAGCTGGATTAAGGCCATCTCAGGGGCGATCGTGGCTCAGCGCGGCCCTGGACGCTCCGCTAACACTGTAGGTTCCCTGTCACGCTCATGTTGCACTTACGTATGTTATAAAAGAGGAAATATCTACCTGGACACCCACAACTCTCCAAGAACTCAAACTGTATGTTGTAAAACCTCAGCAGAAAACCTTAGACGTACTTTTACAAAAGCTCTGTTGCTTTTGGTGAAGAAAGCGTTCCTGCAGCGGACGAGGTTTAAAACGTGGAGTAATATAATGACATTGTTTACTTCCTATCATCTGTACACCACAGTCAGTAACGTAGTCACTGTAAATCAGTCACTAGGTGAATGTAAGTGTTCTGTCGTTATCATGCAGTGGAACCTGAACAGATTCAGTCCATGTTTTATCATCTTCTCTCTTTTTTTAGGAGGTTCACAACCCGATGAGGATGATGATGATGATGATGATGATGTTTGAAATGTGTTTTCTTTTGCACAAATTGTCACCTTACACTCACAAACACACACACAACGACATAATGATGTTTCTCCCTCAGTCTCCTCTCTCTCTCTGTCTGTCTGAAGAGTTTCCTTCCAAAACGACACAATAAACCACCAGAATCACAAGATAAATTAATTACATTCAACGACAGTCAGTCTGCACGACCGTAACAACGGACTGGACATGTAATGTAGGCCAGAAAAGTGTCAACAAGACAAAGCAGTTTTGTGAGTGGTTTGGACAGCAGTACAACATCTGAGCACGATGTCTGGAGGGAAATATGGTTCAGCCAATCAGTGCAGCACGTTCTCTGTTCCCACTGCTGGAACAAGCTGCTACAGTGTTTCCAGGCAGCATGTTTCAGACCTATGAATGTCACCTGGTTGACTGAAGGGGACAGTTGATGGCCTCTGTGGATGGTTGGTGGTCGTTTGGAAAGAAGCTCTTCACCTCACTGTAACTTCGCTGTGCTATAAACTGTTGTTTTCAGATCCGTCAGGCCAGACGGCTGTCCAGCCCGTGTATACAGAGGTATACACCATTCTGCAGTGGTGAATGCAGCACGTATGTGACCCCGTGCCCCCCCCCAACCCTCCCATCTACCCCAGTCACCAGCCACCTCTCACCGAGCATCGACTCTGCACACTACAGGAGTTTTCTGGTTCTGAGTCCAACTGAGGCGTTGTTGTTTGTATCTAGCAGCACAGTGAACCCTGTAGTGTCCATCCATCCTAAAGCTGCTGCTGGCTGTCTGGTTAGCATCACCTCATGCTGAAGCAGAGGAGCGGCCTGTAGTAACAGCAGGTCGATAGTTTGTAGATTTACACAAATTGTATTTAAGATTCATCTCAAATACAATCCAGTCTGTCGTTTCACTTCCACCTGCATTAACAAGAGTCTTTCATCCAAATGGTCTCTGAACCTGTGGCTCAGTTCACTACTTCAAGCTGAAATCTCTCTTCTCTGGACCTCAGGACAGATTTTAACAAGAATCACTGTGGATCCTTGGTTCAAAGGTCCAGTGTGTTCAGGCTTTAGCTCCATCCCGTCAGGACAGAGTAACAAGAGGCAGTGGTTGAAATCTCCTCCTACGATATTAGAAAACCCTTCAACACCCTCATTTCCAACAGCTGTCTTCAGCTGTGGTGATTCCTGCTGCTCTACTGTGGTCTGACCACACTGCTGCTGTCAATAAAGTCAACGAATATGAACGAACACTGCTTCATTAGCAGGACACTAGCGGTGCTTTGTGGGCTAACATTAGCAACTCGTACTCCCACCCTGCCAGTCTGCACTGACATTAGAGGAGCAGCAATTTTACTGCTGGACCTTTGTTTTATTTCAGGGATCATGCAACCAAACGACACGGATGCAACATAACAAAACGATCCATAACAATGTAACGTTAGCTAGATGGCAAAGTAAGCTACAGATACATCGGCAGAGTAGAAGCGATTGAAAAATGAAAGAGAGTCTCATAACTTTTAGTTTGAAGTTTGCTTCTGAAAGACGTGCAATTGGAAGGAAACCCTACATCCGATGTGGAAGCTCAGAATGGAGGGGCTGGCCTGAAGGGTGGAGGCAGGAGGTGTCAGGGATTTGTCCTTAGGTGACATGTTTGACGCAGTTTGATGCAGGTGGAATGTTAGCAAGTCCGAAATTGGATCTAGGATCAATAAAACAAAGATGTGCTGCATGATAAGGGCCTGATCACTGACCTTTGACCTGAGTCCCGCCTGCAGCCAGATGTGCTCGCTCATCACTGATGATCATCTCATGCCTGAATGCTGTTTGTCGGCAGCATCCTCATCCTCCATCATAACTCCCCCCCCCCTCCCCCAGGCATCATCGTCCTCTTATTGATCTTTTTCTCTTCTTTTATTGGTGTTTTTAAACATGTTCAGTTGTCATGTGGGCTCATCCATCCACATGTCAGTCAGCTCAGATCTGTACGTCCCCTCTCATTCTCATAACCAATCACCTCTGAACTTTATGTGTCCGTCTTCACTCCTTTGGTCCTCGTCGCAGCTCTTTTTCTTCCTGTTGTGTGTCATTATTCACATCTTAACAGCATTTACAGCGTTCCTGACTCCCAGCAGGATTTGGCAAAAACCAAACTCATCATGAGCTTTTTCTTTTTTCCCCGCTAACCCTCTGTCATGTTGTCTTTCTGTCTTTCTGCTTGTTTGTGTGTGTGTGTGTGTGTGTGTGTGTGTCTGCTTTTCAGAGAGTGAGGTGTGACAGTGACGTACTAACCTTCCCCAAATGAGCCCTGCTGCCTACTTCCTGCCCCTCCCACTGCTGCTCATCGTCCAATCACCAAGCCCCACTGCCTCTCCGCTTCCTTAGCAACTGCTGTTCGATTCCTGCCCTGCTCCTTGGCAACTGCAGCATCACTCGTTCGTACGTGTCGCTTGTAACTGCATGAACCCTCGTGTTACAGTCACAGTTCACAGCATTTTCTCCGGATGGATATTGTGTGACCTCGTATCTCAGGAATTAAGCTGGCAGGTAAAAAATGTTAACTTAAGGGACCAAAGGACAAAATCGTACTCTTCAGAATAGTTCAGTCGTCCACATTGTGGACTGTCTACTAGATTTACAGAGTTTGAGCAGTTGTGTTGATGTCAGGTTGGAGCACCTCAAGACTTAAACTGCAACAAATCATCAGAGCAAAAGATGAAGAGCTGTGTTAGAAAATATCTGGTTCTTTTATTTCTTTTAAAAATCAAAAGTAAAAGTCTGCTGATATAAAACTTTGCCAAAGTTCAAAAACATCCAGTTGCAAAACTTCAAATAAGCAGTTCACAGCTAATTCACAGCTGAAATTCAGGCTTTTAAACATGAAATGCTTCTCAGGCAACTCTGTGTTGACCACCAGGATCTACACTTCAGCTATTAGTGCTGAACAGACGCTTTTCTTCTGCTAATTAATCAAGAGCTCTGAGGTGAGTTAATGCTTTTTGGCAGCCATTAAGGACGTCCTCAGCATCTGTGGAACCCAGATTTCCTTTCATTAAATGATCTGGTCATCATCAATCCATTAAATTATTCTGTGAAGATGATATCATCTTTTCAGAATTGTTTAGCTTAATAGGTACGCAGTGTGATATTGTGGAGTTTGATTTATTTTTAATTTTCCAATCTAACACCAAATGTTTACTGAGTTTAATTCTCACCCATATAGTTGTTTTTAAGTCAATCAAATGTCATATGTCGAGATTTACAAGGTAAATCGTCAGCAAACATAACTTTGTAATCTTAGATTATTATTATTTTGTTTATTTATTTTTGTTTGCTTAAGTAAAGCTTGGATGTTATTACGCGCCTGTTTGATACGTCAGACCTGAAGTCACAATTATGAGGAAATTTGTTGAGGAAAAAAAGAGATGAAATGTCAAAATTGAGAAAAGCAAAATGATGAGATAAAAAGTTTATCCTGCGGTCGATCTTTTGTTTCTTTTATCTTTTACTGGTAGAAACTTGATTCCCTACAAATTTTAAAAATATTAAACTTTTAGTTTCCTGGTGAACAAGTTGACGTTAGACTTCTACATTTTGACCTGCAGCTTAATTAGATGCTTTTGTCTGAAGGAAGAGAAGAAATCTGACAGACTTCTCCTTTTACTGCCTCCTCTCCTCACTCTGCACTCCTCCTCCACCCGTCATCCACCCACTGAGTCATCCCTCCGTTCAGCCCATCATCCATCCATCCATCCATCCGTCATTCACAACCGTCTGTCTCTTCTGCCTCTCACTTCCTCTCCTCCTTCCTCTCTCCAGGAACGCAGTGACCACTCCTCTCCCTCCCCAACATCCTCCTCCACCTTCTACTACCCCCTTGACCAGGAGCTACACTACCCACAATCCTCCTCCAGCGCCACCTCAGCGGGCCCTCAGCCTCACGCTGGACACGCACCACCAGGACAACTTCCTGGGTCTGCTTCCGTGGAGGCTGAGCGGCGTCCAGTCCGTGATGATGCCCCTCCCTTCGGCGCGCTCCCGCCTGTCGCTGCAGGAGACGGTGCAGTCTTCAAAGTAACGGAGGAGATCGAGTCCCCGTGGAAACGCCGCAGCGAGATCGCCCGGCTGGGATTCGTTGACGGCGATGGCGGGGAGCAGCTTAACAGTCGACCCACTGAGAATTCTGACCTGCACATGACACTGATTTGATGATGATTCTTGACCATCTCTAAAGGACACACACACACACACACACACACACACTTCTACACGAGCTCCATGTGCTGACTGCGCCGTGTGCTTAGTAAACTACCTGACCGGTCACATGATCCTTCAACAAAACCTCCTGGGACCATTTATTGTTCGTGTGTGCACATGTGGAATAGGACCTTCTTCTTCCTCTGCTGTTTCTCCTTCACTTTTGTCTTCCCGGATATTATTCACAAAGTATCGCTGCGTGGCAAACAGAAGCCGTGTAAAGAAAAAAAAACAGATCTTTAATTGTACAGTGAAGTTTTAACGTGTTTCAGTAGCACAAGAATCACAAAACCCGGCTCGTAAGAAACAGACGAACCAAAGTTTGCAGTCGTTTGGTTTTTCAACAGCAGCCGCGTGAAAAACTGTGTCAGTGGTCTGTGACGCTGAGAGACTGACTAATCCAGCTTCTCCGTTTGTTTTTGAAGACAATCCCACTGAATATTTTAACACTGGAGAGCTTTTACCTTCTCCTCTCTCTCATCTCCAGTGGAAAAGGTCATCCTGTCAAAATTGTTTTAAATCCAGACTCACTTAAAAAAGCTTTTTTAGGGATGTTCAAAGAATCGTGCTCTTCTTGAATTTATTTTGAAAAATTATCCATAAGACAGAAGGTCAAAGCATTTTCTAAATCTAAGGGCTTAGCCATGCAAGCATTTATAATAGAGGAATTAAATACCAAGACAGGTTAATAACAGTGTAATCTGTGGATTCACTAACCTGATGGACAGATAGCTCTACTCTTCTTTTTCTACATTTAAGCTCTGCAGGAGTATAAACTCTCCACCAAACTGAAGCGGCATGTTTCCAGTGGATGGTACAAACGTTAATTGTATTGTGTAATTAGCGAGCTAACTAGCTTGCTCAGTGGTAGGTAGCTTCCTGGTTGGCATGTTAGCCCCGTGAGTACTTAACACGTCAACACGCTTCCAGCACCGCCTGTTTGGCGAGGTAGAGGTTTGTGGCGCCGCTCTCCGGTCTGGCTGTGCTCTAAGATTGATGCATTTAAGCAAAACATAAACCATCAACATATTTCCAGCAGTAATCCTGAGCCATTTATTATTTTTAAAAAGGTATCATTCATAAAAAACGACAGACAGACAGACAGACAGACAGACATCGCCTCATCTACAGAAACAGTATGTGGATTTTTTCGATGCGAGGTAACACGTAGTTTTAAAATGTTGACATGAACTCAAAACTAAATCCAGAGAAGATTGTAAATCTTTCAGCTGAAGCAAAAACATGAAGTTTACCAAAGCAGAGGAACATGACTTTGATAAATGACTTTGACCCCCAGAGAACCTGAGCTGAGCGCTGACAGTGACACATTTAAAGGTTTCTAAATGTTTGTTAAGATAAGACGACTGCACACAGCAGCAGGGATCCAGGGACGCTGCTGTGGACTGAAGTGTTGACTGATTCTCATTCTGCTCACCAGCTTAACTCACCTCACCTGCTGCACTGTACACTCATGTGACCGTTCCTTTGTGACTCCATCACACGTTGATGTATTCGTTTTTAATGTTTTTAGTGAAAAGATATTGGGAGACATGAAACCAAACTCATACTGTTGATTTGTTGACCTGTAAATGTTGTTTTGGACTCGGAGCTGCAGACGGTCCTGGTTCTGGTTCTGGTTCTGGTTCGGTTCCTGTCGGCTCTCAGGTTGTCGTGGGAGACGGGCTGCGGGTGTTTTTCTTTGTTCTGATGTGCTTTTATTTTTGATGACCTTACTGTTCACAGTGATGAGATGCTTTTGAGGAAAAATAAATCTACATATATATGTTGTTTACTGACTTTTATAAACACGTGTGCATGAACGCATGCACACACACACCCTCCTCCTCCACTGTTGTTCCTGTTAAACATAAGCTGGGTAAAGTGCCTGCGTTGTTCTTTCTAAAGAGTTGTTGAGAAGATGTTTTGACCCTTTTTAGTGTGTACTTGATTCTAAGACCATGTGCTCTGTTTATTAAAATACATTTGAACATAACTTAAACTGGATTCAGGCGTTTTATTTGGGATTGAACCAATAATACAGGGACAGACTTTGTTTGAGTAGGTCTTTGGTGGTTCGACTCCACTGGATGTAAAGGTGAAAACTTGCTGCCATCTTGTGGGTTTAATGGAGGATCAGATCTGTGTTGGTCCACTAGGTGTCACTGTGTCCAAATCCTGTAAATCTTCTCACATATTTTCTCACATCAGGCTGGTTTATTCTGATAAATGGTTGGAGGAAGCCTCCATTCCTCACGCTGGTCCTCATCGGGTGGAGGCTCTCCAGATAAACTCTTCTGAGGCGGTTGTTGGTCATCAGGTCATGATTTCTGGACCGCAGCTGCGGCGCGTCGGTCCCACAGCCCCGTAACATGCTGCAACCACGTCCCACACCTCCAGGAGTTACGTAAGATGAACATCATCGAGGCCGAGCGTGATGAAGACATGTATCTGACTTGATGCTCAGTGCAGGTCCCAGTTCGAGTTCATTCTTATGAAATCCAGCATTGTGAAAGGATTTCTCTCTCTTGGTGTCAAATAGATCTTTTTTTTTTATCAAGTTAGGCGGAAGATGTTTTCTATCTTTCTGTCATTCTTCATCTGGACCGCATGTTCCTCAGTGGAACAATGAATCACAGCACAGACTCATTGTTTCACTGCTCTCTGTAGGCATGTTGTTGGCCGCGTCCCAATCAGTGATCTCAAAGCCCGGCTCGTTAGCCAAGTGGACCCACCAGCTCTGCATTCATTGTCGATGACAAATAAATGAAACTGTGACCTGGAAGTGATGAAAAATTGTACACTCCAGCTCTGTTAGATATCTATCATAAATAAATGTGAATTGTACCATAATTTACTAACTGTAGCTGCCTCAGCTTCAGGCTGGTGCTGCTGTACACGATGGCGTGCTGTCACATTGTCATGGTTTAATGAAAACTGAGTTAAAGATGCACAATATGGATTCTTCTCAGCTCATACAGACCAAATTAACTGCTTCTCCCTCTGTGTTTATTGGTAGATCACTTGTTTTAAAGGTGCGTACTGCCACCTGCTGCTTCAGAGTGTGTCGATGCTTTCAGCTGAATCATTTTGGCTTTTTATCGTCGCTCTATTTATCAGTCTTGTTTTCTGTTTAGTTATTTCCTGTTTTATTTTGTAGATAATATTGTAATGTGTTACTCTTCACTTCCTGTCTTCCCACCCTCTTTCCTGCTCACCTGATTTCCACCCTAGACTGATTCACTTTCTGTGTCTCAATTCTGGGGCTGCATCGTCAGAGGAGCATTTGAAGGCCAATTACATCCCAATGCCGCGTGACGGCGGTCCCAATTTGAGGGATCCTCCTTTTCCCTGTTTTTGGAGGATGCACCGCTCCTATCCTTCTTGGCCTCACATATCCCAAGATTCTTTGCGCACCTGAAAAAGAAGAATGAAAGAAAGAAAACGGCCTTCGAAGGATGCAGACCCTGAATTGGGAAACAGCCAATATCAGCTCCATCCCTCCCCTCACCTGTGTTTCCTCACCTCTCCACCTGCACCTCATCCTCTCGTTGGTGTCGGTTGTATTTAAGTCCAGTCATGAGTTGAGTCTCTGTTGGTTCGTCTCTGTTCCTCCAGTGTCTCCTGAGGTCGTGTGTTCTCTGTGGCCTCTGGTTTGTCTTCAGTTTTGTATTCTTCTAAGTGTTTTCTTTGGACTTTGCTTTGCCTCCCTTTTCTCAGTCTGTATTTGTGTTGTTCAACAGCCCTACAATTTATTTGTCTTCTACTTACTCTTCCTCCCACTGACCCAATTGAATGGACTTCCAGGAACTCTTCGCTGGTTATAAAACAGACCAAATGTTATACGTATGCCTCTATATGAGGGACTTAACAAACAAGAACATCAGCAAGAGGATTGTCTGTTTCTATGTAGTTCCTATAGGTGTTGTTCTGACGTAGAGGTGAATACAAACAGGCAACATTACAGTGATAATTCAGTGGGTGTAGTCAGGATGTATACGTCTAAACAATGCCTTCACCTCATTATGTAACATCTGTTCTCCTCCAGCTGTTACAGTCGGTTCTAAATATCCACAAAAAATCATTCCCAAACCGGTCTCAGTTCATGTGGACCGCTGAGTGCTGAAAGAGAAACTCCCACAAATGACTCTTGATTATTTATTCCCGACAGTAACCGGCCAAACAAAAGCAGAGGTCGGTCACATCTCAGCCAGATGTTTCCAGCAGCTAGAGCTGAGATTGACATCAGAACATTGCAGTAAACACGAGGTGTTCGGCGTTTCCAAGAATCAATCTTTATCATCTTATCAGCTTATTAGATGACGCAGAGAATGTTTTCTATTCGAGGGATAAAGTGATTCACTTCAGGTCTTGAGTGTCATTAGTGTCTCTCTTAAATGTTCATCCAGATGAAGATGTAAGTTTGTCGGTTTGCGGATGTGATGCTCAGCTCGGTTGACGTGTAGAAAAACATCAGCCCACGAGTTTACATGAGACTGTCCCAGTTCTACTGGACGCTCTCCATCTGCTGCGATCCAATGCAAGAATCACATTTCTTTTAGTCGGGTGAACCAGGACGAAGCTAACTGCAGCGGTTAGCCCACAACAATACATCATCCATGCAGCACTTTGTAAAGCATCAACTCTCCATGAACCGTCCTGCCTGAGTCACGCAGACAGACTCTCAGAGTCAGCGGTCGTTTAAACCTGAAGACAAAACTCTCAGGATCCCACACAACTTCATCCAACTACGTCTTTTGATTTTGTAGTTTTGATTTTCTCATGTCATTCATTCAGAAACTAAAGCTGCTGCAGTTTTAAGTCCTTGCCTGAGTTAGATGAGAAGACAAACATCCAGTAGCTTAGCATTAGCTTAGCATGAACACTTGAAACAGGGGGAAATTGCTAGCATGGCTCTGATGGAGGGTAAAATAATTCCATCCCCATCACATCTAAAACTGAGTAGATATTACATAACATTTTATAACCAATGTGTTAGTCAGGCACTGTAACTTAATTTCATTTTCACTGAGTCGTAGGACAATTACAACAAAAACATTTCCAGGAACCTCTTTTCTGCAATTTGACATTTTGGCTTTAGTTTTAGGCCAAACAAAGTTCTTTCTGATTTCCCAAGGATCTTCAGTTTTTCAGATGGGGTGGAAAAACCACCACAAACATGCAAACCAGAGAAAAATCCCTAATTTAGTGGCATGAAGGAACTAATCTTCAATATCAGACCTCAAAGGAGGCGGGGCCCTGAATTATGACGCAGCTCAGAAAAAGGAATGATTTTTCTGCCAAAGCAAATGGAGATGGTCGTTTTTATCGGCAGTAACTTTGTCTTCTTATCACACTAAACTTGACAACATGTCCCCATAAACTGATTCTTTATCAGCAATCTATCAACACATCCGTCTAGTGAAGACACTGCTGTCCAGCATCAGCGAGACGAATGGGAGCGAGGGAGGCGCTGGCTCTGAGTTCATGTTATAGATGGCCCTGCTGAGCAAAGCACCATGTTTTGTTTCATTGGAAAAGACAGAAACCAACCAGTACTGCCAATTTTTAGGATTTAAGAACCAACTGTGATGCTGCCAGTAAGAACAACATGAGAGCAAAACAAGGAGTCCTGCAACCCCGCAGCTGTAAAGTCCGTCCAAAACCCTCAACGTCAAAGACACGCTGCTTTATCGGCCTTTAAGTGAAGCAATATGAGTGTTAAATAAGATGTTAACCCCTGATGTGAGGTTTTAATCTTCACACAGGAATATTTATCTTATCTTACTACTTATTACTGCCCTAAGAGAATCCTAACATCAACTTATTTCTGCAAGAGACACCTGGAACAACCTGGAAACAGAAAAAAGGTGTCATACAGTCGTCTTTGTTTTCAGGGCCTTGTGGTGCGTCCTCGATGCAGAATCAGTTGTTTTTCCTCTACAACAGGGTATACAAGATGACATGCATTGGACCGTTTTCAGCTGTGTGTAATCACAGACTGGCTATGTGTTCAGAAAACTCAATAGCCAGCATGTCTGTTGGCCAAAATAAACTGTTGTAGTCATGCTAAGCCAGAGCTCTCCTGGTGACAGTGACATCATGATCCCACAGTTTATATTCCCCAGAATCTCGGATGTTTTCAGTGTTTTCACACACCTTCACCACCACCTGAAAAGGATTCAACATTTACAAGATCGGAAGAATGACCATTTATGTTGAGTGTGAAAATGACAACGACTAACACTGTAGTTTGTTGTAGGTGGCGACCTCTGGTGACCAGAGGAGTGAGAGTGAGAAAGTTTGCAAAGGGACACCATCGCTTCAAATCTTCAGCTTGTCAAACATATCGATTTCTTTGCATGGAGCTAGTTAGCAACTTTAGCACAAGAGCATGCTAAACAGACAGTGAACATGGTAAACATCAAACATTATACCTGGTAAAGACAATCATGGTAGCACTGTATTTATAAGCATGTTGAAGTTAGCATTTAGCTCGAAGACAAACATGGTAGCAGGAGTGTCAAGATGAGTGAATCTAGCACTTTGTTGCCTGATGATGGAAGCCAGATGTTTCATACAGTATTGTGTCCTGTCATCAGGCTTCCTCATGTTGTCTCAGGTCCAATCCAGATTCTGCTCACACCTTAGAACCTAGAACATTTAAGTCAGAGCTGAATAAGTGAGATGGATCACGGACGCTTGGCCTAATACCTGGTTCATGTCAGGTTCTAAATCCAGCAAAAACCTGGCAGGACAGAATAAGAATGTTCCCCAACAAACAATTGAGATTTTGAATCCACTGATGTTTCCGACAGGAGGACGAACTGTTTCTGGATATTCTGAAGATCTGTTTCAAGTTGTCCTAGTTTGACTGTGTGATCTCAAAATGTCTGATCCGGACTTGTTTGCCTTGATTTCAACCACAATTAGCATCAAAGATCTGACGTCCACTCGTGATGCAGGGAGGAAACTAAAGGCTGCAGAGCGACTCTGACGGGAGGACTGATGGGAGGAGGCCTGAGTCATCTGAGAGACAAACACACAGATACAGCACTCTCTGCACAGGCCTGGCAGCTGCACCTTCAAATATGCCAACTCTGACGTTGCTGTTGTCTCTTTTGTCTTTTTCACGCTCTCTTTTTCCAATTCGGACACGCACACACATAAATCAAAGCCTTGTTGCCAACTGACTCAACTTTAGTGGAATTAAGCTGATTTTTCACACAACCAGACACACACACACTCAAACTCCCAGTTTCCAGGAAAACCAGAGCGTTTGAATGTCCTCCAGTGGACTTCACATCATAAACAGGAATGATGAGCTGTCCAACAGACCCTGGAGCCGAGCAGAGACAGGCAGGCAGAGGACAAATCCACTGGGACCGGAGCTTTTGTTCGTTTTTTATACTTAACACTCTTTTTGATGTTAATTCTGAATTATTTTACATGCATGACTCACAGAAAAAAACATTTAAAAATCCTGTTTCCAAGGTGAAGAATCTCAAGTTTAAAATCAGTTTCAGCTCATTTAATTTTCCTGTTCAGCTGTGTTCACTTCCAAAATAAAATAAATGCAAACGTTCAGTTTTATGACTCAGCTCTCCGGTGCATGAACACAAACTCATTACAAAATGCAGACTGCTTTATTGTTGAGAAATTGACATAATTTGATTAAACAGAGTGGAACAAATTATCATGTGTAGCCAGACTTTGTCCGGTAAATGCTCTCTGCTGTTACAACGCAATGTTATGTGACATCCAGCATGTGAGAGGAAAACAATCATATTATGTTTATTCTCCATAGTGAATTTATTATTATATAACAGCTAAATCATGTTTTAGACCACATACACTCCTGGCGAGGTCTGTCGTCTATTAAATTTTTCCTTATGATGTTTGGTATTTCTTCAAAGGCTGCGCTCACTCCTTCAGGACTCTTAAAAAGCCAATCAAAGCCCATGAAGGACCAGCTGAGCGTCTCCAAGGACCAAAGGAACCATTTTGGGGTCAATGGAAGTCCTCCTTGAGAAATCTGACAAAGTAACAGATGCACTAAAGGCCACCAGACACCAGACACTACAACAGTGGATTGCCGGATGCCTGAAAGACCTTCACTGACTGAAGAAATGTTAAAAGGATCATTAAAAACCAATCACAACCCCCAAGAACTCTGCAAGGGAACACGTTCATGATCACTGAAACCCATTCAAGGACCACAAGAACCTTTAAAAAAGAGTAAACTAACAAGAATCAACAGAACTCCTTTTAGACAATTAATACCTATGTAAGGAACCCTAGACCGCTTTCGGTCTAGGGTCTAGATCCAAGAACTTCCTTAAAGACCTCTTGATCTTGGCTCTTAAGGACCAGTGGAGCCCTTTTGACCAGCAGCTACTGCAAGAATCCATGGAACTCCTTTTCCAGGATGCATACAAGTCCTTAAAAGTTCACTTGGATTACTTCATAGACCCCTGGAACCCATTCAATGACCAGAATAACCTCTCGTAAGATCATTTAAACTCCCATCACAGACCTGTAGAACAATTCAAGGTATCATTGCCACACACATTGTCCTCTTCAAAGACCATTGGATAACCTTCAAGTCTCTTTGGAAGGTGTCCAAGGGTCATTGGATAGTCTCCAGAGACCTAGTCCCTTCAATGACCACTAGAACCTGTGAAAAAGACCACAAGTACACATTCAAAGACCACTAATCCACCTTCAAGTATCATTGGAATTACTCGAAGGATGCATTGGGTTTACTTCACGGAGTAGTGGAGCTCCTTTGACCAGCCACTACAAGAATCAATTCCTTTCAGACAATGAGTACCCATTTAAGGAACCCTGGACCCCTTTAGAGACCACCAATTGTCCTCTGAGCATCTTTGGAACTCCTGGAAGGATCCATGAACTTCCTTAAAGACCTCTTGAAGTTCTTCATAGACCCGTGGAACCCATTCAGGGACCTGAATAACCTCTCGTAAGATCATTTAAACTCCCATCACAGACCTGTAGAACAATTCAAGGTATCATTGCCACTGGAGTTCTTCAAAGACCACTGGATAACCTTCAAGTCTCTTTGGAAGGTGTCCAAGGGTCGTTGGACGGTCTCCAGAGACCTCATCCCTTCATTGACCACTAGAACCTGTGAAAAAGACCACAAGTACACATTCAAGGACCACTAACTCACCTTCAAATATAACTGGAA
Organism: Sparus aurata; assembly: GCF_900880675.1. Taxonomy (NCBI): domain Eukaryota; kingdom Metazoa; phylum Chordata; class Actinopteri; order Spariformes; family Sparidae; genus Sparus; species Sparus aurata. The sequence goes on along the minus strand of NC_044206.1, from coordinate 25,876,247 downwards.
TTACTTGAAGGATGCATTGGGTTTACTTCACGGAGTAGTGGAGCTCCTTTGACCAGCCACTACAAGAATCAACTCCTTTCAGACAATGAGTACCCATTTAAGGAACCCTGGACCCCTTTAGAGACCGCCAGTTGACCTCTGAGTATCTTTGGAACTCCTGGAAGGATCCATGAACTTCCTTAAAGACCTCTTGAATTTCTTCATAGACCCGTGGAACCCATTCAGGGACCTGAATAACCTCTCGTAAGATCATTTAAACTCCCATCACAGACCTGTAGAACATTTCAAGGAAACATTGCCACTGGAGTTCTTCAAAGACCATTGGATAACCTTCAAGTCTCTTTGGAAGGTGTCCAAGGGTCGTTGGATGGTCTCCAGAGACCTCATCCCTTCATTGACCACTAGAACCTGTGAAAAAGACCACAAGTACACATTCAAAGACCACTAACTCACCTTCAAGTATAATTGGAATTACTTGAAGGATGCATTGGGTTCACTTCAAGGAGTAGTGGTGCTCCTTTAACCAGCCACTACAAGAATCAACTCCTTTCAGACAATGAGTACCCATTTAAGGAACCATGGACCCCTTTACAGACCACCAATTGTCCTCTGAGTATCTTTGTAACTCCATGAACTTCCTTAAAGACCTCTTGAATTCCTTCAAAGACCCATAGAACCCATTCAGGGACCTGAATAACCTCTCATGAGATCGTTTAAACTCCCATCACAGACCTGTAGAACAATTCAAGGGAACATTGCCACTGGAGTTCTTCAGAGACCGTTGGATAACCTTCAAGTCTTTTTGGAAGGTGTTCAAGGGTCATTGGAAGGTCTCCAGAGACCTAGTCATTTCAATGACCACTGGAAACTCTCAAGGGATCACTGGAAATGCTTCAAGGACCATTTGAATCCCCTCAAAGACCCCTGGAACCCAATCAAAGGGCCTTGGAAATCTCCAGAGAACCTTGAACATACACACATTTTCTTTCTTCGGTGAGTCTTGAGATCATCAGCGCAGCTCTGAGACCCTCCTGAATACGTCTCTATAGCGATGAGGGTGGCAACGGCAACACACACAAACAGAGAGACAGAAAGACGGATGAAAATCCCCTTCGTATCACGTCCCGTCTCGGACTGATGGAGCAGCTGGACGTGAAACCCCCCAAAAACTCAGATATTTCATAAAACAACATAAACACACATTTACTCATTCGTAACTCAAAACCTGATTACAGGAATCATCTTATAAACTGAGCACAGACATATGGACGTACGTTAAGTCTTACAAGTAAATACCACACACACACACACACACACACACACACACACACACTGAGAGCTGTTTGAAGCTGGTTCCAAGACATTAACAGAACTCCCTCCTTCACATTTGTGCATATAGATGTTGACTCGCTCTTTCTCTCTCTGCCTCTCTCTTTATCACTCAGATTTACATGTCACCACATTGATTCCAGACCCACTCAAACACACTGGAACACACACACACACACACACACACCCTTCAGGGATCCGACTCTGGGTGGATTTTCTTGGCTTCTCTTCCTCCTGCAATAACTCTGAGAACTCGGCAGCGGCCGGAGACTTCTGACACAAAACACAACAGCAGCAGCTCTGTTGAGAGTCGAGCCGGACGGGAAGGAAATGAGCCCCAACAGAGGCTTTACAGTCGGATCACACAGCGCAGAGGGACGACTGTGGAGCTGATTGTCAGTTAATGACGTGCAAATATTTACCAACCGGGCTAGAAACAGAGAGCTGAGTGAAAACGCCTGTTGTGGCGCGGCTGTAAATACAGTCAGTAAAGTTCACAGTGAAGGTGAAGGACAAAATTTGACCCATTAAGAAATAAATGCACAAATTAAGTCCTATTAGCATCTCCCAGAGGCTGCGAGCTTCATCATACCGTACAGTACTAAAGCGGTGGACCAGACAAACAACACACTGGTGATTTAGATGTTTTTAAAGACAACCGAGAACAGCACTGAGCTGTGCAGAGATTCTGACAGTGGCCACGGTTGGACTTGCAGGTTATACAGTATCTACTTCCCCTTACAAGCAAGTCAAATCAATGATAGTGCTGAAGTTATTAACTGCCTCAAATTATGTTTTGGTCGTCATTTTCACGACATAGACCTACTGCAATCACTTCATAGCGCTGCTTCGATCGTCACTGACTGACGAGTCCCCTCTCTGTACGAGCTACGATAATGCGCAGACAAGCTAGCTTTCAGTGCAGAGCGAATAGACTCATAACAGGCTTTTGTAAGGCTAATGGCTCATGAAAGGCTGTAACATGGTCATGGATGAGCAGAAAAACGAAAATGCTGGATTACGGTTTCTGTCTGCAAAGTTCAAGTTTTCGTCTCCGCCAGTGAGGGAGTAAGCACAAGCTTGACAGATTGACTTGTTAAGACTACTGGAAGACAGGGACTGTAAACGAACCAGTATGTAGCCGCTTGCACAAACAAACTGTTTTAACCACTTTTTTATTCATTTTGAGTCATACACGCTGCAGTGCTGTGTTGTAAGGTGTCTGCTGATGTTGCATAACTTTTGGGGTGAGATTTGGAGCATGTTAAGACGCTTAAAACACAGTGTAAAGTTCTGCCCCCATGCTGTTAGCTGTCAATGCTAACCCTCCATTCAAGGAGCCCTGTAAGGGTTGGACCAAAAATGTTCGCATCTTCGGTACTGGCAAGTCAAGAGTAGCTTGAGCAATATAGCTGCATGTTGAAATCGACCAAAGTTCTCCTTTAAGTGAGGATGAACATCAGGAAGTCAGTGTCCAGGTACTCGACTGAAGGACTTTCCGGTGTGGGCTATTTAATGACGACATTTACATTTTTTAAACCTTCCTTATGCAGGTTACTTGCTGCATCAAAACCACTGCAGCACATTTAAATGAATGTATTTAGTTGTTAAGGCTAACAAGTGCAGGTCTGACTGGAAAATGAATAAATCTGGAGCACCTGCTGGAGTAACTACAGCTAAACCAGCTGTTGATGACAGTATAAGAGAGCGAGAGCTTCCAGAAGTGAGAACAACATCTAATTCAAAATGAACGCCGAGGATTGTTTGTGGTTTGAAATGTTTCAGCATCAGGGAGACAAATCACTGACTTCATCTACAGAGCATGATGTCATAGAAACCTTGACATTGAGTGTTTGGCAGTCAGAACAATTGACAGTTTCGGAAACAGAGCTCTGCGTCATGCTGCTAACGACATGTCTGCTCTCTTCTAAATAAAGGTTACTGACGCTCATGGATGAACCAATCAGTTTCACTTCAGTCGTGTGAAGTCACTCATGTGTGTTTGAGTTGCAAACAGCTGGCTGAACAGTCGACTAGAAGGCTGTCAACATTGTTGTGTTGTCAACATGAATACACAAAAACACAGTTCAGCATTACTGACGATTAAAGTGTTTTCTTTTCCAGAATTGTACTCAGCTGTTGGAGGGTGAGTCAGCTCATCCACGAGGGAATAAACGCTGGGTTTGGAATTCAGACGGAACTGTGAAATCAGGGAATGATTTATTATTCATTAATTGTAGAATTAAAGAGCAAGAGTTGGTTGAAGAAGTGTAACCTGTAGCTGCACGGAGTCTCATATTCAGGGTTCAGAACAGACAAATCCCCAAAACCCAGCTGAACGTTTCCATCACTGCACGGAATCGTCTGCATGGAAAAATCGTTTGTTGCACGCAAGCATGATCAATGGAAATGTGCAGCCTGCAGAGCACGATTACGTGTGATTACATAATACAGTCAGACTGAAGGACGTAGAAGTCGACTATCTTTAACTAAGCGTTATTAAAACAATATTATTTTATAATAGCTGACTAACAGCAGTCTTGTATGAGGTAAAAACACTGAAGATTTCTGTTTTTAATACACAGAAACAAACAGTGAATCACTATGTGAAGTTCTTACTGTTTCCTGCAGGTTAAAATACTTTTGATATTCACAGTAATTACATCAGAAACTTAAAGATTTACTCAAATAATATATGAATAGGTGGCTTCCACTTTTATCAAAGTGATATTTTGACTCTTCTTTACTTTTAATGCAAGTGAACTTAAAGTATCCAAGTAAAAGTACTCTATTTACAGGCTGGCCCGTTTGTTATTACTTTACTTCAGTACTAACAGCACAGGTGTTCTCCACCAGGCACAACTGTGTTCACCTCCACACACCTCCACCTCCACCACCTCCCCATCATCCCCTCCTTCAGTCTGACAGACGTCACACACGCCCACCAATCGCCTCGTGTGTTTACCCTGCAGCTTTTATAAACCGGGACAGCTGCACTCTGCACCAGTGTGAGTCCTGACCTCCATACTGGCTGAGAGCACACTCTGAGTCTTTTAAACTACAACTTTGCTTTTTTTTTCATCAACTTAAAGTTTATTTTTTAGTTTCCCATCATGCGTCTGCAGTTGGTCCTGTGCGTAATGGCCGTGCTGGTCTGTCCCTATCTGCTCGCCGAGGCGCGGATAGCCAAACGCTTCGCCATCGGCTGCCCGGAGAAGTGCGACAAGTCTCAGTGCCCGCCGATCCCCGCGGACTGTCTGGCCGGCGACGTGCTGGACCGCTGCGACTGCTGCCCGGTGTGCGCGTCCGGCGAGGGCGAGACGTGCGGTGGACCCGAGGAGCGTGAGTGCGCCGAGGGGATGGAGTGCGTGGTGACCGACGGCGTGGAGGTGTCCGCCACCGTCAGACACAGGGGCAAGGCCGGTGTGTGCGCGTGCACCAGCTCCGACCCGGTGTGCGGCAGCGACGGCGTCTCGTACCGGAACATCTGCGAGCTGAAGCGCGTCAGCAACCGGGCCATGAAGCTGCAGCAGCCGCCGGTGATCTTCATCCAGAGAGGAGCCTGCGGGAAAGGTGAGAGTGTGTGTGCGTGTGTGTGTGTGTGTGTGTGACACAGAGAGAGAGAGTGTACGTGTGAGTATCTTAAGAAATTCAGTGGAAAAGTGAAGAGAGGGCCAAGTGTGATAAGCCCAAATATTTCAATGTGTGTGTGTGTGTGTGTGTGTGTGTGTGTGTGTGTGTTGGATCAGAACTTGGCTGACCTCAGCAGCAGATCCAAACACATTTCTCAGCACTTTTCTTCGTCTATCTGCGGATCAGAAAGTTCTGACTCTTATCACATCTTCCAAAGAGTCCAAAAATAATCGAATTAGCTTCATGAAGTAACACATGCGGCTGTTCTGAGGCCCTGACAGCTTCCACTCATCACATTCTGCAGCAGGCGAAGTGCTGAACTCAATCAACCCTTCTCATCCCCTCATCGTGGGTCAGGTTTCTTGTAATGGTTTGCTAAAGACAGACTTTCTCTCCTGTTTGCTGTGATGGTGCAGCAGCTCACTCTGAAGAAGTACCCATCGATTTTTCCCAGAATCCAAGAAGAGCTCTTCAAATATCTGATTATGTTCGTAAAGGGTCCAAAACCAAATATATTCAGTATACGTGATGTCAGACGGAGGAGAGCAGCAAACAAGAAGATGTTGTTGAAAAACTTCAGATTAATCATCGTTGCAGTTCCTCTCCTGGCCACCAGCTCCGATAACCCTGCGACTACATTGAAGTGATTGGAAAAACTCCCAACTTCTCTCTACAAGAATAAAGACACGAAATTATTTAAAACCCTCCAGTTGTGTGTCCCGGGTCACGATTTAGAAAATCAATGTTTGACTGAAGTCCAGTTCTGACCAAAGACTCACCAGGAGAGAAAAACTGTCCGTGAACGTTGCAGCAGTGTAAACTTTCATCACTGGTAGAAATGCAACTGGAGCGAGTAACATATTCACATTTTAAGATGCTACAAATTAAATCCAGTTCTAAAAGTACAATTTTAAAAAAGCCATCAGAACAGAAGCACAAAGAGTCTCTGCTGTCGGGATGATACCGCCTCGTCTGGTCGCCTTGCAGTGAACCAGAAGGTCTTCAGAACGTGAGGGTTTCCAGTTTCAACTCGTCTTGTCGTGCATCTTTGATCTGAACGGGGCTTAAACACATTAGCAGGTCTTATCATCACTGTGAGGTTGCCAGGCAACCGGCGGGGAAACAGCCAAGAAGTACAGTAGCTCAATGATTCGACTTGTTTTTACACTTTTGTTCGGATCAACCAAGATGTTGCATGTTTATTAGTGAGCTTTATAAGTGCCGTTTCCCACTGTTAGCAGTATTTAAGCTAACTGCCTGCTGGCTCCAGCTTCATATTTATAATAAGAAGAGAACGGAATCAGTCTTCTCATCCAGCTCGTAGAAGAAAGTAAGTTGGCATCTTTCCTAAAATGTCAAACCGTTCACACACTCAGGTTTGTTGCTGCAGCTGGTCTCAGTCTGGTTTAATGCCCAGCCGCTAATTTTAGCAAACTTTTGACATTGTGGTTCTCTTTCATCCTTCCCTTCACTCACTTCTCTCTGGACGACCTCACAGATGATGCTTGGATGTTGTAGGTGAACAGAATTAGAAGAATCTCAGTGTTTGGTCTTTTTTGGGTCGCAGCTGCAGGTTGAAACAATCTGACACATCTGACAGCATCAACTCACATAAAGAGAAGTTTTTATATTTGGACCTGTCGCAGCACCAGAACACTCAGGCCGACACAGTTTCTCTCACATATCTCCCCTCCCTCACACTGTCTGTCTCTGTTGGACCTTTTCATCTGCTCATCAGTCAGATTGGCATCAGTGCCTCCCTCTTTCTCTTTCTCCTTCTCTCACACACAAACACACTCTCTATGTTATCTTGACAAGGTCACAATGTCTTGAAATTTGTCCAGGATGTCCTGAGTGCCTGCCCAGTGCTGCAGAAACAAACTGTGTTCCCATATCACACACACACACACACACACACACACACACACACACACACACTGAACCTGCAGCTGTGAACACACCAATTTGTTGAGTGCAGTTTGATTTGGACTCTTAATGGAGTTCAACCAGGTCAATGTCTTTCTTCTTCTCCTCATGCATCTCTTTTTTTCTTCCATCCTTGATCCGGTGGTCCACACCAGGTACGGAAGAATAAAAACTTCTCCTTCTTCTTCTCTCTCTAATCATTTTCTCTTTTCTGTCCATCTCCTCCGTCACTTCCTCTCCTCACATTCCCTCCTCTCCTCTCTCGTTAGTTTGCTCTCCTCACATCTTGATCGTCTTTCTGTCTGAGGGTTTGTTGAATTCTTGAGCTGACACACACACACACACACACACACACACACACACACACACACACACACCATGTGAAGTCTTCTGCAGTGATTCATCTCTTGGAGCTGATTGGATGATTGTGTAACTTCCTGAACAGACGCAGATGTAGGTCAAACAGTCGTTTTTACCCACATTCGAAGGGATCAGAATTCCTTTTATCGTGTTTCTCTTTATTTTTTCTGCTTCCTGTAAAGACGTGCGAGCGCTCTGTCACTTTGACAGGCTTGGATACAGCGTCAACAAAACACGGTTGCACGGTGACTCAGCTCCTTCAGGAACCGGAGGAATGTTTTTTCCTAGTTCAGGCCTGTCCAGCACAGAATGAGATTTCACTTAATGGTGCATTCAGGGACCCACCTGAGCAATTATTTTGACAGCGTAATCTACCTGCTGCAGCTTTATTAACCAAGCGAGCACGATTGACCTTGTTGGACCTGAATGTATGCAGCGCTGTTACGACACCCGCCGTGTGTCTGAGGTCACTTTGTTTCTTCGCTCATCTGACTGCAACCATTCACTTCACTTCACTTCACTTCAAAGCTGAAACAACTGGATCAACACTCATCCTTCAACCGAACATCCAGACAGCCAAACACACAAACACATCAGTGTCCTCCAGACGGTCTGCTGCACCTGAAGTGGTGTTGAACAGAAACTGGCTGCACTTCACATCAGTGTGTCGCAGAGGTGTCGACTCGAGACATGTGAGCTGAACTCGATCCAAACAGCAGTCACGTGACTTTGGAGTGTCGTCAAGACTTTGACATCTTCAGACTTAATTGGACGAAATAAAAGGAGGCTGAACTCGACAGAAAGATTAACGACTGTCGACTTCCAAAAGTTCAAAGCTGGAAAACTTTGGCTGAGTGAGACAGAGAAAGAGCAAAATCTACGGCGCCAAGAGAGACAACGTCCATCAGGATTAAGAGTTCATTGGCAAAGACTAGATATGAGTTTTTGATATAGATTTTCATCTGTGTGTGCTTAATCTCAGCTGCAAATTCTGAATCTAAAACCTTTTAATAGTTGCTATTAGCTTGATTTTCTCCAGGTAAAAACATTTAGAGGGAAAAAAGAAATACATCTTATATATAAAACACAAAAAGTAAACCGACATTATCTTTGAAATCTACAGACACTCCATATAAAAAGTCCCAGACCGTGCTGCTATTGGTTCGTTTGCGATGAACAGAGGTTTTATCAGCTTCACCTGCATGACCTGTTTAACCACCGAGTAAAAAAAGAAATGATAAAAGTGGAATGAGGCGATAACTGAAGGAGCTCCGGGGCTCGATCGAGATACGATCTGGAGGCAGCTGCTGATACGTGGAGTGAATGAGTTGAGATCCTGCAGATCTCTGAACCCTGAAGACACACAGAGACACGGAGGCACCGACTCTTTCACATATCATAAAAAATGATGCTTTAGGCGTGTTGAAGACTCCATACGTTATGTAAAGTAATGGTAGACTTAAATCACGGCTGTGCAGCGCGACAGGAAGTCCTGGGATACACAATGACAAAGAGATGTCAAATGTTATCGCACCAGTGAAGATTCATCTGTTTTGACATGAACTTTAATGTGATAATTAAAATGAAATAAACATTTACTTCCTCTCAAAACCCCCAAAACATCTGGAAGTCGGATTACTTGAGCGTTTTGTTGGTTTTAGTTTTTTTAATCAACTTTTTTATGAGCCGGCATTTTTGCTTCTATTAACAGCTGACAGGATGTAAATGTTTAAATACTCTGACACTCCAGATGGTTTGTTACGCGGAACCATCTGGACCGGAGCAGCTAGAAACTGTTTAGAAAACTTTCAACCAGCCGGATCAGCTGGAGGAGAGCGCGACCACCAGCCGGTAGATAAAACAAAGTCAGTCCAGAGAGAAAGAGAGCGCAAAAACATTTCCAGTGTTTCAACTAGATAAAGTTCTCCAGCACTAACATAACTGATGCTACAGCAGCTACGCTAACGTCTTGTGGAGCGACATTGTTGTCTTCAAACACACAGATGCTTCTCTCGCTGGTCATCAGAACTAAAGACTGAAGCTGCCTCACTGTGCTTCACTGGAAACCTTGAAGATAAAGTGAGGAGCTAATGTGAAAGGAAAGCTTTTCTGGATCAGTGTCACGCTACGTTACGTTGATGCTTCAAACCACAGTGACTGAACTGTCAGTGCTGCTGGTGCTGGAGAGAGGAGATTAACCCGGGGACGTTGTACCTGGCAGTGTTTGTGTGTTTGTGTCCTTCATTTTACACCCTCGTTTCCAGTGTTTTCATTTCCTGCTGCTGCAGTTGCCATCATGTTTGAATCAGCCCAGCTGCATGTGATCGCTGAGCGGAGGTTTCATCGTAAACAGTCGTAGTAACATCTGTATGTCAGGTCCCATGCGCTGCTTTAAATCACTCCGCTTTGAGAAAACATGTTTTCACCACCAAAAAGCACAGATGGAGGAAAGTGTCTCTGAACCGGTCGGAGTCAGGGGAACTTACAAAGACCAGTGAAATGAGAAAAGAAAGATCTGTTACTGTGACAGATGTTGCAGCACAGCTGGAGTGAAACCAGGATGGGGTTATGTAAGGTGACGGCGACAGTTACATACAGACTGTTACCGATCCGTCAGAAAACATCCTCACACCCTCTCCTGCCATCTCTCTGTATGTTCAGAGGCTCTGAGTCACTTCCTGTGTTTTACAAGCATCAGCGGGCGCACGAGACGCTCTGCAGCTGCTCTCTGATGTACACTTCTTATACCGTTCTGCATCAACATCTGGACTGGATTTAACACAGCAGCTACAGTTTGGGTCCAGTCGCACCCGTCAACACCGCACATCACGCCTGAGGTGAAACTCAGACGGGGCTCGATGGCGACGGTTAACAAAAGAAGAAAAATGATTGACAGACTTTGGTTATAAAGTGGTCAACCAGAATGTTTGATGGTGTGTGTGTGTGTGTGTGTGTGTGTGTGTGTGTGAGTGATACAGTTCATTGACACCGTGTCTTCCTCCCTTCAGCTCAGCAGAATCCTGACAGTCTTCGTTTCAAGTACAACTTCATCGCTGACGTGGTGGAGAAGATCGCACCGGCTGTCGTTCATATTGAACTTTACCGCAAGTAAGAGAAACTGCCGGAACCAACAAAATACACAACTAACTAACCGTTTGTGCATGTTTACAGTCAAGTACTGTAGTTTATTTCTCATTGTGTCCACTAACAGACAGAAACACGTTCCCGTCTCTTTCTCTTTCTGCTCAGAATGATATTTTCGAAGCGTGAGGTGGCCGTCGCCAGTGGCTCTGGGTTTGTTGTGTCAGAGGACGGACTCATCGTCACCAACGCCCACGTGGTCGCCAACAAGCACCGAGTAAAGGTACGCAGAGCAGCGGTACAGCTGTCAGTGCAGCGGAGAGACATTCACTATAAACTCTACTGGTGCTAAATCTTCTTTTAATTCTTGTTTCACACTGAGATTATTTTATGCTGATGAATTTCAGGATCCACAGAGAATTCTTGCTCTACATTAAGACATATGATTGCAAGGCCTTCGAAGATCGCAAAGACCGAGTCCTTCGAAGGATGCAGACCCTGAATTGCGACACAGCAGGTGTGAATGGTACTAAACTTTTCATTTCCTCCAGGTGGAGCTGAAGAGCGGAGCCACATTCGACGCCAAGATCAAAGATGTGGATGAGAAGGCCGACATCGCTCTGATCAAGATCGATACTCCGGTAAGCAAACCTTTTCAATTATTATTGTTTTTGAGGGGACGAACCTGCAGTTTGCCTCCAAATAATGACATTTTGAAATCTGAATTTTGTTGTTAGCCTCCCCGTCTACCATGCCTTATAATAATATCAAGAAACCTCATCCGGCCTCGAGTTTACGATGCTCTCTAGAAACTTCCTGTCTCGTGTCCTCATGTGTCCCTTTACTTCTTTCTGCTTCTCAGACGAACCTGTTTTCTCTTTCCTTCCGTGCGTCTCTCGTCTCCTCCCTGTTTTTCTATTTTCCAAAACAAATTCAGGTATTTATTGCTGAGAAATCTGCTTCCCTGAGTCTGTTTTTAATTCTGTCTCAGTGGGATCTCTGCGGCGAGGCACCTCAGTGAAATAATATCCTGACTCATGAAAGTGGATATGTGAGGGGCAGGTCAGCAGACAGAGGGAACTTTTTATGTGGGTTAATTTGATTTTTATTTTCTCACTTTAGACTGTGTTTTGGTTCAGGGATGACTGGACGACCGGGTTCAGCTCAGGAAGCAAAGTTTTCCACAAGATTTGTGCAGTGGAAAAACGTTTTTAGCATAACAAGGTCAATGTGTCTCATTTCCGTGCAGACATTAGGCAGTCAGAGCTGCATCATCCTGACAAGGGCAGACGCTTAAAGGGGAATGTTGTCTATTTATACGGGTAAAATTCAGAAATGTCGATGCCAGAACAAAGTGCTAAAATAAATCATATCTCCAGGTTATATTTAGAACTGCCCTGAGGAGTTTGAGCCCAATTTAACAACCAAATAAAGGACCAAAACATTAAAAAGCAGCGTGTTCATGACTGAGTGGAGCTAAAGTTGTACAGCTATTAATAGGCTGAAAGCAAGAAAGTCAGATGAAGTCCAGCTGTGCTTATGAAAGCAGACAGGATGCTTTATGCAACTCTCATCTGGATTCTATTCTCACAATATTAAAAACACAAGATTCGAGAACTTTAACAATCTTTTAATGTCTTCAAATGATATTAAATGTTTGCATTGGACAAAAACAAAGAAATTATCGCTCATTATAGAGCTTAAAACTCAAAATATACATACCATAGGATAGGTTTTAAACTCACAGTAGGTCAGATTTGGATGTCTGTGTCTTTGCCCCCTCCAGTCTGTGAGGATGGCAGGTTCAGACCTGTTAATGCCATCTATACACAAACATCCTTCCTGCCATCTGGAGCTGCAATCAGGGAGTTGATGATGCCTCCACAGAGTCGCACAAATATATGGAAAAGCTCTGTTTATATCATTTGCAGATATTTAGACATTTCAGATGTGTGTTCATACAAGTTTGAATGTCAGACATCTCGTGCAAGATCCACGTATTCTCAGTGAAGGTTCTTTTATTTTATCCTCACCCCAAAAGAAAAACTCTGCGGGTGTTTTTGTCCTAATGTGTCTCAGATTTAACTTCAGATACGATGTTTGATTGGCAGAATGAGAGCCGCCCGTGCACAGACAAACAAGTCAACACACAGAGACACTGACACTGCAGGACGTGAGTTCATGTTCGCCGGTCAGACGGAGACGATCGTGGTTTTTCCTCGGCATGTTTTGGGCGGAGTGGCCGGGTGTAACCGAAGCTCCGGGGGAGGAAATTTTGCTGAAATCCACAAACTGCTCAGCGCTTGTGGTTTTTGGTTACATGCACACAAAAACCAAGGAGACCAACTGCACGTCTGCACACACACACACACACACACACACTTTCATCAGCTTACAGTAAAGTGTGTCTCCGTCTTGTCTGCTCGGTTGTTACGGAGGCCGGTCTCCTCTGAGCATGTGCAGACAGGAGCTCTCTGCTGCTGTATTGAGTCTTAAATCATCCAGTAAAGCCTCGCGGCGATGTTCCACCTCGATCCAGCATCGATCATTTTCCATGACACGTGTCCATGAGCAGCTTATGGAAACTGCTCTCAGCTTAAGCAGATCTGATTTAACAGGCCCGGACGTCTGAAGGCCAACGGCAGCATTTGATCCACACTAACACTGTTATTTACTGCAGCTGTTGATGGAGCCTTCTACACCTTAACATGTCTAATGAGTCAAATCATTTTGAAGTTTCAGACGCTAATAAAAAGATGAGGAGGAAATCTTTGTCATTAATTATAGTTTGATGTGAATAATAAGAGCTGTCTGCACAGGGGCTGAATTCTCTGCTGATGTTATCTCAGTGAATTCCTCAGAGAGTTGGCACTTCTCTGCTCTGCTTGTGTAACCAGACAACTGAAAGGTTCTGGTTCTGCACAGAGAAACGGTGAATACAGAAGAAGAAATGAGAATAATTAGATAACACTCATTTCTCGTGCATGTTTTTGTGGTTCTGGTGCTTGTTGATGAAGTGTCAGACGGACAGTGTGCAGCAGAACAGACAGTTTACACATGCAGCAGATGTGGAGTGTGTGTCCGGTCATCTGATTTTAGTTTGATCAACTCCAGTGAGAGAAATGTCTCTTTAGCTGCTGAATGTTCCACTTTATTCAGCGAGCGTGTCTGTCTGCTGTTTGCTGCTGGGCAGGTAGAGCACAGAGACTTTATCAGAGCTTTAATCTGAAAACAACTGCCTGTTGAGTCGAGGAACAACATTCATGAGCGCACTGACTGAGCCAAAACAGCAAAGTGGCAGGTTTTAAAACCAGAACTAAACTAAACTGAACCAATCAGCTGGTTCTGACGCCACATAAACGACTGCGAATGTCACCGGGTGTCTTTAAAATATCCAGTGATATCCCACGACTGGTGGTTTGTAGAACGGTAACCCGCTAACATTATATAATGGAGACAGGGCTGCACTTTTACATTCATGCCAAGAAAGAAAAGGATTACAGCAGCTCACATACTGAAACTAAAGTTGTGGATTTTCCAGAGTAACAAAGACTTTCTTTTTCTGTCTTTTGAGTGCTAAAAACCAAATTCTGTGTTGGCCTCGGTGGCAGTAGTGATGAAGATGGTTAGACACCGCTGACTGAGACATTTCTGTGTGCATGTGATTTAAAGATAACCGACCCCGTAACAAGCGTACTGTACTTGTGATTGTATAGAGCGACGGATAATGAGAAGGAGAGGATGATGAGAGGACAGGAGGGATGAACAAAACCACTGCTTTGTTCCTTGTTGTGGTCTTTGTTGGGTTGTTGTGTTTGCGTGTCTTAATTACTGAACGCAGCCCCTCGGCTTTGTAATCTCACCCCGAACAAAGTGCTGCCATCCTGAAAACCACCGAGCGAGGAACACGGTGATTTTCCTGGAGGGCGGAGCCCCACGGGCCGCGTGTTGGATGGCGGGTTCAGACGATTCTGGTTGTGGTTCATTACAGACGAACAGAGGAGCTTTATGTTGAAGCTCTGATTAGAAGAGCTCAATGAATCCATTCATAACCTCCCTGTTTAGGTCTGTGTACAGTGTGTTTGCTGGTGATGCAGGAGGGAGGTGGTGTGTGTGCATGTATGTAGTGACCTCATTAGAATATATACATCACTCAAATCAGGAGTTTATTATATAAGTACTCTAGACTGAAACAAGACTGAATGCAGCGTTATTAAAACTGTCCTGAAACATGAAGTCGAGTCACATTTACACGTTTGTGCTTTTTGTGCAAAAGTCTAAATGTTGTTGTTTGAACTTGAATGATCATCTGCGGAGGAAACTGGCTGTTTTAAGTATTAATGGGAGCATCATATCTAAGGCATTGTACTGGTCTGGAGGGTTAACAGAGGATGTGAGCGGCACGGAGACGCCGCGACGAACGCTCACTTCAAATCTTTGGCTCCTGTTTCAGGCTCCACATTATATTTTGCTTTGTCATCTTCCGTGACTCATCCACACACCAGAGCACTCCAAAGTGTCGGTCATGTACAGATGTGTTGAGCATACCTGTGGTTTCTTTAGACAAGCTGTTCACGCATGTCAATCAAACCATTTGGTTTGCATTTCGTCCCCACTGGATGTCTGGAAATGTCATCGTCATTCCTCGGCTGCCCTGAGATATAAAACACATTCACATCTGTCGCATTGAACTGTCGTCTCTTTCCTGCTTCGTTTCATGTGTCATTCATTCCTTCTCCCCCCCCCCTCTCTCTCTCTCTCATAACTTGTGTTTCTATCTTACTGAACCCTACCAAAAGTGGGTCAGACCCTGCAGTCTTGTTACTTAACAGAGGAAATGGGCAACAGATGTGTCCATCATCACCGGGAAACGAGATGCACACACGCACTCACTGACAGACAAATAGACGCTTGTCATGCTCGGTGGAGTGTGTTGTCGATGAGAGTCGGGGTCCTAACATCACGGCTGCTTTATGTCTGCTCGCCGTCACATCTGGGGCTGAAGTAGGTTAGTAGGACGACTTTCAGGAAGTTAGCGCACGGTTCACGGAGGGTCGGCCAATCAGCCGACACCGCTGCAGAGCGCCGAGCCGGTTCAACAGTGTCTTAAACTCATAGATGTATTAAAGGAGCTGGACGCTGTGCAGGAAGTCGGCCGGGCTGCCAGTTTGGCCCGGTACCGCAACAAAAAATCTCTTGTGGACCAAAATTTTCCTCTAAGACCAAAAGAGTCTGTTAAACTGCTGACAGGACAACTCGGACTCACATACTTGTCCAGTGAAGACCATGAGTGTGATTTTAAAGAGAGGAAGTAAAGTGCTCACTGGGATGTATGAAAACTGAGGTTCTTTATCTCATTACATTGCCTTCCTCCCCTCTCAACCCAAGACCATATTCTGGCATGCTTCTTAGAAATGTAGTCCTCTTGTTAACATGTAGAAAGCGCTGCCAGCCCGATCTTATTCCCACATCAAATATTGACACAAGGCTCCTCAAGCGCTATGACAGCTCAGTGTGGATTTTCTTTTTCAAAATGAAAGCCAAAAGGTGCCATAACAGCTGTTCCATATATATAAAACAGCTAAGAGGCGGTTTCAACATCAATGTGTCACAAAACACAATTAAATCATTTAGAATGAGATTCATATGAAGGTATTTCTTTAAAGTCTCTCTGACTGAAGGTGTTCTTTGCCGGCCAGACGTCTAAATATCCAGTCAGCTGAGGCACATTCAGTTCAAAACCAACTTTTTCTTTTTCTCTTTAGTCATAAAAAATAATTAAAGCCCCCGAAAACTTGGCTTCCATCTGTATTTCTCTGTAACATTAACCGTAACATTGACAAAATGTTTTCAGAGCCTTTTACGACATGTTTGAAAATCATTTTATTTTGCGGCAAACAGGAATTTCTTTTATGACTTTAACACAAGTTAGTGGGGTCGACTGTGGCACATTTCACTCGTATTCATGTTGTAAAGTCAAGGTGAACAAGGTGTGTGTGTGTGTGTGTGTGTGTGTGAACAGCAGTTTGAGTGTTTCCTGGTTTGAATAACCCAAAGTGAGAGAGAGAGAGGGAGGGAGGGAGGGAGGGAGGGAGGCGTGGAGCAAATTAAGAGTAATAAAAATCTATTAAAGTCTATTTGCACAGATTATTACATATAAAAGTCTTTACAGGGCTCTGGGTTCAGCGGTGATATAAACTGTGTGTGTGTGTGTGTGTGTGTGTTTGCCTGCAGTAGTGTTCAGGATGGAAAAGCTGATAGTTACGAGCTGGTTAACCAGAGACGCAGAGCTGTGACCTGAAGCTGTACAAACAACAGTGTGAATATGTTGGATTTTAAACACAATCACATCACACTCATGCTGTAATGACACATGGGTGCAATTAGTTTGGTTTGGCACGATGGGTTTGGCTCATTTACATAAAATCTGGCTGCTAGAGAAGTGTTACAGAAACAGCCAGGGCCACATCGAACTGTGTGAAACTTCCCACTGACCACATGTTGGTGAGAATTTATTGATGTGATGGGAAAGAAGGGGAAAAATGACATTGGGGAATAGAAAATAGACAGTATCCTGCTTTCACTGAAGTGTTTTATGAGAGAGGACTGAGTCAACACTCAACATATGTCTGTAATAATGATTACCTTCACACAAGACATGAAGGATTAGTGCAACAAACACATGCAAACACGTCTGACTGACTTGGTGGTCACGGTGAGCTGTCGCCGGCGGTGATTTACAGTTTACAGATTTTGGGTTGTGGATGGAGAGAAGCGTGGTCCAGACTCAGAGCTGACTCAGCTCCCCACAGGAAGTCCTCGTCTGCCTCGTACAGCTCGGAGAGAATAAACTGCTGTTTACCTCCATGTGTGTCGTTGATTCAACTTCTCCTCAAAATTCAGATGACAAACACGACACGATCAGCGGTGAAAGAGTTTGGACTTCTTTCAGTCTGTCTACACTAAAAACACGAGGTCCAAAGAGTAAAGATTGGTTTAAACAGTGTGTCGATCTGCCTCAATAAGTGTCTTACTTCCTTACCTCTTTATCTGCAGCAGTATTTGTCCTCTCTTTCAAACTACAGTTGAAGATAAAGTTGTGTGTTTTGTGCTGGTTGGTGTCAAACTTCTCGTCTCTCTCTCTGTTTTTGTCCGGTGGAGCAGATGAAGCTGCCGGTGCTGCTGCTCGGCCGGTCGGCGGACCTGCGTCCCGGCGAGTTCGTGGTCGCCATCGGCAGCCCGTTCTCCCTGCAGAACACCGTCACCACCGGCATCGTCAGCACCACCCAGAGAGGAGGCAAGGAGCTGGGCCTTCGCAACTCTGACATGGACTACATCCAGACGGACGCCATCATCAACGTGAGTACAGAGACATGTGGTGACATCATCATTCTGTCACCTGCTGTGATTCTTTATTGGAGATGTACTATTTTCTTTTCTCAAACATTTCTTATTTATTTGTTTTCTTGCAGTACGGAAACTCTGGAGGACCACTAGTCAATCTGGTGAGTGAAAGAAAACATGCTGAAAGATTATCTTTTCAGTCTTTTTCATCCAAGCTCCATATTTCATACTACATGTCAGGAACCTCAGTATGAATAGATACAAATAAAAATAATTCAACCAATAATAAGAAGCCTTGTCAACATTCTGTTCTGTATCTTGGGGCGAGACCCAAAAGTCAATTCTTAACAAACAGCAGATGGAAAGAAGTCAGGATTGTCATCTATAAACTACATGATAAATGCTGATTATATTCTGTGTTTTTGGCCTCACTTAAAGGGCATTCTAACATATTCTCACCTCTTGTTTGGGGAGCTATAAATGAATGTTTTGGAAATAAAGTCAGCAGTCATGTGATGTTTGTATCACTCCGGGGATTCAAGCCACTCTAACTGTTACATCACCTCTCCATATCTCAGAGACAGTGTCGGGAAACACAGCTTCTTATTAGTGGGATCACATCCATATGTTGCGAAACAGAGATATACGTAATCTCATATAAACAACACCAAGGCTCGTAAAGTCCGTATTAGGAAGGTAAATAAAGAGTTTAGGTAACACTTGGCCAGCAGCCGCAGCCCACAGCTGACTCTGATTAGACTGTTTTCAGCTGGTCGTGTTACCAAACGAAGAACAACGTGGCGTCAAAAACAAACTGCTTAACGAGCTTCATGAGGAAATTAGATTTTTACTGCTGGGCGTCATTGATGGTTCATCAATGTGGGTGTTTTCATGTGTGTGCCCTGCAGGACGGAGAGGTGATTGGCATCAACACTCTGAAGGTCACAGCGGGAATCTCCTTCGCCATCCCGTCAGACAAGATCAGGCAGTTCCTGGCAGAGTCGCACGACAGGCAGTCCAAAGGTTTGCAAACATTAAATCCTTATTTTCTCTCAGAGACAAAGAGAGACGAGGACGACGTGCAATAAAGTCTAAGAGTCAGTGTTTAAATCAGCGGTCTGATGCAGAGAACGATTGTTTATGTGGTGGGATGGAAACAGAACATGGATTATGCACAGAGATTAAGACGGCTGTTCTGGTACAAAACATTTACGTCAGCCAGTTACCCAGAGAAAGCCCCGGAGAGATAAACATAATCAGAATATGTCATATATTTCTGATGTATTTCCACGTGGGACTGGTCAGATACTTGGCAATAACATGGTCGCAGTAAAAATGAGCCTGCTTCAGCAGCTCGTAAAAGACTCTTAAATCCAGTTCCCACTGAGCCAGACGTATATTAAAATCATGTGTTTATACTTCTGTCCATTTCTCTCCACCATTACACAAGTTTAGAGGTTTCTACCTGCAGGTGATGTGACATTTAAAGATAACAGAAACATTATCTCACAACAGCTTTTGGGCACATTGGTGCAGAATGTGTCCACAGTATTTCATAAAAGAGAGTTTATGATCACCTTGAGCGTTGACATGGACTCCTTCTCCTTGTGTTGTTCAGGTAAAACACACCAGAAGAAGAAATACATCGGCGTCAGAATGATGAGTCTCACACCAGCGTAAGTGTCCTGTGTCTGATGACATCACAACACACATTTAATGTCATTAAGTCATAATGAAACAGCTGGAACATCTGTTTTTGTGGTTAAGGTTGAGGCGATGTTACAGTTAAAGTATTGTTATGTTTGAGTTATAAACCATCAATATATCAATTTTTTCACATTGCAGTGTTAATAAAAGCTCATTCTTCTGTGTGTTTCTTGGAGATCAGACTGTTTGGTTATGCAGTGAGATGAGGCCGTCTGATTAATCTCCCCAGATCCCTGTAACTGATATTCCTCAGTCTTAACTTTCATACACAATAAGGGTGGTGATGGTATCGAAACTGTGACCTCAGATTTAGATATCTGCCTTCAAATGATGAGTTTCAACAGGAATGTAAGTCAACCCGGCTCTGGTCAGATCAGAGGAACACCCAAGCTGCCCCTCGAGAGCGGCAATTCTAGGAAACACCCTGAAAACAGCCAAACAAGCTTCATCTGGTGGCAGCGTTTCAATTCTAAACATACCAGTGGGTTTCCCTTACCATCACTTCATCGATTGATTGATTTGTTGAGAGTCTTGTCGCTCTACCTTCTGGGAAAACATCTGATGATACGTCAGAGAATGATGTAGGAGGACAGTGAATGTAGCTTCACTATACCTGTAAAGAAAAGTTGGTTTTCTGTTCCCTGCTAACAAGTGAGGCCGCCTCCCGTCCGTCCGTCATACGTGTTCTTTAATAGAAATAAAAGAAGACACAGATAAAAAGATCAACATGTCCTCATAACTAAATGACTTAACAGTTCAATTTCAAGTGACTCCCAAAATGAGCAATGACCTTTGGAAAACATAATCGTTTGGCTTAAAATATTTGTTTTGGTGGCCACAAAAACTGCTGGACACAGTTTGTCCAAGTCTCAGAAAAGAAAATTAAAAGTTCATTGTGATGACGACCTGTCTGATGTCCTCAAGTCTCTGTAAGTTGATTTTTATTGCAAACTGAGATAAATTGAAACCATTGTTGCACAGTTTTAGCTTTTTGTGTGCACGTGGCTCATGTTCGTGTCAAGAAGAAACAGCTTGAATAATAACTACCAGTCAGCTGCAGGACACATAAACACAATCAGGTCCGTATTGTTGAAGTTGCTGCTTTTCAAAGCGTGGGCGTCACAATTAATCAGAGCGCTGCCTCACACGTTAGGATGTAAAGTGAGTCATGATGTATCACCCCTTCGAGTTGAATTAAAATCAGACTGGTGTGGTGTGGACATTTAGTACAGAACCTCATGTTTGGGCTGTTTTTCTCCTGGTTTCCTCTGACAGGCTGGCGAAGGAGCTGAAGGAGCGGCAGTCAGACTTCCCAGATGTCACCTCGGGGGCGTATGTCATCGAGGTCATCAGCCGAACTCCGGCTGAGACGTGAGTGACTCTCTCGATGCTTCTTTTTTTCCCACGTCGTCTGCTGTTCACTGCCCACGATGTCAATGCAACAAGTGTTGAGATGGATGGGAGGGTGGATGCTGGTTGGTTCCAGACTCACTCCTCCAGAATATATGTTGTCCCTAGACAGATTAGTGGCATCCACATGAAAAGCTTGTTGGAAGCAAACCGCAGCGTCCCACCTGAAAAACACAGCAGGTGGAGTTTATTTTCTTGTTGTCTGGTGGGTTTATGTGGAACACAGGCTGCAGTCAGGACGCAGCTCATCTCAGCGTTCATTAGATTTGAACTTTGTGTACGTGAAGACAGCAGGATGTGGAAAAGTTCACCTCTGGTTTTGAAGCTGCTGTTTTGCTTTTGGCACCGTGCTGAAAGCTGGTGGTGAAGACAGAATCGTGAAGTGTTTCCCACCCAGGCCGCCCGGCTCGCTCTGCCAGGGAGGGCACACCGCTTCAGTCGCAGCTGAGCAGGTTTTCTTTTCTTTTGTGGAAGTGAACCTGAAATGAAAAGAGACCGACTGAATCAAGCTTGGAATCCCCTACATGGACGCACATTGTGTCTCATTTGGTCACCTCACACGATAACTCCCATGATTCTTTGCTACTTCACGACATTATCGAACTACAACTTCTGTTTTCACTGTTTTGATGTGGAGAGAAGTCATGACAAGTGTGTCAAGTTCCATGTTAATGAACTGCAACAACACTTATTTTCCTAACAAATCAGATTTATTCAATACCCGAGTCAGTCTGTCTGCAGATATATTGAGGGGATTGTGTAAAAATAACACTGCAGCTACCTAAACTTTATTTTCTTATGTCACTCTTCTTTCTTAATGACAGAGCTGGCCTGCAGGAGAGTGATGTCATCATCAGTATCAACAACGAGCGAATCACCTCGGCCAGTGACGTGAGCGCCGCCATAAAGCGGGACGAGACGCTGCGAACGGTGGTGCGGCGAGGAAACGAGGACGTCATCCTCACCATCATCCCGGAGGAGATCGAGCCTTGACCTCAACCAACAAGAGTCAAGTCAACAACCCAAACAGTCGACCAATCCCGAGCTGGCTCTCAGTGTTTTTCAACCAATTATGAACATTTTGAAAAACCAAGCAACGAATAGGTGTGTGTGTGTGTGTGTGTGAGTGTGAGTGCGTTTAAGAACTTGTAATTATTTGTAGTCTTCCATGGTTTTTTGCTTGCACACACCTTCAAAGGTCCAACGTTCGTTGTCCAGAGAAATGAAGCTCCTGCTTCTCATGTTAGCTTGAATTTTTCTTCTAATCCCGATTTAAATTTCATCCTCACGGACCTTTTTATATCTTACTAACCCCGACTGTCGCTGCAGGTTACCGTAGTTCTGTTTCATTGTGTATATTCTTGATGGAATATTTTTTTAATAGTATTTTTTGTCTTTATGTGTTTGATGACATTTTTTTCAAAAAAGGAAATAAAATTCTTCACAGAAGTGTTGCCTTCATGACAAGGACGAGAAAAAAAGTGTTTATTTGATGTTTGATTGCAAATGTGTTTCCTTAACGATCTGATCAGATCTATTGTAGCAGTTGTTACAGATCATCTAATCTTGTAGAAGAATGATTAAAGTCAAATAACTAGAGGCCATCTTGCTATGAGATTACACCAGCAGCAACACCAACATGTTGATGTTCTGACCCGTTAGTAAAGCAGAGGTCCACTGGCCCGTCTCCAACTTCTTGCTTGGACGACTTCTTCAAACTCAGCCTTCATTTTGATCTCAACAAGGTTTCCTGACTTTATTTCACACAGTTGTGACACTAATGTGCCGGCACACATCTGGCACAGTACTCCAAATCACTCCTGTAAAAGAAGTTGTCTCCAGGACCACATTTCACCAGATAAACTCACAAGGTCTTCACGCTGTGGCGGCTGATTGCATTTGTCTTCATTAAAGATGTTTGATAATGTGTGTATATGAAAAAAATGCAGCAGAAATTCAACTCCGTCGCGACCCCAGCAGCCGAGCTCTGTTCACAAGGAGACCACGAAAAACATGTTGAGAAATAACTCCATCATCTCTCAAACATCTCGCTCTCTGCTCCGTGGCTCTGGTGCGTTCTCCCTGTGAGCCACGTAACACCGAGTTCAACGCAGCATGACACAATCTGTTGGCTGCAGTGTGTGTGTGTGTGTGTGTGTGTGTGTGTGTGTGTGTGTGTGTAGGCCCAGTGGAGCAGAGGTGTTACATAATACCTGACACAGTTAGCACAGTAAGAATAGTGATGTGTTCTCTGTGCCGGTTCACGCAGGGGGTCAGCTGATGTAAGTCAACGCCGTGGGTTTTCTCTGCTGCTGTAAACTCTCAGCTTCACTTGAGTTTCTACATTTTCTGCCACTCTCTACTTCCACTCCACTGCATTTATTTGATGGCTTTGGTTACTAGTTACTTTACAGATTACGCGCTGCATCGTAGCCAAAGTTGAACAGTTTGAATTTATTTTATCAGCAATCAGATAAAAATGTTGATTCTGATCATCAGAAAAATGTTGAATATCAGTCGACCCATCTTATACAGTACACATACATGTAAATATACAGTGTGTATCATTTACTTGTACTTCTGATAATTAGGTTCATTCATAATCTGATACGTGGACTTTTGCTCAAGTATTCATATAAGTGACTTTCCCTTTCACCAAAGTATTATTCTAACGTGATATCCTTCTGACTCGAGGATGATTTTTGGGTACTTTTTACCTCACTGGACATTGTTTGTGCACTCGACTGTGTAATTACCATCAGATTACCTAATTTGTTCTCTCAAATCCTTTACTTTGATTTTATTTTATGACTTTTCAATCTCAACTTGTAGGTCAGCATGAACAAGCAGTCCTCAAAGTGCTGCAGAAGATGGTGAAGTAGGTGACACCGTTTGGTCCCGACGTTGTTTTTAACCTCGACTTCCATCAAGTGATCATTTGTGCACACAAACTGCTGAACTGTGTCCTGGGAAGATTGGCTTTAGTGTGATGAAGAAACTACCGTGATCGAATGTGTTTTTGTCCTCAAATTACCCGTCTTGCACTCCCTTCCGAGGAAGAAAGGTTCCTGTGTCTTGTTGCAACTTTGATATCGTGCTTTCTTCTCGTTTGCCTCGTCCAAGGTTGTTCTGTGGGTGAGAGCAGATAAAACCAGTTCAGGAGTTTCTTATTAAGCACTCCTCCTTTCTCTGCTTCGGTCTGTGTGATGAGAACATGTAACAAGCTGGAAATGTTGACTTGTTGCTCGTTCTCTCTGCCAGACTGAACCCACATGTTTTATCTTAGAAGACGGTGTTGAAGTTTCGTTTCTCACCGTGTTGTTGTGTAAAGAAACAACAAAGGAATCAGAGTCAAACTCATCTTCAGTCTCTCTCTGGAAGGTGAAAAGAGGAGATCTGCTGCATTCAGCATTATTGCAGCTGTATTCTCAGATCACTCATGCTTTGCAGAGTTTGTTTTTTTTTGCAGACGTTTATAATAAAGAGGTTTCAGTGTCGGTCCGATCAGGAATGTGCAGTGTGGATGTGGGCTGTGAGGTGAAGCGGGTTCAACGTTACTGTAAAACATGAATGACATCTTTTCATCACCAACTACCTCCTGGAATGCGGATAGAAGCCGTCAACCAGCAGGAAAAGACGAGCAGAGAGATGTTTCTTTCATTTGGACCCCAGCTGGATGAGATGAATGGAACCAGTGACCCGGTTTAGTCCTGATTGACAGAACAGATTTTGTCCCAGAACCTCTGCTGACTCAGTGTCTGCTCTTCTCTCTGCACTTCTTACAAAACATCCGCACATCGTTTTATAATTTGATGTCCTCCATATGTAACGTGTGACCCACTTCTGATGACTCGGCTCGCAGCTGTCAGTTGGTCCGCCGCCACCTTGGCATCGACCGGCTCCTCTGTTTCTTTTTATATTTTGGACTGAATCCTTTCACGCAGCAGGATTCACTTCAGATGTCTTCTGTCCTGGACCCCTCTGCTGCCGTTCTCCCCACCAGAAGACTTTCAGTGACCTTGATAGTTCATTTATGACTAATTTTATGACTCAGCATTACTGGAAGGCCTGGCGGGAAACATCGGCCAAGTCGAATTTACATTTCGGGAACAAGTCTTAAGCAAACTTTTCCTCTCGCTGCCATTGTCGTCCACACATAATATCTATAAACCAGAATTGTCAACCCTTAGAAGTATTTTCTGACTCATGTGTTTTGATTTTGGTCAGATTATGCAGCCAAAAGATACCGAACTGAATGCCAAGACGTTCTGCTCGGTGAGGCTGCCATAGTTAAACAAAGCTGCCTCACTGTTATTCATTATGTACGCTTTCATAACACAATTTTGCATGAAATATTAGATCTTTTGCCTTTTTATTTGCAGTTACACACTTTCATTAATGTCCCTTCTCCTGTAAAGTGTGTCAGTGACTGCAGTTTTCTAATTTATGAAAGCAAAGCACTGAGCTCTTAACGTTTTCTTTTTAGTTTTATATATTCTGCTGTTTCTTTTCCACGTGCTTCTCTTTGTTTAAGGGTGGCCTATGCAACTTTTTTACAGAGCCAACATCAGTTTTAGATGAACTTTACAGCCAAATGTTTCCACCCAAATTTGTAAACTTTAGACAGAAAGCAGGCTTGTAGTTGAGTAATAATTTCTAGGAGACAAAACATGTTTATCACGACTTTAGCAGAGCTTTGTTTGCACCGATTCTTCAATAACACAGCAGGGCGAGTGTGTATGTCTTCAAGTGTGCAGCCCTGTTGTAATGGAGATATTAATCACTGCCTCACAACTCAAACCAGGTCGAGTCAACACATGTGTATGAAAAAGAAGTCCTAGAGGTTTAAAGAATATATGACTATATAACCAAAATAAAAAAGTTACATAATGCACCTTTAAAAGAGTTATTAAGACACCCAGATCTGTATAAATATATTTATTATTGCTATGTACGTCAGCACAGTTATTAAAACCATCAACATCACAGTTTACACTGGCAGACAAGCTTTATGTTACAGACATGTACATTATTTAAAACATTACAGTGCCATATTAAAAACATCTTTAATCAGTTACACCTTCTTTATACACTGCAGTAACCAGAGAACATGGACTCATCCATCCAGACTTTCCACAAGTGTCGAACCAAACAGTTAAGGCCTGACGGGCCAAAACACTTCAGATAAGTGCAGTTACAGTACGTTACAGTGTGAATAAGAAAAGCTGTCGGTCAGGATCTTGTGGGTTATAAAACCTGGGAGTGTTTACACGCAAAGTTTGATGTGAATATACGAGTGTTCTGCCCGTGTTGCGTGGAAACTATTATCACGTTAAAATCAAACAGCAATAACCTGAGTGAGATCACGTCACTGCAGTCATTAAAGCGTCTTCTTCATGTTAAAACGTTCACAAACTGTTAGAGATGCGTTTCTGTCTTCTCTTTAATGTGGCCAAAGTTGCCCAGAATGCAACACGTGTTTTCTGAGATCTGAGGGATTTCTACGGTCACCAGGACATTCTTATTGGTTGTTAAATAAGAGTCGCATTCATTTGCTATTTTCTCCCAGAGATAAAAGACAAACTAACCGTTTCAGAGGCTGCATCACAGCTGGAGACGCACATCTTAAGACAATTTTATGCCATTTCACATTGTTGCAATTATCATTTAAATGGGTCCATATTTCCCATTTCAGCCTGTTTTGTCTCTGTTAGTGTCTGCATCCTGAGGAGGAGCAGGGGCAGAAACGCTTCCCGGTTACATATCATGTTAGTCTCTTAGCGGTGCTGAGCTCAGTGCATGGCTGGTGTCGGTGCGGTCTGATCCATCGGTCCGGTGGACGCTGCTGCTCCTGCTGAGCTGCTCATGGCTCCCTGGTTGAGGGCGAGCTGTGGCAGGGCGCTCAGAAGGGCCTTCTCCAGCTTCTGCTCCAGAGCATCCAGGCGACGGTCCACGTGCTCCATCAGCCTCTTCTCCATCTCCTCTAGACGACGCTCCATGACTGAGTCCAACTCCCTGCAGAGTGGAGGGACAGTGTAGTTACATTAGGTTTGAGCAAAGTGTCTGCAGGGTAACAATCTCAGATCAACATGAAGGTACATTGAATAATAATCTAATAGCAGTTATCTAACTTTTGTTCTCATCAAGGAAAACCTCGTCTGAACAAGAACGATTGGGTGCAGCTGCATTTTTTCGACAAGTTGCAACTCGTGTTAAATGTAATATCAACTGTACGTGGCTGCACATTAGGTCCTGAAATGAGTGTAGAGGAATGAAAGAGGCCAGCAGAGAAAGTTAAACTGTGACTGACTCACAAACCCAAATGAAGCCACATCAGAGACAAAACCTCACATATAAACACAGACACTGAAACCAAACCACCCACACAGGCAGCGTTGACCATCATGTTTCCCTGACCTCAAACTCCTGCTGCGCCCGTCTCACTCAGCCACTTTTCTTTATGTAAGAAGCCGACTTTGGGTTTGTTTCATCCTGATCAACCACAGGGAAATTTCCAAAACCTGTTTCTCTTTTCCCACCTTCCCAAACATGTCTTTGCATTTTCTCAGCATCACTTTTAACCCTGAAGTATCTTAAAGAGTCTTCACAACACCATCCAGTACTTCTAAAGCTGCTCCTGCTGCTCCTGCAGGACGTTCATTTCTGAAATCTACTGCAGCAGGACATAGACCAGAATGCAATGCAGCAGTCTCAATTTCCCACAATGCAATGCAACTGCAAGACAGGTCCAGACATCACTTTCAGTTTCTCCACTGCAAATTCAACCTGTTTCTTTCACAATTGCTCCCTAAACCTTCCAGTCAGCTGCACAACTGAAAGCAACAACTTACTGAATTTAATGAATTTAGTTTTTCACAAGACGATGAAACAGGCAGGTTTAACATTAGTTCACTAGAAGAAGAAAAAACAGTATACCAATAACACATCTTTACAAAAAGCAACCACTCAAATCAGATGATTTTCTTTAAAAACTACAATGACTTTCTCGGTTAGTTTCAAAATGTAGATATTACCGTTTCTTTGTTTTCTGGAATCTAATTTGGATTATAAACTAAATCAATCATTTCATCCTGTGGTAACTCAGCTGATGTGCTGTGGTAAAGACGTACCACGGAGCTGCCGTCCTCTCCTCGATGTGGAGCCACAATCAGCTGACATTCTCTCTGAACCCACATGTGCTGCTCTGTCCTGACAAAGAGCCTCATTTATCAAACCGCAGTTTGTAGCACCAGCTCATAAAGACATTTTTCAACTGTAGAGAAAACTAATGTCAGCTGTAAATCAACTGATACGAGTCTTTGAATCAGTGTTGGCTGAAAAATTCAAAAGGAGGTTTGGTGTGTTTGCCAAGATCTTAATGACTCACACATACAGCGACGCTGATAAATGAAGTCTATTGTCTGGATCAGCCTCCTCCCTGCACTCGGAGCAGCCACGGGCCAAACCCACATCCTTCCATGTAACCAAGACTCTCAGCTGAACACTAACAAGAACCCTTACCAGAATGTTATTTAAAATAAGAACATTAAAGTTTCAGTGACTTTGTTCCCATGTAGTCTGATGAACATCATTTAAACTGCACTCCAACACGTGAAATACATGTTTCGTACTGCCAGGCAGCCGAGAGATCCGTGAATATTCTCGGATGAGGCGGTGAGGAAATGTTTGGGCGTCACTTTCAGCCAACAATGCAACTTTAGACAACCAAAACTGTCGGCCCATTAAACAAATGAGCCTTTGTTTCACCCATGCACTCGGTGACAACAGTGTGAGCGAGAACAATGTCATCAAAAATGCTGACTGTTTCTACTACAGTGCTTTCCATTTAATTAAGAACCGACGAGCCTGGATATTCTGCTTGGCCGTGCCTGCATGGATATATACATCTGCTCTGTGGCTCTAAGAAATGTGCAAAGACGTCACATTTGTTGCTCCACATTTATTTAACAGTAATGACTATTTAATAGTGGTGGCACAGTAGAGAAGTAGTGAAGTAAAGCATTGTAATCAATCATCTAAAATAGTTTTATCTTGTCCTTAGTTAGCAGGAACCAGGTGGTGACATCCTTCTGACACAAGGTGGTGCTATTCTATCTGATTAAACATGGTGCAGACAACAACACAGAGCTGTTTTTCAATTTCTATTTCACTCACCATGTGCCATTTCTCATCTCCTTCTCTTTCTCTGCCATCGCTGCAGCGTCATCCAGCCTCAGCTTCGTCACCTGACCACAGAGGTTCTGCAGCATGGGCAGGAGCTCGGGGTCGGACCCGATCACCTGGTTGCGTCCCTGCCCTTTCATGAAGTGTGACATCATCTCCGCTAGCTGCGCGTGGCTCGCTGTGGCTCTGCCCTTAGTGTTAGCTAGAGGTATGAGACCAACATTTTCACATTTCAAAACCAAATTTAAATGATTGGCGACATTATTTCACACATCATGGTCAAACAACACTCATTAGGATGATAGATGACAGTGGCTGGAAACTTTAAAGAGACAGATTTCTTTTTACGGCACTCGAAACTCTTTATCAGGCCTTTCTGAGGTACATTTAAAACCAAACAGCTTCCTAATTGTGATTTTCAACACAGGCAAAAGTCTGTTGATTTTTGAGTCTACACCTTATTAACTCTTGTTGACCTGACAAAAACGATGACCCTTACTTATATTTGCAGTGTTGACACCAGAAACCGGCCCGTCTGGGGAGGAGGAGGTCGAGCCGTTTGACATCGCTCCGTTCTGAGCCGGAAGAGATTCATCTGCAGGCCTGATGGAGCCGACTGGAGGCTAACGACACAGAAAAAAAAGGCTGTTATCTCATGTGGAAGCACTTTCTGAACATCAGGCTGATGATGGACATGCTCTAAAAAACATTCATGTTTGCAAGTTTGGCTGCAGAACTGAGCTGCTGTTAACTGACCAATCCCTAAAGTAAATCTGGGATTATCTATTGGTGTTATGTTATATTTAATCATAATGCACTATGAGGAGTAACAGATTCTAGACTGTTTTTGCAGCTGTTTGAGAGCAAAGGTCAAACTTATACCCTGGAGTCTGCAGGCTGGCTGCTGACGGCTGCTGGGGACATGTTGGCTCCTTGAGCCAGGGCAGAGAAAGCTCCACTGCCCATCAGGAGAGGCAGGAAGCCGCCCAGAGAGCTGGTCTGGTTCTGGAGAGAAACACATACCGACAGATGACATTATTTTGTGCAGCTGCCATCACTGTGCAATAGAAACTGCATGAAGCTGCCAAGTTTTCTGTCAAACGATATCTTAAGATTTAAGTGAGTTGGCAAAAAGCTTGACATTAATGAGATGCACTGTCATAAATCCAAACACAGAAGAAAAACAGTAAGAGAAGAAGTTACTGTTCAGCAGGGAGAGGACTCCCACATCTCTGTCAGAGCAACGATAAATACACAAGAGAGCTTTTAAAACAGTCCCTGTGTCAAGAATCACAAATTGATTTTCCTAATAAACTGAAATTAACTGAAGCCAAAAGTCGCCTGGAGGCAGATAAACTCATTTACATGACACTTTGGGAAACACAAGCACAGCCCTGTAGTTTATGTCACTCCTGTTGTAATTCCCCTTCTTTCCCTACAGAGGTTATTTAACGCATTAAGTAACTTGTTGGTCCTTTACTCCCACCTTCTGCTGGAATTGCACCATTTCCATGAGGTTCTGGGCTCCTGGTGAGAGACTCGTCCCCATCTCCTCAACCAGACACTGCACCTGCTGCATGTCGATGCCAGGACCGCGGGCTGGGCAGGCCTGGAGCTGCTGGAGGCCGACAATGACTCGACACACCAAAACACTGCTTCTACCGGCCAGGGAGAGAAGCTGGGAGACAGAACCAGAAGATAAACTCAACATAGTCATATAATTCTATCAAGAGTGGAGTATCAAGCATTTACAAGTGTGAAGACTAAAATGATGTTTGTTTTGTCTCTGAACACAACTCACCTTCACCTCACAGGCTGAGGACGGCTGCTCGAGGATCAGCTGTTTCTTATAGAAAGGCCCTCTGTCTGAACTGTGAGCAAAGAAGAGGAGACACAACTTCAACACGTCATCAGACATCAGTGAAACTCAGACTGAATCAGATGTCAGATGCAAGAACTGACAACAGACAAAACTGATCAACACATATGAAAATACAAGACAAAGACCCTGTAAATAAAAAACAAGAACATGCAAATGATGTTCTAACTGTGTATGTGTGTGTGTGTACCTGTCTGTCTGGACGCCGTCTTCTCTCTCCCCGCGTACAGTCCCGCAGTATTCTCCTGTCTGGCTGTACACCTCCATGGTCCGAGCCTCGCTGATGACCAGCAGGCGGCTGATGGCAGAAGGGGAACAGGGGCTGCATTGGAGCATCAGGACACAAGGAGAGCCTTCCTCCGTCTGCTCCAACAGCACCGGGCTGACGCTGCGAGGGATAGATCAGCGTTTAAAAAAATCACATATCACTGATTTACTGCATTCTCCTCCTGTTAGTTAACACAATGGAGAGGCTTCGACATAAATAGGGATTGTTCAAGAATCTGCACAAATCAAAAAATACAAAACAACTCGAGCAGCAGGATCTAAACACCTATCATCTCCTTTTTTTGTTTTCAACATGTGGTAACTTTTTACAGTTAATTCTTGAGAACTTCTCACCGGTTTTTGAGCTCTTCTTCATGGTCGTCCATGTCAGCGATGTGAACAGGACTCAGGACATCAGCCAAGTGATGTCCCTCAGCCTGACAGACCCAAGCAGCTCCGCTCTTCACAGCAATGTCCACCATGATGCTGCCGAGGCCACTGGGACTGTAACCTTTTTGGGGACAAGCTGGGACACAAATTAGGAGACAAGAGTGAGTTACAACAAGTTAGGAGAGAAATAAAATATCTAAAGCAAGACTGGAGGATAAAGCCAGGACAGAAGATGAGTTAGAAAATAGGGTAAAACAGAGGATTGGAGACAATTTTGGAATCACTTTTTAACATACATATACAAACAACATGTATTTTGCAGAGGCTTAGTTTTTCTTGTCCACTTCCCATTTTTATCTCTGTGAAGGACAGAACATTTGACAGCTATGATGTGGGAATGATTTGACTGATATCTTTTCACTCCAAGATGATTATTATCGGCCGACATTATATTCAGATGTGACTCAGGTGTTGGTGTTAACACTAACTGTATAAAAACAAAACAAAATAGTATGCTAATAGCGACATAACGCTGCTTTAACGTACTCTTACCTTACAATAGCTTCAGCTGAAACCGTTGATTAGCTTGTTTTCCTCAATTTAATGGATTTTCGTCTTCGCATCTCTTCGTACGGATGAATTTGATATATAACCAATGATAAAACGCAGATTTCCTGGCTCGGTGAAGCTAAAGCTAAATCCACTGCTCATCTGCACTACAGCGACCGTGTGGCAGCACGCGACAGGATGTTGTGGTGTGACGTCATTAAACAGCGACGCATGAGATGTCATCCCAGGCTGTGATGCTAATGTGGTAAATACGCACTTTTTACAGCACGGCAAATAACTTTTATGTGGTGTATTTAACAAGAAATGTTTGTATAGTTGTGTAAAAGCTTATGACATGTTCACAGTTAAGCGAATTGTGACAAGCAAGCTATTATGAGTCGTGAAAGGTAGCTAGCTAGCTTAATAGCTGACACAGCTACATTTATTTTATGATATCATGGCTAACACAAATAAATGCGTGAATAATGGACCCAGCTCTTTCTTAAAGCAGGGCATGGACTTCACAGAGTGCTACGGAGACACAGTCTCCAGTGTTGCTGCTGCAGCTCGCTCAGGCTGTAGGAAGCAGGTGAGGAGGCTGATACAGAGAGGCTCCAGTGTGGACTGTCGGGACAACCGCGGCTGGAATGCTCTGCATGAAGCTGCAGCCGCCGGGAGTAAAGGCTGTGTGCAGGAGATTCTGACTGCTGCCTGCGCTGACAAAGGTTATCACACTATTCAGGGCTGTAGTTAATCACATATTAGAATCTGGAGTGTTTAGATATGTCCCAGGATATCTTGAACATTTCTTTTCTTTTTCAATGAATGAAGCCAAGCGTTTTGCATCTTAATGGAGCAAACAATTCAGAAACAATATATGTGTAATATAAAAATAGTATTAAACAGCAAATCCTCATATTTCAAAAGGTGGGACCAGAGCATGTTAAGCTGTTCCTTGATGAGTTACTTCAGGAGTTATCAAAATGTTTTTTCAGGTTTTCAAGTCAAATATGCAAATCAGGTAGAAACAACTTTTGTTCCTAATGTTTCCTCTCTGACTGCCAGCAGGAAGCTCCTCCCGTGGCTTCCGTGCTTATGTGAACTCTTTGACGCATGAGGGAGAATCTGCATGTTACCTAGCAGCAAAGCACGGACACCTGGCCGTGGTCCGACTTCTCCTAAAAGCACATGCCAACATCAACCAGCTAACAAATGACTTATCCTGTCCTTTGTATGCAGGTACATTTGCATTATCAAACTGGTCTTAATGTGTTTTCTTTACATGTTACCCTGACCTTTCTTTTGGATTGTTAAGTTAAATTGGATTTGATGAACTCTGTCTACAACACTTATCAGCTGCTAACTGTTTTCCAACAGCTGTCGACGGTGGGTTCAAGGAGTTGGTAGAATTGCTGGTCAGTAAAGGTGCGGAGGTCAACAGAACACACACCGCGTCCTGCTGGACCTGCCTTCATCAAGCTGTGTATAAGGTAATAACAGAACACACAAACACACAAAGAACTCTGTGAAATGTATCCTAATGTGTAACATACATATTTTGCACTCCCTAAGGGCCACAGTCAAATTGTGGATATACTGGTCAATGTGTGCAACCTGGAGGCAGTAGATGACCACAAGATCTCGCCTCTCTTTGTGGCTGCACAGTACGGACAGCAGGAATGTCTAGAGATCCTTGTGAAT
The DNA here is from genome assembly GCF_900880675.1 of Sparus aurata. Lineage (NCBI taxonomy): Eukaryota > Metazoa > Chordata > Actinopteri > Spariformes > Sparidae > Sparus > Sparus aurata. Next base: position 25,842,487 of record NC_044206.1, on the reverse strand, counting down.
GCTGGTAAATGGTTGTTTTTTCTTTAAACCTTTCCATGTTCTTTACTTGGGTTCAAGTTTCTCTCTTTGTCACTTCTTTATACTCCCCTCTTCAACCAGTAATTAATGAAATTGTGTGTTGATTTGGTTTCTTTATGTACTTGTCTTTACTTTAGGTGCCAATGTGAACATCCAGGCAGCTGATCTCGCCACACCACTGCTGATTGCCTCCCAAGAGGGCCACCAGGCATGCGTGAATTTCCTGTTGGACCACGGAGCAGATCCCAACATGGCCTGCAGTCACGACTGGCCCCAGCTCCCCATTCACGCTGCTGCTGAGTTTGGCCACATCGGGTACTAAATCTTTAGTCATCTTATAAAGAAGTAATTTCTAGTTGTGTCCATTTGTCAATGAGGTGTTTAATTTTTGATTTTTCTTTTTCCTCAGATTTTTTTCACTTGGAAAAAAAATTGACACTTACCGGAAAAATAAGAGATAACGTCGTTTTCAGTTAATTATTGTAATAATTTTTTTAATTGTCTAATTGATTTAATGTCAGAAAATGGTAAAAACCCAACGATATTCCATTTACAATTATATAAAACAGGGAAAACATTGGCGTATTTGGAATCAGAGAACGTTAAACATTTTTGATTGATGAATTTATTGATATAAAATTCAGGTATATTATATGCAATTTTACCAATATTTAACCCTTAACCCTCTGTTTTTTTTTTTCATCCAGTGTCCTCAGCAGGCTGATAGCTGTTACTGATCGTGTGTGTGACCGTGGTGATGGCATGGTTAGTCCACTGTACTTGGCCATTCACAGGGATCAGGACAAGAGCGTCGAGATGCTCTTGAGGGAAGGTTATAGCCCAGATGCTCAGGACTGCACACACATCCTTGGCCTCCATTCACCACTCTCTTTCGCCTTGTCTCAGACATGGAACAAACCATACAGGTGTGTGAAAGCACATTTAACCCATTCACTTTCTTCAAGAACATAGATAAAATCAAAAAGATGAATTTGTCCCTGATTTCAGTTCAAATCTCTTTCAGTGAATCTGTGAGGTTGCTGGTCGCTGCTGGAGCTCGTCTGAGTGAAGAGGACTGGATTTATGCCTTGGCCACTGACAAAACAGACCTGCTGCAACTGATATTTGAGCACAGATGGATCCCCCGACCAGAGACTTTGACCAATGACTGTTCTGTATCGAATCACCATGGGAAAGCTATATTAAAACTGCAGGAACTGAGGGATCTGCTCTGTGTGGCATTACACCAGATCCGTTTTGCTGCTTGCTGGCTTCCTCTGCTTCTGAAGGCAGGACTGGAACCTTCTTTGCTGCTTCAGTCTCATATGTAAGAAAATCTTTTTTAAATATTTCACTCTTTGGTCAAGTATTGGATGATTAGAATTGATCAATTCTTTCTGTCCTGAATGCTTTCTAGGTTGGAAGAGGCAGACAGCGAGGTGTTGAATTACCTGCTAGAGTTTGTAAACTGGTCAACTCTGTCCTTGACTTTGAAACATATTCTGGATCAAAGACGGGTGGCGAAGACTTGGCAGCCGTCTCCACATTTTGGTACAGTTACAAAGTAAACACTCCAAATTTGCTCTTACTTATCTGTGTTTAACTAAATAATTTTAACTCTCTCTTCCGTCTCTTTTTCTAGACTCCATTACCTCTCTTTCCCACATCTGTCGACTGCATGTGAGATCAGTGTTGGGACCAGATCTACTGATGAGGACCAGTGTCGTCCAACAGCTGCCTGTACCCTCCCCACTTCATGGCTTCCTCCAATTCAGAAACATCCCAGACACTTCTTACAATCACTCACCGCCATCACCAATCTCAGATGGAATACAGAGATACCGTAGCACACACCAACACAGACATGTTCTGTAACTCCATGTAGTTTTCCTCTATATGTTGTTTAAATCCATGTTTCACATATGTTTTCTGTATTGGCTTTTAACAGCTCCTTGTGGAAGAATGATGCTTGAGTGATATATTCAAATCCAGGAGTATATGCGGGATATTCTGAGACTTTGGGATCACAAGAATTTAGAATTTGAGTGGGGTTGAACAAAGTGTGACTAAACTGGTGGGCTACTGAGGTTTAAAACACTAAAATAAAACTAGAAGAGGAAGTTTTTTCTTCATTATGCACTTTGAGAAGTCTAAATGTGGAGAATAAAGTCGATTATTTTGGTCCATCAAATACAGTTAGGGGAGCAACTGTAAGTTATGCAAGCTAAGCTAAAAGAGAAATAATTTATTTGTTACTAAAGCCAATTTCACCAGTTCATCTACACAAGCTGTTTTGTTGAGGCAGTCATTTGCTCTGTTTGATGTAGTAACAAAAGGTCGACTTTAATCTCGAAAAATGTCAGATTTATTCTTGACATTTCGACTTTACTCACAAAATTGTATTACAATTTACCACCCTGATACTCTTCCATACATGACACCTCATGTTACCTTACCAAAAAGAAATCACTTATTTGCATATATTAGAAACGGACCAATGCTGTTTATATCCACTTGTTTATCGGGAACATTAACATTTATTATTTAATTCGATATACTGAATATTTTTTTGTAATTCAAGTAAATACATCCCCAAAAAGAGTGTTGTTGCTTCGGTTTGATATTGATATGCAATGTTTGTGATGTGACAATTAAAAGCCATTTGGTCGAACTCTGATTGGTGCAAGCAGACGTCATTCACACGCAGACCAGCTCTGATTGGCCAGCGTCACATTTTCTGGGCTCTGTATTTGACAGGAGGAGGAAGTAGCGACGCTAGAAACAAGGCGCTCGTTCAGGGGGGCTTTTCTTGACATGAACCAACACCTGTAATGTAAGGCTGTTAAACCACACGTTGAAGAAAGATATGTCTTAATGTATTTCATACGTGAGTATGATACGTGTCTGTTTTTTCTGCATGTTTTCCCAAACGGTATCGTCTGTGTTGCTGTAGCTTGCTAGCTTGTTTGGCTTGTGCGCGCACACAACCGTTGCCACACGGCGCGTTAGCTCAGAGAAACCAACGTCTAATTTGTTTGTGGTTGTTAATTTTGAGCACAACGACGCGTATTGAGACACCGCCAGCGTCGCTATTCCTAATTTCCAGTCAGCATAGGAAGAGAGACTTGAAGACAATGCATTTCGGATTAAAAAGGAGGATTTTTGATTGCGTACAGTGATGCCAGCCTTGCCAACAAACCACACAGCAGGTTAGCGTTAGTTCACGGGCTAACGTCTGCTAGCTAGTTGTGGTAACGAGCAAACTGCTGCTTTGACAGAGAAGTTGGGTTATATTTACTGACTGCTAGCAGAAAGAGACTTCACGGACATGTTGATGGTGCAGTTGTCAACCACCGGGTTCCAGCCAGTGAAGCGCAGCATCAGAAGTACAGCTCTGCAACAGAGGATGTCTGCCTGAGGTAGAAAGGGAAAGCTGCTACCTCCAATAAAGCTAGTTTTAAAGCTAATGTTTGCCCTTCTTATCATTGTTGGGCATACATGCAAATGAAGGAAGCAAATTCATAGCATCGAGCTGATAAGAGGGTCAATCAGTCAAACAAATGTTATTCATGTAGCACCTTTCATGGATTAAAACAAGTATTTTAAAACCATAAAACATTATAAGACACTGCAGAAAAGCCAGAATAGACAGGTTAAGGCATAAGGGCACATGACGAACATTGACTAATTCATCCATCAATATTGATTCATGATTACACCACTATAATCCACCAATGTAATGGTGAAAGTGCACTATTCAAAATTAGTCAGGGATATTTTACTGTCACTTGCTTGTTTATTCTGTGACATAATCTGATTATTTATTTTGTGTAAATTATGTTGAGACTTTTTCACTCTTTCAAAGCATTTTATAGATTTGAAAGTTTCAGTATTAATGGATCAGACCCTTGGTTACATATACGTATATGGACAGAGCTGTGGGTAGATGACGAGCTGCCAACCATTCATTTGATTGCCAACTATTATGATAATACATTAACCAGTTTGAGTCATTACTAATGTAGAAAGGGTAAAAATTCAATCTCCTTAAATGTGACTATGTTCTTGTTTCTTTACTCCTTTTATGAGATGAAACTGAATATCTTTGGGTAGTGGACAAAACAAGACACATGTGGGTGTCTTTGGCTTTGAGTCCATTCTCTGACATTTTGTAGACCAAACATGTAAATCAGAAAATAATCATCAAGAATATGGATGTATTGAATCTCATACCAGGATGATACAATTATCCTGAAGTACTTGTTCTGCTTGAAAGAACAACCTCTATTCAGAACTACCATGACACCTCTTTGATAATGTGGGGTGGTCACATGATTTTTGGCTTGGCAGAGAACAGGAGTACAATATTTCTGCTTCGAAAGGTCATTCTGTGTCGATGAGGGTGCTTTGAGCATAATCACTACTGAATGTCCAGCCCACAGTCCAGAAATATTCTGTGTATTATCAGACGTGACAGAAAAGCTTAAAAGACTGAAAAGAGATGCAGATTAATTCCTTTCCAGTTTGAATAATTGACTAATCTTTTAAGCTCTTCTGTATATGCTAATTAACGTCCAGGACAGGAAGGACATTTTTAATTTCCTCTGTCTTTTTTTTTTTTTTTTCTTTTAAACTCGCAGCTGAGGCCAGCATTAGGGAGACGTCATCTCGTCCACACGTCATCCAGATGAGGCATGCGGGAAGTATGCAGCCCATGTATAGAAGAGACGCTGGAGTCTGGCACCAAACAAGAAGCCTTCTCTACAAGAATCTGCTCATCAAATGGAGGACCAAGCAACAGAGCCTTCAGGTGATTAGTTTTCTGAAGACTGACACGAGAAGACTGTTTGTATTAAGCAGTAGGAGGAAATAGGTTTATAGTGTTTGGATTACATCTTGTGTAGCTAAAAGAAGAATATTACTGCTTTTTATCGGTAGCGACTCGATTCTAGCCAATAAGTAGAGCTGATATTGCCTTCGCTGACTTAATAAGAGCAGCGTTTACAAAGTCAGATACAGTAGGTTGCTGTTTGCAGGATGAAGAAGAATATGGAATATTAAATTATCCATCCATGTTGCGCACAACATGTAAGCCTTTCGTGTGCAAAAAAAAAAACAGGTCATTAAGTTATTTTAAGAATACCAAAATGTGAAGTTATCTTATTGGTATCAGGAAGCAGGTTATTAACGGTTTATCACTATCAGCTGAAAATTAAAGTCTGTACCATGTAGCCCTTCTTTAAAATTAGATAAATCATTAATATAAAACCTGTGTTCAGCCATTTTGGTTGCTTAAGTATTTCATCCCCAACACCTAAATGAGTGTTTGAGATATCTGTTGAAAAATTTGTTTTGCCACCGATGTTCCAATATCTCGCATTCCACACATTTGTCTCAGGGCCAGCACACTGTCATGGTCTATAAATCTGTCTGGCTCAGTAAGAGAGCTCTCTCTGGGGTTATCATCAGTCTTTTAACGTTGTCTTTTTGTCAAGCGTGCTGCTTCTCCAGTGAAACAAAAACAAAAGAGACCGATAGCTTTTGCCTTTGTTAAAGTACTCCTTAATTTACACACAAGATGCATTTTGATTTTGGAGTTGGATAAACAAAGTGGCGTGTGCCTCTTCTCCCTTCAGTTTCTCCTTTGTTGGGTCATGCATTTTTCATTTGGATTTAAGTTGCACTGATGCATTTTTAATGTCTGTGTATCAACTCTTCAGCACAGATGGACATCCTGCAACTTCCTTAACAGCAGTTAGGAAAGTCCAGGGCGTTCCTAAAATCCAGTGTGAATAATGCAGCTTGTTTATTTCATACCACAGATGCCAAGTGTTTGTCAGTGGCTGTTTAACATCAGGACAAACATATTAATCCTTTAGTATGAAAACAGAACCCAGCTTTGTTTGTATGGAAACTTTGTGATATTTTGGAGGAAACAGTGTTTCTTAAATGAGATATTAGTTCTGTTGTGTACAGAGATAATCCCATGTGAACCAAAATCTCCTGATCAAGTTTTTCTCCATGGATCTGGGTCAACCACAAGCCGTAGAATAGTTCTCACACTAAAGCTGTTTTAAAACCAGACAAGCCCCTAAACCAGCTCTTGACATTCCAGTGGCTCCAAATTTATTTTTCAATTCACCGTGTTGCTGAAGGTCAAGCTGTATCATGTTGTTTATGGCTCGGAGGAGAGAAAGAATGGCTTGTTATTAGTCATGAGGTTTGATCCAGCTGTTGTCCCTGAACACGAGCAGTATTAGAACTTCTCTTCATGTCTAAAAATTAAAAGCATCCTCCAGGTTGAACTGGCAGACTTCAAGGCTACAGATGGAAAAGTGGCAGAATATCCTCAGGGCAGTTGGGAGATTTTGTTCAGTTATGTGGGTGGTTGGACTAACCTACAGTAGAATCTTCTTCCAAGGATTAACTGTGACAAAAAAATGCAAGGTTTTCTCATCAGCTGTTCTTTTTGTGTCTGTCCTTGCAGGAATTGATCTTACCCCTGTTACTGTTGGGCCTCCTGATACTCATCAGCACCCTCAATCCTCACGTTTATTATGGAGGCATCAGCACTATGGAGCTGGAGCGTGACGACCACTTCATCAAGGGCCTGGGCTACACACCGATCTCTAACATCACCAACCACATAATGGAGGAGGTGGCCCAGGAGATGCGTAAGTGCTTGGGAATCATTTAATTCTGTAAATTCACTCCGACAGCATCGCTCCTGGTATCAAATGGGTAAACTGACTGAGAAAGGGAATCTAGAAGGATACAGTGGACAAAATAAGCTTGGTTTATGTACTCTCTTATCCTCCTACTTGTGTTCTCAGACATGCGGGATCGTCTGGAGATGTTTGCCAGTGAGGAAGACCTCGAGAATGCCAGCCTGTATGAGCCATCCAGCTACGTTGGCGTTGTGTTCATGGACAACTCTGCCACCTCATACAGGCTACGCTTCCCGTACAACCAGCTCCCTCTACCAAGCGATTACACAGAATCTTTTGGTAAGTTAATTTTATTATATTCTATTTTTTCGCCGATGCATTTATACAGAAAAAATGTATTTTGGAAAGTTTTTGAAGAATAATTTTTTATGAAGCTTTGCTCCCTTTGATTTACTTACAGTACATGAATTTAACCGCAATTATGATGAAAAGGAAAACATTTTAAACATCATGACTGAATCTTTAGCTGGACAAACTAAAAGTGCCCTCTGGGAAACTGTAGCTACAGAGATCTATGTAAATGTTTGCAAACCTGCTATAAAAGAAACTTCAAGCTATCAATCAGGCGTTTGTTAGGAGGGGTCGTTATTAATCCTTGCTGGAAGTATGGAAAAGCAGCTCTACTATTTACACAATCTGAGTACATGTTCATGACAATGCTGGATAGGCTCCAAGTCAATTCTGTGACGGTTCTTAAGTGGATAATCCAAAATCCAGATTTAAAACTCATTGTTCATGATCTGTGCAAAATCCTGGCTGTTGCCTTTCACTGTAACTGATCCTTCCTGACAGAGTATGTAAGGATTAATGTCCACATCAAGTGTTATTGAGTTGGGATAAGTTGTGTGTAATGACTTATATGCCACGTTATGTTTCCCTTTTATTGCTCTGATAAACTCGGATCTTTGACTCTCTTAATATTCTATGACGAATAAAGTGTTTGTCTTTGTGCTTGTTCTCCTCTAGCCAACTGTTTTACTAGCTCGGTGAACTGCAGAGCAGCTAATTACTGGTATTCTGGCTTCATCCGCCTCCAGTCTCTGATTGATGCAGCCATCATCCAGGTGAGACAGGCCAGCAATCAGCAAAATGTTCTCCAGTGAGAACCCCCTCGACCCGAAAGATGGAATGAAGATGGAGCGTTTGTGTTTCTTGAAAAAGCTTTTCACACAGCAAAGAAAATGTTTCTTATTTAAAGGAAAGATTTTCCTACACAGTGAATTTAAAAATGATAATTTATTGATTTAGTGTTCACATGTAAAGTGTATGAGTCTCATGAAAAGCGCTATACAAATAACATTATTATAGTTTAATGCACTTTAACGTGCTGTTGGTTCATCTGTGTTGTGCAGATGCAGACGAAGCGATCAGTCTGGAGTGAGATGGACCTGAAGGTAGTCATGATGGGCCAGCCCGGCTCTGTGGAGGTGCAGAAATTCCCCCACGCCCTCATCTCCATCTACCTGGTCCTGGCCTTCACGCCATTTGTCACCTTCCTCATCGTCAATGTGGCAGCTGAGAAAGAACATCGTCTCAAAGATACCATGACCATGATGGGGCTCTACGACACCTCTTTTTGGTGAGGGAGAAGAGAAACTGCAGTTTCAGACACGTTATATACTGTAAGCAGCAGCTTGCTGTGTGAATACTATTGTGTATATAATACGGTTTTATGTTATTCAACAGGCTTTCATGGGGTCTCCTGTATGCTGCTCTGGTGACCACCATGTCCATCCTGATGTCCATCATTGCTACCTACACAGCCCTATTCCCTAACAGTGACTTCTTTGTCATTTTCTTCCTCATCTTCCTCTATGGAATATCGTCAGTGAGTAGAGCTGTGATGGAGGGAAACCTGTACAGATGTGTGACATTGTTTAAAGGGTTACTTCACCCAAATTACATTGTTTTTTTCTCATTCAGATCTCAGAAATGTTCATGTCCCATCTCTCTCTGCCATCCTTTGCTCTCCTCTCTTGTTGTCTTTCTCTCTTGCTTCACAGATCTTTTTCTCCTTCATGCTGACTCCGTTGTTTAAGAAGCCCAAATTTGCCAGCACGGTGGGCTCCATGCTGACGGTGGTGTTCGGCTGCCTGTCGCTCTTCACTGTGCTGATGAAGGACTTTCCACAGCCACTGGTCTGGCTCCTCTGCCTACTCTCCCCCAGCGCATTCTCAATCGGAATTGCACAGGTAACAAACACACAAACTTGCTTAAATTCCCACATCCTGCTCGACTGGTCATGCTTTGTAATTAAATACCTAATCTCTCCATGAATATCGTTAGTACTGGCTTGTTGGTATGTTTTTTCCCTCCCATGAGAAAGTTTGGAGGCTGATAATCATGCTTGTTGTGAATTGATCTTTGTGTGTGTGTGTGTGTGTGTGTGTGTGTGTGTGTGTGTTGTCGTGTATACATGTGATAGGTGGTTTACCTGGAGGCTCAGGGAGATGGTGCAGTCTTTTCCTCACTGGCCAATGGCCCCCATCCTCTCTACGTACCTCTGCTCATGTTGGTTCTGGACTGTGTTCTCTACCTTCTTTTGGCTATCTACTTGGACCAGGTACTGCCTGGTAAGTACACACCAGGCCTCAATACAATTTAAACCTAATTAAATCTATTTTGATACTGTTGGTTGGTATCAGTTCTGCAGCAACAGACATATTGGGATCACTTTATCGTAACCTCTCATTGTTTAAGTATTATCATGTGTTATATCGATTACATGAAATACAGGTGAGTTTGGAATGAGGAGGTCCTTGGTGTACTTCCTGAAGCCATCCTATTGGTCCAAACGAAGAAAGCGCTACGTTGAAGTGAGCTCAGTGTACGACGCAGAGGTGAAAGGAGCTCCTGGTGGGGACGAGTGTATCGAGCCGGTTTCACCTGAGTTCAGAGGCAAAGAGGCCATTCGGTAAAGAACTTACACATGAGCTGGATGAACCAGCTGGATGCTTTTTTCTGTTTTGTATTGAGTGTTTACAATCTGTTGCAGTAAGATGCTTCTTTCACATGCAGCTTTTTAGATAGTTGATGCTTTCTTAGCATCATCATTTAACTTACCATGAATTTTGAAAAATGCAGTTTTAACATGATATTCACAAAATATCTGTATGTACAGTATTCATTCAGAGGATGAGCTCTTTGATAGTGAAGCATGAGGGGAGAAATTGAGGGTTTGAGAGTTTGTTGACAGTTTCTTGGTTCAGTACCAATCAGCACTCACTGCCCCGTCCGTCCTGGCTGTGGAGAGCTTCTGGGATCTGCCTGTAACCTGAGAGCTGCTCTTCACTCTGACACTGCTTCTGTGTTCACACTTCTCTCCTTTATTTTTTTCCTTGTCCCTCGTTGGCTAAATCTCTGGCAGCATCAATAACATCCACAAAGTGTACAAAGAGAAGGACAACGTGGTGGAGGCTCTAAGAGGTGAGTCCTGAACACTTTGACTTCATTGTTTTTTTTTTTTAGATCAATGGCTTCTCAGATAGCGTAGTTCACAATGTTCCATGGTGCACCTTATTTACCTGATTGTGTTCCATTCTGTTGCACATGCCTAAATTGCAGAGACAATATGCTGTTCAGCGAGTGTCTGTGCATTTTCTGATTGAAGCTGTCTCTCTCTTTCTCTAGGTTTGACATTTGACATCTACGAAGGCCAGATCACAGCTCTGCTGGGACACAGCGGGGCTGGAAAGTCCACTCTCATGAACATCCTGTGTGGAATCTGCCCGCCCACTAACGGCTCAGCGACTATCTACGGCACCCCTGTTGCGGAGATCGCAGATGGGTCGGAAATGAAGCAGCTGGTGGGAATCTGCCCCCAGTTCAACATCATCTTTGATGTGCTCACGGTTGAAGAGCACTTGAGGATATTTGCTGCTATCAAAGGAATCCCACCGGCGGACATTGATGCTGAGGTAATACGATGATAGAAACTGATTTTAGAGTGATTGTTTTATATTTTTAGTCAGTTAGAAGTTGTCCGGCATGAAATTATTTCTTGCTTGATGGTTAAAACATTTTAAACAGTTCAGTGCACAGCATGGTATGAATTTAGAATGCCAAGATTTGGCAGGAAATTACTCTTTTATTTTTATTTTTTGGAATGTAACAAATCTTTAACTGAGACTAAAGCTGTGATACAAACTTCGACGGCCTTGAGTTGTGGTTTCCATCTTCACAAACCGCATTCTGCTTCTTTCTGATAGGTTACTAAAGTGCTGAAGGATCTGGACCTGGAGAAGATCATGACTGCTCAGGCCAAGAACCTGAGTGGAGGCCAAAAGAGGAAACTCTCTGTGGGCATTGCCATTCTAGGAGATCCTAAGGTAGCTTGAGCTGCAATTGGACTAGTTATTTCTACACTAAACTTTTACCTGTATTTTTTTTGCATGGACTAGAAAGTCTTTGATTCTTTTTCCAGTCTTAGCAGGATAACAGTAGCTTGGGCCCATTCTGAGCATTGTGCATCATGCTTGTTTCGTCAGATCCTTCTCCTGGACGAGCCCACAGCAGGCATGGACCCCTGCTCCAGACACCAGGTGTGGTCGCTGCTGAAGAGCCGCAGAGCCGGCAGAGTCACCGTCCTCAGCACACACTACATGGACGAGGCTGACATTCTTGCTGGTATGAACTCTCCCTGTTCCAAAACATGCACTGACACACAGGCATTAAAACCATTATGCAGGTCAAAGGTCATATTCAGCTTTTACTCTTTTTACTCTTTTATTTTTAATCCAGTTCAAAAGCAAAAAAAAACCCAAAACATTAGACTTTAATAGCAGGTCTATGAGAGCTAGGAGTCATCAAAGTCTTCAACTTTTGATTTCTGTACGAAGCAGTTTTGAATAAGAAACTTCAAGATGTTCATTAAATTTAATTAAGTGCCAACTTAAAGTTTGGTATTCATTAGAGAGCTGCCTGTTAACTCGATGAGTAATGAAATAGAGTCTCACCAACTGCAGTTTAAGAATCACAGAATCTGTTCTTCATCTGTTGTTATTGTTTAACACCTATTTTATTTTCTCCAGATCGCAAAGCTGTGATTTCCCAAGGACAGCTGAGATGTGTTGGCTCTTCCCTGTATCTGAAGATCAAGTGTGGCGTTGGATATCATCTCAGGCAAGAGGACTATATTTCTCCTATTTTGTTTATTATATAAACTGCGTCTAAACCACATGCTTGTCTTTAATTAAGTAGTTTTAGATGGTTAGTTTTTCTTGTTCCACTGCAGAATGTCCATCAATGAGAGATGTGAAGCTGAAAAGATCTCATCACTGGTCCAGCAGCATGTTCCCAAGGCAAAGCTGGCGCGACAACACGAGGCAGAGTTGACATTCACTCTGCCTTTTGAGAGCATGGACACATTCTCAGGTCAGACGCGAGGTCTTTACGTCAGTGGTTTATGTCAACATTGGTGCTACTTGGAGCCAGTTTTGTCCATTTTCACTGTTTCGAATTACTGGATCGAATTTAGAGTTCTGTTTTGAGGTCAACAGCAGTCGACCAGCATCAAATACTAATTAGTGTGTCCTTGGTAGGCTTGTTCTCGGAACTCGATTGCCAACCCCATCTGGGAATTATCAACTATGGGGTTTCCATGACAACGCTGGAAGATGTTTTTCTTCGTTTGGAGGCCGAGGCTGAAGTTGACCAAGCTGGTGAGTGTGCTTCCAAAGCAGCAAGAAGTTTTGTTACATAACAAAGAATCCCAAACTTCTTCCTAATTCAATAATATTACTGTATTTGTGCTTATTGTGTGTCTTCAGACTACAGTGTGTTCAATCGGGAGCAGGCAGAAGATGAATGTGACAACGCTTCTTTGGATGATACAGACCAGCGGCTGCTGACGTTCTCGGACAGCAAGTCGGATGTTGTGTCGGGTCACACTCTGTGGCGGCAGCAGTTCAGCACCGTGGCCTGGCTGCACATGCTCAACATGCGACGGGAGAGGAAGGCCTTTGTTTACACGTGAGTGAGACAAAAATGATTTGAAAGCAAGATGCATATATGCATATCCATATTTCCTGTAAAAGAACATGCCATTACTTTAAAGCAGTCTTGTATTAGAACAAACAATGGCACTTTACGAATGAGTACATTTTTGTATAAGCAGTCCTTCAATATACTTTATTAATATATTCAAACCAATGTTTGCTAATGTTTGATTTGCTAACATGAATTTCTCAATCTGGTAATCCGACATTAACATATATTTTACTCATAGCACGTGAAGCATCTGAATAAAATCTAATTTAATAAATAGATGGTTGACATGTTTATATATTCTGCTGTAGGATTAAGAAGAGTCTGAGCTCGTCCTTCTCTTCATCCTGTCTTTACTCACCACCTCCCTTCTCTTGCAGTCTGGCCTTGTTCCTGGTGTTTGTTGCTGCAGTGCTTGTCCTATCACTGGCCACAGGAAACATCCAGATTCACTCCCCAGATCGTCAATTTCTGCCCATTTACCTCCTCAAAAAGAACCAGGCACCCCGGAGGTACAGCACCAGCCTGCTGGTTCAGAACTCCTCAGGTGAGTCCACTGGAGATTTTCCAGAGGAGAAGGTTTTGCTCTGTGACCTGGGAAGAAACATGATGGCTGATATTTTGCATCAGGATGTTCGCTGTACAACTGAAATCTAGACCTTGTTCTGCTTTCAGGTTTTGTTATAATATGTCCTCTCTATTTTAACCGACCTCCTTGATGATGATCTTCTGGATTTTATTTTACTCTCCAGTCATTCTCCATTTTGAACTCCATACAGTGTCAGTGTCTCGTACATTACTTAGCCATGATTTTTTCCTTGTATCAACAGGCTCTGATATTTCTGACTTCATCCACAACCTGGAGTCTCAGAACATCAAAGTGGAGATGATGAAACAAAGCGGTTACATGGCCGCCGCTCCCCACAGCGCTGCCATCAACGTAACAGGATCCAGCAAGGTCAGTTTTTAATACCGGAAAGATTAAATGTATTTTTTGAAACCAGATATTTAATGAAACTGGAGATAAAGCATCAGATGTGATGTCGTGCTTTACCTCCACCTACAGTTAATGTGGTTGTAGTGTTCCAGATGAAGGGCTCTTTGTTTAAGGGTCCTCAAACTGAGAGCCGTATATTTAGATGGAGTGGAGTTCACCTACAAAGATGTAAAGACTTTGTTCTTTAACACTCTGTTTTCTGTCTGCATTCAGGGTTTCAGATACAGTGTTGCATTCAATAGCACGACAGTTCACTCCTTGCCTATGGCTGTCAATATACTAAGCAACGCTCTGCTCAGAGGTCTGAATGGCACTGGAAAGATCCGAACATGGACCAAACCATTTGATTATGTGAGTATGTAACAAAGACTATATATTCTGTTTTCCGTTGCCATTTAAAGATATTAAATGTTTCCAATGTGATATCTCTCAGCAAATCCCAGATGCTACGTCCTACGCGCTGGTGTACATAGAAGCAATCATACTGGGAATGCTGGCAGCTGGAATGCCGGCATATTTTGCAATGGACCACACTCGAGACAGAGAGGTAATCACTTAATCTGTACTAAATCTGATTCTAATGATCATTTCCTCTGTCCAGCATGGAAATTATGTCACAAAGAGAAGAAACATTGCACATCACATAATGGACACACAACCATAGTTTGTACATAAACGAGATGGACCTACGCAGGCTCATGAAGCACTCCTTCCCTGACATGCATATTTTTAAAGCTTGTTTTTGTGGCAGTTTGCCTTTATTAAACAGGTTTAAGAAGTAGAGGGCAGCAGGAAACATGCTGTAGTTGAAATTTACTCTTTCCCCTAAGGTTCCTAATACCTGGGGAAATTCTCGTGGCGATAACGTGGCCATAGAAACTCATAGAAATTGGTTTGGTTATAATATATTTTCATCTTCTGCATCTTCCCATTACTGCTTGTTCTTATCCGGATTAGAAATCTTTGTAATAATACAGTAGATGTCAGATATATTCCAACATATTTTAATCCTTGTTGACTTGTGTAATTTTTCTGTTTTCCATCCTCAGATTAAGTGTCGATCTACACTGCGTATCTCTGGTCTGGTACCATCAGCCTACTGGTGCGGCCAAGCAGCTGTGGATATCCCGTTCTACTACATCATCCTCTCCAGCATGACCATCATCCTCTTCTCCTTCCACACTGGAAACCTGCTCACCTCCAGCAACCTCACCGCTGTGGTCCGTACTGCGTTATAAATGGCAGCTCATACAGACATGACATAGAATTATTATACGTTAGGCAACAATACTTTGATTTCTGCTTCTCCATCTCAACTTTTTGACATTATCTAGATTTCATTTTTCAGACAACATACCCACTTATCATTAAGTCACGACTCATGACCTCCCTTCTCCTCTCTTAGGTCCTGTGTACTGTCGGCTTTGGTCCGGCCATGATCCTCTTCACGTATGTGTTTTCTTTTGGCTTCGCCCGAGTCCAGAGCAACAGGGATTTCTTCTCTGTCATCTCCATGATGGTGAGGCTGCATGCGATGTGTATACACCATTAAAAATATAGGCATTACTGCCTCAATGTGAACTTCAAAAAGTACCTAAAATCATTGTGATTAATAGCTTTAACCACAATACTTGTTGCATGGTGATCCTGAAAAGGCCTCCGCTTTATATTCTTTGACATCAAAACAGTTTTAGCTTTTGCTGACTAACTGAGTGACTTATGCCTCAGGTGTGTGTGGTGTCAGCCTCGCTGGTTCAGTTGTCATTTGTGAACGACAATCCTGGACTGACCAGAAACCTGCACAACATCTTGTGTTTCTTCAACCCTCTGTACCCTCTGATGGGCTGCCTCAACTGCATCACCAAGGTAGGAGAACCAGTCAGTTCTGTCAGAGGTTTCTCCATCTTCCTTTTTGTCTTTGAACCTACATTAAGCTTTACTTATGACGACGTGATGTGGGCGAGTTGCTCATTGTAATGAACCCACTGAGAATCAACACCAACTCACCGAGAGTTTGTCTTAGCTTTCAGCTTCTTTAAACTCATTGCAGTTAAATTTCTTTGTAACACATAGTTCTTTCTAGAGATGAGCAAGTTCATCTTTATCTGTGTCTGTGCTCAGAGGTGGGTGGGGTTCACAGAAAGTACTCAGAAGTTTTAATATTTTTCACCGGATGCTTGTTTCAGTTTAGTACTCATTGTACCTTGTCCTTTGGATCCTTAAAGTAATTTTGCAAAGTGTTATTAACAGTTAATCACTCTTTTTTTCACACAGTGACTGCTGTACAAGCAGGAATCACCTTAAAAACTGTTGTTCTCTGTTAATAGGCGACCTTCCTCCCCTCTCTGTATGAAGAGAACTTCTTGTGGAAAAACCTGCTCATTGCAGTTATAGCTGTACGTATCTTATCTTATTTTAAAAAATATAACCAAACACTTCTATGCTCACACAATGAAAACTGAAATACTGTGTGTGTGTGTGTGTGTGTGTCTGTTTCTGTGCTCAGCCGTATCTCCAGTGCATCCTGCTGCTTTTCCTGCTCCGTTGGCTGGAGCTCCATTACGGAGGGAGGACAATGAAAAACGATCAGTTCTGCAGGTGATGATCAGATTTTAGGTCATGACTCGGATTACATGGAGCCTTGGTACATTTCTTTTTGTAGAAAATGACATTTATTCACCGTAAGAAACTTGCACTCTGAACGTTCATGTCATAATGATTAAGTATTATTGATATTTTAAAACTGGACATAAAGCCAGAACACAAAACCCCTGATGATGTATAAAAAGAAAAACATTGACCAAGAACCAACCTTGGTTTTATTCTTTAAACCTTCACAGGATCTCATCCAAGTCAAAGCCCAAAGTGGAGAGGAATCCAGAAGAAGGGCTGAATGAGGATGAGGATGTTCAGATGGAGAAGGCCAGAGTGAAGGAGGCCCTCACCTGCCAGTCCTGTGAAGAGGTGAGTGAATATCTGATCTTTTGGTCCAGGAAAATAAGGAGTTGTTGAATTTTGCCTCAGTATTCCAGATCAGACATGGGTTGTTTTATCAGTTTTTGACAGGTAAAAGTACTGATTGCACAAAGAGAAGCTTGGGAACCTGAATCTGCAGGATTTATTTTTATTCGTAGAACCGTTTTGTCCACTTGCACTCATAAATAATTTGCTGAACACAAGTTGATTCTTATCTGTTTCCTGTCCTTTTTTAGAAACCGGTGGTGGTTGTTAGTAACCTGAGGAAGCAGCACAAGGGCAGAAGAGAAGGATTTTCTCTGAACAAAACAAGGAAAGTGGCCACGAAGAACATCTCTTTCTGTGTTCGCAAAGGTATGTTTAATCTCCTTGTCAAGTGGGAGGAGGATTATAACATTGTGTGCAGGATTTCCATTTCCACCTTTTAATGAAATTCAGATTGTTCTTGGAGGGGATTATTCCACCGGACATTGTGACTGGAGGGATTTAAATATGTCAGACTTTAACCTTTTCTTTTCTAAAATGGTAATTATGAGATAATGGAAACCCTGATTACATGCTTGTTATCCATGAGGAAATGTGACAAAATGTCAGCCATAGTGGTTGTTTTAGGTAAAAACCTTCTGTTTTTTCAGGTGAAGTTCTGGGACTGTTGGGCCCTAATGGAGCAGGAAAAAGCACCATCATGCATATGTTGTCTGGTGACACTGACCCCACTGCAGGGCAGGTTGGTACATATAATACCAAGGCTTACTTCCTTTTTTCTCTACTGTTGAAAATATACATTTCTGATTGCTTTTCTGGACTGGGGGTTAAATAAGAGATGCATGGATTGATTCCCCACCAGTGTTGGTCTCATGTGGAAATATCTTGAAATGAATTAAAGTATTGGAGAAAAAGTAAACTAATAGTGACCCATCTGTTTTCTCTTGTCCAGGTGCTGATGGGCGACTACAGCACAGAGTTTCGTCCTGTGGACAATCCGTTGGAACATGTGGGTTACTGTCCACAGGTGAACCCTCTGTGGCCCAGGATCACCCTGCAGGAGCACCTGGA
Organism: Sparus aurata; assembly: GCF_900880675.1. Taxonomy (NCBI): domain Eukaryota; kingdom Metazoa; phylum Chordata; class Actinopteri; order Spariformes; family Sparidae; genus Sparus; species Sparus aurata. The sequence goes on along the minus strand of NC_044206.1, from coordinate 25,824,727 downwards.
GATCTACGCTGCCATTAAGGGCCTGAGAGGACAGGACGTACCAGGGATCATCAAACGGTGAGTCTCACTTCACTGTTACAAACACAATGAACCATCAGACTCAGCTGGCATCACTATCCAAATACTGTACATTTGACAATAACACATGATTGCTATGAAAGTTGCTGACGGTTGTTTTGATGTTGTCAGTGTTGTGAACGCTCTGGAGTTAAAGGACCACTTGAACAAACAAGCCAAGACCCTGTCAGCAGGACTGAAGAGGAAGGTGAGAACATGTTCACCATTCTGAATTATACAAAGCCTAACCTCACTCAGCGATTTAGAGTCTGACACATTTTGTCATTAAACTGCTTGACTTCCTGCCAAAATGTGATCGTGTGCACGAACAGCAAAACATTTAGAAATTAGTTTTGATAGAAGTCCAGTTCATCTTGTTGTTGGCTCTAAGAGGACTCTGAAGGAAGCTTTTCAGACACTGTTCTTCTTTTGATTTTGTAGATAAAATCGATTTCATTGACTAACTTGAGTTGCACTTTGTCATCATCGAGCCATTGTGAATACAATTTTACGATTCTAATGAGAACACTTTAATTCCATGTATTAAACGTTTTGTTAAATCTCTCCAAAGTTTGACATCATTCTTGTCTCATGTGTTCACAGTTGTGCTTTGCCTTGAGTATGATCGGGAATCCTCAGATCGTTTTACTGGATGAGCCGTCATCAGGGATGGACCCCAAGTCTAAACAGCGCATGTGGTGAGAAAAGAACATTCCTCTACTGGCGTTTGCTTGATTTTGCTGAAATAAGATTAATTTAAATGTTCTTTTAGCTGCTTAGTGTAGTTCTTCAGTAACCAGACATTTCTTAATCTCCTGAAATAGATGGTGAACTCCATTTATTCAGCTCATTCTCAAACTGACCTTGGTGTTCCCTTTGTGCAGGAGGGCCATACGCGCTGCTTTCAAGAATCGTCAGCGGGGAGCCATCCTCACCACGCACTACATGGAGGAGGCGGAGGCCGTGTGTGACCGTGTAGCTATCATGGTGTCCGGCCAGCTGAGGTTAGCACTCACAGCTGTGTAGCATTCTGTGAGGAGACGTTTGCTCAAAGAACAGATACTGTCATGCATCACTGTTTTTGTCCAACAGATGTATCGGCTCCATCCAACATTTAAAGGGGAAGTACGGTCGAGGCTACAGTTTGGAGGTCAAACTCCGAGAGGAGCTGACCGGCCTCCAGCAGGTGGCGCTGTTGCACAAGGAGATCCTTCGAATCTTCCCTCACGCTGCCCGGCAGGAGAGGTGAGACCCAGTCTGGTGGTGGACAATAAACATGTTTCCTTTTGTAGGGAACTTTACAAATTCTACTTTTACTTTTACTTTAACCTTTCTTTTTCTTTGGAAAGTTAAATGTGGAAAGTACCCTTCAAAATAAAAGCTCTGCTAAAACCACAGTTGAATTTCTCTGCAGCTTTGCTACTCTGATGGTCTACAAGATCCCCATGGAGGATGTCAAATCACTGGCCAAGGCTTTCTCTCAGTTAGAGAGTGGTGAGTCACACACACCGCAGCCATCTGGGACATTACTGCTGCTGACTCATTCAGTGTAATTTATCTTCTTAATCTCCGTTTGTCTTCAGCCAAGCAATCGTTCAACTTTGAAGAGTACAACTTCTCCCAGTCGACCTTAGAGCAGGTGAGTGGCAAAAAAGTTGACGTTTGAAATGGATAATGGACTTTCTATAAACACTTTACTAAAACAACTGATAATTACCTTTTCATTTTTTTCAGCAACAATGCTAATGTAACATTTCTCTCTTCTCTGCCCGGCAGGTTTTTATGGAGTTTGCCAAGGAGCAGGAGAACGAGGAGGACGAGGTCGGATCCCTCAGCACGACGTTCCAGTGGCAGCGTCTGCGTCAGGACGGCCCAGTATCCGTCAACCACACCGACAGCATCGTGCACCAGCTTTGAAACTCTGACTGAGAGAGGGAGCAGGCTGGTGACTGACCAGGACGGACCAATCCCAGACCTGCCAGGCTTCGACGCCTGAGGGTTCACGCCAGCACTCGCCCGCTCCACGCACACTGACGTTCACCGCCCGTCAACGAACGGGACAGTCCTGGGTGGGGGGGCTCACATACACTGGGACTGACTGTGTGTGTGTTCAGGCTCAGGGCTGTTACGGCCCCTTTCTCTGGGTCTGAGGTGTGCATGTGTGTAACCCTCGTCCACTGGTGCTCCGTGTTTTCTGAATAGCGCTGACTGAGGGGCTTTCTGATGCGACACCTACTCCTCTTTCTATAACGGTGTTTTTTATCTTCACAGGGAGTCAGTTAAAGTAAAAATATATATAAATAATATATAATATTTATGCTTTGTAATCCGTTCCATCCGTTCTCCTCTGAGGGAGACGTTACAGTAAGTGTGTTTGCTCGTCTCTTCAGATGTTTTTGTCTGTTGTGTTTGTGAAACTGTTTTTTAAGCACTACCAGAACTGAGATCCATCCACGATCGTACCAAAGCAGCACATCTCTGAACCACACACGACCACACCTCTTCACACAGTGAAACTGATAAGTACTCTTTGGTTTTTTTGGTGTCAGTAGCATGTGCATAAATAGTTTGCATAATAGTTCTATAATTGATGCGGGGCAGTGGAATGAGGCGATGTCTGAAATATCCCATTTTGCTAACACACTGGAGAAGAGATGCTACAGCTCTCCAGAGTCTTTGGACCTTAACGAAGCCCCCGACTAACAATAACAGGAAGTGTTTTTTTCTCTGAGGTTGAAGTCGCTTCTCCTCATTTACACCAGCATGCACATCTTAACATTTAATCTCTGCATTCTCCAGGAGTGTTTCAGCATGCACGCTCACGAAGAGGTAGATTATGTTGTGGCAGACGGATGTTGGGATGAGGGTTTTTGGATTGCTGGTCTTGGTCCTGTGGCCTTCCTCTCTGTAGGTTTAGCTTTGAACCAGAACCCATAGTTTGGGAATGTAGTGTAGAATATGCACACCAGTACATGTAGCACACTGCCCTTGTCACACGTTAGCCAGGGCCGATGACCTCAAAAACGTGGAGATGTGAAGCTCGAGGTTGCGTTCAGATCCAGATGTTGAAGTCGTCTCTCAGCCAGGTGTCGTGAAGATTTTTGATAACAGATTTTTGAATGTACGTTCGGCCTCCGGTGAGAGGAGGGTTTGTTACTCAGCGGTGACCGCTCTCTCGTCACGCTGTTTCACTTTGGTGCCACTTTTACTCACACAGCGGTGTTTTGTTAACTCTATCTAACCTGTTAGGTGTGCGTGTGTGTCTGTGTGCGTGAGAGTGTGTGTGTTTCTTGTGTTGTATATATTGTGTGTAGCTGCGGCCATGTCTGCATATTTAATCAAGCATTTGTACAAGCAGGTGCGTTGTTGGTGCAATACCTATCAGCAAACCGACAAATTGTAATTTTTTCTTGACATTCAGGTGAGGGTGAGAATATTCTGTCTACCTAAAGGGATTTAAAGGGACATTTTGTTGAACAGACTTATAAATATGTGATCTGATGGGTTTTATGTTGATGATCATAACCATTGGATCGAGTGCTGGCTTGGTTAAGCACAAGAGGATGGACAGTTGACCATCTAATGCAAATCACTTGGTCCTCAACTCAGCATTAGAAGTTTCACAGAGGAAATGATAGTTGCAGGGTTATTGTACTGGATTTAATGACACAGTCTGGTACGTTTGTGTTGTCCTCCTCTGTGAGACTTGGTCTACTTTAATAGAGCTGCAGGGGAGCAGAAGATGGTTTATTTTAAAGACAGCCTAAGGTTTTTTGATATGAAGTATAGATACCTATTTGTATAGAACATCTGAAAGGGTTCATTTTCTGTCGTAAACTCTAAGATTCATGGCACACATGCTGAAAAATGTCTGGTATACGTTTACGTTAAAGGATTAGTTCACCAGAAAAAATGAAAGTTGGCTAAAGTTGGCCATTTCTGCAGCTTCACAGTGTTGCATTTTTATGTTTTTTAAAGTCCTCAGCTACTTCGGTTGTTTTGCTGTCAGGCTCCAGAAATGTTGTTTGGCCTATCTTTTGATTTTTTATTTTTTTTTGGGTGAACTGCTCCTTTAACATGTTTACGCAGTGGCTTCCATTCATCTGTTGGGACTTTGTTTGCTGGTTTACCTGCTACGTAAGAGCGATCAGTCGTTATGTGGGTCAAGAAGAATGAAGCCGATCAACTTTCCAAACCTTCACTACAAACATCAGAGCACATTACAAACACTAAAGATTCAAATATACTTATCTTGAGAGAGTGAGTGGGATTAATGCCTTAGGTTCTGTCCATGCACTGTCCTTTTTAAATGTGAAAACTTTATTTAAACACTGTCAATGTTTTATTGCACACATGTAGCCTTGTTCTGTCAAACGGGGAACAAAAACACTGGCTCTGCATGATGTTGAACATGTGTGGTGAGGATGGATGGGTTTCTATGGATGTCATATAAACACTATGTTTTATATTTGTTTTCCCAAGTGCAATGTAGAGTATTTGTTCCCAAAAGTGAACATACTTTGAACTTTCTCGTACTCCAACATTTATGTGTGTGTCAGAAACATGTAGCTCTAATATAACGTCACATTTTTTGCACCCGTCTTCTTCCTATCAGAACAAAAAGCTGTCTGAAGTATTTCACACTAAGAAAACCAAACATTGGCTCTGTGGAAAGTGGAGCATTAAAACGATTGGCATAGAAAGCCGAGCGGGTTACATTTTTATTTTCCTGGTGGTGGTTAAATTGCACTATTTCTGGGAATTTTTTTAACCTTTCTTTATATTATGCAATCTTTGTAAGATTATCTGTTCACTGATTTTTATTTTTTAAAGATTGTGGTTTAGCTGTGTGCTGTATTTTCTTCCTGTATCGCCCGCATGTCTGGATGGACACTTGTCATTAATGAACTCTAAGGTCTCTACATGACCCTTTCATGAATAAATGTTAATCCAAACTACTGTTCTGCTCCTTTTTTGATGGATAGATGAGAAAGCCAGAGGCAGATGTGACTAACATGAGTGCTTCTGGTGAGTTTGTACCTATTTAACACAGTTCTGGGGAAACATGAGGCAAGTTGGATTAAATCTGAAGCAATTTTAATTCAAAAGCAAATTCATTATACACGCTAGAAAAGCAAAAAAAGTCAACTACAGGGCATTATTGCCAACTATAATGATGCTGCATAATGAGCTATAAACTACTTTAGCTGCTCAAAATGACCTTTTATGTGTGTGCTTTGTGATATTACAGGCAGCACTTCAGGTTTATTTCACATCAGCTGCTAATAAAACTTAATAAACCTCTCACTGAGCTGCTGTTAGCTTCATTAATGTTCTAAGAGATGGAGAGAGGCTAACCTGGACAGACATTATTAAACAACACATGGGCCATGTTTCTATATCAATCATTCCCAAAAGGAATGAGGAAATGGAAGCCCTGGTCTCCATTGCAGAAAAGAATTGATATATCAAATATAGTTAAAGCTTTGACGATGCCACCGAGAGGAGACATTGGACTCCATCAAAAGACTCAACAGGGATGAGCAGGATTAAAACCACAACAGAGTGTAATTTTTAAAAAAATGGTTTATTACATAAATAGCCAGTAAAGACAACAGCACTCAATGTCGGAGCAGGTGAAACTGGAGTCAACAAACAACTGCACGACCTGAGGAGCTGTCAACAGAAGACGGATGCTGAGATACTCAGTTTTCCTGCTGGCTCGTCTCCAGGATTTAGCTCGTCTTGTTGGTCCTGACTGCTCGTCTTGGGGATTCTTCCTCTCGACTCGTCTGTCACCTGCAGGAAGAAAAAGAGGAGCAGTGGTAGTTTGATGTCTCTTTGTGGAGGTTTTGTGTGTTTGTGGAGGTTTTGTGTGTTTGTGGAAGTTTTGTGTGTTTTGAGTTTTTTTGTTGAGGTTTTGTGTGTTTGTGGAGGTTTTTTTGTGTGTTTGTGGAAGTTTTTTGTTTGTTGAGGTTTTGTGTGTTTGTGGAAGTTTTTTTATTTGTGGAGGTTTTTTGTGTGTTTGTGGAGTTTTTTGTATCATTGTGGAGTTTTTGTGTGTATTTATGGTTATTTTGTGTGTCATTGTGAAGATTTTTTTTTTGTCTTTTTTGGGAGGTTTTGAGTGTATCTATAAAAAGAATTTGACATGTGTATACACTGAGAGCCACAACATTAGAACCAGTGACAGGTGAAATAAATAACATGGATCATTGTGTTCCAATGCCATGTTCAGCTGTGAAACCATGAGTCCTAGCATTCATGTGGATATCTCTTTGTCAAACACCAGTCACCCAAATACAGCTGCAGACCGAGTACACCCCCTCATGGCAGCAGCACTCCTTGATGGCAGTGCCCCCCCAGCAGGACAACGCACCTGCAACGCTGCAAAAACTGCTCAGGAACGACCCGAGGAACGTGGGAAAGAGCTCAAGGTGTCAACCTGGCCTCCAGATTCCCCAGATCTCAATCCACCTGAGCTTCCACTGGATGCAGTCTGAGCCAAGAACGATCCACGGGGGCCCCAACATGGATGGGAGTTGGTTCTGACTCATCCCATAGATGCTCAACTGGACTGGGATCTGGAGAATGAGGAGGCCAGTTTGACACCTTGTGTTCTTTGCCATGAGGGGGTGTAGTTGGTCTGAACGTTGTTTGGGTGGGTGGTGTTTGTCAAAGAGGATCCACAGAAATGACAGAACTCAAAGTTTCCCAGCAGAACATTTGATTGTAACAAGATGATCAATGCTCACTTCACTTGTCAGTTGTTTTAATGTTTTGTCTGAACAGTGAAGATAAACATGTTAAATACTTTTCATGTTTTGCATAAATTGAGTTTTTAACTATATTATTCATACTTTCACTGCACTTTGTCTTTTTGATTTAGTTACTAGTTACTTTACAGATTCTTATAATCAATATTAAATATTCACTGATCAAACATGATGTATTATTATAGATTAAGTTATCCAGCATTAAAAGCAGAAAGTTTAGACCTTAAAGAGGAAATATGAGACAAGCCAGTGTGCTGCATTATGGAGGACAGTTATTAATCAATCGATTAATCGCACAATGTCGGTATACTCATAAAGCAATTCTGTAGATAGAACGCTGATTTTTGAGTCTCATTCTCAGGTCGTCAAATAACACACTTTGTGGGCTATTAACAGGACTCAGAGAGTCAAGTTGTTAACAGTGAGAAGACTTGTATTTTCATATACATTCTATTTCAAGATATATTTTTACATTTATTTTTTTGTGTTTATCCAGTAGCTGTAAAAATACTCCTTGAATCCTGTAGGTTTTGAGGTGGGGCCTAAGTCTACTCTGGTTGGTCGGTTCACTCAAGCCTGAGACACAACAAATTAACATCTATCTGGTCAGCTCTACTGGTGGTTCACTGCACTTCTCCCATCAATATGACCGTCAGACTGAACGCACAATCGCTTTTAGAATATGCTATTACTAGTTCTAGTAAGCTGATCAAAGGCCGGCTTCTGCCATTGACTATGTGGCCACAGCGTACAGGATAGCACAAAGACATCTGCAATGCAGGATAACTGGACTCCGGTCAAGCTAACCTGTAACTAAGAATGATAACCAGGTTTGCCTAGACCACTAACAACTGGATTGCTCTTACAGAACTTTTGTGCCTAGAACTCCACGGTGGTGAACTGGTTTTTGTAGCTTACTGTGCTCAACATTGTTTAGCTAACACTGTTAGTCTGAAAAGCTTTATACCACGATGTTTCTCCAGCAAAACAACAACTTCAAATGCTTTGTAAAGCTAATCAAGCACTCTCTGAAAGCACAGTTGCATGCTCGAGTGGCGATGTACAAGAAATAAAAACAAACCTTCAATACAATCAGAAGAACGCAGACAAACTAACAACTGCTCAAGCTGTTTGTAGCTATCAGTTCACTGCACTTCTACCATAGACATGACCACAACAACTGCTTCTAAACCAAAATCGGCACAACATCACAATCAGATCCTTATTAGTGGCCTGCTGGGCATTGAGGTCGAGGGCCCCGTAACAGCTTTGTAATGATCTCTGCATGGTGTTATCAAGCAGGATGCTGTTGCACACAGTTGCAAGGAAAATTAATTCCCACAATTTTTTTTTATTTTGTTTTACCAAGGAGGTTCAACATTATCTTCAAGGCAAAAGCATCGCGTCCATGCACACTGAACTCGCGAGTGAGATCGGCATGGACAGATGAGGGCAGAGACCGGAGCCGCTTCAGTGGCGTCAGGCTAGCTTTTACCGTGGCCCTGAGCATGTCCCTAGCCAGGCACGAGGCCCAACTAAACACGCACACTTTGTGCACGATTCTACCAACCATAGGTGTGTAACAACAGGGGCCTGTAAGTTGGCGGGATGGCACAAGGGCTCGTAGGATACACTATTACCAATACCAGCAGCTGATCAAAGGCCTGACTACTGCCATTCATAGAAAACACAGCTTACAGCTCCGATGGACAGCACTCGGGCATTTGCCATTGAAGATAGCTGAAGTCCAGTCAAGTTAACCTGTAACTAACAATGATAACACCAGGTTTGCCTGGCAGACCACTAACAACTGAATTGCTGTTACTGAACTTTTGTCCCTCAAATGCTCTATACCACGAGGCCTCAAAACAACACGTCTCTGCTCAGTTCTGCTGGTGTTGTAGTTCTCAATTCGCTGCACTTCAACCATGAATAAGACCACCAATATTAACAACAGGCCCTGCTCAACATAGTTTATACACTCAGAGGGACGTAGACAAACTATAAACCGCTCAAGAGAAACCTTACACAGGCCACCAGAAGTTAACATGTCTCCGGTCATTCTGCTGGTGTTGTAGCTCAGTTTGTTGCACCTCTACCATGAATGAGACCACAAGAACCGCTGAATACAACCCTTATTAGTGGCCTGCTGGGCGAATAGGCCGAGGCTAATGTTAATGTTGAATCTACATAAATGAAGCTGTCAATTCAAAATAAGTCCCACCTCAAAACCCACAGGGTTCAAAGGAAGTAGAAGTATTTCAAAAAGGTTTTGTTTTACTGAGAGGAAATATAAATAAGTCTGGTTGCAGTGCCTAAATGCATTTATTTGGTCAAGCTAACAAAGTATTTAACATGTGTATACACTGAGAGCCACAACATTAGAACCGGTGACAGGTGAAATAAAAACATTCATCATTGTGTTCCAATGCCATGTTCGGCTGTGAAACCATGAGTCCTAGCATTCATGTGGATGTCTCTTTGACAAACACCAGTCACCCAAACACAGCTGCAGACCGAGTACACCTCCTCATGGCAGCAGCACTCCTTGATGGCAGTGCCCCCCCAGCAGGACAACGCACCTGCAACGCTGCAAAAACTGCTCAGGAACGACCTGAGGAACGTGGGAAAGAGCTCAAGGTGTCAACCTGGCCTCCAGATTCCCCAGATCTCAATCCAACTGAGCTTCCACTGGATGCAGTCTGAGCCAAGAACAATCCATGGGGGCCCCAACATGGATGGGAGTTGGTTCTGGCGCATCCCATAGATGCTTAACTGGATTGGGATCTGGAGAATGAGGAAGCCGGTTTGACAACTTGGGTTCTTTGCCATGAGCGGCTGTAGTTGGTCTGAATGGTGTTTGGGTGGGTGGTGTTTGTCAAAGAGGATCCACAGAAATGACAGAACTCAAAGTTTCCCAGCAGAACATTTTATTGTAACAAGATGATTACTGCTCACTTCACTTGTCAGTTGTTTTAATGTTGTGGCTGAACAGTGTAGATATACATGTTAAATAAAATATGATTATATTATTTATATTATATATAAATGAGATCAAATAAATGCAGGCGTTGTTGAACTGAAACAATGCCAGTTGCCTACAATACAGCACTTACTAACACCATTTTAAAATATTACTTTTACTTCCTTCTTTTATTTCCCATTGAAGTTACTTATACATCGCTTTATGGCAAATTTGTTTGCCTTTTTAATTAGTTTTTTTAAAAGACAAACAGAAAAAGAGGGAGAGACACTAGTGTCCCAACAGTGACACTGTAATGGCTTCTGCCAACCTAAACTGTCGGTATTCAACAACCTGTGAATGAGACTCGGCTATGTTTTAGAATCATTTACTGATCCTAGAGTATTAATGAACAGCAACTGACAAATCTCACAATTTCTGCCTTTAATTTTGCACCTCCATTGCACTGACCTTGTTGGACTAATTGTCTCTCCTCTCCGGGTCTGATCACCATACAGGTCAGAGCTGGTCCACCTGAAGCTGAAGACAAGTCCCACTGTTCACCTGGAGAGAGGAGGAAGTTCTTTAGTATAACATGATGACAACATGCATGTGTGTGTGTGTGTCTATATATTCTGATCGTAACAGAAAAAAGAAGATGTTATCAGACTAAAGACACATCTAGCAAAAAGAGGATTTCTTGCAGGATTATCATTTCATAATAAAGAATGGTATAACAGTCTGTAACCATGTGCATGACAACACTTCAGGAGTCTTGCATCACTCTGCACTGTAAAATCTACTATAACCTGATTTAATAAATGTGTTTTTAAAGGTAAACCAAAATTAAACCAAATGTATTCAGTTCTGAGAACATTTGGTGCTTTATACATGAGTTATAGGATTTTAAAGTCTATCTTTTGACACACAGGGCGTCAGTGCAGTGATTTAAATAAAACATTAAACCAGAACTGAGACAAACACACTGAATACATTCAGTGCAGACAACAATGAGGCTGCATATTATGTGTTAAACTACTTTAACTGCTCAAAATGACCTTCTAGATGCTGACAAACTAACATACTAACATACTGAGACATTAAACACAACACACACAATCGGCTGTAACCATGCTAGTATTAACAAGCTAACATTACACAGCAGGATATGGCGTCATGCTAACATTCTCCAACAGACACACGTTAGCTAACATGCAAACCTGTCCGTAAAAACACGACGATTTAATGACTCAGACGTCTTTCTAAGCTCGTTATAGTGTCAGTACCCGGTTCATGTGTCTTTACCCGTTAATAAAGGCAGCTGAGCCGCTGCTAACGTGTTTCCAAACCGTGCAGTGTATCTGCAACAACTTTACAGTCAGCTAGCTTACAGCGATCATAAACACTCACTTTAAACAGCAGACGTTAGCTAACCAGCTTTCATGGCGTTCTAAAGAATACATACATTTAAGAAATGTTTCATGCCGACTTTACCGAAACTACCGCCTTGTTTTGAGATAATGACCAACGTTTAATTAACTGTGCATTATTCATGTAATAAACATGGCAAAGAAAAAAACGCCCAAAATCACAATGGACTTTGGTGCACCGAACAAAACATAACGTCCATCGCGGATATAATTAACGGAGGATTATGTTGGAGCCGAATTTACCTCAACACTTAACAGATAAATGAGACGTCTTCAGCTTCCTGTTCAGAGTTATTTCAGAAACATTTGAGGCAAAAACAAATCTCACGGACGTGAGAGGGAGGCTGGCTCCATTTTAACCCGCACATATGTACAACTTACGTCAGACAACATGAAGGTAGTTACTATGTGGGGCTGCTGATATATGAAGGAACATCACCTGGGCTGATCTGTAGGTAATAACTGATCTGTACACCTCCCACACAGACATGAATACACCTGTACTGAGCAGGTAACTACACACAAAGCAGATTACAATAGAACAGTGTACTGACCGTGTTCGTGTCCTCAGAGAAAAGACCAGAGTGAAGCTCCATCAGCCATTATTATATTCTACAGGTTTTGGAGGGAAATGCTCTAACTTCGCGCGGGAAACGAGCGAGACCGCCCCTTTTGGCACACCACCTGGATTCGTCAGAAAATGGTAGGGCGGGACTTATTTGACGTGGTTTACGTGTCTCCAATTAGAGTGGTGGATCCACTGAATCCGGTTTAGCTCAGTTAGTAGAGCAGGTGTCCCCTGCTCACAGACTTTGCCTCTGCATGGGGTTCGAGTCTCGGCCTGGGTTCCATAACTACATCCTGCTTCCTGTAATCAATCTGTCTTGCAAAAGAGGTTAAATCAAATACTAATAGAATCAACACAGATAAATAATTGTGAATAGGATTAAAATAGGCCACTTTTCTTATTTCATTTCTATGGTCTTTATTTGTTATTATTCCAATACTAACAGAGTGTATCAGGGTCATTCTTTTCCACAAAAAGTACATTACAAGGCACGATTTGGTAATGATAAAATAATGCATTTTCCTAATGTAACCTGATTACACTGTAATCAGGTTACATTACTTTGATATTGTAATCAGGTCAGTTCAGGTCATTTGGACACCTCAGCTCAAGTCTTATTGATTTCTGTTCTGTACATTTGCCATAAAATTTATGAAATTAAATGCGAATGATGACTTCATGGGGGTGATGTCACCAAAAGGGGCGGGGCACTTGTACATGTATGTAAGAATCTATTTCTTACCTTTTTATTTTGTACAATTGTTATTTCTATTGTTAAATTGAACTGTAGTCAGGCTGCTGTGACACACAGATATCCCTGTTTGTAGGGCCAATAAAGATTCTGATTCTGATTCTGAGTCAATCACAATCCATGGGAATGGCATGAGGAGGTCAGTGAAGGTATCATGAAGGTATCCTTCTGGATTTTAAAGTGAAGGACGAAGTGAGAAAAAACAAAAAAAAACAAAACATTGTTTCCATAAGTAATCCAAGATTCATACACTGCTGAACTTAGTACTTCCTAGACTACTTGCATGATTAATATGAAGCACTTTTACGGTGTACTTTTCAAGTAATACTTTATCAAAATCCTTACCAAAGAACAAAAATTATTATTTTTGAAATTTGATGCGGAATAAAAAAGTTATTTTCCATAAGTAGTCCAAGATTCATATACTGATGAACATTATTGAGTACTTATGTTTGGGAGATGTGGCGGTAAAGGATCGAGCATACTGAGGTATTCCTGGATTTTTTTCACTCTAGCAAAATGCAAAATTGAATAAACCGAACACACTTAAAACAATATTGAAAAAGTTGTCAAATTGTTTCAAATAAGAAAAAATAGTCAAACCAACCAAAAAAGGAAAAAAAATGGTAGGTTAATCAAGAATATGTTATTTTTTAAAAATACAATCATATAACTGATACCCTCAAAGCATAATAATAATCACGGCAAACATCTGTTTAATACCAAATTAACCGTTCACAGGAATTACCTTGATCATTTTCATGATGTCTTCCGTTATACGTTTGGGTATTTTATTTTGAAGCGGAAGTTATAGTATGGACGTATTGACGCTAACTTAACTATTGTTGTGGTGCAGTTCTCTGTGTGACCACCAGAGGGCAGCAAAAGGCTTGTTATTCTGCCGTCAGTACACTTGCTGAGGATTAATTTAAACATATATCTGTTATTTCACACTCGACTCAGTTAAACAGAGCCGGATTAATGATGTACATTCAGACTGAAGACTTAATAAAAGTCAATCTGCCATATTTTTTACTTTTAATGGCATTTTCTGTCATGTCCACCGCTCGTTCCGCCAGGTTTTGTCCCTCCCCGGACACCGTCCTTCCTGATGTGGGTGTGGACACTCGCACAGATGACTACACAAATAATGGAGGAGAAGCTACACTAGTCTGCCTCGTACAAGTTAGAAAAACAGTTAAAAATCGGACACGTTTCGCGTTTTTCTTCCTGGTTGCAGATTGTAGCTGGGATGCTGTGTCAGGATGGGAAATCTTTTTGGAAAAAAGAAACAGACCCGAGTGACAGAACAAGACAAGGCGGTTTTGGTAAGTGCCACAGCTAGCTAACATTAGCTAGCTAACTAAACTGTTAATATAAGCCTCGACACTGTACGCTCTGCCCTGTAACACAAGTCAGGCACGCCAAACCGCTTTGGAAAATAAGGTAATTAAACAACTTTGTGTATCAGTGATGGTACACACCCAGCTCATACAACACAACTTTACCATGTTAGCATTTTACAAGATACTCTTCAATTCGGCACGATTGTATGTTAAAAAATATATTGTCATTTTAACGTGTCATGAACTAAATCTCATCTCTGAGTCAAACTGAACATAACTCTTTGAGATATTAACTACTTAAATCAGAATGGTGCTCATCTGCTTGTATGCCGATTTTATCCGAGGAGGGTAACACAAATCTGGCCGTGCTCTTGATTAAACATGTGTGAAAGACTTTTGCTTTACTACAGATATTTAGATTGCAGCCACCATAGAGATTTGCAGAGCTAACACTGTCAGGACACAGAGCTGCAGTGTCTAAACAAAGTCAGCTGTTGGTGTATGACAGTAACAAACCAGTTTGAAGTATATGAGTGTGTAAATGGCAGGTTTGTGTACACGCAGTGTGTGCTCATGTGTCTGTTTCCTCATTCACAGCAACTGAAACAGCAGAGAGATAAGCTGAGGCAGTATCAGAAGAGGATCAACCTGCAGCTGGAGAAGGAGAGACTGTTGGCCAAGCAGCTGCTCAAAGATGGCAAAAAAGAGTGAGTGTACAGAGAAAGTGAAGTGAACGAGTGGAAACAGGACTGGATCATTAATGATGACAGGTGCAGTTGTAATAGTCAGACAGATCAATTCATCCGACCTGTTGAGTCCTTGTTTAGGGGACGATCATACACAAGAAACATCCGCGTTCACTTTCACTTCCTTTAAAATGAAAGTAGCAGAGAGAAATCAGGCCGGATTCTGTGAAAGTGGATCTGATTTCACTCTCTTTTGGATTCGAACAGGAAAGCACTCCTACTGCTGAAGAAGAAGCGCTACCAGGAGCAACTTCTGGACAAGACGGAGAACCAGATCGGAAACCTGGAGCGCATGGTGAGCGATCAGAGGATGTGATGACGCGCGGTGTGAAGCAGCAGCAGCAGCACAGAAAGTGAAACTCACTGTTCTTCTTCTCTCTGCTTATTTCAGGTTCAAGATCTGGAGTTCGTCCAGATCGAGAGGAAAGTCATCGATGGGTTGAAAGTTGGAAATGACTGTCTGAAGAAAATGCACGAGGTGGGCGACGTGAATGCATCTCACCCTCTGCCTCACCCTCTGCCTCACCCTCTGCCTCACCCTCTGTCTCACCCTCTGCCTCACCCTCTGTCTCACCCTCTGCCTCACCCTCTGTCTCACCCTCTGTCTCACCCTCTGTCTCACCCTCTGTCTCACCCTCTGTCTCACCCTCTGCCTCACCCTCTGCCTCACCCTCTGTCTCACCCTCTGTCTCACCCTCTACCTCACCCTCTGTCTCACCCTCTGTCTCACCCTCTGCCTCACCCTCTGTCTCACCCTCTGTCTCACCCTCTGCCTCACCCTCTGTCTCACCCTCTGCCTCACTCTCTGCCTCACCCTCCGTCTCACCCTCCGTCTCACCCTCCGTCTCACCCTCCGCCTCACCCTCCGCCTCACCCTCTGCCTCACCCTCTGCCTCACCCTCTACCTCACCCTCTGCCTCACCCTCTGTCTCACCCTCTGCCTCACCCTCTGCCTCACCCTCTGTCTCACCCTCTGTCTCACCCTCTGTCTCACCCTCTGTCTCACCCTCTACCTCACCCTCTGCCTCAGCCTCTGTCTCACCCTCTGTCTCACCCTCTGCCTCAGCCTCTGTCTCACCCTCTGCCTCAGCCTCTGTCTCACCCTCTGCCTCACCCTGTGTGTCGCTGGTTATTGACGAGCTCTGTTTTTTCCCCCATGTCAGGCGATGTCTATTGAAGAGGTCGAGCGGATCATGGATGAAACCCAGGATGCCATTGAGTACCAAAGGGTGAGTCAGAAACACGGAACGCTTTATTTACTCTCAGGCTGCAGATCAGTTACATTTCATCCAGTCTGACCCTGAGCTCCGTTATAAAGCTGTTGTCGTCGTCTCTCTGCAGCAAATAGACGAGATGCTCGCCGGCTCTTTAACACAAGAGGATGAAGACGCGGTGCTGGCTGAGCTGGAGGCCATAACTCAGGTGGGTCCAATCAGCAGCACTGTGAGTGTGTTTGAGTCTTCAGACATATTTAAAACTGACACAAACGTGATGTCAGTGGTTCAGATCATCCCAGACAGAACTCTGCTCTGTGTCCTCCTCCTGATCTTGAGTTGTCTCTGATCTCTGGTCCCTCAGGGAGACGTCGAGCTTCCTGAAGTTCCCTCAGAAGAGCTGCCTGAAGTCCCGGAGGCCTCCGAGGAGAAACCAGGTTTGTTCTGTCCCCCCTCTGACTCTACACAGCCTCTTTGAGTTGTCTGGATATTATTCCAGCTCCTTTGAATGTGATCTGTATAGGAAGCATGTGTCCGGCTGAAACAGCTGCAGGACTCTCAGCATTTCTGCACGTTGTTCCTGAATGTATTAAACTTTGGGTCGGAGAAAAGAAGCAAAACAAACGTTGCATGATAAACATCACCTGAATTTCTTTGTTTGCAGCCAGAATAAACAGTCCGATGTGTTATATTTAGATTTTTATGGTTTATGTCAGGCCTTTTCATGATGGCCACATAACAAACCCACTTTTGCAGGAGCCCCATTGGCTGATACATGTGTGGATGTATGTGATCGATCTAACAGGTCCTGTTGAGCCCTGCGTCGTGTGAGGAAGTGTTACAAAGATATATATTGTGAAAACGACAGCTCTAGGATCAGTACTTGATATCAGACAGTGGTATCAGGAGAGTAAAAGTGGGAGTATCTGTCCAGTTGTCCTTCTTCACCTTCATCTTCCTTGCTGCCTCTTGTAACTCTGTGAACCCGGTTCTGTTTCAGAGAGGGAGCGACCCAGAAAGAAGCCCGAGCGGGAGCTGCTGGCTGCGTAGGAACACGACTGACCTCCGTCAGCCGAGCTGCTGGACTTTCTCCACAACACTCCGATCCTCCATCAACCTCCGACCACACAAACATTAGCTGGAGATTTCTCTCTTTCTCCTCCGGCGGCCTGCGATCCAGCGACAGCAGTTCCTCTCAGAACCCGGGCTTCCTTCATAACATCCAGCTGCTGTCGGTCCTCGTCTGCTGCAGGACCGGTCCACTGCAGGACAGAACCACACAGACCTGTGACATCAGATACTTGTGCCTAACCTTCGAGTGTTCGTTATGTTCACCGCTAAATCATTTTACATACAGTAACTTATATTAAATGCATGTATGTGTATTTTATTTCATCAACTCTCCCTCATGGATCTTCTCTGATTGGATACAGTTTATCTGTAAAGGGTCAGTTCACCAGACTTTTATCATCTGTTTCATTGATTTCTTCCGATTTTAAGATTCTCAGCTCAGTCAAAAGGTTGGAATTTAATTTTCTGACTCTTAATGAAGTTAAAAAGTTTTAAATACTTTTCATTTCTTTCCAGGGAATATTATCACTCCACTGGATGCTCCACTGTACAGTTTATTCATTTTATTTGTTCACTTTTCTACCAAAGAAATCTCAAATCTTAAAATTCAACTTAAACAAAATCTTTTTGTTTCCCTTTATGGAAAAATCTCAGTGTCACATTTAATACAAAGATTGAGTCAATGTTTATATAGATGAAATTACTAAGTCTGATTAAATTACTGCAGATGTTAATAAACTTCATATGTTTATTCAGTTATTACAGAAGACTTTTTAAAAGAACAAAGTGTTTTTCAAGTGTTTCTGTCAGTGTTCAAATCACACATGTAGTTATTTAATTTATTCACATTGACTCAAAATGATAGAAAAAACTTTACATTTAACTTGTGTAATAAAATTATTATCAGTCTGTGTTAATGGAGAATTTTTCCCTAAAGATGTTTTTTTTTTTCCCCTTGTAATTCTTAAAAGAAACGTCTTTAAGCACACGATCAGTGGTCGAGTAAAAAAACTAAACCACGGCTGTTCAGTTAACTTCTGATTAAAGCTCGTGGTATTTGTAGGCAGTTTTATAACAATCAGAGGTGCTGAAGTATTTAAAATCCCGTCCTGAATAGTGAATAAACCGTCACGTTTGCTCGAGTCGACACGTGTTGGTTTGTCCACGATTCAGATTCCTGTCCTGCTGCCAGCCAAAACTTCTAATGTCCCGTCAGCTGGACGCTCATTGTTTTGTGGTTTCTATTGACAAATGACTGACTAAATGTGATTTCATTTTGGTGAACTGACCCTTTAAGACAGACATGATAAGCCCCTCAGACATCGCAGCGTTTCTTTGACCCTGACTGGAACTTTTTTTTAGAAAGTACCCAAACTCAAGCGTCTGTTTCGCAGAATATTCTCTCGGTCTGACCCCCTTTTTTCAAGCAGCTTAACTCGTCTAATTCTCCGCTCCCCTTGTGGATTAGTTCAGTGTCATTGGAGAAAGGGCTAATCATATTGTCTGTGGGTTTACCTATGAAGCCCAGACAACAGTCGTTAATCTCTCCGAGGCAGAACCAGGATCTCTACCCACCGAGTATTATCACCGCGGGCCTGTAATTATTTTACTGTGCATATCGTGCTCAGATTCCACTCGTATGGATCGTGTTAGGTTGCAGCCAAAAAATGATGACCCACATTCGTGAGGCTTACGCTCGTGTATCTTTGAAGATCTATCTAACTAATCTGTAAATCAGTTAATCTCGCTGACAGAAAACACTGATGACTAACTCTGTCGGGCTGCACGCGTCATTTCATCAGCACGCCGTCGCAGCAGTCGTCTGACATCGGTTCAGAAATTGTACCTCTGTTTCTATCATGTGCATTCTTTTTACAATAAAGTGTTTTTTTATTGTCATACTTTGTTGAATCACAGCTGCTCATCGTTCAGATGTTCCACCTCTGAACACAAGGTGGCGACAAATGTTTTCTCAAGCGTCCTGTGAAGGTCGCTGACTCAGTTTGAGTCGACATGTAGTTTTTATTATACGGTAAAAAAATATCAGTAATTCCACAGTGTGACTGATTTTTAGAGAACAGCGTGAAGCTTTGTGTCGACCCGATGAAGCTCCTCCACAGAACCCGGACCTCCACTCCATCCAACACCTCCACAAACTGGACCTCACCACCAACACCACCAACCTCCCAACACCTCCCAACACCTCCCAACACTGCTGATGGATTTCATCAGTGCTGTTATGACTGAATCAGAGAAAGTTTCTGCAGCCAGGCTCCAAATGAAAGTCTGAAACCAGAGGACAGTTAAAGGGACAGTTCACATCAGAATCAAAGAAACACATTTTCCCTCTTACCTGTGCAGCTTTTTATCTGTCTGGACTGTTTTGTCGTTCAGAGCTCTCGCAAATACAGTTGAACAAGGCGGCACACAAAAAAATAAATCTGAAAACTCCCCAGCGACGTCCTTCACTCAAGATAATCAGCCGACCTTTGAACTCGCTAGCTTAGTTAGATAGTCTCAGCCATCTTTACAGTTATCTCAGGATATGAAGACTGTCTGAATGAGAAGAGAGTCAAACCTTTACTTTCAGTAGTCACAGGGACGTAAGAATGGCATGTATAGAGCTGCCATTAGAAAGGTTTGGTGATTTTACCCCAAAATAAGGTTCGAAACTGTTTTTTTTCTCATGTTATACTTTCATAGGATTCATTAAGAAATCCTGACTGCTGGGATTTGATGCTGTCAGTTCATCTTCACCAGACAACTTGAACAAATGTGAGTTTAATGTGTAATATTTGAATAACCTCACATTTCTTTGTGATCATGCACATCAGCGTGACATCCTCCACCTCCTCCTTAGTGCACAAAAACCATTGACTGATATGTTTCCCAGTTCAGCTGTGATACAGAAGTCGATGCTTTTACACATTTTTTTTTTATTGAAAATGCTTCAGATATCACAACTTATATCATCTCTGCTCTCGTCCAGGAGTAAATGTGGGCTTCCATCTGCGCGGTGATACAAAAAAAACATTATTTCTGATTTGAAACTTCTCATAATGAGGTCTGAGGATAATCTTGACTAACCAGGTCATGATTTCTGGAGAGTGATGCCTTCTCGCTCCGTTATATCTGAGAGAGAGCAGACATCTTTACTGACCTATATCTCTAAAACTTGGCAACTCACAGCAAAACAATCTAGATGTGTTAACAGCACCACAGATTAGAGATATTACTGTATATGTGTGTGGTTATTGGGTGAACTGTCCCTTTAAGTGAGCAGGATTTTATTTACAAATGAAGATGATGGAGGGCTAAATGTAGAAGCTTCTCTGTCTTTTTCTCTTCCTGTCATTTCTGTGTCAGATGAAAGGTTTAAATAAAGCTGCTAAATTTGTGACCTTGAAGTGTTTTCATTAGACAAAGCCTTCTTCCTGACTTCCCATTGTCCTGAAATATCCTGATCTGGTCTCTTTACTGATCATCCACTCCACAGTGATGCACTCTTTCTGAATGGACCGGCTCCCATTCTGCAGCCGACTGTGCACTACAAGCTCATCGGTGCTGTGTGGGAGTGGGCGACGCACAGACAGCAGCCTGAATGTCAGAGCGCCGCGCTGATGAATCACGGACGTGGATCTGAAGGCCGAGAGGACGATGGCGTGTAGGACGATGCTGCTGAATGGATGTTTTCAGGTGTGTAGGCGTGTGTGTGTGTGTGTGTCCTTGCCTACCTGCCTACACCTCCACGCTGCACTGAATATACACAGGCGGAACTGTTTTGTCAAGTCACGTAAGTGTTCAGAAATAAGTCGCTGGGGTCTATAAATGCCGACTATTCACGCCGTGCTGGAATGTTTTTGCTCTCACATCTTAAGTCCTGAAGAATAATAAGCTCCTGAACCTTTGACCGCTTGAGGCCAACAGGGTGCCATTGTTGCAAGTCATTCCCCGTCTGTGTCTCACCTCTACACCTGTTACCATCAAATAAAGGCATCAAGAACCAACAAAAAGTCTTAAATGAGTCATGTGTCAGGTGTTCTACGGCTCAAACGTTATATCTAGTTTATAATGATGTCCAGTGTGTCGGATTTAGTGAGCTGTAACAGCAGAAATGGTTTATAATATTATTTATCCTGTCATTCATCTGAAACAGAATCACTGTCTTTCTATTCCTCAGAATGACACTTTGTCCGCCATGTTGCACCTTTATGTTTCTACGGTAGCCCAGAATGTACAAACCAAACACTGGTGAAGATAATACACTAAAGACTACATAAACTACCTCTAAAAATGTACAAAAAACAAAGTGTTAAAGTGAAAAGTCGGGGTTTCTATTTCTTGGCTGGGTGCGGTGACTTCCAGGCCAGCCAGGCTAGCTGTTTCCCCCTGTTTACAGTCTCTATGCTAAGCTATGCTAACCAAATTCTGTCTGTAGCTTCATATTACAGACTGGCTCATCCTGACTATGAAAGCAGCTTATTACAACTTTTATTCATGCTTCTTTTTAGGCAGACATTCATTCAGGAGGCCGCTGTTTGAGGCGTCAGGTCTCAAGTCCTAATGGTCACGACTTTTTTCTACAGGGTTGTGTACAGCTGAGGTGAAGCTCAGTTCATATTCAGTTCAGGACATGTCGGAGGTCTTGTCGGAGGGCAAGTCACAGGTCCTGAGTAAATTGTTGTCTGTCTGAAGAAGTCTGAAGTAAAACAAGTCTCACAGCCGTCACACGCACGCGTCAAGGCCGAGTTTTTGTGACTTTGTCCAAAGTGTCTAAATGCTGACAATTAAAACGTGTTCATTTTTACATCATGAGATCAGATCATGTTATCGCACAGACCTACTGATTATATGTCAAAGGTGTCAAAGGTTTGAGTCTCAAGTCTGCAGCTCTGCTCATGACTCGATCTAACCATGATTTACAACCATCATCTTAATTTATTTCTCCATAATTATGCTTTGGAGATGGATCGGCATTCATCAACAAACATAACCGAAGGCCACACTGAGTTGTGCAAACTAATTGTGGGGATTGAATCCTCACAGAGGAGTAAATCAATCGGCTCTCTGACAGAGAGAATGTTGCTGTTTGCTCCGGTGAAGACCAAACATGCCTGATTGATTTCCACTAACCGTCTGCAGTCTGGTCTCCTCAAGATCCGCTTTAATTAGATGTGACAAAGAAATAAAATAACATTCTGTTCTCACGGTGAGCTGAGGTTTTACTTTATTAAGCCCGCAGCCACCGGCCCAAAAATATCTCATCTGTTTTATCTCTTTGGGAAAATGTGTTGCTGGATAAAAAAGTCTCTCTCTCTCTTTGGTCTTCTGCTCGGTCCCTGTTTCATAAATTGCCACTGAAAGGGCTTCAGATCGTGATGTGCTAAGATGTGTGGGATTCCCCAACCCTCCACACGAGGCTTTGAAATCCAAGAAAAAGCTGTGGCTCCGTCCCACTCAGAACCACCGGGAGCCCACTCAGAACCACCAGGAGGAGTGGAGCCACGCAGCTACAGAAGCAGGTAAACACATGTGTAACACTTGTTGAACACATGTTGCACCGTCAACAAAAAAATATCAAGTGCACAATCTCAGCTCCAGGATGCAAATTAATACAAAACAAACAAGCCTGAAGCAACAGAAACACTTCTGAAGCCAAATAATGATTAATTAATATTACAGTGATTTAATGTTTCTGCAGATGAAACCATAATGAACACACGTGTCTGTGTGGAGCTGCTCTGAATGGTTGTAGCAGAGACAGCTGGCGTGGGCAGCGCGTGACACGGCGGAGGGGGCGTGGCTTGTTTAAATGTTATGCTGCATTCAGGGACTCACCGTAAACCACCAAGATCTCGATGCCTCGCTTTCTGAGGCTCTCGGTCAGAGTTAGTTGGTAATAATAATGAAGTGAGGATGGTGGCTCGGAGATGAAGAAAGGAGAAAACATTATGTAGAATAATTGATGTTCGAGTGATAACTATAAACAACCAATAGGCTAACAGCATCAAGAGAAAGTCCCCTTCAGGTGACTGCAGGTCTTTGGTATCTTTGTAAACTTTCCACCCTGAAGAAATTTGAGAAAATGCCAAAAGATAGTCCGTCCTGTGCTCATCTGAATAATCTCCGAACTGAGAGGAAACGTCGTAGCTAGAGATCCTTCCGCGACTTCAGCACCACGGACAGCACCGCGGGTTTATCAGTACACAGCATGGTGAGGTTATTGATGATACATCAGAGTCACGGTCACAAACATCAGTCAGATAAAAGACCATGAGTCACTGTCTTGTTAACTTTGGTGTACGTTATTCATTTACAGTAACTGATGAAGGTCAAGTCAAATGAAAAGTCAAAAATAAGTACAATTCCATGTGTCCAATCATGTGTCACTGAAGACCAGTGGAATCACCTGGGTTACCTGGTTGGAAAGAGAACCTGCAGACTCGGTACAGGTGAGGCTGTCTTACCTCTCTGTAGGCAAAACAGGCACCTGTAGGGAAGTCCCAGAAATCCTGAGCCTTCAAGAACCTGATGTACCGTCAACACAATGTGCTCCACTGAAACAGAATATCAAAATAACATTAAAGAGATCTGAAGTTGTAACTGCATGGTGGGTGGTTCCTGCTCAGGCCTGTTGGAGCGGTCCAATCAGAGCAGACTGGGCTTCTCTGACCAGGGTGGATAGAAGTGTTGCATTAATGGACAAAGTGGGAAAATAATGTGTTTTCTGAACATTAAAACATGTAAAAAATATTCCAGGAGACAAACAAAATAAACATATGAACCTGAAAAAAAGCATGATAAAGGGTTTGGTTTTAATGTGGCAAATTTAGCGTTTTTTTTAAAACTAATGTTTGCTTATGTAGGACATACAGAGGCATCAGTGTTAAACTGAGACTGTGGCAGGTAAAACCACCTGTAGCCAGGTAGCATCTCAGCCTACAACACCTGTACAGGTGAGAGCTGATGGAGGCCCAGCAGCTCATTTCTTCTCCTCAATAAACCATAAAGTAAACCATATTTTTTATACCTGCCTCGTTTGCTCTACATAACATGTTCTAATAGGTCCCACCTCCTCGTGAAGGTTCTCAGACCCAGAGTTCCTCTTTTTCCCACCGTCCCTGAAGGCAGCACCGCCCCTCTCGCGGTGATCCGCCTCTGCGCTCCGACGAGCGGCACCGAGCGACGGCGCGGCTGCGTGGGGAGCCGGTGTGGGCGCAGAGGAGGACTTTCCTATAAAAGCAGGGATCCCACGTCCAGACGAGCTCGTCTCTCTCAGTCTGCGCAGACAGGAGCGTCGGTCCCCCGCAGACAAGCCTCAGTCCTCCCGTCTCAGCGCGGACAGTCGTCTCAACCTCACCCACAGGAAATCTTAGTCTATGGTTCTGACTGACGTGCCTACAAGGATGTCCCGGACCGACGAGGTGCACCGTATAACGGAGAATGTCTACAAGGTAAGACGGACAGTTTGGTAGTTTGTTTCACGCCGCTGAACGCGCGTCCTCCGGCCGCGGAGGGACACCTGCTGCACCGGGGGACGGAGGGGCAGAGGACGCGGGTAGAGGACGGACAGCAGGAGAACTTTGTCTCAGTTGGCCTGAGAGGTGTCGGTCCACTTTGGCAGCACACCTGCCTGGTTCTGTGTGTTGTGGAGTGAGTTAGTGTTAAAGAGCTGATCTCCGGTCAGCACGAGAAACCAGGGAGCGTTTATTCTGCTAATAAAATGAGTGATGATGGTTCAGAGAGGTTGATGGCAGCTGATCCTTTTTAATTCAGGTAAATGATTGAGTCTGTAAAGTGTTTAAAACAGCTGGAGCAATATGAAGTGGAAACAATTAACAGAACTGTAGTCGATTAATTGGTTCTGTGTGGACTAATTGATCCTTTCCAGCAGCAGTGGATCCACTCCTCCAGCCTCTCCTCTACCTCTGCTCACACGGCTTTTTATTTTAGAGTGGAGCGAGTCAGACATGTAGATTTCACCTGCTCCACCTGACAGCTTGCTCGAGGGCACTTCAGCTCAAGTTGCAGAGGAGAAGCTGTCACCAGGAGGGGAAACTCTCCTGGACTTTAAGTCGCTGAATGGAGGCAGAGCGTTAATGTAGAAGAGGTTTGGGTCTTTACTGATGGTTTTTGATGGTTTCTTTGCTTCACATGGACTTCAGATTGGAATTAAGATGCCGGGATGAGTTCAAGTACAGTCACAGTGAGCGTGTAGGTCAGAGGAAGGAGAAAAGCTCATAGCTGTAAACTTCTGTCGACTGAACGTACCACCCTGCTCTCCCTGAAACTCGAGAGCCCAAAAGGTGACGAACGCTCAGGTCGTCCATTGTTATTTCTGCAACAAAGCTCCTCTTCAGCGGAAAGAGGCAGGCGGGGGAGCGGTGACGATGATGATGATGATGATGATGATGGTGGTGGAGAGGTGTTACGCTTCAGTTCAGGGCAGCTCTCCAGGCGAGGTACATTTCAGCAGCGGAAGTACAACGAGGGTTTTCTCTTTATAAGAGAGGAAACGCTCCACACTCCCACAAACGTTCCTGTACAGGAGGTGAAGGTGTGTTTGAGGAGGTCAGGAGGAGGTCACGGTCGTGTGATGGTGAAGGAGTCGTTTCAGATTTTGGTCGACTGCATGAAAACACACTTGCTCTTTCTTTGAAAAGGCTCTAATGAGGGATCAGTGGTACACGAGGAGTAGGCGCCTGGTGTTGTGACCTGTGGGAGGTTTTCTTCGGATCGTTAATGAGTGGTGAGAAACCACAACGAGGTGGAGGAGGAGGAGGAGGAGGAGGAGGAGGAGGAGGAGGAGAGAAGAGACTGTAATATGAATGGATGCTGGTCCTCTAGAGTCCTTGAACCCACGATCACTTAGCACGTTGGCACTTCAGGTTTCCACGTCATGAAGCCAGAAGGGTTTCAGATAAACGTCTGACAAGCTGAAGAGATGTTGATCCTGCAGCTCGTTATGTGTGATTAAGTCATTAATTGATCAACAGAAATGAATGTAGGTGATTAATGATCTGTTTAAAGTCGTCTATCGAGACACAAAAGAAAGACTCCAGCGTCTCCGGTGTCAGAGTTTCTTGCTCTTCATTGTTGTTTGTCGCCATAAATCAAATCTGTCCGTCTTCTGGACTGTTGCCAGGCAAAACAGGCTATTTGGAGACGCTACCTTTGGGTTCTGGGAAGCTGTGATGGGTCGAGGTGCAACCGTTACACCATCCAGAGAAAAGTAATTGCCAGCTATTTTTAATAATCAGGCAGTTGTTTTGGTCCATTTTCAAGCAGAAACATGAAACACTTGCTGGTTCCGGCTTCTTAAATGTGATGATTTGCTGCTTTTTCTCCGTCATTCGTTGGGATTTGGACTGTTGGTTGGACAGAAGAAGCAATTTGAAGATGTCACTCTGGGCTGTGGGAGATTTTGAAGAACATTCTTTGACATTTTATTGACTGAATGATAAGTTATTGTGAAAATAATTGCCATAGATTAACCGATCATGTAAATAAGCATTAGCTGCCTGCAGCCCCTTGTGTCGGGCACTTCTCACTATTGCCTGACATATGATAAACTAAATGATTCAGTGGAAACCTAAAGCCAGATTAATCAATAAAAACATGACCATTAGTTGACACTCTGATGAAAACAGCAAGAGGAGGAGAAGCTGTCAGCGAGTCGACGCTCGGCTGTGGAGTCGGGTAGGAAAATGCCATCGTGCAGAAATGCAGCAGTGGGGTTTCTTCCTGTCATCAGCAGGCCGGATCATTATGGAGTCAGCAGGAGTGAGGAGAAGCAGAGTGCCGCTGCCAGTCTGACCCGCTGCTGGGTTCTGCTGGGTTCTGCTGGGTTCTGCTGGGTTCTGCTGGGTTCTGCTGGTGGCGGTCGGTGCTGCAGTGGCGGAGGCCCCCTGGGGGGTTTTTTGAACCGATCCGATGAGGTAGCTCAGCTTTGTCCTGCGCTGTGTTTAGAGACACTAACAGGTCTTTATTAATTCATCAAAGGAGCAGAAGATGAAGAGGCCCCGAGGTGCCAGCTCCCATTAGATAACACTCAGGTCTGTTTCTGCAGCGAGGAGGGAAGGTAGAGACGACAAATGTCAGCGATTAAATCACGCAGCGTCGGGGACATCAATTACAGAACACAATATCACCAGGAAGTGTCGAGAAGAAAAGTACTCTGGGTGCATCCGTCTGCCGGAGCTGCTCGGTCCATATTTCACATAAATGCCAGAAAATGTTTCTGTCTTATATTAATAGACAATCATATCAATCAGCTGATATCAGACACTTTTACCTGAATCCTGTCAGAAACAGCAGGGTTCATTCAGGGAGTCATTCACATTGACTTATAGCCATCTATAAGTGAGATGCTACCTCAGAATTACATTTGGAAGATTAAATGTTTTATGATTTGATTGAAATTACTTAAAGAGAAAAATAGCGACCAGATGTTGGGAAAGAATGTTTCTCAAAATGTTTTATCAACCAGCTCTGCTAAATATTGGATAAAATGTGTGTAATTAAAAAAAAATAAAAATAAATAGTATTTCTGAAAATTGGCGTCGCCTGGACCAAAATATTAATCCTAACCTGAGAACTCCTGGCAGAAATGTTTTGCTTTTAGTTGAACTCGTGTTTATTAGTGTTGAATCAGATTTAATTGTTTTAACAGCCAAATGATGGCGGGAAAAAAAATCTGCGATACAACAACCTGAACGCCAGAACAAATGTTGGCACACCAGGAATATCCTGAAGCTTCTCATCTCCTCGTGATGCAACTTTATGTTGTCGGTATGTAAACACTGTGCTTATGATCTGGTGAGATTTAGGGACAACAGACAACGACCTGAGGACAGGTAAAGATCATGTTTTGGCTTAAAATACTCATTTCTTTTTAACACAAACATGGCTGGAATTTGTCCCGAGGCCCCTTTTTTAAAAAGAATATCCAGCGGTGTCACACTTACAAATGTTGAAACAACATCTCGCTGGCTTGGCAACAAGATTTGATGCTTTAATAATTCTCCTCAGCAGCTACCATCGAGCATGGAGGCTTCTGTAGATGTAGTTTAATTATTTCAGAGTGCTTTTAACTAATCTGAACCGAGCGTTATGACCCTTCTCCGGTTAGACACTGATTTTGTTTTCCAGCAGCTCCGCATGCTGTTTGTTTTCTTTGTTTGTTCGGCTGTTAACTGCCAGAATACAATAACTCAACAACGGAGGACCGAAGCCTTAACCCCACAGAGATGCTGAATGTAATTTCGGATGACTCACACAGGCGGATGCGAGTGTGTGTGTGTGTGAGTGTGAGTGTGTGTGGGCAGTGTCTCACGACTGCGTATGTGTGTGTTTAGCCTGTTTGTCAGCACCCGTACTGTACTGCAGAGCGGCTGGCACTGGATCTGGATCTGGCTCTGTAACGTTTCACCAGAAGATGCAGATAATGAAAGGATTCCACCGTTGGGTGTGTGCTGAGGCGTCACAGTCAGACTAAATCCCTGTGGATTGAGGATTCAGAGACGTGTGTGTGGACCCCTGTCAGTGTGGGTAAACAGTTTCCTCAGGTTGTTGTGGTTGCTGAACGAGCACCATCTGTATGTTTGTTTAGGAGTGTATTCAGCCAAGTGTTGTAATCCGCAGGCTCCATTTGTTCAGTGTGGCTCGGGTGTCAGGGAGAGGCTGGCTTCAGTCGTGGCTGATGGAAAGAGAAGATTTAAGACAGATCAGCTGGTCAGTTGATTGATTATTGTGTTTTTCTTTCTTCTGTTTGTGTGTCCGTCTACCTTCCACCCTTCATGCCTCAGGCGCCTCACGGAGGATCTTGACGAGTTCAAGGCCGGATGATAATCAGTGGTTATTCGGTCTATCGTGTTATATGGATCGCTATATAGTACGTTTTCTGAAAAGTCAACAATAAACTCAGTAATTCAGACGTAGAGCGTGATGGTGCTTGATTTTTGGGGCCTTTACCACTGTTGGGCTCTAAAGACAAAAGAAATGAAAGATATCAGCCAATATACATATTTTTTATAATGATGAATCAGACATCTTCTGACAAAGATGTGTGACAGACGGGATATTTTTAGTTTAACAATGAATGTCATTTTAGGCTGGTCACGTCTAATCAGTGCACTGAAAATGTATACGTCACTGAGAATGTAGAAATGTGTTTTATAGTGCTTTATAATCTCTAGAACAACATTTCACATTGGTGCATATTGGACAACACATGAGACAATACTTATATATATCTGTGACAGACCGATATCAGATGTTAATATTGGTAAACTCATATATCTGTCAGGCTCTATTCATTGGATTAAATGCATCAAATCAATGAAATTCCAACATTGCCTCTTAGCACTGCATCTTTGACCTCACTTTTGATTCATCAGCAGCAATTTTGCGACTCCATTGTCATTGCAGGTGTCTCCTTCAGCTCTGGAAAACTAAAGACGGCGTAGTTTTCAGCTTTTTCTCTCTCTGTGAAACTTGTTTCTGACAGAAGCTCTCTTTAAGTGTCAGCAGCATGATAAAGGTGCACGATATCAATCTAATCCTACAGTGACAGGAACGCTGTATTAGTATTAGTGTTGCGTAACTGTCACTGGGGAACATCCTCGAGTGATTGAGGCCATAAATGCTTTCATAAATATTGTCAAATTTTCAAGTCCAGTCTCTGCAAGACACGAGAGTACGGCAGCGCTCGTAGAAGCCAAAACTATTTGTTCTCGAGGGAGGGATTCTCGTCCAATGTGTGGGGGGTTGTGAGTAATGCTGGAGAACACTTTATCCCCACAGCCACACAAGTACAATCTGTTCAGGGTTTTTTTCTTCCCTCTAGAGTCTTTTCATGTCTTAGCCCAGCGGACACAATGCAGACAGTTACAGTCAACAACAGGAGTTTCCAGCTGTTTTTCTCAAACTGCAACAGAATAAAGTTTGGACCTCGACCACAGCCAGTATTTCTACTGGTTAGATCTCACCCTGGATTCTAGTTTGCAGTCTTGTCGGAGTCGCAGCCTGTTGGTTGTGTGTTCTCCGGTCCATAAGGTGGCAGACAGCTGTTGTTCATGCAGAGGGCTGCAGGTGAGAGGCAGGGCATCTGTCGGGCAGAAGATGAAGTGCAGCAGTGAATGGACTGCCAGAAAGCTCCATCAGTATTCCCCTCCGTCCCTCTTTCAGCCGAGAAAAAAAAGATGCATTGGTGTCATGTGCAGCGCCGGTACCGACCGGGCTTTGTTCATGTTTGAGGTCATTTGAGGTGAAACCAAGCCTCTAGTCTCTGCGCTCATGTGTGAGGAAGCATATCGAATCTAAATGCTCTGCCAAGGCAGATTCCTCCAGTGTGATTGTTTCAAACCAGTGATTCCTCCTCTCTGATTAGTCACACTGCTTTCACCTCTTTTGTCTCTGTTCGGAGCTACATCCCCGGCTTTGTGCTTCTGTCCCTGCAGAATATTGTGCCTCCTCATGCTCCGGGCTTTGTTCTAGCCTTGTGCCTTGTTGCTGATCTCCGGTCAGCAGCAGCGTTCTGCGAGCGTTGTCGTGACACTGTTTGTCTGACGGTGTTGTGGGGCGCATGCCTGTGTTAGGTAAGAGGGGAAGAGTGCAGGCAGGTAGCAATGGACTTAGTGTTGCAGTCGTTCACTGTTTTGTGCATTAATCACTGTGCTGATGATCTCATTGAGAATCACCGCCGGTGGAAGTGTTTGCACATTCATTTTAATTCGAACAAATTGCATGCCTTCAGGAGACAGGAGCTAAAACAGAGAGACTGTGTGAGAAGACTGATGTGTTTTGGGCATCAAAGCATGTAAACCTATTATAGTAGCAACCGAAACATAATTATTAATCTGAACATGAGCATTATATGTCTCTTTTAAGATGGCGGGGGCAGGGAATGTCTCAACACTATATATTATTGTACACCAACAAGGAACAGAATGTACCCAGAATTGCGTGCTGCACTCAACCCTGATGTTTGTACGCACACAGACTCAATTCACCACAAAGAGAAACACAGAGTTGGCACCCTCTTTTCATCTGAGTCTTATATTCGTGCACAAGCACAGAGTGGACTCGGAGTCAAAACCCAGAAGGCTGCAGCTCGGCAGGTCCGGGAGTCTGCGCCGCTATCCTTCTATTATTTAGATTTCACTGCTCTGTTACGACACAGCCTTCGTAGCTGTCACACAACATAACTGTTGGCATCTGCTGCGTGTGTGTGTGCAGCACGTCAGCAGCCTTTAACACATCTGTAAGTTATCTAATATGAGCTGGAGGGAGATCTGGGATGAGAGGTGGAGGCTGTCAGGGAGAAGGAGGTTGGCAGAGGATGAAAGGAAAGTTACTGGGACAGATCTCCAAAGAGAGACGGAGGATGGAAGAGAATAAATGAAAGCGGACTGAGGAGACAAAAATGTGGAGCCACTGTTCTTTTCTGATTAATTAGACTGAAATGAATGGGGGAAAGGCCTAAGAGGCAATATGGTGCTCACACATCCACATACACATCCACATACACATACACACAGCCCTGCTTGACATACAACACATCCTGGTGTCACGTACGTGCAGACACTCCTTCATATGTCGTGTGTTCGCACAGGAAATGTTGCCATCTTTATTTTTGAATAACGACCTTGCCAGTAACATTTGTGAATGAACATCTCGACGTACGAGCGTGTGCTCATTCATGTGCACGTGTGTGTAGAATGAAAAAACGGTGGTTGTGACGAAGAAATCAGTTGCGTAACTCGGAGGCGATGACGACGATGATCACCTTCGTTCACATGATGGCGGAGGAGACTTCCTCTCTCCAGCCCTCCTGCCTGCCACCTCCTCGCTCTCTCCTCGCCCACCACCCCGTCAGCTTTTCCTGTGGAATGAGACGAACGTGAGGTGAATAAAGATGGGCTGCCCTGTCACGGGGGGGAATTCCTGCACTTCCATATATAGCGGCGGAAGTGCCCCCTCCCTCCCGTCTCTTTCCAAAGCTGCATCTGTGGAATAGGGGGCGCTGACTCTGCCTCTGCTCGCCTGCACGCAGATAAGAGCTCATCTGAAAGGGAAATTGGCTGAGTTCTCACACATTCATATGCACACAAACTCTCTCTCGCACACACACACACACACACACACACACACGGCGGATAGGCACTGAATTTCCATCTCCTGAGGGCGTTGAAGCAGTGCAGCTTTAGCGTGGTGATTGTCACACTGACTGAGCAGAAGCAAATAATGTCCGTTTTCTGGGGAACAGCAGCAAAACACTAATGGACATTATGTGTACACATCAGCTTATCGCTGCCACATACAGTTCATAACGCAGTGGGGATCTCGTGGCTTTTTGATAATGTTCTCCAGCGGTTCTTATTTGGATGCACAATGCATCTTTACATGTGTATGTTTGGGTTTATATGCAGTTTACGGTAAATGAGGTCTGTTGATGACTACATGCTGGCTGAGGAGCTAAAACCGTGTTTATATCTATAAACCAGAAAAGAAAAAAGTGTAAATCATATTATTAGTTTATTGCTGAGGCGTTTTTGATTTATTGATGATACTGAGGTGTTTGTCTTTGCCTTTTATATGCATGATGGGCGCTCAACGACAGTGTCAACACAAACTGAACATTATATGCATCATAAGCGTAGACTTTATGGCAAAACAGTATTAGATTGCACAGCTGTACCCATGAAATCACCACTGAGTGTTTGACAGATTATAAATCCTGTGCACAGCAGCGTAGTCCTTCAGGTCACGACAGATCACATGCAGGTGTAAAGGGTATAAACTGCTAAATTAACAGGCAGACATATTGAATTAACATACAAAGACAGCTGCTTGTTTTGTCCATGTGTCTTTTCTAGATACCTACGAGGTGAAATCTTGTGTGTAGTGATCTTGTAAATCCATCGTCCAGGCTTCAAGCTGTGTAGTTGTATCTACAGTGGCTGAACCAATCAGTGTCCACTGAGGAACTGAATAAAGACGTGACTGGCACTTCAGGAAGTTAGCATGGATTTAGCTGTAGCATCAGCTCTGAGGGGTGTTGCTTAATCATAAGAAGAGCAAATTATGGCACTAAAGGCTTTTCTTACTTTTGACTGTCTTCATCTTGAATTTCCATTTCCCAACGAGCTCTGCTGGCGGTGTAATTCTCTCCTTCTGTTGATCTGATTGGTTGAATTCAGCAGTGAGAAGCTGATTGGAAGCTGACCTTGTAACAGTTCACAAGGATGATTCCTAGATCAGGTGCATCAGGTTAGTTTAAACATTTTTCCCTTCATATTACTCATTTAAACACCTATTTTAAACAACAAAACACACAAGTCATTAATTGAAAATATTTAGACATGTTAAATCTGTTTGGTACAGACTTCAAAATACACGTTTCATTGGAAACAGTTTTATTTTAATCTCAGCATGTGCAACGGGAATTCATAGGAAAATAAAACGTATAAATATGCCCTAGTTCAGTCTTACAGAAATCCTCACAGATCCCAGATCTGCACCAAAAACTTGTTACTGCCGGGTTTATTTGCAATCTGTTACTTGTTATTTTGGAGGTCTGGCTCATTTAATTTACAGCCAAACATAAAAACACAACATTATTGTTGCGATAAATAACACAAGCTTTCAGCCAGAGGCCCGGCTTCACTTCATCCTACACTATTAATGTGAACTCAATATTTTATACATTCATACTGAACAAGTAAACTACATCCCTCCGACTTTGCTTTGTTTGGTGACTTCACAAATGGAGGATGTTTATGAGTTCGTCTGCACCGTCGCTGTGCTGCAGGAGGCTTCTGCAACAAGCCGCATTCAGTAATCAGCTGTGGATGAAATCTGAGAGTAAAAACATTTTTTACACTTTTACATACACTTCTAACATCAATGTGCTTTCACTTTGCACGACTGCTTCAGTTGGATCGCAGCACGTGTAGCTCAGAAAGGTTTTTTTCACAAGCCATACGCTTTAGATGGAGCTTTTTATACCTCTGGTTATGTAATATATATAAATAAATTCATGGGGAAGAGATTAATGCACTCGAGGTGAAGCCATCAGCACCCTCCAGTCTAATCAATTTGTGCTGTTTGGAAAGTTTCCGTCAGAGTTGATGAGAATAAAAACAGCTCTCTCTTTATCAGGAGACGTTTGTGATAAAGCACACAGCGGCACAACACAGAAGGACGTGTGGAATGTGGCTTTAACCAAAGAACTGACTTTGTTAAACTGCTACAGAGTGAGATAACAAAGAACACACACGTACTGTTAGAACTGATGCACCCAACCATACACTGAATTATTACATTGTTATTTGGACGATTTAATAATAAAAAAAAAAACATTTACGAATCTAATAACAAACTAGATTAAGGCGAGAGATCTCTTCAGCGCTCGTGTAGATGAAATCAAAAACATTTAGTCCGTCTGTGTTTGCTCAGGACATCAGGCTGTTAGTGCCGTTTGATTGAAAACGTCATGTTGTGTCGGCAAATTGCTTCTGCGCTGTGTGTAAGCGCGTGAGTGATGAGTGTTTGTACACCAGCTGACACCTGAACACGGTGAGAAATAGGGGGAGTGTGGTGGCAGGTTATGGAGAGGGGATGACACACACACACACACACACACACACACACACACACACACACACACACACACACACACACACACACACACAGTTAAACTTGATGACAGGGGTCACCTTGACTTGTGAGTAGTAGCCAAATACTCTCAGCACCATACGAGCAGTCACCGTTTCCAGGGCGACCACCTAGAGTAAATGACCTTTCCCGTGTGTGTGTGTGTGTGTGTGTGTGTGTGTGTGTGTTTAATCCGGTTAACCTTGGTATCCCGAACAGTTCACACACATCTAAACAGCCGGGTGAACTTTGCTTATCATCACTTACACTGTTGACTCTGTGGTGATTACAGTGTTGGTGTTTTTCAGTTTCCCCCTGTTGAGAGATTCTCTAGAGAGACTGTTTACACGTGAGCGGCTGAATCTCACATGATGTCACCTCCTGCAGCCGTGTCGTCCGTGTCGAGAGGAGGAAGTGACCTTAGTTTTAGCCGCGTGTGTGTGTGTGTGACGAGGAAATGAAGGCAGAGACGGAAGTGGAACAGCATGCAGGCTTAAAACCCTGTTGATTAATCAGGTGTCTGTACTTCATGATGCTTCTCTTGGCCAGAGAAGAGAAAAAAACTTTAACCCTGCAGCAATGATGTCAGCGTAGAGACCATTCATATCTCAAGATGGTGAAAACCTGATGTCATTACTAAATCTCCAAGGCGAGAATGTGCGGATCGACCCTGAATCAGTAAAATACAAAAACAAGAACAGGAACATTTCCGTTGGGCGATAACAATTTGCTGTTTAACAGGATTTCCGTGACTTTATTTCGATGTGTAATTAGCACCTGTGTTTCTCATTTCTCTCACAGAAACGTTGTTGAAACAACCGGTACATGTACCCACGCCAGCTGGAATGTATGAATTTGTTTTACTTGATGATGTCAGCTGAATACTTTGACTTGCAAATCACCAAATCAGTGCTTCCTCATCCCTGACAGCTAACATGCTTTACATACTGATTGTGGAGTTACGGTCAAGCTGTTGATGGCAGATCGCTTTTAGGTTATTGTCAGCGTCCAGTGTATAAATACTGACTACAGACATGAAGCCAGTTATTTGCACTCAGTTATTTAAATAGAAAACATCTCACTCTGTCTCCGGCTCCACCTGGTCTGGCCCTCCCTCCATGCCCGGGTTGCCAGGTCCCTTCTTGCTGGTTAATCTGTTTGGCAACGCGCGGCGCAGCAGGTTCTAATGGTGCCACATGGTTGGCTCGGCTTTGCAGTAATTTACGCCCCAACATGATATGAACCTGCTGCTGTTTATGTAGGCTCTGACTCACCCCACACACTGGTCTGCTGCCGCCAGCTGACACACACACACACATGCATGCACACACACACACACACCTCCTCTCCACCATTGTGGCAGAGCCAGCCGGGTCATGATGATCTTAACGCTGCTTGTTTTCCTACATTTGTTCTCTCGAGTGTTTTGCTGTGATTACCTGCGTGGGAAGTAACTCAAATCAGCCACTAGACTGCTTTAATTGTACTTTTAAGAAGGCTTCAAAATGTTCTCGTGTCCGTGTTGGACTGTGTTTTGATGCCTGGGGTTATCAATTTGTGCTACTAGCTCTGCCGCGGGCAACTGCTAAGTGCTATTCTTGTGAAACAGAAGTACAGCTCAGCCACACAAACTCCCTGCAGGACCGACGAGTGCTAATTAAAAAATTCCATGTTATCTGTTCATCTATTGCGTCACTCACTAAAGCATTCTAAACTGTGTCGGCAAGAAACATCAGCAGATGAACACAGCGTCATATTGTGATGGACGATGACACACATACACCTCCCTGCCCTCTCTGCCCCGCATGTCTTCAGACTCACTGTCTCAGAAGCTTGAAACAAAGTTAGCTGGCTAACTATAATGGCTTTTTATTAATACGCTGCCTCCGCCGATATAACCGACCGTCTTGAGAAAAAGACACAAACACCAGAAACTCCTGCGTTACAGGAAGGACACATTTGTTTTTCGTGCTCTCTCGTCAGACACCTTTTTTAAATTGCGATGTTTCGATGGTACAGGGTTCAGTAGTTGCTGACAGTAGCATTGCAAACCAACACTAGCGAGGAGCTTCATGAAACTGGGATCCATTGCCGAGCAGCTGCACGCAAGCTTCATCATGTCCAATGCCGAGCATGGGGTAAGCACGCCGCCGCTGAACTCTGGAGCAGTGGAAACATCTTCTTTGCAGTGATGAATCACGCTTCACCATCTGGCAGTCTGATGGACACATTTTGGTTTGCCGGCTGCCAACAGAACTCTACTTAGCGCCTGCTTTAAGGATACTAAGATACACATTTTAGCCAATTAGGCACTTTCAACTCTGTTGCAACAGTTTGAGAAAGTCCATTTTCTGTTCCAGCTTTACTGTTGCACAAAGCAAGGTCCATGCAGACATGGTTAGGTGAGTTTGGTGTGGAGGAGCACAGCACTGACCTCAGCCCCCAATGAACACCTTTTTAGAAGGAATTGTAAAGCTGATTGTGAGCCAGGCTCGCTCATCCAGCGTCAGGACCCGACCTCGTGGATTTTCTTTTGGCTGACGGCGAAAAATTTTCACAGACGCACTCAAAATCTTGTGGAAAGCCTCCCAGAAGAGTGTCTGTCAAAGGTCCAACGCCGTTAATGCACATAGTTTGTAGAATGGGGGCCTGTGATAGTCAGATGTCTTCACACTTTTGCCGTATATTATGCTGAAGCACTCATTTGATCTTGTACACATTCAAGTATTTAAAAAAATTTATATTTACTGATTAGAATGTGTTAAGCGGGAGATTTCAGCGCTACTCGGCTGCAAGTATTGACACAAAAGTACATGTTTGTGATGTGTGTTCTGTGTTCGTCAGTGTGTGTGATTCCACCTTAACTTGTCATAAACACTTCAGAGGAACGCCTGTCTGGTTCCAGTATTAATAGCTTGTATAACCT
The DNA here is from genome assembly GCF_900880675.1 of Sparus aurata. Taxonomy (NCBI): domain Eukaryota; kingdom Metazoa; phylum Chordata; class Actinopteri; order Spariformes; family Sparidae; genus Sparus; species Sparus aurata. The sequence goes on along the minus strand of NC_044206.1, from coordinate 25,787,222 downwards.
CTGGCTCTGTTCCACATCACTCAGCTGTCATGGGACGTGATGTCCGTGTGCTGCCATGTTGCTCTGATGGATCTATTAACCTTGGTGTTGAGGGGCTGGCTGCTACCTATTCAATCTTCCTCTCCTTGCATTAGCCATCTGTTATAGCCACGACAGCACTTACAGTGAAATGCCACCAGATTTCAGCTGTATTAGCGGGAAGTCTACTGTCTTTCATAGCCGTGCAGTTTAGCCTGTTGATCCTCAAGACAAGACGAGAGGGAGCACAATGACGGTCCACAGGATAAAGATGTTTTCAGGATATGAAGTTATTATTGTTCCCTGTAAGAAGTTTAACTTTTGCAAGAAGTAAAAATGATATTGGATCATGCACAAAACGTGAAACTTCAATACAGGAGCCGGAGCTTTGCCCATTCAGAGAGTCAACGTTGGTTTCTTTTAACAATGTTGTTTTCCTGAAAGAAGTATTTTTATTTGGCTAGCCATAACCAAGTGTAACCATGAAGCTGGCTGATCAGAAAACGGTTTTATTACGCTCGTACATATTTGGATTGATTACACTTGTGGTCTGCCGATGCCAAACGTCCCTTAGAAAGACCGATACTCTGTTGTTTAGGTGTAAAGGCTTTTTCCTCTATCATACCTGATACAAATCAAAAAGATAAAATACTTTCTTTTCCCAAAAGAGAAGTTCAGTCAAGTCACACAGACAAAAACTGAAGAAACCCCCCAAAAACAAGAACAAAGAAACAATCGGAGGCCCAAATCTTCATCTCCCCTGCAGAAACTGATGCTACATGGCAGCCGGTCCTGCCTGCCAGCACGCTGCACTGTGAACAACAGCCACACACAGATGAACACACCGACATTTACAGACACAAACAGAATTTCATTCCACAGTTATGCCTCTACACACTCGCACACACTTCTGTTGCTCTCGGACGCTCCCAGGGTTGAACTTCTGCCTCTCCGATCAACCGAAACATCCTTTTGGTGAGAAAGGTAGAGAGGCTTCTTTCCTTTTTCTGTCGTGAGAATAAATATTTTAGATGCTGGCCCGACCAACAACATGTCAGCGTGAGATGGATTGTACTCTAGTGTGTGAGTGTGTGTGTGTGTGTGTGTGTGTGTGTGTGTGTGTGTGTGTGTGTGTGTGTGTGTGTGTGTGTGTGTGTGTGTGTGTGTGTGTGTGTGTGTGTGTGTGTGTGTGTGTGTGTGTGTGTGTGTGTGTGTGTGTGTGTGTGTGCGTGTGTGTGTGTGTGTGTTGGCATGTGGATGTTCACGTGCTTGCAGTCCACCACAGTACCTGGAAGGCTGCAGTAGGAACGAGCTTCTGTTGCTATTTTTGCCGCTCAGGTTCTTTTCTGTTATTCTGCTCACTGTTCTTCTCAGTTGATTAATCGTATGCGCCATAAAATGTCCAATATTTTCAACAGAAATGATGCCGATGTGACGTCCTCAGATTACTTTGTTTTTGTCCAGCCAATAATTAATAATATGATAATATAAAACAGGAAAAACAGCAAATGTTCACATTTAAGGAACTGGCAACAGAATATTTGTCATTTTTGCTCGATAATGATTTTTTCATTGAATTAACGAAATCCATCAACTGACTCATCCTATTAGCATTTTCCGATTTGGTTATATAAACATTAATCAGATACCAAACCGGTGATTAGAAAAGGTGCGTTTTCTTCCTCAAGGAGCCGAATGTTATCGACGTTGACTTTAAATTGTGCTCCAGACACATTCTTCATCATAAAAACTCATTATGTCCTAACTGAGATTTGTTGAAACCCATTTGTAGCCACACATTTCCTCTAAAGGTTAACTCCACTCTGGTCTTGAGTCAGCTAATTATTTGTGTAATATTTCTATCTCCCCGGTGGGATCAATGATACGCTTCATGGTAGATTTCAAAGTGTTCAGTGATTAGCTCCACCGTGGCATTTTAGTCTGTTCCTGTCTTTGAGCCAGGACATTAAAAAAAAAGCTGCATTGGTGACACTGTGGCTGCGTAATGGATTGATTAAACACGGTGTATCATCATCTGTGGGTAGAATCTTACTGAGATCAGTAAACAGAGTATCGTTATCACTGTTTGTATCTACGTGACTGTTTCAACAGAGTGGAAGATAATGTACCGGTTGTTATTTGGCTTCCAGATAACATTGAGCGCTGGTGGCTGATCGGAGACGAAGCACATTCACGAGAGCTTTCCCTCCAACGCTGCAACGTGATAAGACAATCCTTGTATTGTTATTGAGTTTTTGGCGCATAATTGGGGAGGTGATTAGCCAGTCAATTAAAACACATGACCGGAGCACACACGGGCGCCGTAATCCCTCTCATTTCCCATCAAATGTGGTCTTTCATTCAGTGGAATGCTAATCAGCCTCGGTCCCTGTTGCTGAAGGAACAAGCTCAGCTGATTGAGGGTGGATTAAGCCAGGACCGGCCAAGTTAATGATCCTATTAAATCATAGCCTAAACCGTATGAGCATGTTGTGATGATGATGATGATGGTAAACACTCATGAATTCACAATTTGCATGTGCAGGGCAGCGGTGATGGTGATTGACAGGTGCAGCGTGCGTCAGTGTTGAGCAGAGGAGTTTATTCACAGCACTTAACGTGGTTTGTGTGTGTGACGGGCAGCACCGACTGAACCGACTTTGTAAAGGGTCAAGAACTTCATCAAATTGGCACCGAGCTGACATGCCGTGCAGAAGGGATGATGGAGTTTTGTAGGCTAACCCGGAAGTTGGCATCGCCCTGAGTCCCTCGACAAAACGCTTTCAGCACTCCATTCTAGTTTAAACGCTGTAGAAAGTCATGAACAGAAGTTTATGATACTCACTCGTCTTGTTCCACAAATGACACCACATTTTGATTATGATTTCTGTGTAAGTGATTCTTTTGTAGTCTCATTTTGCAGTCTGAAACAAAACATGAACATCTCCTCATTCCAGCAGTTGTACTTACATGTGCAGACGTTTGTGGCTGAAGCAGATTCAACTTGTCAACAGTTGTTGTGTCCTGGTTTGGATTGCAATAGTGTGACCCTGAAACAAGTTCTAAGTTTTTATTTTGTTTGCTTGAGCTCTGTGAAAAATGCCCAGCTAGCTGTTTCCAGTTTCCAGTCTTTATGCAAAGCTAGCTGGATTCAGCTTCATATTTAGCAAACAGACAAAAGAGTGTTATTAAACGTTTCTTATCCTAAGTCTCTCAAGGAGGTGAATAAGCATATATTTCCCAAAATGCTCCTTTTGTTTAATTAAGGGAAACATTTTAGTCTGAACTAGACAGGTTTTTGTTCTCTGTCTGCACTTCTTCCAACCACACGGACAGTTTTTAACAACAACCGCAGCAACTCTGTGAAAGAATGCGATGCATGAGGCCTAACCTGTCCGCTAGTGGTTACATAACACACCTCATCACTCAGTCACTCAGTCATAGGCATGAAAGCAATCACAAACACATGTACACACACACACACACACACACACACACACACACACCCTTCACAGAGACATTCCCTCGGTCCTCTCTCTGTAAAATCTGTTGATTTAGACATGACAGCCGGGCAGCTCTCCATCGTCTATATTTATTCTTCTGTTGATCGTCCCTTTCTTCCCGCCAAGCAGTGGTACATCCACTGCGATAATTACTGGTGCTGGAGCACTTCCACCGACTCGGGTTTGTTCAGCAGCCGACACCTTATGTAACAGAAAATATACCCAGAGATGGGAGAGTGGGGCCGAGGAGGGAATTGGGGTATAAATAGCATTGTTTGTCCTCAGAAATGCAGAAAGAAACACCGCTAACCTCTTTCCTTCTTTTCATGTTCGTGATTATGTGACGAGGTTTGAGAAATCTTCCCCGGGAGTCCACAGCGGGCTGCTTTTGATCCGAAGTACAACTAGTTTTCCATTCCGAAATCACCTTAAGCCTCACATAGATCAAAATCTGTTTCCACTTTTGATGTATTTATTATCATCCAACTAAGTCCATCTAAGTCCAACTCTTCAACCCCTAAACTAAGCTCACCTCGTCTGAGCACCTCGGAGCGGTTCTCTCTCCTCTTTCACTGGGCAGTCGGCCTATTTTTCTTGCACCCCTGTGTCGTCCTGCCCTACTTCTTACTTTCCTTTTTTGAAGTCATGGTGAAGTTTGTGTACCAAGGTGACTGTTGTGCGTCAGCTGACGGGCATTAGCAGGCATCCCTCGTAGCGAGCAGCCACAAAAATATGTCTATGAACCTTAAATGTACCCTGCTCTCCCCTCGCCGTCTGCTCACTCCTCTGTTTTCTTTGTCCCCTTTAGTCTTCTTACTTTCATCGTTCTTCCGGCCTGTGAAGTCTGTTTAACATATTTCAGCCTCAGAATACCTTTCTGTCCTTTAACTGACCTTTGGTCCCGTCTCACCAGGAAGTGGAACTGTGAAATTCCGCCGTCCGTCTTTGGAAATTGTGTAGTTTTGCAGGTGACTACAGCCGGCAAGCAAGTTTGATTGATTGATCGTTAATGGCGGTCGCGTTGATGCAACGCTCAAATGAACAGCAGCGGTCAGTTTGGTTCTATGGATATAAATCTATGCATTAGATCTTTTTTTCATATAGCAACTTGAAGTGAAGGTTGTGCAATTCCATCGGAGTTAAAATTTATTTTGTTGCAACATTTTATAGTTTTGATGTTGATGATTGGATAAACTGTTTATTAGTCACTCCACTGTGTAATCCCTCATCTGTTCCTCTGTGTTGGATCGTCTCCTTCTCACCCCTCACTCCCTTTTTTCTTCTCTCCATCGCTGCTTCTCTGACAGTCCTGCCACTTCAAAGTTATAAAAGAAAGTCAAAGAGAAAATTGCTGGGTTTTTTTCCGGGGATTCAGCAGAAGTGAAAGGGCAGCTTGGACTGAGTGGGAGGTTGAGTCACTGCAGACAGAGAAAGTAAAACTCATTATACTTTTCTTCTCGACTGTTCCTTCACTTGTTAGCGAGCGCTCTGGCCTCTGCTCGTTGTGTGTTCCGATGTGGACGCACTCCACCGCCCGTTCGCTGACCAGTACTTGGTCATGAGAGCGAGAGAGGTCAAGTCACATCTCACATCGATAATTGCGTTCAGATTTTGCCTTTTCGCCCTGATTCTCCGATCACCCAGAACTGAATCACGCAAGAAGCAAAGTCACATCGGATGTTGCCTCGCTGAATCTGCGTTGATCACCACGTGCTCTTTGTCCTCCTCGCTGTTAATGGTTGAGTTATTCCTCGTTCACTCGCTGATTTCATGGTGATGATCTGCAAGCGCCTAATGGTTAAAACTGACCAAAAGTGATGCTACACCCACTTTTGTTTTTATTTGTCAGGTTGCGAGCTATCTGTCTCTGACATCTGATGTGAGAAAATGTGTTTTTTATTTATAACTTGGGTGAACTGCCACTTTAAAAAAAAAAAGAGAAAAGAAAGAAAGCAATTAGCGGGAGCAGTGTGCTCGAGTTCAGTGCGTGTTAGAGGGATGCAGGGGAACAGGGATGTGTCCAGGTCTGCTGCTGAGTGGAGAGAGTCTGCAGCCAAAAGCAGGTTTTATTTTAATAAAGCCAGCAGGGGAGGTGAGAGGAAACAGCCCCCCAGCTCCACCCCTCCACACACACACACACACACACACACACACACACACACACACACACACACACACACACACACACCACAACATATATATGCACAAGCGCCCCCCCACAGTCGCTTGCTCTCTCTCTTTCTCATAGTTTCATCCCTTCAGTTTTCAGCTTGAAATGAATCCCTGCTGCACTCCTCTTCCTCTTCCTCCTGGTTGGCTCATCTGACTGCTGTGTGTACGACTTGTGTGTGTGTGTGTGTGTGTGTGTGTGTGTGTGTGTGTGTGTGTGTGTGTGTGGTGTGTGTGTGTGTGTGTGTGTGTGTGTGTGTGTGTGTGTGTGTGTGCGTTCATGCCCCAGTAAGAAAAAGTGGCGCTCTGTCATTGGAGCTCATATCAGTGTTTGTATCGGTGTCCTTCCTGCTACTTGACTAACCCAACGTGCTGTTTTTTTTTCTTCCCTTTTCAGTCCATCATGGAGCAGTTCAACCCCTGCTTGCGGAACTTCATAGCCATGGGAAAAAGCTATGAGAAGGCGCTCACCAGTGAGTACAACAACCGTTTCTTGTTTTCTTTCCTGTCTTCGTCCTTCTTTCATTCCTCCTGTCCGTCCAGCAGTCCAGGCAGAGGGCCAGCTGACCCGACACTTGGCGCTGCTTTTATATCCTCAATTTAAGTCCAAGAAGAGATGTGTTGTGATGGAGACACAGATATTCAGTAGTTTCTAGTGCTGTTGACGTCTGCATCGAGCCACTCCAGGAACCTTAAACTTGATGTCTGTAAACTAGCTTGTTGCTCTGTTGCAGAAGTGACAGCAGCAACGTCCCCCTGCAGAGACACTCATCCAATATCTTGTGTCCAAGTTAATGTGTTCACTGAAGATCTGTTTCAAATGTTAAAGATTTGCTTATCAGAGATGTTTCTTCCTCTGTGATGACGTCCATGTCCACACGTCTCCGTCCCTCCGACACCGGTTCATTGGTCCTAAATGTCCGCCTCTGCTGTACGTCCTTTGTCATCGCTTTTTGTGGCTTGCACAGATGTGTTTGCATTGTCGTGCGTCTCTGAGAGAGAGAGAGAGAGAGAGACAAAGATGGAGTGATTGAGGTGCACATGCAGCAGTGGCTCAAGGTTAAAGACAAAAGCACTGCAAACGTCTTGAGGGAGCTAAGTGGAGCACAAGCCAATGGGAAGTGGAACAGGAGCAGAATAACGGTGCCCCCCCACGGGGCAGAGGAAACGAGAGCAGACCGAGCCGGTATCCAGGACAAGACGGGGGGGAAAAAATAAAAAAGAGAAAAAAACATGAGACGGAAGAAAAGATAAAGATACATATCCAGAAACACAAGAAGAAATATGTGTCAGAAATAGAAGAATGTCCAGCAGCTTATCAGCGTTTCACGGGCTCTGATTAGTTCTTGCAGTCAGCATTGATTTAGATATTTCATACTTCCAGATTAAAAGCCGGAAACGCTTTTAGCTCGGCCATGTTCATGTCGTCGGATAAGACGAGCCTCCGAGCATGTTGAGCTCATTTATTGATAAGAAAAACCTCCTTTCCACTCGCTGCTTTCATGTCACTCTGCAGGGAGGAGGTTATCGAGATCGCATCATACTTTATTTTTGCAGCGATGGTGCAGCCGTGCTTGGTATGCTGTGTGCACAGTGTTGAGCCGGGCTCTCCTTCTTGTGCCTGGAGGGGAAATGCAGGGAAGACTCTGTAGCCCACAAGACCAATAAAGGAGGCCTCACTCCGGTCTGATAGATAAGGCTAAAAATAGCCCTGCGACTCCCTGAGTGGGGATTACACTTCATCAATGCCAGACAGCGGCACAGCGGTAGGGTTTAGAGTAGAGCAGTGCAGAGCAGGGCTGGGCACCCGGCGAGCAGCTATTGTCACAGGAAGAATACCGGCGCAGCCTCTGGATTTTTAAGTAGAATGGGGGCGTCTGGTTTACACCTCTGGGGACGATGCAGGGAGGAAGCTGACTTGATCTGGTTTGGTTGTTTGAGTGTTTGGGCTTGATTGCACTGGATGTGGGTCGTGTGGTTTTGGATGTGTGGTGCTGCTTAGCCAGAATTATGTTTTTATTCAAATGTTCACTGCATATCATTGCAGCACTGTAGCTGGCAGGAGCTGTGAGGCTGGAAAATACTGTTGGTTTGCAGGACCGAGAGAACATCTGACTGGGGCTGCGTGTGAGAGAGTCGCCCAATAAGCACTGATTTGGTAATTTAGAGGTCAGGAAACATCTAGAATAGGTTAAAACTGGGGTGTGTCACATAGAACTGTAGTTTCAACTGAATAAAAAACATTAGAACAAATAATTATTATGCATTATTTCAAGATAATCTGTCCACTATTTCTTTAACTAGTCTAAAACAAGCAGTTCAAAAGACTTTGAACTCGGTGAAGTTATCAATAAAAACCCCAAATAAAACATGAAGATATTAAATAAGAAACAGGACATTTGGCTCACTGAAAACAGACTTGAAAGAGTCGTATGTCACCTATAAATTGGAAATTGAATTTGGAGAGAGCCATAACTACACAAAAACTTAAACTTTGCTGCCCAAAAATCATGTTTTTTTCTCGCAGGTTATACTTCTGCTGCACGTGTGTGCGGCTTCATGACACCAACTTCTTTCACAGCTCAGTCCTGAGTGCCGTGACACATCAGCTCATCCCACCAGAGAAGTTTAATATCTAATGTTTGAATAACCTCACATTTTCTAGGTGAGTGTGACGTGCGTTAGCTTGGTATCCTCCTCTTCTGTGCCTATAAGACATCTGTCTGCAGCAGCACCCAGATGGTTGAAGCTGTTGTGAATCCAAACCGTGCTCTCCTGTCACTGCAACAACACGATTGGCTGATATGGGGCCAGATATGAGTTATTCAACCAATCATCTCTGGCCTTACAGACGTTTCAATTCAAAACACAAGTCATACACTGGTGAGGGGCTTCAATATGTAGACTGCATAGGCTTCAGATTAGTGGACGACTACTTTACCTACCTGTAGCTGCCTACCTGATATTCCCAGACAGTCCGGCGTGTTTGGGTTGGTAAGGCTGTAAGAAATGGACATATACTACCTGATGTTTAGTTCAGTTTGGGCCCAGATGTCCTGCAAACCATCAAATCGGTGCATATTGGACGGTGAAGAGGGAGGTGATGTGACTGATGTTGCTGAAGACTTGATTTGGTGGGAATGAAGATGGAGAACACCAATCCCAGCTGATTCAGATCTGTTTTCTTGTTTGTGTTTCATCCACACTGATGCTCTCCGCTCTCTATTGGCTTTATGTCACCGTTCTGATCCTCTCGACAGGCAGACACTACTTCTTCTTCCTTTCCTCACATACCCTCCTCACCTCCCTGACGCTTTTTCAGCTGACAGACAAGCAGAGCATCCCCCCCCAAAGCTAAACCTGCCTCACCTGGCCCGCTCTCCTCCCAGCTGGGATTTCTCCAGACATCGATTAAATTAGCTGTGCTCATCCAGCCGCCTTAGCCTCACCTCCATCCCCGTGCTCTCTCGCATTCTTATATCCCACCAAGGCTTAACTCAAGCGAGGTTCAGGAGAAGCCAGTAAAGGGTCCCGGCTTGTCACTGTGTCAAAGCTTACTGCGGCGGTTTGCACCGCGGTGTAGAGATTTACTGGCTTCTATCTCAGTCTGTGGTTTTGATAAAGAAGTGAAAGCAGGACAGTTTCAGAAGTTGTCTCAGAATGTTCCCACAGAAGGAACGAAAAAGTTAAATATGTTTAGTGATTGAGCAACCGGACGCCGTCTTTGTTTGTTTTTTTCAGGACAATAACTCACACAGCAGCGAGCACGTCACGAAAACAACTACGACTAGAATAGATTTACATTGTTCTCCATGTGGAGATATAAATACACTGTCATTTCCCTTCTCTCTCTGGGGGATTCTGCATGAGCGTCCTCTGGCAGTTCAAAGCACCAGCACCCATCAACATGACGGCTCCGTAATAAAACTCAGCCCTCATCCATATGTATCTCCCGACTGGACATGCGTCCTCTGTCATCATGGCTGTCAGTCCCTGTGTGGCTAACCACCGACCTGCTTTAATTCACCGTCACTGCTGCTTGAGGCCATCTTGTCCCCGTTGTTAAGGCCTGAGTCACCGTTAGGACTCAGCCAGCATCCTCGGCTCGTGTGATGATGAACCGCTGAGGACAGCAGCTGACATACAGCATTAGAACTGCAGCGTGCTTTGACATCATCGCCATGGAAGTTGGAGTTGTTCAGATGGTTTGTTAAGCACTTTAAAGATTCAGTTCATCCAAATTACGAAACAACATTTTTCTACTTATCTAACCACGTAGATACTGAAATGGGATTTTTATTAAACTCAATTCACCTCAAGGGTTTGTTGCTATGGTTGAGGTTTGATTGCATTTTATCAAATTTACTCACTCCCAGTGTTGAATCTGTGAGTGAGTGCCTGTGGGCATCACAGTTTTAGGTTGAACTGTTATTCATAATATCAAAATATCGATTTGATCTAGATGAGAATATACTGGGAGATTTGATTTACTGAAACTGATGTGACGTAGTCGGACAGATTATTACACCAAGAAGAATCATTATTACTCGGCTGGTCAACTCATAGTTGTGTAGTGGATCTGTTCAGACAGACGGCAGCGCTGCGTTCTTCAATAAACATGATTGACACTGTGATAACCTTCCACATTCTGTCTTATAGAAAAACGATGTGCATTGATGAGAAGCCGTCAAAATCATGGATCTGTTACTCAAACTGGACTTGAAGCATATTTCACCGGCTCACTGTAATTTATTAGTTTGAACTCCTGCAAACTATCCTGCAGACGGCAGCTCACTGCTGTTTGTAGACAATATATTCTATAAATGCGATAAACAATATTATTGTAACTTTATGACCATTTTAAGCTGCTGATATAATGGAACAATGATGCAGGTACAAACTCGGTAACAGCAGTACACTAAATATTCAGATATTGGAGTTATATGTGACTATAAAATACTAACTTAATAAAATAAATACATTTAAGCAACCAAAACGATAAATAAAATGTGAATGATAGGTGAAAGACCTACCTACTTATTTTGGCATCATGTGGCTGAAAATGTAGGCGGAGTAAATCAAAACTCAAATAAACGCAGTCGGCAAAAAAGATCGAAAATAAGATTGATGAGAAACGATACGTATGGAATTATGTTGATGGGCCTCTGGACTTTTCACTACCGTGAAGTTTGATCCAAAATAAAAAACAAAAACCAAATCATTATTGTCTTATGCAAATAAGTGTCAGAAATGATAAGAAACAGTTTTAATGGGTAGATACCTGTATGGGCAAGTATGAAAAATGTTGTCTCTGTAATTTGTGCTGATCAATCCATTGACAGGACTCAGTTTGTGCTGACGACAGGGTTTCCGCTTGTCCCTGGTTGTGCTTGAGATAAGTCTCTATAGCTTTATCTCTGTTCCCTGTAGTTGCCTCCATAGAGCTTTTTCTTTTCCTGCCTGGTCTCCATTTCCGCCTGTCGCTCTTTATTTCCCATGCCCAACCTTACCTCTCTGGGGGGCGGGGGCTGTAGGGGAGGGTTGCAGAGCTGAACAAGACATCTATTTCAACTCCGCACCCTTGATCTGATGCCCAATGCTTCCATGTTTCCAGGTGTCACATATGCTGCAAAGGGCTACTTCGACGCTCTGGTGCGGATGGGCGAGATGGCCAGCGAAAGTCAAGGCTCTAAGGATCTTGGTGAGTCCTTGTAGTGGCTGTAGCGCCCCTGGTGGGGTGGAGGGGGGATGCACAAGCAGATGGTGAATGGGATGGCCTCGTGTTGTAGAGCAGAAGCAGCTGATGACCAACGTCAAACTGTACACACACACACACACACACACACACACACACACACACACACACACACACACACACACAGCCATTTTCCAATAAGTCAGTGTTTAATCCTAACAGACTTTGTCTTCGTGCAGTGTGGAGATGATTTGATGCATTATTACTCCCGAGTCATTTAATCAAACACATTTAATTTGGGAAGAATTAATTCTATACATGTGTCACAGCGTGCCCGTTTGGTTAATCTCTTGTTTCTCTCACATTCAGGAAAGATAAAGGCTCTCCAGTTGCTTTTATGTAGCACCGCTGTGAGCAAATAATCAACTCACAAATGTGTCTGGCATTTATTATTCACAAAAGCACACATGGCGAGATGGATTGGCTCCTTATTCACAATAAGCCTTCACTATATTTACTGCGTTAATGAAAAATCTTCCCGTTCCACTGCTGCTTCCAGCAGGAAGTGTGCAACAATTTCCCCGGCTTGCTCAGCTCTCACTCAGCGTGTTGGATCAGCCCTGGTTCTGCTCATCATGGACCTACTTTTAATCATAATTTGCATAGGCGAGCACTAAAGGCCCATTTCTAGTGGATGCACAGGTAGGAAAAATGACAGTATATGTAGCAGGACAGGCCAATTGCTGCACTCTGTGCAAAGTTGTGTCATAGTTGTAGACCCGGTCACATGCCGGGGAGTGTGACGAGTCTGCGTTAGCCCTGCATCACTGCATCCTCTTCGTTCCTTTATCCTGATGCGACTTAAGATAGCAGGCGTGGACGGGAGAAGTGTAGGAGAGGGAGGATGGAGGGTAAAGCAGCGACGTGCAGGGGAGAGTGTGGAGGATATAAAAGCAGCGTTCATTATTCATGTGGAGACCTTGTTTTGGTGCTTCCTCGCACTTCTTCTGGAGCTTCATCATTTCATTTTTCCTCCTTGTGTCCTCTTTGAGTAAATACTCAGTTGAGCTTGAGTGGCCACTCTAATTTTAAATAGTGAGAAGCTCATTATATTCAGCTTCAAGGCTTTAATTTGTAAACTGATCTCATTCAAACCACTTTAAGAATGAGCACTCATTAAAAACAACATTAGAGTGTAAATGAAGTCCCGTGGAAGATCAAGATCGTTTGGACATTTACATAAACACTTTGTCTTTGGAAAAGTTCTGCTCTGAAAAAATTAACTGTGTGTTCATAAATAAAAATTACCTGTGTGATAAAGCACAGTGTGTACATCTAATTATGTAGTGTGTATTTTCACTTTCAGCGTTCAGCATGCTTACAAAAAAATCTGACGTTTTGCGCAACACCTTGAAAATCCCATCATCCATCTGTACATCCCCATTTCCATCAGCTTGGTTGCTTTGCTGTTTTGTCTTCCATGTTTCTGTCTGACATGACTGTTGCTTTATGTCTGCACGCATGTTTTGGGGTCTCCTGTTTTGTCTTCCTTTTCGATTCCCTCCTCTGGCAGCCTAACCATGACTCAGCAGCCCACATTTACGCAGCAGATCCTCCCTCTGCCTCCAGTCAAATGACAGACTAGGCCGAGCAGAATGGATTGATGCCGTCTCCACGTATCAGCAGGGCTCAGAGCAGCTGAGGTCTGTGCAGACTGAAGGGGGAATTGCTCCGACGACACTTATTGCTTTGTGGATGCTTTAGCATATTCCATTACTCATGTTGAGCCTCACGGCTTCAGTAAATTATCTGAGAAAACGCAAAGAGAGTGAAAAATGTAGTTTGAGGAGGATTATTAAATTTTAACTTCAGGTTGTCTATAATGTCAGCCTGTAGGACTGTAATCAGTCATGTGCATAAAAGCTCTGCCACATTAATCCATGGATGGAGTGCTGGTTTATTGGGAGGGTCATGTGATGGTGGGGAGCTTCAGCACAGTGAAGAATAACTCAGGAGATCACAACTGAAGCCGTTCTTTTGTAGGAAAGACATTATTTTCCAATTTCCCAATCCCAAAGAGGTGATTTAAACTATTTTCCTCATCAGGCAGATTAGTTGAGTACGTTTACATGCACACCAAGATGTAAAAGTGCCAGTGAGCAATATGAGAGAATACCATATGCCTGGTGTAACACAATCAGCTAAGAAGAAGAAGAAGAAGAAGAAGAAGCTGTCACCTCTTTTCTTTTCTGCTTCAGGCCATCTGTGCGCTGCCGAGCCAGCAGTTAGACTGACGTACAGACACATTGTCTGGTCCTCAAGAGAAACACGTCATCTTTAAAAAGTTTTTATGAAAGTTTCTACTTTTTACAGAAAAGGAAAAAGTGGATATCAGCGGGTTTATGTGCAAATGTTCCGGCGCTGACCTTTTCAAGAAGGTGGATAAAGCCATTAAAGCGTGAGGCTGTTTGTTTATGTGTGCGGCTGCACAGTGGAATGTCCATTTTCATTAGCCAGTAAACAGCGTGGTAGGGATATTGTCTCCTTCTGAATAAGGGGCAAAACCTGAAATATTATGTGCATATCAATGAAGTCACTGGTGTTATAAAGTAAGCAGCGTCCTGTAACCTGTTGCTGCAGGATAATGAGAGGCGGAGTCAGGATATCTGTGTGTTGTGCTCGTGAAGAAGTCAGAGGAAAGAATGAATGCTGTTGCTTTGACGAACGGTGAAGTGAAAAAGTTCTCAAGCCGTGCTCGCTTATTAATTAGTAGATAAGAAGGATTGTGCAGTTGGTTGTGTGTGTGTGTGTGTGTGTGTGTGAACACAATGTGTGTTTGTGTGTGGCTGAATGTTTTGCTCAGCTGGCACGTGTCTCTAACTGTGACCAGAGCTAAGACCACAGATAAGTGTGTGTGTGTGTGTGTGTGTGTGTGTGTGTGTGTGTGTGTTTGTCAGGGATAATCACTCACCCAGAGCTTTACCTCGCACTTCATAATTGATGAGGACTGAAGGCGGGCTTGTAAAATCGGCCAACCTGTAATTGTGTATTTAATTGGGTTTTTGTTGCGGGGGGAAACGTCCGGGCGCGACGCTGCTGAATTAACAGGGACCGGACTTTAAACCGCTTGAACCCTCTGAGGTGACGGGGGCCTTTCAGCCAGAATTCACTCCGACTGTACTCGCTGAAACAATGTAATTAATCAGAGTATTAGGATGAACGGCAGCTAATGGCATTAGCACATGAACAGAGGATGTGGGGCTGCACGTGACAGGGCGAAATTAACCGAGGGCTTATAGTTGGGTGTGAGAAATTGAGCTCGATGGAGAAAATGAAGAACATTATGTCGAGCGGAGAAGCTTCTTTTTCTGCTCGAAGGAAAGTTTAAAAACTGTCCTGAAAAAAAAAAACAAGCAATTAATTCTGTTGTAATTGTTTTAGCGTGAAGGTTTAATACATTATAGATTACTTTAGGTGGAGTCATGAATTTAATTTTGAAGGCCGGGATTAATTATGTTGAGTATTAATTTTGGGGCCGTGTAGTAATTTGCAGTGAAGTAGATCGATGCTCTTCCGTGTGACTGAGTCAGGAGATTATAGCCGCGTGCTTCCTGCCCTGCAGGAACATAGTGAACATATCTGCAGAGGTACGTAAGACAACTGTTCAAACAGCAAACAGGAAGATCAACCTGCTGCTGCCTCCCAGGTTCATGATGGGGCAGAGGATCCACGTGGTTTAGATTTGGGTCTGACATGTTTTTGCCTCAGACTGAATCCTGTTTTACATTCTTATGTTTATTATTTCAGTATAATAATATGTAGAAATCTAACCCAGTTTACTTGTTAACATATTATAGGGTGTTAAAGATAAACATTGGTCATAAATTATGGGATTTGTTGTATTTCCTTCTTGGTTAAGTCCAATAATTAAAGATCATTGTCACCATGGAGGCTTGTTGAGGAGCCTGAAGCTAACGTGGATGTTTGAAGACCGTCTGTGATGGAAAGCTTGCATCAACAGATAAATATTGCAGCTTGGAGGGTGCAGACTCTTGTTCAAAAGGCAAAGACTGTTTTGTATCTTGTTGACTGTTTACAGGTTCACACTCGTTTCACTTGTTGTTAGAGTCGATTAATCAGTTAGTTGTTTGGTCTATAAAGTTTCCTAAAGCCCGAGATGTCCCCACATGTCTTGTTTTGTCCACAACCTCAATATATTCAGCTTCCTGTCTTCAGAGGATGAAAGAAACCAGAATATGTTCACATTTAAGAAGCTGGAGTCAGAGCATCACTTGAACTGATTAATCCATTCTTAAAATAGCTGGGGATTAATTAAAAAACTTGACAACGTAGCGATTAATTGATTAATCGCTGCAGCTGTAGTTGATGCACAGGTGAAAGCTCCATGGTTCCTCACTTCACCCCAATCTAAATGCATGTTCTGTTTGATAACTGATATCTGGTTTAACCCCAGATGTCAGTAAACAAACAGCAGGAGAAGTTTATCACATGCAGATGTTCTCGGCTGCCCTCTGGAAAAGCTTCTCGTGAGTGATTATAGCCTTTCATTTTCCCAGGGACACTGTGGTGATCCGGTGTGTCACTTTAGAAACGGGGGAACAGTTTAATGGTAGATTTCAGCTGCCTTCACACACACAAGCACACACACACACTCACATATACACATACTACTCATACTATACTGTACAAGTACACAATGGTAACACCCTCACATGCCAGAGCAGGCGGCGCTCAAACTGAGTAATTAGGACAAAGAAACGACGTTACATGATAATTATCCACTTTTGTAGCTCAAAATAAGCTGACTCACGTGTCCTCATGGGGACACTTGCTTAGGAGAGAGAGGTGTTGTTTATCACAGGAAGAGGAAATGATGCGTCTCTCTGTTTCATTCAGTTATTCTTAATTTACATGATGCTGTCAGAGTTTGAACCACTGCTCTGCTGCATGACTCCCTGCGTGGAGAGACGAGATACTCCACGCCTGCAGTGTGGAGTGATCATCCCACTCATCCTCTCCTCTTTCACTATATAGCTCTCTGTGTCTGCGAACGCCCCCGCGCTGATGTGGGAGCTCAGGCAGCCCTGGGAGAACACGCCGACTCTGCACACGTTTCTAAAAATAGATGAAACGAAACGCCTCGACCGCGAGCCGCTTTGTAAGGAGGAGGAGAGACGGAGTACGATGCTCGAGCCGCAGCCCAAAGATGGTGTGTCGGTGATGTCACTACGCTGAGAACACCGTCGTCTTTCTTCCGTATACTAAATATGGACATGATTGTGTGAAAAAACATAGGAAGCTCCTGCAGTTCCGGTTCTCCTCTCTGACCATATAAGGGCTCTTCCATTCAGATGCAGATTTGGGCAGAGGTGGTTCTCACTCAGGTCTGCACTCAAACCTTAAAGAAGCACAGGCACAAAGGAAAACTAAGATTTTGACTTCGCTTTATATAATTTTTTGGGTTGTGTTATGGATTTCAAGTCAGTAGATCATAGATCCGAGGCTCCATCACATTATACATGTATGCATATGGACTGTATATCTCCATCTGTGACATCCAGCTGTTGCTTTTCATCCATTACTCTTAACGGGAAATGTATATTAAAGGCTGCACAATTAAACAAAAAATGATCGAAATTTTAATGTGGCCAAGTGCAATATCCAAATCTCTTTTTGATAAAGGTAAAATCTGTGACAAAACAGCATTATAATAAAGCATGTAGAGCTGCAGAGATGATCTGACCTTCAAATCTTGTTCTCAAGATGTAAGAAAACAAAACTACGTGGTGGATAAATGTCACATCATCGTGGTTTCAACAGCATGTTTTTCGTTCAAAGGAGAATTATGATGCAAAAATAATCATTCCCACTAACAATAAATCATATGGTGATCAAAATACATGTCAAAAAACATTTGAAGTATTAATTTTCTTGTTCCATATCGTGCAGGCTAATTTATAATGTAGAAGAAAAGAAAGGAGAGATCTTTGATGAAACATTTACCCGATCAGGACAGTCAAACTGAGATTATTCAAGAGGGTCCTGGAAGAAAAATAAAATAAAATGGATAAGAAAAATAAAAATCGAAAATTATAAATCAAATTGTCAGAACTGATCCATTTAATTTCAGCTGATCTTTAACTATTTTTCTTGAGGAAATGCTTCGGAAAAAATACAGAATATCTGCGAGTATACACCGATACCAATCTGTAAAAAGTCAGTATAATATTGTCCAACTAATACATCAGTTGGGCTCTTACCCAAAATGTTTTTAACTACACTGTTGCTTATTTCAGTCAATAATCAAAAGAAATACTTATAGTATCCCAGATCTTTTAGTTATTAGAAGACAACCATTGCGAGATCTAAACACACCTGATGGATTTTCAGCTGCAGCCCAGCGAGATATTTCATGCTAGCTGTGACCACGAGCTGATTAACATCCACATATTTTATCCTCCCACTTTTCTCTAAGATTACATTTTCCTTCCGTCCCTCTCCTCATCTAACTCTCATCATTCTCTCGGAGGTTCCCGTTGCCGAGGGGGCTGCAAACGCTTTAGCATAACACCCATCTCATTAAAACAATTTAAGGTTAATTCACATGGCCAGATTTGAGGTCCGGGAAACAATTACCCTCTGGTTAATTAATTCATGAGGAACAGGATTCAAAAGAGTGTATCGGCCTTCAAGGCATATTCCTCCACTCCAGCAGACATACTGTCATGGCAGGCTTTCACAAATGGGAACAAGGCTCGAATACAAGCGGTGATATCACAGACTAAAGTGGGCAGCAGCAGGGGAGGAAGTTATTCTGCTGGGTCAGAAATACAAAATTTCATTCCTGTGGTTTAAAATTCATCAGCGGATTCTACTGTATAATTTTCTTCCCATTTGTCTTTCAAGTAATTATACTTCTGTCTGGTAGAGGAGTGTTTGAAATCACCCCTCATGCTGCACATTTGAAAAGGCGGCCGCAGAAATATGAACACTTGCTCCTGGAAGCTGAGGTAAACAAAACCAGAAGATGAAAGCAATAATAAAGAGGACGGAGGAGCAGCGTCCTCAGCGACGGGCTGTTTTTATTGCTGAGTCACAGAGCATCTCTAAAATTCTACCTGCAATATTCGCTTTTTGTTTTCCCTCCAACTGTGTCTCGCTTGAAACCTCGCGCTCCTCTACGTTTGAGGAACGGGTGACCTCGCTGTGACCCTCGTTTCTCTGAGCTAGCACAGGCTGAATTTCCCCTGAGCTTCAACCCCGATCTGAATTCAGCCGGCGTTCACTCTGCATAGAGGAGAAACTGCAGCGAGAGCACTCTCTCAAAACATTTTCCTTTTACCCCCGCCTTGTCATCTCGCCATCTCTCAGTGTAATAGCTCTCCCACTCCCACGCACATTATCCTACAGGGGACGGTTTCTTCTGCTGTTGTCAACTAGGAGAAGACTGATTGTTGCATCTTGACTCATCGGTTGATGACTAGTCTGTAAATAAAGTCCAACCTGAGGGATAATACCAGAGTTAATAGAGTTACATAACGGTGAGTGATCGGTGATGTGCTGTCACTCTACAGGAGACTTTATTTTCATCTGCGTGTTTCAAGTTTCATCTCAGGATGGATGGAAAACTTTGAATGAGCCATGTGAGTATTTATCTCCAGGAGCTGAGGCAAAACGACGAAGGGCACCTTTTTTCTGAGCAGTGTTAGGATGTGATTTTGCCCTGAAGGCTGCAGTAATGAGGTTACCACCGGCACTTTTGGACCAATCACGGGGGCAGTTGAGCCAATCTGATGGGCAATTGGGTAATCTTGAAGTGCAGTTGTGCCTGCAGCATGGACCCAAGAGGGGCAAGTTGTCTGACCAGAGGGGAACATTGATAAGTGGCTTTTTGAACAGCAGGTGCCTGAAGTGTGAGAGAGGTAGCTGGGCCAAGCGAGGGGCTACGAGAGCCACCAAGAGGGCCCGTTTGGCCACAGACGGGCCTCCCAGAGAAGTTATTTGGCCGACAGGGATGTAAGCTGCTGGCAGTCGATGCTAGTGGGGCACCAGGGCTGAAATAGAGGGACAGGTGTGCTGACCAGAAGGATATATGTCCCATCAGCAAACACAGTCAGGCATTAAGGCAGAATTGAAAACATGCAAGAGGCCCATCGTACTGAAGTCAGCTCTCCTGCCGTGAACGTGAGTTTCAGGCCTCCACTCGTCATTTAATTTAATTTCTATCTGGGGTCAACTCACCATTTAATTACCAAAACCCAAGTGACCAATCTTAATTGGGAAACATTAGCTGTCCGTCTGCACGTCATCAGAACCACTGTACCAATTTAGCTTTCCTTTACTGTCGCTGCCCTTTGAGAAAGTCCTTGTCCTCGAGTCACCTCAGAAAGTGAAGGACAGGAAGGAACGAGAGACACGTAATGAAGGGAGACACGCCGAAAGATAGAGGAGGGCCAGACAGAGAGCGATGTGTTCCCGGCTCATTAGCAGCCTTCAGGCGGTTCTGGTCAGATCAAAACCTCGCTGTCTGCCGAGCACATAGACACGAGTACCTGCGCTTTGATCACCTCCACCGCCACTCGTTAATACATCCCACAGCAGCTGTCTTTGCTTTTCTTCTGCCTTTTTGTTTCATACGTCTGTCTCGAGTGTCACATTCATCAGAGCTTTCTTGTCAACGTTAAGCCGCGTGTCTTTTTTGAGCGCCAGCTAAGTTAGAGAAAGTGATCATGGAGGGATGGTGTGGCGTTTGATTAAGCAAATCAATGTAATAGGCTGTTAATGTGGCTTTAATAACGTGTTAGGCTCTATAAAATGTCCTTGAGGCGTCGCATTGTCCTTGATGTGGGGATTCAGCCAAATGGTGACTTAATGATGCTGATAATAATGTGAAGTACACGCTCTGATCCGAGGCACTGCAGCGTTAAATATGCTACCAAACATCCAGACCACACACACGCACGCACGCACGCACGCACACACACACACACACACAAATATAAATACTGATCCAGACATTTTTAGAAGACAAAATCTAGAGAGAACACGCAGGAAAAGACGACAGGTTGTCAAAATCTTTTTCATGATCTTTTTCTCCGCCTGTTCTTGTGGGAGTCCCGGCTTATTAAATTAAAGACAGAACACGGCACCACTTGTCAACTTCGTGTCACATAAGTGTGAAGCTGTCAGTGAATCCTCACACACTTTTGTGTTTGCCGTTTAAAAACAATGCGTCTTCTTTTTGTTCAAGAAGTGATTCATTTACAGCCTGATTTAGAAAACATATCCACCTTTTTATGACTCGATGTGCGAACTGCATAGAGACAAACGACGGCGCGGGTTGGACCAGGTGATGGATCACTTGGAGAAAACCGTTTTATAAAAAATCTTTATTTGCTGTTCTCCCAGCGTGGGATCCAATTAGAGGCCAGAAATGAAGAGTTAGAGGAGATGCTGGGGCTCAAATTGACCAGCTGAGCTCCATGTGTGTTCTTCAAAATACAAAAAAGCTATCAGATTGTATCTCTGTCGTTCTCCTCGTGCCCTCCATCCCTCCTCCCATCCCTCCATCCCTCCTCCCATCCCTCCTTCCCTTGCTTCCAGCTTGCTGTTTCGGATAATCAGTCTCCATTTTTGCGCTCCATCAGCCGCCCTGTAATGATTATGTATCGCTAGTCATTCCTATCGATCTTCTGCAGGCAGATTCCTTTTTAAAAGGATTCATTTTTCTTTTCAACACACTGCAGGAGCAAAGATATCAAATAGAGCCCAGTTGTGACATGACATGCTTACAAGTGTGTCATGAGATTGGAAGGATTTGTGCTGTTATAGTAATTTATTACTGGGAACATGACAGCGTGGTTAGTTTAAACATTTGAGCCTCGACAGCTGCAGGTTTGCAGATTATATTCTTTCATGCAGATGCTGAAAATGTTGATAAATTGCTTTTGTAACTACAACAAAACTCGTCATTGTCAAAAGTCACTCTGTAGTCAAGTAGATGCTCAAAATGTAAATTGTGTTTGCTGTAGTGGAAACGCGTGCACGTCGCCGGGTTGCCGCAGCCGGCATTTAGAGAAATTAAACGCCCAGAAGAGCGCAACAATAACAGTGTCAATCAGGAGGCTTTGAGGAGGACAAATCTCCCTGCAGCACCTTGTACTCCTCCACTGCAGCTTTCTGGGGATTAGAGTTGCTTGTGTTTGCTTTCAGGCTCTTATAATACAGTTCCCTGCAGAGACGCACACTACATAAAACACCTTCCCTCCATATGGCCATTAACTGTGGTTCCCTCTCTCACCCTCTGTTGTGCCCAGGAGTCACATGGAGAGTGGCTGGGGTAATAAACCCAGATGTGAGCGCTGCCCCTGGGTTAGCCACACTGAGTAATGGGGCTGCAGTCAGAGCTGCTCAACACACACACACTGTACATGTATGAGCGCTGACATTAGGGTGGTTCGGATACTGAAGGCAGTGTTGGAAATGTCTCCAATACGGCTGGAATCTGTATCAGCGAATTCTTGATTCTATGCACCGATCCAATAGCAAGTGATTTATTCTTTAGGAACTTTTTTTAGAAGCATCGATCACTCATTGTTTGATAGCTGTCAGGGTTTTAAAGAATTATGAGCTGCAATTTTGTTTTGTTCAGATTGAACTTTACCCCAGTGTGGGCTGATAAACAAGCCGTAATTCTCTGAGCTGTATTTTGGAAGCTGTTTTTAGGTGCTTACCTAATTTCTCTCCACGTGTGACTTAAACCTCTAATACTCACAAGATCCATCATTAAGTCTAAGATGCAAACAATAATATGCCTTCTTTTGCTTAACTGGGTTGCACATTTTGCTAGTTTGCCAGATGCACACGGTCACGAACTCAAAGAAATCCTGTCTTTAGTTTCCATTATTATTTTCTTAGGAAAAGAAAAGAAGTCCTGCTGCAGTTGTTGGGACGCTTCACCATCAAACTGCAAAATATTCCGTAGACAAAAGTGGCATTTTGTGTGTTATTTTCGTGATCCGGACCCATGCACTCTGGTGGCGGACAACAATATGCTTTACTCCCCTGTAAGCCTCAGATGTTGTGATCTGCTCTGATTATCGGTAAGCTGCTTAGTTCTGGCGCGTAGAAGTCCAGTATTTCACAACGCAAGGTGGAGAGGTTTTTTGGATTAGATGGGTGCAACGAAACTAGAACATCCAGGAATTTGAGGATCTTCCAGTTGAAGACAAAGTCATCTGCTCAGGACGTTCCGACACAGACGCCCTGAGACCTGCTGTCACAGCAGGATCTCTTAATGAACAATGATTGTAAAAGATGAATCAACTTTATCACAACTCGGATCACATCTCTGTAGTTTTGGCTGGAATTTGCACAACAAAAAATTTGGTAACACCCTAAAAAAAAAGCCAGGCAGATGTAGAGAAATGAAGTTAGATGCTCTGTGTTTCCATGGAGAGTATTGTTATAATAACTGGTAGAAACGATGTCTAAACTATAAAAATAAGACCGAACAAGATTTATATTATAAATCATGTTTTGGCTGCAGCAGCTGGTGGCAGGGTGACCTCTCATTGACCATCTGCTCTGCTGAAGTGTGAAGTGAAGAGACAGTGGTGCTCTCACTGTGCTGAACCCTGACCTGCCTGAGGAGAAGAACAAGGGAGACGACAGTTCCCCCGCAGAGATCAATGAAGGACAACCTTAATTAGTCTTCAGATGCACACATCTGTTATAAAAGCCAGAAATAATGACCAAGGCTCCGTTTTTTTATGGAAGCAAGCATCTTGTGAAGTGTAGTTAATCCTACGGCTATATTTCATTCCCAGCTGAGCGGCCTCACATCGGCAGAGCAGGAGTGTCGCTGTCTGTCTGTACAGGAAGTGACCTGTAGAGGGAGCGTTCACAGTGCAGGGAGACAAAGAAAGACTGATCTATAAAGTGTGTGTGTGTGTGTGTGTGTGTGTGTGAGGCTTGTCGTGGTAGTCGGTCTTTTTCCAATGTTGCGTGTTGTTTTCGGACATACACTAGTTACGTTACATTACTCCCTCCGTTGTTTTGTCTTTGTTAATCAATACTTAGTCGGACGATGGCTGCTACGACTACAAACTGGAAGTGTCTGCTCTCTACAAGTACAGCAGCAGAGTGGCAGGAAGTCACACAACAAGAGTCAGGAGAGATGACCAACAAGATGATAGCAGCTATTTGGCAAAATGTCTGATTGTAACTCAGTGCTAACAGGGAATTTAATAATGTTAATGAGGGTAAAGGAGTGAGGATTTGGAGCGCAGCCTGTTGCCTGCAGCTCTTCAACCAGCAGCTTGTTCTTCTTGTTCCATTACTCCCACAGACTGAGATTTTAGCAGGGAGAAGGTTTATATGAACCCGTTTGCTGTCAACAAATGCAGAAAATGATGTTCTGATAAACGTTAGCGGTTGACTTTTATTATGAAGTCGTGACAGGAAATGCAACTTGTGTTTTGACAGTAAAATGCTCCTAATGTGACACTGAGCAGCAGGAAATCTTCTGTTTGCGTTAGCAGTACCTTAATACAGCGCTCCACAGATGGTGAGCATCTTTTTATTGTTTTCTCACGCAAAATGTCCAACACATGGTTTTGTCATGTTAATTAACCAGTGGCACAAGTTTAGGGCTTTTCACAACATTCAGAAATACAAAGTTGAGTTTTATTTTGGAAAGAAATGAGTAATATAGGAAGTAAACCTAACTGAAAGGGATGAAAATGAAAGTAATAAAACATATAAACATGAAAGATAATCTGTTTTCTGCGGACCAATATCAGATGGATTCCACCGTCTCTTAAAGTTAAGTAGTCCGATGCACCTCTGAGGCCGAGATCAACATCTGTGTAATTGTGTGTTGCTGTAGCCTGTCGATGGCCGCGGGCTGTTTATTAATGGATGGGATGGAGTGTGTGTTGGGCGCCCTCCAAGAATCAAAGGAGAGTTTTGAAAGTACACGCCAGAGCATTTATCTGCCTCGCTGCTCCTAATGCCCTGTCCTGCTGCAGTCAAACACTTCTACAGTGTTAAAGCTGTCACTGCATTTTCATAAGCAGATGGGCGACTATAAAATGGGATGGTGTGTCGGAGATGAGAGTGTGTGTGCGACTCGTCTCTGCCCAGTTCACTGGGGCAGTAAATCACAAAACAATCTATCAGTTCTTTGGAACTCTACGTATATCGGTACGATTTCAGTTCAGTTCATTTTGCGGGCCTGTTGATCAATATGACATGATGTCATCTGTGTATTTAGTCACTTACATGAGAAGCTGCCGCCTCTTTCTCTCAGTATGGCATCTTACATTGCATAAATTAGCCTAGTAGCTAGCAGACACGTCCTTAGATGGACAAGCTGATGCAGACGTGCCATGGGAATTTCAAAATAAAGGCATGACCTAAAGATGATGATAGAGATGTTTCACTTTGCATCGACTATATTACATTTTTAAGCATTAAATGGATGTATCAAGCCAGATCAATAGATCATTACACTCCTTCAGTTAACCACAATGTGTACTGTGTATACCTGTCCTCCAGTCGAAGCAGTACTTTGAATCTTGAAATATTGGCAATAAAATATACTAAAATATTAAAAGTAAATGAGAGCAAGATGCAAAGTGTTGCAAAGACGTAAGAGAAGAGGAAAGGACAGAAGGAAGCACACAAGGAAGGAAGGAAAGTGAGAATGAAGGAAGAGAGAAATGAAGAAAGAAGCAAAGAGGATAAAGCAAACATTTTATGGAAGAACTCAAGAAGTGGATTTAACTTTGAGGTGCTTGTACTTAACTTGAGTAAATACACTTCATTCCCACCTCTGCCCCCCACCTCCTGCTCCGACCTTTTCCTAAATCCCTTCTCCCCCAACTGAGTCCCGTCTGCATGACCACAGCACTTCCATTAAGCCCATTAATCCTGTCAGGCAGCCCACTCTCACCGTGTCCCCTCCACCAGCACCCACCGCCCACACACCACCTCCATATCACAGCAGCATACATTATCTGATGCCAGCATACATTATACAGGAGGTGGATGAGTGCCGTTGCTGCATATTAGTGGACTCATTGAGAGTTAATTGGCTCTTAGTGCCTCGTGGTGCTGCAGCTGTACAACATTGAACAGGTACTTTCAGGACTGTACCCAGATCTGTTTGTCAATGTATGTATTTATTCTAGTTATATGTTGGAGCCTGACTGACAAACTGATCAGAAATCTGTCCTGTTGTCGTCTCACCACAGATATTCTGTCAGTGTTTCACTAAATGTTGCTGCAATAAGAAATTAAATGTTTTAGATAAGTTTCATTTGTCTTTTATATATATAAGGCTGTTATATATCTATAATGTACGGAAGAGGATTAGGGCCACACATGAAATTTTTTTGTAGTTCTGACTTTAAAGTCAGAATTCTGAGATTAAAGTCAGAATTCTGACTTTAAAGTCAGAATTCTGAGAATAAAGTTGAGTTCTGACTTTAATCTCAGAATTCTGACTTTTTTCTCAGAATTCTGACTTTAATCTCAGAATTCTGAGAAAAAAGTCAGAATTCTGACTTTAATCTCAGAATTCTGACTTTAATCTCAGAATTCTGACTTTGAAGTCAGAACTACAAAAAAAATTCACATGTGGCCCTAATCCTCTTCCGTAATAATGTAATTGAACATTACTATAAATAAGTTCATTGTCCAACTGTGTAATCCTGTTCTTATCATAGTGTCTCAGTATTAAAGCTTGATTGATGCTGGATTTTTGAGGCCTATATCCCAATATCATACATAAAATCACAACTTAAACATACGTTATCACAACTTTAGTTATTTTATAATTGTTATATTGTGAATTTACAATTAGTCAATAAGTTGCACAGAGTTTCTGATTGTCCTGCACGATTTCAATGTCCCGGACATGTGGATAATTCCTGTTAATTATTATGTTTGTTTAAAGAGATTAAAAAGAGTTCATGGAGACAGCTGACGCAGTTCATCACCAGCTAAAGGATCAGATTCAGGTCTTATTGTCTGTCTGTGTTCAGTTCAGCCTGACTAAACTCAGCACATACCAGAGATTCTGGTTATTCCCCTGCAGTCTCATTGTTTTATCCGACTAGTCACGATACATTTCACCTGACAGTGGAGGTCGGCACCCGGCTCGCTGCTGCAAACGGGTCGAGAGGCGAGACTGAAAATAAATTAACTTTTTGATTGTAAAATTGTAATAACGCCAAACAAAACATTTGCTTTGTGTTTGGTGTGAACAAAGACAGAAATGTTGGTCTTAAAGATATCTTTCTGTGCTCTCTAATGGACAAATTACGAAATGATGCTGCTGTTTAAAAATGATCTTTAGATCTCTTTAACATTCATATCGGCGCATTGTTTAGGCTCCACTTGGTATATAACAAAAGATAAACTAAGTAACATCTGATAATGTTGATTTATAATTATTGGATGTTGAAACATCAGCCTGAGTCTAATAATCCAGTGTGTGTTGGGGCTCTCACAGATCAGTGGACGCTGTGTAAAGAAGTGATTAACTGCCTGTCTGAGTGTTTTTCTGTGTGAAAACCTGTCGTGTGTCTCATTTTTCTCGGGGTAGTTTGATCTGTCACTGTCTCTCCAGATCTCTATCCCTCTGTTCTTTGCTCAAACTAGATCTTTTTGTTCCTTTTTTTACAATGCATTGCATATTCAGAAGAGGCAGCATGTAGGTATCTTTAAAACGACACGCACCTCCCTGGCTGCATGAATCATCTTTTACTTCTCTTTTGTGTTTTTTCTTTCGTTCGTTCTTTTTTCTCTTTTGTTAGCGTTTGGACTTCTTTTTCTTTGGGTTCTGCTTTTTGGTGTTTTCCCCCTGTTATGTTGTAGTAAGGCATATTGTCTTAGTGCAAAGATGAAATACTTTTTATTTCTAAAGATTTTCTTTTACCTTGCTGTTCCTGTGTGTTTGTTAGCAGCAGAGTTTTAAGCTCTTGGTGATATGAAAAGTATTTAAGACATTCAGTAGATTTCTTGGTTAACTCTTTGATTTTTCATTCATCCTGTCTGCACTGCGTATTCCTGTCATGTTCTTTTGATTTTCTCACCATTTGAGTTACGTCTGCTTCATCAGTGTCATGACAGATGTTCCATCCTGTCCATTGCCTCCTCCTCCTCCTCCTCCTTCTCCTCCTCCTCCTCCTCCTCCTCCTCCTCCTCCTCCTCCTCCTCCTCCTCCTCCTCCTCCTCCTCCTCCTCCCTCGACACCACTCACCTGTCTCTCATCTGTTCTGTGTGGCTGCATGGTCTCTTTTTGCACGATGTATGTAGCTCTCGCAGACATTGGAAAGATTTAATATCGCTCTCTCTTTTCTCTCTCTCTCTCTTTCTCTCTCCCCTCCCCTCCCTCTTTTTGTTTATTGTCTTTTTTCTTTTCTTTGTTTGCTCTCTGCAGGGGAGGTGCTCTTTCAGATGGCTGAAGTGCACAGACAGATCCAGATCCAGCTTGAAGAGATGGTGAGCATGTGGTGACGGAGCTGGTGGTGGCGTTGCTAAAATCAGCGCTTCTTAAGCCACGAGTTGGGACTTAAACAGATTGTGGACCAGTTGGTTTGGAGTCTCCACACCGCAATATATATTTTTATATTCAGCACTCAGCAAAACACCCTCTCCTCACTGTGCTGTGGAGCTTCTAGAGAGCCTTTTTTTTTCCTGAGGGCAGCAGCTTCACTTGAGTTTGGTTTGTTTACTGATCCTCTGATATGTAAATTACAGACTGAACGCATATTTAAATTCACATCTCCAAATATCTTTATTTGAATCTTCCAGCGAGTAAATTGGCCAATTGTGGCGACATTAGCAGGCAACGTTCAGCCAACCGAGAGAAGAAGAAGCGAGGAGCTTTAATCTTTATGCTAAGTGTGTTTTTATAAAAGGTATTTAAATGATGTTTTCTGGTCCTGTGGGGTAATGAGTGTCAAAGATGATCCAATGATGATGTTTTTTTACTCAACAGTTCAACTTAAAATTGAGGTATTGAGCAGACGCGTCTTTATTTACCAGAGGGACTGAAATTAAATGCAAATAATGAGGAGTTTTATAACACAGTTCAGACCGTACTCCTCACTGAGAACCATCAACAGTTCTGTCTACATTTCCAGGAAATTAAGACAATGTTCCTCGTCAACTAATTGGACTCAGTTCCTTCTTTTCCTGCTGATAAGACAGGACAGACAGGGATGATAACAGAGGGACAAAGACAGCGGGAGGTCACCAAGTGTGACGGTACTGTAGATGAATCGCTGAGGTTTGTTTTTCACTTGAAATGTGTTCTTTGGGTCGAGATGTCACCAATGAAGAGACAGTAAATTGACTTTGTCATGCATGAACATACCAGACGTCCTCCTCTCACCCTTTGGGCGTGACATTTCAACACAAATGCATCCATTCAAGCCGCTCTTGCGCCACAAAAGTGCAGCGGTGCATTCCTGTTTTTAAAAATAATCCTCTGTGGTCGTGCTTGTAATTACTTGAGGTTTTTTTGTTGTTGCATTGTTCTTTGTTTTCCTGTGTGTCTTGCAGCTGAAGTCGTTCCACAACGAGCTGCTCACAGAGCTGGAGAAGAAGGTGGAGCTGGATGCACGCTACCTGAATGTGAGATGCCCTTCTTAATGTTCAGTCATTTACTGACAGAGTCGTCCGTCCTTATTGAGCTAGTCTTTATTTCATGAGACAAACCACAGAATTATCACCCCAACTCTGCTGCTCTGCTGATTGCTGCTCCGTTGTTCAGATTTCCAGCAACAGTATATTCTGATAAACTGTCTATATAAAACTCCACATCCCCTGAGCTTTACAGCAGACAGACAGGAGTAGGTGAAACATGTGGCAGTTAAAGAACCAGGTATTTTCTTTTTGGAGATTTTGGAGGCTGAGAGGAAGGTGAATAGTTCATAAGTCAGAGTTGTGTCAAATCTGCCCTCCAGAGGCTCAAATCAATATGCTGAGCCTTAAAAACGACAAAACAGTTATTTTTTTTAGAGTTCAACCGTGTCATTATCATTTAATCTGCACATTTGGTCAAGATTAATCGTCAAATTCAAATTTCTTTTGTCCAACAAAACAGTCCGAAGCCCAAGGACTCTTCAATTACTGTCATAAATGATAAAAGGAGGAAATCTTAAACATTTAAAAGGAAATGATAAAAAAGAAGTCCTGTGAGTTATTATGTCATTTGTTTCCTGTCATGTCAAGCAGTAACTCATGAAAACAGTAACTCGGTTGCTCACTTCTGGTATTTTAAAGCACCGATGATGATCATATCTACACGAGGAGACTCACGCAGCATCACGCTCTGATTCATTATGTAACGGTATTCCTGACCCACTATGTGCTTGAATGAAACACCGCTTTTAACTCGGCTCCGTGTCACTTCGCCCTCTCCAGAGAATGACGTTATGGGGAATAAAGTACAAACCTTGTTCTCATAAAACCGTTGGCCGGAGACAAAATGCACTCTCTCTCCTTAATTTCCCACCGGCTTTCATCCAAACCACTGCAGCAAGTTACATAAATGACTTCCCACTCAGCCCTGTGAATTATGACTCATTCTGTGAAAATGAGTTGTTTTGCAGAAGAAAAAAAAAAGACATTCATTTATGGTGATCGGTAGATTGGAATCATTCCCAAAAAAATCATTACATCATTGGAGACGGGGATCTACGAGTGTGTTCTGAACGCTTCATTTGGATATTTCTTTTATGTCGTATGCGTCACGTTGACTGGATGTAATATATTCACAGGCGGCACACGTCCTGGTTCTGTGAAAGACTGCCGACACATCCGTGGTGCTCCCTGCCTCTTGCCCAGTGCGTGCTGGGATACATGTCATGTTTTGAGTCAATATGGCAAATGTGTTAGCACACAGTTGCTTATTTACATACCCAGCAGACACGTTTCTGACCACCTGTCCAAAATTCACTGACTGTGTGCTGACTTCTCATCATGGCCTCCAATATCTGGCTGTTTAGCTGCTCGATACTTCTAAACGTTCACCAGCGAGTGTGTCACTGTTGCTGTCTGCTGTTCGGTGTTGGGCAGGTGGTGTGCGTTGGCTTTTTAGATCTCGATAGAGCAGGAAACCGGATGTCTCGACAATGAGCTGAAACGCCGCAAAGCTGCAAATTCAAGTGATAACTCTCTGTTCGCTCAAACATTATCACATCGTTTTCACATTTTCATGCGAAGGGTTTACTTCTCTGTGTCTGTTGTGGCACCTGGTGTTAGAACTGGGTGACAGTTTACTCAAGGTTTTGTAACAAATTTGTGAAAAAATCTGGGGGGAATTAACAAGTTTTGTAATCACTGAAAAATAACAAATGTTGGCAGCGCTGAACCCTAATGTTGGATCTGAGGTGCAGTCGATTCTGATGTTATAGCAAATAATACATTTTAAGAGGGAGGCTAAAAAAAATGTAGATTTTATACACAAACTCACATTAAACTGGTATTTGGGAGCAATAACTACACTTTTAGATTTAAAGTCGCTGTACCAAATTTTGGTATTCACTATCACACATTTTAGTCTTCGGGTCACTGTCAACCGATCTTGTTCAGGCCCGGTCCAGTCACTGTTTGACTGCCCTAATTGGAGAGTTCAGAATCAATAACAAAAAGAACAGCTACATGAGAGGGAGAAATAACCAATGCATCACGGTCCTTCAGTTAAACGGGAGCTGACCACTTGTCACAGCAGATTGAAATGAATGTATGTCAGTCTAGAATATCATCTGCGCCGCTGTGCCCCTGCTGACTTTGTGCTGCCCCCCTCAGGCTGCGCTGAAGAAGTACCAGATGGAGCACAAGAGCAAAGGGGAGAGTTTGGAGAAGTGTCAGGCGGAGCTGAAGAAACTGCGCCGGAAGAGCCAGGGCAGCAAGCACCCCTCCAAATATGGAGACAAGGAGATGCAGGTCAGTGTGTGTGTGTGTGTGTGTGTGTGATGTCATGAATGGTGCAAACTACAGTTCCTGGAGCTTCTGTGGTTTAGAGCTCTTTTAATGGCTCAATGAGGAAGAACTCAGTTGGATCCTTACGGCCAGTTGGAGGATCATATTATAAAAAGAAGCCCGACATGGTTACAACAGCCGGTGCCGAGAGGATATGATCCTATTGGCTTCAGCCCAGTGTGCGGTTCAGACGACCTGCCAGTCAGCCTCTCGAGAAAACATCACATTCTCATAATTTACTTCATCTTTATTTCAGCAAAGCCAGAATTAGAATCACCAGTGCAGACTTTAAGTGAACCCATGCTGACTCTTCAGTGTGCCACACACAGATGCTTTTGCCTCCTCCTGATGGGATTTGAGCTTCAGTGCGCCCGGTAATCCGTGGCTGCTGCCGGTGCTGATGGGATAGGACATGCTGCGCTGAATGGGTTTGGACCCCCGACTGGGAACAAGCAGTTTGGGTGCCAGTCTGAGGATCTCTTCACAGGGAGAGAAATGGAGATGGTGAAGGTTATGACTTTAACCCACTGTGTCAAACATTGGAGGATTTTCTTTTTTAGAAAATGCAGCAAAATTTGAACAGTATTAGTCTGTGGCGCTCATCAAGGACGTCAAACCGTACTTGCAAAGTATTTTTAAACATCCATAACTGGTTATGAAACAGTCTCAGTTTAATACTGACCCGTCTTTATGACCGACATGAGCAAACAAGACGAGGAGGAAGATGTGCTGTTTCTCGATAGTTATTATAGTTTTCAGATTCCGACTTGTCCAAGTTGGATGTGAGAGATATTTCTTATGGTGGAGTGCTGAGGAACACTCGAGGAGTCGATGCCGCAACATTAATTTCTGACAGTTGTGCCGTGCAGCAGTGACATCTACGCTGCAGGCAACAGGGAGTGATGGTGGCTTCATTTCAGGAAGAAAAGATGACAGCAGTGCTAATAAAACGTCTGTGAAAGGATAATTTCAAGTATGAGTGGAAACACGGGTTATCTGCTGCAATGTATTTCAATATATACAACAAACGTTGATCAGGAATCAAAGATAATCAATAATCTGATCTTTCTCCAGAATTGTAAATAGATAACAAGAACAAAAGAACATGTAAATGTAGCGAGACTTCAATGAAACGCTGCTGAAGAAGTCTGATAACTTTGACTATTTACATCACTTTCATTAGCCGCTGCACTTCACCAGCATTACATAATGTTTGTTTATGAAATCAAGCAGGTGGAGGGCTTGATTTCCCTCATGCTCAGGTAACTGCTTGAGCGGAGGCGTGAGGAGACGGTGCGAGTCTCTTTGCCCCGTCTGTAGGTGTAGCGGTGACACATGGTGGGCGTGCCCTCTTACACAACCTGCTGCTGTGATGTGCTGTCGGTCCAATCAGCTGCTCCTCAGCACAATGACAGGCTGAGAGAGAGAGCGAGAGGCGAGGGAGACAAAGGAGAGCATGATGGGAAGTTTTGTCTGTATAAATCTTTATGTTGAAAGCTTGTATAGGTGTGTGCGTGACTTCCAGGTGCATATATGTGTGTGCGGTCGTGAGGTTTGTTTATTAATTTTTCCAGCCAGAGTCGACGAAAGCTAAAAGGAAAATCTACTTGAGTCAGGTTTTGAACCGAGACATTAAGGACGTCCACAGAAGAACTCTCTGCCTTTTTTAAATGTCACACACCAAAGTTCTTCTTCCATTCAGCCGGGTTCTGAATGGGCCGACAGGAGAAATACCTCGGCCGTCCGCTGATGGACTTCTATTGTTATCGTTCTGCCTTGTCAGCACTTAAGCTGTCAGATGTGATGCAAATAATTAAACTCACAATGAAACGGGGGCATATGGGGCTTCATCCGCCGACAGCTTGTCTGCACGATGTTGCACACAGCAAAAAAAAAAACGTACTCGGCTGCAGATCCACAGTGGCATTTTCAACAAACGTCATGTGGGAATACAATGAAATCGCCTTCAGAAGATTGTAATAAAGAAAACTGCAGTTACTGATTTTATCACATCAGGTATTGTTGAACAGAAAAACATCTATCTATTGTACAAACCCTATAAAATCACATGATATTGTGTCAGATGCACAGAGATTCATGGTTTTTAAGATTCATTTGACAGTTGAGTTGAGGAAGGTTTGACCTGAGACGGAGGTCTGATTTGAACCGAGGATGAAGCAGTTACACGCTGTGAAGTGCAGTGAAATGTAATTCCATGGTCGGATGATAGATGATGATGTAACGGGTCAAGATTTTTTTTTGAAGGATCGGAATAAATTTAATTATAAGCTGTAGACGGCCTCGAGTTTGGCACTAAGTCGGTTGCCATCTTGTTTTTTTGGAGCTGAAAGTGAACATGGTTGGACTACAGAGTGGAGCTGAGGAGGAAACGCTTGGCTGCACCTCTATACATGGTAGCAACTTGCCAATCACAAGGTGGCCAATTAAAACGGAGCATCATGTTGTGCTGAAGAAGACTTGAAACGAGGGAATGAGACCGTAAAAGTAATTAGGAAACGGTTTACTGAGGTAATAAATTAAGTGAGAAGTAGGGTTGTTTTCTCATAAGCTTCAGTTCAGTCAAACCTCTTGATGAAACCAGTGGAGGCCCCCTGCTGGCCAATAGAAAGAATGCAGACTTTAAACCGCCAACACAACAAAGCGTTTAACTAAAACCTATACACACATTAAGTGAATGAGACTAAAGCGATGCTGTAAATGACACTTTATGGTTTTAACTCATCATGGCGGTGCAGAGAAAACAGTGTGTCGGAGGTTAAGAGCTAATTGTGCTGCACTTCCAGAGGCTGAGGCCGTCGCCCCACGCCGTTCTGTGGGAGCAGCAGGGGAGGTAATTATTGTGTAATTGTTAGTGTTGCTTCGATGGATGGCTGGTGGAGCGTGAAAGGGCCGACCGGGCCTGTTGTTACAAAAATCGATCCATGGAGCTGTGAGGAACAACAGCACGGGAACATTGAGCCCCAAAGTCCTGCAGTTCCTCTGGGCTTTATCAGCTGAGAGTGAACCGGTCTGAGCTGAGACGCCAGCCTCGGCCCTCAGGTGTGTTTGTTACCTCCAGCATGAGCTGATATTGATTTCTGATTTAGATTTTTGTTTTTTTTATTAGGAGCTCTTCCAAGAGTCCGCGCACATAAAAAAAACATCACTTGAATAGATATAAAGAGAAACAAACAAGATCAGACAAGTAGAACATGAAATCACAGTTAAGATTCTGCATCCAGCAGCATCTCTCATTCTTTAATATTTCAGTGACACGTGGATGTAAAATGTTCAGCTGTGGACCAAGGGATTCATTTTCCAGACATTTAAGAGATTTTAGTGAGAAATATGTGAAGTATTCCTGAAGTATTTTGATGCCGACTTGGATCCGGACTCTACTAAGGGCACCGTGTGTACAATCAAACCCTTTACAATCAAAATAAGACACTAATTGTGCATTTGTGACCAGCGTATGCACTCGAGGTGCCGTCTGATCTGTACCCATGTGTCGTGGACCTCCCGAGTCGCATGTGTACTGTATATTCTGAGGGAGACGGTGTGGTTGGTAGCCAGATTCCCGCTGTGCGTCATATGGGCCGTCATGGGAACCAGGTCTTGGCAGGAACAGGAGACAACATCGACCAGACGAACATAAAAGACAGATTTGCCTCCTTGAACATACAATATGGTGCATATATTCGTCTGGGGTACTTAGTGTACGCTCTTCAGTATGTCTGTGTGAAGCCTGAAATCTCGCCTTTTGTGGATTTGTGTCGGCTCATTTGCTTCTACAAAACGAAGCTGTACACTCCAATAAAGCCTCCTGCTCGCTTCATGCTTCCCTCCGCGGTCCAACACTTAATCAGGTGATGCAACAACTTCCTTGTGTCTTTTGGAGCAGCAAGGATAAAAAAAAAACCCATCACAGATTAAAGGAATCTCAATTTGCTCTTCCTGCTCATGACTGATGTTAATATTAATACTATAGGTGATGGGAAGTCACCCAATCACAACGGTGGCCCTCAGGGGCCATAAAGCACCGAGCTGCTGCCTGAGCACGATATACAGCCGGATAAATCTCCTGGTGCATTTGTTAGAGAAGCCTGATTGGTGGAAAAGGGGTCAGTTGTGACTGCAGAGGATGCCAGTGTTTAAGAAATCACTTCCTCCCACTTCCACGGCAGTAATCCATGCGTAATGTTCTTGTTTTTCAATGTGAGGAATGCAGAAACATTAAACAACGTGATGAGTGAATCAGCAGAATATTAATCCCCCAGTTTTGATTCATTAATGGTTTAAGCTAGAGATCCTTTACGCATTACTAAGATGAAACAACAGACCAAAAATCTCAGTCCACCGCTCGTAGACACGTCACCTGCTCTATATTGCATTGTGATGTGCAGAAACAGCATTTTAACCATCATTTTAAGCCATTTATCAGGCTGAAATCACCAGGCATCGTCCGCTCCCAGCTTCTCAAATGTGAGGATTTTGCTGCTGTTCTTTGTTTGTTCGTGGAATAAACAGATTATCTTTGACTTTTGGACTCTCGGTCGGACTGAAAAAACAAGCAGCTCAAAGCAACTGAGACGTCACCTTTTCACTGCGCGCTGACATTTCACAGACTAAATGATTATTTGGTAAACAGAGCCTTCTAGAGATGAATCAATACTGAAAATAATCAGATGTTGCAGCCCTGATTATGATTCATGCCTGTGGCACTTGGACTGAGAAGTCAGCTGAATTGCCAGTAGAAGTGGAGACATTACATCAGGAGTCGGAGGGTTTGAGCAGGAGGAAACTGTTTTGTTGAAGTTTCTTGTTATAGTAAGTTTTCTCTCTCTTTGTTTGTGTATCTACCATTTCCATTAAAGACGTCTTTAACAGATATCTCTCCTTGTGAATCCCTGTGCGAGTGCAGAGTAGTAACACCAATTAAACACATTATTAGCGTCCCATCACGAGAAGAAAGTCACGATGACTGACGAGAAAATGGGGATTTCCTGTGAATGATGCGTGAAAACACCTTTCACCTGTTCACATCTGTCTTTTTTTTTCCTGACACGTTTTTAGTGGGATGTGATCGGAGGAGATGGAAGCACACCGTGAAATGAGAGATTGAGATATGAGAGGATG
This sequence comes from Sparus aurata, assembly GCF_900880675.1. Taxonomy (NCBI): domain Eukaryota; kingdom Metazoa; phylum Chordata; class Actinopteri; order Spariformes; family Sparidae; genus Sparus; species Sparus aurata. Next base: position 25,750,679 of record NC_044206.1, on the reverse strand, counting down.
GGGAGTTGATAGAAAGGAGGAATGAGATGAGGATTATAAAACCATGCTGAGGGAAGAATCGGCAAAATATAGGAAGTGAACTTGGACCGAGCTCAGCGGCCATGACTCCCTCTGTTTCCCAACATCTAGACGACTGCATTAAAACACATTTTGTACCTAGTCTCTGAGCTAAATGCTAACATCAACACCCTAACCACTATTCATGATGTTCCTCGTTTAGCATTTCTTTAGCAAATGAAAAAAAGAAGTAGACACGGGCCATTAGAAGTGCAGGAATTTAGTGTTTTTCTTAAACTGTTGCCGGAGCTTCTGGACACACTGAATGAGATTTCCATCCTTCAAGCCAGCAGTTGTTTTCCAGATGGGCCGTGACAGCCTGCTCTGCTTCTTGTCAATCACATTTAAACTTTCTGTCCACAGAGATATCTCACTGCAGCTGAGAAGACTCTCAGAGGTGCTTTACCGTGTGCAGAAGAGACGGCTGGCATCAGGCCACGAGCAACAAAATCAATTCCATCCTGATATTCATTTTTTTTTTAAACTAACAGGAGGCTCATAGCCAGTTAACCCAATTGTCTGTTATTACTTTGAGCCAGTTGGCAGTTTATCTCACTGAAACAAAGAGACGAGGTTCATCTGTTTGAGATGTTGAGCTGAGGGAAATCTAGAAAGTCCAAATTCATTTGAGCAGCAGAGATTGGTGAGGGCAGTTTAATGTCAAAAAAGCCATCCTTAACTCTTAAATATGATACTAATCAATCTGTTAAAGTGAAAAAGTTTGGACATGTTTTATACTCAGCAGAAGGTTCAGGTCAGCTGTTTTTCACACCGATTGTTCACCATCTTTAATATGAAATAAGTCAATAAATACTGGACACAGAAGCTCACGCTCTCCCTCCCAGCACACGCCTTATATGCTGATTGCGCTCACTGTCAGCAAAAAAACCAGGAGCAGCTTTTGGCTCGATTTTCTATTTAGCGTAAAGACGGAGCTTCGGGCGAGCGGCGGCTGATTGGCAGAGGCATGAAAGTCCAGCTGGAATCTAATTAGGGCTCCGTATCTGAGAGCGATCACAACATGTGTACACGGCACGCAGCAGGCCTGATGTTTTAAAACTACTTATATAATGCAGAAGGGGCTCGGCTGTGGTGGCTTAATGTACTTCAGTGTGTATATCTAAGTAGTGGTGTTCTCCAGGGATCAGTTATAAAACTGCTGTCCTGCTGCGTATGGCACTGAAACATCATGTCCTATATAGTGTTCCTGCTCGTACAGTGCCGGAGCTGAGGAATAGGATTGAACAGAATGAGTGATTGGTTATCGGATGTCGACTACATGATGGATGGAGTCACCTGTTCGAGTCCTTGTAGAGAGAAAATTAGCTATTGACTTCAACTCTTCACACTGTGTGTATATTGTGTATTTAAAGGATGGATATGTTAAGATTACAAACTGAATCTGAAGACTTGGAAAGTTGCAACATACAGAAATGTGAGATAATGTTGTGACATTACTGTTCTTATAACCTGGTTTTGGTTTACCCCCAAAAAAACTCTTGGCTAATGTCAGAAAAATATAATGTTTTATCTTAAAACACCTGGTTTTGTTTCCACAATGACAGCTGGAAAATATTCTGATACCTGTTTGAAAATATCCAGTGGTATCACACTTACAAATGTTGGAACACCTGTACCTCCTGAATGAAAGTCAGCTCATATACAATATTTAAAACAAATGTTACGAGTATTCTACAAGTGTCTGTATGGTAACTATCCTTCTTTGCAGAAATGTCGCCACATTTTATTCTGGCGACTGAGCGCCATTTAAACTCCCAAACAGAATTAATCAAATTAACATAAAGCAACCACAGACCTGCAGCTGTGGTGGTCAACTATGACAAACTCAAAGTTTTAGGGCTGAGCTAATCGATTATTTGTTTGATAGAACACTGGACATACATTTAAAGAATGCTTCTCAAATGCAAATTAGCTTTGTCTTCCTCAGTTTTGTGATTTAAATATTGAAAGTTTCTGGGTTGTTGTCGGACAAACAAAATATTTGAAGTTACTTCCTCACACTTGATTTGCAGTGAGCATTATTTGGAATCTGTTGAATATTTTGTAGACTTGACAATCATTTAACTGAAAAACATTTCACAGAACAATCAGTTTGATTCTGACATTAATGAGTCGCAGCATTAGAAGTGCACTTCACCTGACAGCTCAGGTGTGATAATAACAAGAGGAAATATGATATCATATTTCAGTATTTGTGAAGGAAACTACTAAACTTACTGCTGTGAACAGATACTGTATCGACCTGGTTCCAGGTGAGGAGGACTTCATGCCCGGGGCGAGACAGACCGGTTCTACAGCTTCTGCTTCCTGTTTTATCTCCAGCACGGTTGTAAAATCATGAGGAATTTAACAGACGAGGAAACAAACAAAGCACACACACACACATGGACAGGATAAACCACCTGTTAACTTTCTCTTGTGACTCTTTTGTGATTTTCAGTTGAGTTTGTCTGTGACTAAACTGCACTCAAAGCTGCAAACATTCAGAATATTCTGGCAGTGGTTCCCGCCTCCATCTCCCTCAGCCCGTCACTCTGCTGATTGACAGCTCGCTCGCGGTTCCCCCGACCTCAGCATGTGGGTCTGAATCTGATCAACACGGTCGCTTGCTGTGTGATTTTTTTCGTGGGCTTCTTAAAGGTCTCTCCACCTCCGCCATATATACTGTAAATGAATCATAAGTGGCCTTCGTCTTTCTCCGCTGTATTGCCACTCCGGCTTGTCACCGTTTAATGTTCACTGTGGGTGATCGGTGCATGTTCAGCCGTTGTGCGCCCACATGAAGGACCTTCTTTAGTTCTCAGGCACAGTTTGATTTTCTGGCAGAATAATCATATTCATGTGTTGAATATCCCCTCCGGTTGCTTTTAGAGTCGATGCTCCAGCCTGAAGTACGTAAGGGACGGCAGATTTTGAAGGTTTGAGGTGAAACTGTGGCTCCTCCATGTGGCACGTCGGCATATAAACAGAGTTTCCACCAGTGAAAGTGACTTGTGGCACGAACTACACGCTTTAGAAGAGAGCACAGTAATGTAATGTGATGTAATGTGATAATGATGAAAATAACCCAAATCATGTGTCAAAACTGATGACGACAAAGAACCACAAATGGTCTTAAAATATCATTTACCACAGAAATATGCATAACATTTCTTATTATCAGTAGTTTATCACTATGATTCATAAGCAAAGAGAACAACTAACGTTGTTCATTGATTCATTTGTCAGATTTGAAATATTCTAAATATCCTGCCACTTATTTCAACTTTCTCGATGTCACAGCAAAGTAATCTGTAAAATAATCATCATCAGATTTCCGTACCAGGACTTTGCTTGACTCTGGTCCACCTTTTGTATTTAATACTGATGAGTCACTACATTGTTCATTTTCTCTCACTTAAAATTTTTTCCCTCTTTTGTCTGAGTTTGTATAGAAGGTGGAACGGTTCAGACTAATTGCTGGGTGTCTGCAGCTGTTGTCTCGTCTCTCCTGTCAATCCCGGACTGTTAGTCGTGTCTCTGTAGTGACACTAGCAGTCAGTCAGTGACGGGGTGACGAGGTGAACCTGGAGAGGCCGTGCACAGTGACGGTGTAATGACTGAGTGTGGAGGTGAAGCAGTTGGATATGGTGGAGTTAACTTTCTGGATATTCTGTTATCTTCACAGATTTTACACAGAACCTTACCCAAGTGAAACCCTGTTTCATCTCAAGGGTTTATCCTTCGAGTGAACAACTTCTTTAGATAACATTATTTGTTCCTTTTTGCCAGATACAGATTAAAATCAGCCTCAGTATCTTGCAGATTTACTGTGAGTTTCCTGTGAATGTTGATGTCAGACTGTACAGTGAGGGCGGACGGTTTTATTAAGGACCTTGCAATAAGTCTGAATTAATAGGTAAAGACAAAATGCTCATGTTGAAGCCTACAGTATCAATAGTAGCATAATAAACATGTTTAGTGTTTGAATGTAAGACACAAGCAAGTTTTATAGAATGAGTTTTGTTAATAACAGCATCACAAACACATTTGTTGTGTTGCTATTAAACCTTTAGAGGCTTTTCTGTTGCTTTACATACTTTATTATACATGTATTATAGTTTACTCAGCACTTATTAACTGTATTCATTAAAGCTCAGTGCGATGACTTTAATATAAAGTGTTACCATGCGGCGCAAATTGAATTTAGTTTATCTTAAAAACATCTTTAATGTGTCAGATTTAGTCAAATGTAACCACATCATGTAGTTATGAGTCATTCCGTTGAGTAACTGTCCCATGAAGAACGCTGCATTTTAAAATACCGCTGTGAAAATCTGCATCTTATCATAATAGTCTAATTTTAACAGCGTTATTTTCTCAGAGGAAGTGAAGTCGACTCTGCAAGATTATGATCAAGTGAATAATACGATCAGGGCCACTTCAGAGAAAATGAGCATCTCGCCCCGGCTGTGCTAATTCTATTCTCTGTGCATTATTACATAAGATCAAAATTATACGGCCTTTGAAAACTGACATATTTTTGTCCCCACTCAGATCATCTTTTAATTAGATCTCTCAGCCTGTAAAGAACCGTGTTCACATGATTTAACACATTCGCTGTATGAAGCAGTCCTTCATGTTCAGCGATCAAGTTGCTTCACTGCCTCGTGGTTTATGAGTCTTCGCTAACACTAGCTCACTATAACTGTATTACAGGTTCCCTTTTGTGAAGAATCTGCTCTGATTTTAGCAGCTCTTCTTATTTCCAACACCTCAAATACAGCAGCTTTGTCAAGGGTCATTTTTCTTGGAGCACTATGTGAAATATCTGAATTATTTAGTTAGAAAATGACAGATTGGCCCTTTTTGATATATTCCGTTTTTTGTTTATATTAGTCTGCAGATGAGGCAGAAATATGTACTAATGAATACATAAATTAGCTTCATTTATTAGCTAAGTAGCCCATCTGGTGCTGCTTCTTACGTGATGGCGATTTGCAGCATTAGGTAACTTGAAGCCCACATTAATAATCATATCTTGGCACCACAGATTCGTCTCTTGCATCTACACTTTTTCTTTCTGCAGAGCTGGTGTTCGTTAGATCAGCCACTTGTTAGTGACAGTGTGTAGGCCGCTTCCTTCTCAGCAAACAACCCGGCCTCGATCATTAACACCTTATTCAGGAGCTCCACGCTGTCTGGCACTTTGAGAATGCTGTTTCACATTATCCGACACCGTGGGAATCTTTTTAAAAGCTTTCAGTTCCATGAGAATTACCTGAGGAAAACGTTCACCACGTTCTACCTTTGGCGTCTATATGTGGATGAGTGGTTCCACTTGTTTGGTGGAGAGGAGCTTCCTGTTCCAAAAAAACACACACACACAAAAAAAGCACTGAGCGGACTCAGTGGGCTGTGAAGGACTGAAGGGTGAATGGGTTTAAAAAGCCAGATACAGTGTTGGAACGGCAGGTACTCTGATTCAGTCAATCTACAGGAAAAACAGAAAGCCAGCCACCATTATCACTCCACAGACACATGTGTGATTAGTCAGTCTGTGGAGCTTGATGTCTTTTGTTCTGATTCATGGTTTTCAGCTCTGATGTGCTGTGACATTTTCCAAATGCACAGCAATTTGGTTTTCAAAGCAGCACACGAAAAGCTCAATTTGTCTGCTTTTCATATGTCAGGACTGTCACGTGTGATGCCCCGTTTGGTTTTAGGAGGGCAATAATCTATTATCTGCAGGAGTCTTTCAGAGCTTCAATTGTTCACCGGATTTTCATAATTGACATGCAAAGTCTGTCCCCTTCCCGTCCGCCCCATGAGAACAAATGTAGTTTGTTTGTAGAAGTCAACGGTGAAAGGCACAAATCAAACGGGCCATCATTATTTATTGCATCCTACCCACCAGCCTTGTAACTTTGACCCCATCAGAAATGACATGCCACTATGTCTTTTTCATGCCATCCCTTTCCTTCCTCTCCGCAGTATGTGGAGGCCATCAGCAACAAGCAGGGCGAGCTGGACAACTACATCGCTGAGGGCTACAAGAACGCTCTGTCCGAGGAGAGGAGGAGGTACTGCTTCCTGGTGGACCGTCAGTGTGCCGTAGCCAAGAACGGCAGTGCCTACCACGGCAAGGTGAGACGGGCGGCCCAGTCTTTTACTCATTTATCTGTTGGTGATGTCGAGGTGAGATGGAGAGATTAGAGATGTCTGCAGCAGGTTACAAACAGCCATTTCTTATCATATTTATTTATTTAAATGCCATATTTATCTAGCCGTCTTTTAACCGACAAACCACCAAATTACTTCTCTCTTGCACATTCAAAACTACAATATTAGCAGGTAAGTTTTTGGCCCCATCTTTCGTTCTCTAAACTGTTACGCTCTGCATTTATTCCCCCGTTTCATTCAGGAAAATGTTTTGTGCGGTTTGCTTCATACGTGCATCAGTGCAGCGGGGAGATCGCTCGACAGGAGTTTATCACCCAAGAAATTAATACGGAAAAGCATCTCCCACCCACCTCTCATCCCTTCACATTGGGGAAATGCGAAGTGAAATGAGAGAGTGGTGGAAGTGGAGGGTGAGTGGGTGAGGAGGAGGAGGAGGAGGGTGAAGTGGGGAGAGAGAGAATGACCTACTTCTGCGAGAACACTTGGTTCAGAATCGCTGTGTGTGGGTGTGAAAGTGTCTGAATGAGTGATTGATAGACAGAGGGAGGAAGCGCAGAGCACTAACTGCTGGCGTGATGATGCATAAACAGCAGACGATGGTTTTAATAGCCTCGAACACGGTTATGAAGTACAGCTGAATCTTGAGTGTATTTCCGATTTTTTTCTTTAAAGCAATAATGACAAACTTTCTATGGCTGCAGAATAATTGATAAAATGATCAGCAGATGGTTGATTGTAAAAAAAAGGGTTAGATTCACAAAACTGAGCCATAAATTCAGTGTTCTTGCTGCCAGAGCAAAATGTGCTCGAACTAAATATTTACTGGTGTTGTTTAATGTTGCGAGGGTGTTTTTGCACGCTCTCATTGTTCTGGGACCTCGCTACGATGTCACTGGGTTAGCTTTTTTGTAGGTGGTTTGTACGGACACATTCTCAATTTTGGAACAGTTACCAGGCTGCAAACACACTAAGAATGATTTATAGGAAAATAACGTGTGTCACAATTGACACTGTGTTTCTCTTGCCTATTTTTTTTTCATCCAACGATAAAGAAACGCACCTTTTCAAACTCTTGATCTCTCTTTATTTATTTTAAGAGATCTTTTATTGATGTGTTTGGGGAGAGGGTTTACTCTGGACAGATTTGAGAAACCAAACTAAAAAAGTTTGAATCTAGAATTGAATCACATTGTGACCTTTTTTAAAACCGAAAGAAGATTCAAATAATATTTTGAGAATTGTGACACCCGTGATAAACATTATATATGATACTTTCAAGCAAAATTGTGAAACATTTACTGGTTCCATAGTCTTTAAATTTTGGATGTTGTTTGGATAAAAAACGCAATTTGAAGACATCACTTTGAGCTGTGGGAAATTGTGATGAGAATGTTTTACACTTTTTTGACACTTTAAAGACCAAACAATTAATCGATTATCTGTAAAAAAAAATAAATAAATAAAAAAAATAATCACCAGATCAGTGGTTAATGAAAATAATCATTAGTTAGCAGCTGTTATGTTAACGTGTCAGCTTTGAGAGCACAACGTCAGATCGTTCTCTCCGGTCCTGTCTTTACATTCTACATTTACAAATGGACAGAGATCAGCTTGTGGGAGATTTAGCAGACTGAGGTTCTCCTGCGCTGCTGTGGGTGAGCGAGAAGGCAAGAATGAAGGAGAACGAGCCACCGTCTGCTAGTCGATTTTATCAGCGCGCTGGTAAAGCCACTGATCCGCCTACACGCTACCTTAGCGATTTGAAAGGACTAACTGAGGTCGTGGTGACTCATCAATTCTACCAACAGCAAAGAAACCCAGAGAGAGGCTCTGCTGCACACACACACACACATGGAAATACATGGTCGATGTCTCATTCATCCCAATTTATCTATTAATCCAACATCTCGTCATCGTTAATGACCACGAGGAGTAAGAATGTGACTGAGAGTGAAGTCATTAGCTTCAGCTCAGTGAGCTAAACGTGATTTCAGTCCGAGCATGAATCCCCTGTAACACCATGTGCACCCCTGTTGGTATGAATTTGTTTTTGCTGTACTTTTTGTGTGTGTGTGCGTGTGCGTGTGTGTGTATGTGTTAATTTATTTGATCATCCCACCCACGCCCTGACGCCCACACACACTCAGCAGGGACAGACAACCTTGGCAACACACTGTGTTTATCCTCCACACCAGCCTGGTGGAGTTAAAACTGTTTGAGCAGCAGATTCTCCTCCTCTATCCTTCCAATATTTATGGATTCAGGACTCCCTCATTTATTCACTGATGATGAATGCAAATGAGAAGTATCTTTTATGTAACTGCCCTACTGTATAATGTATGGGGGGAATGTTACTCGGCTCCTTCAAGCACAAGCAGAGAGCTTCTCAAATGAGTGCATTCATAACGAGGATTCATATCTCTCATGTTATTCTCCTGCCTCTCATCTCTTGGGGCCCGCATCATCCTGCCATCTATTAATCTCAGGCTAATGTAATTAAAGTGATGCTATGTTTGTGTTTGTTTTGTTTTTTTTAGGGGAAGGAGCTTCTAACCCAGAAGATCCCGATGTGGCAGCAGGCGTGTGCCGAGCCAAACAAACTGCCAGATCGCGCCATGTTCCTCGCCCAGCAGATGAGCGGTGCGGCGGGCGTCATGCCTCCTGGTGCTCATCATCCAGGCATGCCCATCTCTGAGCCCATCCCCGGTGCTAAACCCCTGCCAGTGCCTCCAGAGCTGGCTACCCTGAGGGCCAGTGGGGGCATGGGACAGCAGGTCTGTACTACCTGCAAATCATCATTTTGTCATATTCATAGCCGTTTTATATGGTAATGGGTTGTTATAGAAACAGCAGTTGGAGTGAATTGTGTTATTCACGGGCCACTGGGTTCATGTTCTGTTTGTGGATCTTGCTATTGCAGTAAAACATCCCTCTTTATAAGCCGTTTTTTTCCGAATGCTTCACACACATTTTTAGCTTCTGTCCTTGTGAGGACCCTGGCTGACATGTTGTGTAAAGCTGGAACACTAAAACCAAGTCTAAACAGAAGAAGTGAGACTAAATGAAGCGAACATGTCCTCCTTCAGCAGACGCACACAAGTTTAAGTCTTCACTCACGCTCTAAAACAAAGAGGTCCCCAAAAAGATAGAACGACACACAGGACAGCGTTTTCTGAGGAGACTCTTTATATGGAGTGTGTTGAGGGGTGTTGCTCCCGGATGATGATGACGATGATGCATCATGGGAGCTCTTAACGCATCCTCAGGAAACTCTGCTGAGTGCAAATGGAATCGTTAGTGAAGGTAATGAGGTTGTTGCACAGACGAGGCTTAAATTCCTCACCTCCGCGGGCTCTTCTACAGACTACCCCGTCCTGCAGGCCTGGTTACTGGAGGCAACAAGAAAAAAAAAAAAAGATTTGCATGAAAGGCTGCATCAGTGTCGCCAGAGCTTCTAATTAAAAAGCCTGGTGCAGATTCACTTCTGTATTCTCAGATGAAACGCACTTTGAAACTCTATACAGTCTCCCAGAAGTTATTCCATATGTTTTGTCTTTAAAGCAACACACACTGTGATGTAGTCTTCTCATTAATCAGCACCTCCCGACCCAGATCCACTCTCAAGCTCGCTGGTTTTTATTAATGAGTAATTGGATGTTACGTAACAGCTGTTGGGTGATGTAAAGAGGGAGAGAGGCGGTTTGCATTTTTAATCGCCCGCGTGCACATTTCATCATGTTTGCAGAGGCTGATGGGAGCTGTTGATGGAACGATGACGGTCATGAACGGGACGGCCGGCGCTCACGGAGGAGATGACTACCAGCAGTGGATGGAGGCCAAGGTGGCCCAGGGCAAAGCCTCACCGCAGACCCAGAGGCACGGAGGGGAGGTCTACTCCAACACCCTGCCTGTCCGCAAGGTCGCCCCGGCCAAGAGCAAGACCACACTGAGTAAGGACTCGCACTGTGGACTCGAGTCCAACCAAGGTCCAACTTGCATCTGGACAGTTTCTTTGTTTATTAGAAACTTAAATCAACACATGAAGGCGGACGACTTTATGTCAGCGTCTCCCAACAAACTATCTTTGACCTTTAATTATCTTGCCACCAAAATGTTGCTTATGAATTAAACGCTTTCGATGATTAAGTGAGATATTTTTCTTTTTGGGTCCAAAATTAAATCAAGATTGACCTCGATCGTGTCCCCTTTACCTGGAGCTGCTTCAGCCACATCATTAATTGACCCAACACCTCAGAAAATGGATCATTTCGACCCATTAGCTGCTGAAATATGCTGCCAAGTTTTTGGTGAGCGTGAGGGCAGTCAGCTTTAAAATCACCAACATGTACTTAGTTTTTAAAGGGGTCTCTGTGACTCTCCCTACCTCTACAAATACTTTTCTCATGAGTTGATGAAGATCAAACTAAATAAACTCTCTGTCTGCCAGTGTGTACAAAGAAAATAATTTGTGAACAACTTCATACAGTGGTCATAGTTGTGGTTTATGTGGTTTTGTATTACAAGTATTTATAAATGGTATTAATGTATCTCAGATATAAAATCCACCAGGAGAGCTGATGAAATACTGTGTGGACGTCACGCAACCTGTGAGGTTTTAATAAGAAACAGGCCAACGCAAGTGGGAATACAAGGAGATGTGATATTAAAAATGAGAAAAGGGAGATTATGAGTAAAAATAGATGTAGGACAGGAACAAGTTTCATAAATTGAGTCATTTAGAATTTTAAGAGTGAGCTGTGACTCTTTTTTTTAAAGAGTTGTTTTCCGACAGTGTTTTGTAGAAAAAGTGGAAACTAAAATCCATCATGTGTTCCAGCGGAGACCCGTACGCTGCCCCGGTCCAGCTCCATGGCCGCCGGGCTGGAGAGAAACGGCAGAACTCGGGTCCAGGCCATCTTCTCCCATGCAGCCGGTGACAACAGCACCCTGCTCAGCTTCTCTGAGAACGATGTAATCACCCTGCTGGTCCCAGAGGCCCGCGACGGCTGGCACTATGGAGAGAACGAGAAGACGAGGATGTGAGTGCATCTTATGTGGTCGAATAACGGTTTTGTTTGCCTCCTGAGATGTCATTACCACATGCATAAACAGGTCAAAAATTACTCATCTGATTTTAGTTAATTTTGGTGGATTGTAAGGTCATTGGAAGAAGAACCAGTAATTAGTTTTTGGTGCCACATTTGATATTTGATCTACTTTCATTTTCCATCTCTTCATTTCTTTTCGTTAAAATGAGTCAGGCTCTTCTGAAAGTTCACTTTTCTGATGTCACAAACTATTGATCTAGATATAATTTTTTTTCTAACAAAGCACTGTGTTCAGTGTCCGATACCTGTGGACACTCTGGATGTTAAGATCTTCTGCCTCCTCATCTCTTCCAGGCGTGGCTGGTTTCCCTTCTCCTACACCCGAGTCATCACTGAGGCCGATGGAAACTCCATGAGGCAACTCCGAGTACACAAGTACGTTTTGGGGGATTCTACTTTGAGCTAAAGATAAAAGTCACTTCACTGAACATCAACCAATTGAATGTTGGTTTCACCTGTGTGTTTCCAGCCTCCACGGGAAGAGCAGCAGCACAGGCAACCTTCTCGAGAGGGAAGACATGGCTCTCTCCACCCCTGACTACGGCATGCACTCCCGTATGGCGGCGCAGAGTGCTGCTACGCTGCATGGCAGACAACAGCGCCCCTACAGCGTGGCAGTGCCAGGCTTCTCACAGGTGGGGCGGCTTGGAAAACACACACACACACACACACACACACACAACACACCGGCTTCTTCCCACACATGATTTCACAAGTGACACATGAGCCGAGCCGTCAAACAAAACCTGGCAAAGATCTGTGCTCGTCTGTCTCTGAAAGTTTTGACGTGGCTCTTCTCCACATGCTGCTGACCTGAGATACAGTGCAGGATTAGCTTTGCTTTGACAGGCTGTCTCTTCCTTTACAAGTATTCCGAGTTCTCTTGAGCCAAAGCTTGCAGAGAACGCTCTGCTACATTAGCTTACATAAACGCAGAAATCAGTTCTCCTTCGCTTCACACGTTCCTGTTTATGGAAGGTCGAGTGTGAGATGCGGCCCGGCTCAGACTGGAGAAGTCTTCCTCTGCGCCTGGCTGCCTCTGCCTCTGAGGGAAGCTCTTCTGACAGGCGTCGGTTGATAACAGAGCGAGCGTTCGCCCAGCTGACTGAGCGAAAGAGGAGGCAGCGGTGTTGACGAGGGAGGGGGTTACGTCTTTCAAAAGGCAGAGTCAGAAGTAGTCTTATGCAACACTGAACCCTTCTCCATCGGCCCAGCTTCCCTCCTACGTCTCACCTGGAACATTAGATGTGGGCGATGCTTAATTGCTCAGTCATGTAACAACTTAAACTGTTCTTCTTTCCACCTCAACGCATTTACGAGGGGAAACATCTCTGCTGACGTTTAAGGGGCAGCTGGATTTTGTCGTCAGGTTTATGTGCACTTGTAAGTGTCTTAAATGCTTCGGTCACCCAGCGAGCTCTGGTATGATGTGTAGGTCAGAGGACATCTAAACATTCGGTTAACAAAGACATAAACCTGGTTTGAAACAGATCATTCATCGTTGTTACACACAACAAAAAATCTAATTTGAATTCTTTTTGACCTACAAATATCCAATATTGGTCAAGACTGAAGTTTTCATTTAATGCTAACCCGGCAGAAAATAATTAACATTCAAATTATTGTTTTGTATTTCTTTATTTTCACGGATAGACATTTTCTAGCTGAGGTTTGTAGTCACAGTTCGGGGCGCTGGAGGAAATGCCTTGTCGGGTCATTGCTCAGATCTGAGATCTTTGCTGCCACCTGCAGGCTCTAATGGTCATTGCACCTTTAGAAAAGTATTAATTCTGCTGTTTTCAGAAGGAACTGCATGACCAGATCTCTCATCTGTTTTTATTTTTTTCCCTTTACAGCAAGGAGTTGAAGAATACGAGCCCCGCTTCCCCACAAGGTAAGAACCACTTGTTGAAGTTAATATTTGTTTATTTTGTATCGATGCAGAAATCAGGTTCAGATAAATAAGTCAGCTCATCATCCATATATTTTAGTTTTGCTCACACTTTGGTGGAGCGCGATTGGAAGTATTTGTGGGTGGGAAGTCAGTGATTATTTCCGCTGGGCGCTGAAGACGGAGAGTTGAGGGATCCAGACCCGCAAACACACAACCAGCAGGACACACACCACATTCTTGTTTTGTGTTGTTTTCTTTGTGTTCTTTTATGTTTTCACTTGTTTATAGGATAACATAAGTGATAATATCATAATACTGCATACTGCTGGATGACTGGCTTTTTGTCTGGTCGTCTCTGAGTGTTAAGTAGGTCCATCTCAGCCCACACAGAACCATCAGAGTAACTGATGACAGGTCAAGCATGTTTTCGCTCACTTTTATTCTGTTTAAAGCTTAAGTTGATTTAAGTTTTCTTTTTGTTAATTTCTATAAAAACACTCATGCTTTGACCTCCCAGCTCCTCCACATGCACCATGCAGCTCCACTAGCACCTCCACCTGCTAACTGCACTCACCCACCCCCAATCCCGTTATCAGCTCACCCTGCTTCAAACCCTCTCATTCACAGTAAATGTAGGAAGTTTAAGGGTTCAGACAAGTTTTCAGACTGTTGAGTTTGTTTGGCATGTCGGAGGGTGGACGTGGTTTCTGTCCTCCGTGTGTCCTGGTTGTGTTTGCTGCTGTTTCTCCTGAGCCAGCCCACCTGGAAGCCTCTTCCCTCTCTTTGTCCACAGTTCCACAGAGGGCAAATTGATTTCGACAGTGTGAGGACAGACAGACAAACAGGCACAGACTCAGCCAGACGATGCGATAGGACAGGCACCTCGCTGCCCCTCAACCAACCCCTTCCCTCATCCTTCCCCCCCTTCTTCCCGCCTCCTTATCTCCCGCTTACGGCAATAAACTCTCCCTGAGCCGATCAATGCAAGGACAAGGCTTTGGTCTGTATCTTTACCCCTCTCTGATCTCCCTCAATCCCTCCCTGTGCTGTCTAACTGGCCGGTTGCCACAACGGGCCACTGGTGACGCTTTGGTGCAGAGCCACGCCAAGTCAAACCAGAGCAAACTGGACTCTGCGCCATCCGAATATTCAAAATCAATGTGATGGACATTTTCTCTGAGGAAAATGTATCTTTTGCTTGTCTTTCATGCATGTACATTTCTTTTATATATTGCTGGGGGACTATATCTCCCCACCAGAGGAACCGGATTTTCACAATTGTCAGCGCACTCCATCCCAATGACAATGTAAAGGAAATGTAAATCAGGGTGTGGAATTAATGATGTTGATCCCAAAGAGGATTTTCATAATGTAAAAAAACAACAAAAAAAAGTACATTGCAATCAATACTTTTACTGGGTCTTTCAGTATTTAACAGTAATTTTACCTTTTCATGCTGTGAGGTTTTGTATTCCTCTGAGATGAGAGGCCATGTATCACGAGTAGTGAACAGCTAATGTAAATGTTTTAACTTATGGAACGGAGACGTTGTGACGGGAATGTTTACTGTACATAAGTGTGCCATACAGAAGTGCTTGTCATACAGTATCTATGATCATTAAAAAAAACAAAAAAAACACGCACCTTATGGAATTAATAGTCTATATTTCTGACTTTCTGTAAACAAACTTACTGTAACATTTTCAGTATCAGCCTTTGGACTTGTTCTCCCACATCTGTGTGGAGGGACACTGTGCTCAGACACACAAACCCAGGTGCTCGGGCTCCTCTGACCATCTATTGTGGTGTGTAAATACCAATGCCAAGGCTGAATGGGGTCAACTACCTCGTCCCTGAATGACATATAAGGCTCTGAGTTGGGTTTAGTGCTGAAACTATCCGTCGTTGTCTGTTTAAAGTTATCTACGAAACAAACATGAACAAACACCCGCCGGCTCAAAGCTTTCTTAAATGTGAGAATTCGCTGCTTTTTCTTGTTTTTTACGGTTTTCATACAAATTCTTGAAAAGGTTTAGTTTAGGAATATGGTTGAAATCAAATATACTTCTTGAAGAATGCTTGATTTTCACACATAATTTAGTGTAGGGCTGGGCAATATATCAATATTATCATTATCGTGATACGAGACTAGATATTGTCTTAGATTTTGGATATCGTTATATCATGATACGGTATAAGTGTCGTCTTTTCCTGATTTTAAAGGCTGCATTACAGTAAAGTGATGTAATTTTCTGAACTAACCGGACTGTTCTACTTGTTCTAGCACTTTAGCCTTTATCGCTTCAGTATCTATATCCACATTACTGGTGATTATTTATCAAAAATCTCATTGTGTTAAAACTTTGTGAGCGTAACAACAGTCGTCCCAACAAAAGTGTCTCAATATCAATATTGAGGTATTTAGTAATGAAACATTATGATATTTGATTTTGGCGCCCAGTCCTCGCATTTATGAAGTGCTTTTGAGGAGGTTTCAAAATACTGAGATGATATATCGTGTATCACGATGCAGCTTAAACATATTTTTTTAAGTCCACATCGCCAAGCATTGATCTGTTGTTTCCTCTACGCGTCATCAATCAGATCAAATGTATTTTTTTATTTGAAATGAAACGATCCTGCTGTCGTAGTCGTTTGTCTCTAAAACACACAGTCATTGTTATTATGAACAGCTGGTAGAATTAACACATTTACAGTGATTTCTGTGGGCATAAAGGAATTCTGTGAACCTTATTCATGTGCAATTGCATTTAAAGTAACAACCACAGCAGATGTGATGATGAAGTCTTCAAGAGTTTTGATATTGTTGGTTTCTGTACTTTGAAAGCTGCTTGAATTTTACTCTTAAAAAGCTCCAGAGCCTCGTTTATACTGCAGATTCGTTTTGGTTCACAGGTCGGGAAATAAAAAATCAGCTGGAAGACATCACTCTGGCATTCTGACATTTTTTACATTTGACAGACATAAGACATTTTGAGAAAATAATAATCTGATTAGTTGCCAATAAATGAAATAAATAGTTGCAGCCCCAGATACAGTCGCTCGTTCATGCATGAAAGAAAAGACAACTGGTTTGTCCGTTTGTCCGTTTGACTCGGTGCACATCGTCTAGTGACATCGCTTTCAACTCCAAACGTTTTTAAATCTTTGTCAAAGTCGGGACATATTATAGTGCCTCCATACTGTGAATTAAGTGACTAATGTGAATAATATATACTGTATTTCTATGGCAACTTAAGACTAAAGTTATTCATCAATAAGAGATGCTGATGGATCCAGAGATTCAGATGAGGCGTCAGCAGTGTTGTGATGATGACACGCGGTCAGATGAATGGCACAGCCTCTCTGCAGCCTTGAAGGGGAGAGGAGCTCATTTGATGTTGAAACCTCATTCAGCCTTCTTGTACTGTTGTCTTTGCAATTAAAGGCTTGATTTTAAAACCTCAGTAAGTAAAAAAAAACCCATCATGTTTTGAAGATAACGAACTGTTTGTCTGATTCTCTCTGTGCTAAATAAAGATGCTGGTCTGCTCGTCTGTATGTCAGTCCAGTTAGTGCCTGTCTTTACTTACCTCCCTCCGTCCATCGACATCTGAAGTCCACTAACAAGTTCAGTAGGGATAAGTCTGTCTCATATTGTTGGCTTCTAAATCCTGTTTTTATGAGGTTTTTATGAAAATCTCAACCAAGTATGGTCTTTTACCAAAGTGAAAGAAAGAAGTGTTAAACTGTGCACCTCTCTCATGCCTCCTGCTCTGCAAAAAGGTCCATCCTTACCAAATATCTAACATGTTCCAGTGTTTAAAGAGTCATAAAGTATATTTATTTTCTTCAATGTAGTGAAAGAAGCGAGGCAGATGCTTTCACTTGTTCCCAACGCTTCTTATTCTGTGTTGCAGTTTTCACTTCTTGAAGAACAATCCTCATAGATTTGAGTGTAGATGGACTTTTTTGCATTGTAGAAATGTTTCCCTCGCTGCGTTTGTCTGCCGTCTCTGTGCTCTCTTCTCCTCTGCTCTCCGTTTGTCTGTTGCCTAACACTCGTCTTCCCCCTCAGCTTTGCCAACCCCCCTTTTCTCTCCATCTCTGTCTTGGTGAATTTTAGAGACAAAAGTCGAGTGCAAACGACAGGAAGCTGCCAGTGTTTCTTCTTTCTCCACTAAAATAAGCCCAAGGTATGACTGCCACTGCTGCAGAGAAAGCACACCAACCACCTGTGGCCCCGAATAACTCCCACATCAACTGATGTGCTTTTATTTTGAGGGGTTTTGTCGCAAAAAGAACAAAAAACATGAAGTATTGTACAGAGAATTTATGGACGTGCATGCTTTGGGGGCACCAAAAAGTGTAATATTGATGACCTCAAATGTATGGTGACTTTTTACTCTAAAAAAGTGTGAAATAAATTTATTCAGCTGGACCTTTTTTTGGCTGTTTCTATTCATTTACTTTTATCCAGAAAGCCTTTTACATCCAAAGAGACGTTTAGAAAGAATTCAGCCTCTAAATCTTTCTTTTTGTCTCTATGCAAGTCCTCAAAAGCCAAATGTGTTTTACTTCTGCTTCTTTTTGATTTTATAAAGCAAATTATCATTATTTTACAGTCATTTTAAACGTTTAACAGAAAAAAGTAAGCTAATTAAAGGAACATTTTATCCAAAAATAAAAAATGAGGTCAATTTTTACTCACCCTCATGCTGATGGAAAGTCAGGTGAAGTGTCGTAGTCCACAAAACATTTCTGGAGCTTCAACTGAAGTATCTGGAGACTTGATTTAAAATGTAAGAACAACAACATTAAATGGTTCCATACAGCTCATCCAATGAAAAGTCTGGATGTCTCAGGTGCACAGTTTTAGCTTGGCACCTCCAGAGAAGATTTCTGCATGGTAAGGATTTAAATTACGTATTTTCAAAGCTCCAGAAAAGTTTCATGGACTACAAAACGTCACCTGACTTTCCATCAGCAGGGCAGGTGAAGAGGAAACGACTGATTTAACATTTTTTGTTAAACTGTTTCTTTAAGCTCTAAGCTTCTGCAGACACTATAAACTTCTCCAAAAGTGTTTCTTTGCTTATTCACCATCATCCTAACAGACGGATTAGTTGCTCATCTGTTGCTTTAACACATTAACCAGCGGCTCCTCTTTGCACATTTGGTGTCGCTTCTCATGACGACATTTCTGGAACAAACTGCATCATAACTGCGCACCGGCCTTGTTGCATGTGAAGTGTGTGTGTGTGTGTGTGTGTTCAGTGCACAGTAGTAGTTACACTGCATCCTACCCGCCCTGACCTGCCAATGCCATACACCCACTGGCCTGCTCCTCCTCCTGCTGCTAGTAAAGGTACCTTTTTCAACTCAACTGTGTGTTTGTGTCCGTGCGTCCTCATCACAGCATATTCATTTGTCCGTCTGTTTGTTTGCTCACTGTGCCGTGGTCTGTCTGTGTGCCTGCCTGTTTTATTTTTGTGTATCCTGTATTGTGGAGTTACTATATGTGTGTCATGATTTAGATGTAAACACTCAGCAACTGTGCGTTTAGTCGTGATCTGTTTGGTGTTTATAGATTGATGTCAAAGTGCTACACGAATACATCCAAAAAAAAACAGAGTAGTTTTAGTGCATCAGTAGAAGTAACACAGACAAGTGAGAGCATCACAGAGAGTGACTGGCTGCCTCAACAGACCTCAACACTTTATTTTGTATCTTTATGCATCATCAGCGGTAAAAAAAGACTCAAGTACTGGAACCACTGGTGGATAAAGTAATCAGATCCTGTACATCTGTAAAAATATACAATACAACTGTGTAAGAATACTTTCCTACAGGTGCATTTTAACTAATTTTAACCCATTTTAATTGGTATTTAAAGTCTCTCCCCTTGAGGCTGGGAACTTTATTTCATAAAAAAATATATAATTGAAAATGAAAATGTAATTAGATATTACTAACCCGACTGTTTGCTGTGTATTTGTGTAATTACATATTTTCACAGTCTTATATTTCTTTAGTTTTATGACAAACCGCGACTTTCTTGAGTTGGAAAATGATCTTTTAGATTTACACACATATGTTTAGTTTATGGCATAATTCAAACGGGATAAAAAAAAAATCATTTGTTTCTCACCATTTACTATCAGCCATGTTTTTTCTGGAATAAGGTCCCATATTTGTCCACCGGAGGAGGCGGGACATTGCCTCTCGTTCAGGTCATTTACTTTTAAGAAAGTATTCTCACACAGTTGTATTGTGACTTTTTACTGAAGTAAAGGATCTGATTACTTTATCCACAGCTGATTCCAGTACTTGAGTAAACAGACACACATCCTGCCTCAGACAGGAAACAGCTAAGTGTCAAACGGAGGCTCCCAGTCGCCTCAGTCTTGGTCTCAGTTGTTTATAAATCCTACGCAGTGCACCTTTAGATTTTGATGTTGTATAGTAAGTGAATATGCATACTGTATACTATAAAGCCAAGTAAGATGCACATTTATAGTAATCAGACATTGCCCTGTGACATGTTAGGATACAGTGTGTGACTTGAGGAGATTGTGAGTGTTGACACTTGGGGACTGTGTCTTCCTTTCAGCACAGGGCCTGATTACGCCCGCTTTTGAGTGACCAAACCCATCGTAAGTGACTGACCTCGGGTCCCCGGCGTCTTCATGCAACCACTTCCTCCTTCACTATTTCATTATCACTAAAACCCTCTTCATTGTCGTGTCAGCTGTGGGTGTCCTGGTGTTTTCGGGTTATTTCCATCGTTTATTTGGTTTTTCTGTGATGTGACTGCTCGCTGACTTCATCGTCTGACTGTCCGGTGATGTTTTTCCTACATTTCAGGAAATGTGTTGCATGTTTCAGCATCATGCTCAACTTTCCCTCCTTTTTTGTTTTGCATGACTCATCAGATTCATATTTAATTCATTCCCTTTTTAACTGCTCTGTTGCTCAGGGAAAAAAGATGTTTCATCCTTTTCTTTTTTTCTTTTTAATGCATGATTTGCATTACATTTCATAACTTCATGTTTTATCTATATTTTCTTTCCTTTTCTTACTTCCAGCATTTATCCACCCGACGAGCCGGCCGTAGAGGCCCCGCCCATTCCACCCCTTTCTGATGATGACGAGGATGGGGTGGAGGAAATCGAGGACGAGCAGCTTGATGAAGCTCACTATGACTCCTTGGAGAAGACCTCAAATCCCTCGGATGACTACTGAGCTCATCCTCAGTTTAAAGCAGCTGTAGGAGGATCACTGGGGCACAGTTCCACCTTCTCCCCTCAGCTGTAACTCTCTGATTCAACCACAGTATTACAACAGTTCTACTATATATTGAGAATTAAATATTAACAGCAAAGTAACTCCACCACAACAGTTCACATTTACTGCAATCTCTGTATTAGTTGAGAGAGAATTTAATGTAAATAAAAGCTAGAATTGATTCATTTTTGATCTTCTAGCACAGAAAGCACATTGATAGCCTGGAGAATTTAAAAAGTCAGGCTCTTGTTTTCCACTGAGGTGTATTCTGTAACATGATGATGCACAGCAGTGAAGGTATTTCACTGGTCACTGTCCAAACATACGAGCAGCATGTGCTGTGAGATAAGAATAAGAGTAGCTGTTCGCCTGCGTGGCTCACTTCTTTGTTCATTTTTAAAGCCTGAACCGTCTCTTACATCATATCACGACCCAAAGACTGAAGACTGGCTCCTCACGTAGACTCACAGCTGGTTCGAGAAGTCGCCTGATGACGTCTCCGAGCTTTTAAAACACAGCTTCCTCCCCCTGCCTTGTCAACAAAAGGGCTTTGATGTTAGTAAGCTATACATCTTGTCAGGTGTCTCACCTTGTAGCCTCACCTGTTAATACTGCCTTCTCCCAGGGCGAGCGTAGCAACCTGTGTTGGTGCTGGTGTCAAACACTGACACACACACAGAAAGAAAACTGTCTGTTGTTTGTCTGAACTGAGAGATGGAAAATCTAAACGGCGACATGTCAGATGTTTCAGCAGATGATGGAGAGAAAGTAAAACTGCTGAAACACACGAGAGAAGAATAGACTAGCCAGAAAAATCAGCAGTATCTGTGTGATAAATTCGTGCTGAGTGATTGCATCGAAACTGATAAGCACACGACTCATAGTACTGTATCTTCAACTAATTGTATACTCACAGGAAATCTTATATTCTGTAATATTAGTTCTAAGCTGCACTGCAGGTGTAACTACAGAAATGATGTACTGCACTGGTTTTCAGATTTCATTGATATGATGTTTGATTAATATTCTCTACAAGCAGTTTGTAAGATCTTCTTAAAGCAACGTTTTCAACGGACAAATATTCAATGTTACAATCAACAAGAGAAAACTTTTTTTGATTGCATTTTTTTTCTTTCGTGTTCAAGATAACTACTGGAGAAACAAGCAATCAGAAGTACACTGATACAGGTCGTCATTAGTTAGTCTGAGCTGATATTGGCCTCATGTTTAAAATGCAGTGTTTAAGGAGAGTGTTACAGAATCAGTTTTCTAAGTCTGATTTAATTGTTCCTCTGTCTGGTGTGCGTATGACTTGAGAACTTGTGCGAGAAAAGTTTTGCCAGGATAATCTTCTAATTTTTCTTTTTTTTTTTCTAATCTGTAAAAAGGAGGAAAAACCAAGTCTACAAAAGTATGTCTTCAAAGCAAAAATTATTTTTTAATATAAGGTTTTTCTTTCATGTGGGCACTTTTTTTTCTCCATGTGTGAACCACGTATTTTTAAAACAAAATTTTCTTCTGGAAAAATTAATTCCAATTTAAAGAAAACACTATGTTTCCTGTTTAAAATAAAATGTTTCATTTTTCAGGAAAAACCTATTTTTCTGGAATTTTTTTTTTTATTTTTTCCCTTTTATCTGTGAATGCACATGAATGTTTTTGTACTGGAATTTTGTTAACTCTGTGAAACCAAGTGGATGGATTTTTTTTCTACAAGATAATGTTTTGTGTGTTGTTTTTTTTTACGTTAAAAGAAAACTGAAAAAATTTAAGGGAGACAACTTTTTTCTTTTATACGGAAGAGGATTAGGGCCACATGTGAATTCTTTTTTAGTTCTGACTTTAAAGTCAGAATTCTGAGAAAAAAGTCAGAATTCTGAGATTAAAGTTAGAATTTTGACTTTAATATCAGAACTAAAAAAAAAAATTCACATGTGGCCCTAATCCTCTTCCGTACTTCCGTAAAAATTGTGAAGCCAAAACAAATATTTTAATGGTTGAAACAAACTGATTTTTTTTTTTAATTCAAGTAAAAAAAATGGTACAGGAGAAAAAAACGTTTCATGGGTGAAATGAAGAAGACAAAGAAGTGAAAAATCACTTTTTTTAGAATAATTTTCTCCATGCACATTAAAAAATGTATCTATACAAAAAAAATGTCATCGGTGAAACCAAGAGGACAATAAAATAAACAGAAAACCTTTTTCTTTCAGGTGTAAAACAGAGCGAAATTTATTTTACAAAAACTTTCTTTTTTAAGAAAGATTTTAGGTTTGAAACCAAAAGGACGAAAAAAGATTTCAGATTTTAGGCTGGGACCAAAAACATTTTTAAACACCGGGGAAAAACAATTCTCCTGAATTTTTTTTTTGCCCCATGAAAACCCCATGAGAACTGTTGAACTGAACACATTTTTTTTCACTTAACTTTCATGAAATTTTACTCCTGAAAAGATTTTTTTTGTCCACCTAGTTTGACTCATACATTACTATTTTACATGTATTTCACTCTCTCTGAAAAAATGTTTTCACTTGATTTCACTACTCAACATTTTTTTTTTTTTTCATATGTTTTCACAGATGGAAAAAAAAACTTTTAGGATTGTCCTGCAAAACATTTTCTCCACCAGTTCTCGAGTTATAAACACAGGAGAGAAAACTATTAAAATCAGACTACAAAAAAAGTTTCACAAGCAAAAAAACATTCTTCAGGGCTTCTTTGGTGTGTTCAAATCTAAAAAAACTAACATTTTCTTCTGGTGACTCAGCGATTTTCACGCCTCTGCTGGTATCTCTTCATGCAGATAGTTTGAGTTTTACTTCTTCTAAGTTTTGAGAAACATTCAGACTCTTATGCCTCTCAGATCTCTGTGATTTTTTTTTAATTAGATGTTAAAATGCTATGAGCACCACAAATGCAAAGCACTTCTAAGGTCTCGTTTCAACCCCAAAATGACTGAGGAAAATCTGGTTTCATATTTTAAAACCTTGACAACGTCTAAATGGTTAGATACCATCAGAAATAAATCAGGCACTGTTGTTTTAATATATATATATATATTTAAAGTGAACCCGCTCTTTAACTTTGCCTGATGCATGTGAGGTTATGTATGTATTTACTAATGATTTCCATATTTCACTTAGTGGAAATAACATTGAGGTGAATTCTCCTCTACAAATTATAAAATTAAGACTGAATTTATTGTTTGAGAGATTTTAAAGCAAAAAAACCCAAGAAGAGTAGATTTTAAAAGTGATTTTGATATTCAAAATAAAGACTTGAATGTCTGAAATATACAGTACAAGCCCTGCTTGACATGTTAGCTGCTTGGCAGGCAAGACAGCACATAGTTTAAATGAAATGTGCCTTAGTTTAAAATATTTAAAATGTGAAAGGGAATTCACCTCACTGTAATCCGTTTCAGTTGGTTCTCACATCCAGTGCAGGAGATTTTAAAGAGCAGCTGCACTCTCAGTCACGTACAGTATGGAGGAAGTGGATTTCTGTACTGGGCTCTGTGGGTTAAAAGGTTTTAAGTCTGTTAACTCACAGCAGGGTGTTGGCCAACTGTAGTGTAGCACTGCAGAACTGCACACTGTGAAGCACTGAACTGTAGAGGCACTGCAGCGCATGTGCAGTAGTGACCACTAGATGGCAGTGCAAGCAGAGTTTTCATCCCGGAGGTCTTTAAATATCGCAAATCAGCAGCTGAAATCTAAAAACTGGTATTCAGACTGATGAAACCTGTATCAGTGTAACTCCAAGTGATACATGAAGACTAATACAGTACAAATATGATGACTGGCAGTCAAAATCTGTATCATTGTGTGATTTGATGGCAGATTATTTAATTTTGAGAATAAAGAATCAAGTATTTACTCATATTGTGTCGTGTGTCCTGTATGTACTGTTTCGGACTGCATGATGTTTTTGTCTTTCAAGTTGTGTCAGATTGAAGTCAATTACTGCCGTGACCTCTAAGAGACATGACGGGGATGATCCGACGTGTCAGTGGGGGGAGAGAAACATTTACTCACTGTACTTCATTTAAAAATGATATGTGATACCAGATTTTAATTTCAGTATTGTAACATTGCTACGACACAACTGGATCTAAAAAACGCACCAAAATCTATGATGGTGAATTTTCTTTCTCCCTCACTTCTCCATGTATAAATGCTGTAAGAGACACACTTATTACAAACACAAAGAAACAGTCAAAAGATAACTTAAGATGTGTAAAACAGACTTTATTTATATTTGATAGAAGGTACAGAAAGTAATGACGTGACCAGGTCAGTGTGGGAGCACATGTTACTGACAGTTTCCCAAACCAAAGCTGCTGTAATGTTCCTCCTCTCTGTCTCCATCTTGGGGTAAAAACATGACCAACCGTTGCCTCCTGGGCCACAACACAACATCTCTTTGGCAACAATAAACAGAAGAGACACATTTTTCTATCCTTCCCTCCCTCACAGGTACAGTACATCAATACTCTTAAAAGTATTTTTGTCGAGATACAAAAATATTACGGACAGCTGTCTAGATGGTTCTATGCTAAACTCTTAGAGAATATTAAAGCCCCGGAAGGCAAACAAACACTTAGAAGACACGACATGTTGATCATTAGGGTGCTTTGAAAGGTGCCATCCTGCTTCTCTGAGGCTCCGGAGCCGACTGACGACCACAGCTTCCATTTCACTTCCTTACATTTACACACACAGAAAGCAAAGCACTGCAACATTTCATGATCATGACGTTAGCCCTCTATCGTCTCTCAACCAGCTGATCACACAAATACGACTCAACACTGAATTGATCCGTCCCGCCGCCTAAAAGCAACGTGGCTCAACACGTTTGTTTGTTTTTTTTAACTGTTTTTATACATTATGTAAAGAATCCAAATTATGAATTAGAACAAATGTTTTTTTCTTGCAAATCTGAAAAGGTCCAACAGCTTCTAAAACCAGATTTGTCGTACAAAACTGCTCCAAACAATATTATTTTACTTATTTTAGATGATAATACAGCAAGTGACAGTAAAGTCCGGCAGCTTTTCTCATTTCTCTTACAAACAGATAACATGGTAGAAATGGGCAGAAGCTTACAAATACTGCATGTATGATGAGCTGATTTACATACGCAAGAGCAAAATGTTTGCTGTCAGAGATATTATTCAACAGCCTTTTTAATACTTTGTGCATGTATTCATTTGTACTGATTGGCCTGTAGGGTTGGGCAATATGATGATGCATACTAGCGATTAAAAACAAATCTTTCTACTCAGGTATTTATACCTTTTTAATATCTGGTTGTACTTGGCCATTGTGAATATTGTTGCAAATGACTGAGGATTACTCCTTTCTGGCAAAGTTGGATTTACTGGATCGTTGCATCAATGTGATGAAGAACGTTGATTTATCAGGTGTTAAACTTCAAGTAGATATTTTATCTGTTGACTCTATCTGTTGATGTATACCATTATTGCAATATAGTATTAGAATGTAATGTAAGATTTCATCCTTATTGCCAACCCTTAATGGAACATGTCATAATCAGAGAAGTAATGTCTTTACGAAGCAAACCTTTTACTTTGGATCGCCATAATGAATGTTGGAAATGTACGTTTCTGCAAACCACCATGTTGCATCTTCACAATTCTGTTGATTACATTTTCAATTTTACGTTGTGACAATGCTGTGCTCGTTGTCTGGTTAGGTCTAAGCATAAAAAAACCCTTGGTAAGGTTTGGGAAACATCATGGTTTGGCTCTAAAATACTTGGATAGCTGGAAAAACGTCTCAGCATCTCGTTAAACACATCCAGTGGTTTCACACCTACAAATGTTGAAGCGATGTCCTTTTGCTCGCTGTAATTTGCTTAGCAGCTGAATGTAGCACACGTATTGTTGATTCTAAATATTGTACCTATGACACAAACACATTTGAATGTATCCATGGTTTGCAGGAAAGTAAAATGCCAACATTTTGTTTTGCTGACTGGGCGAAACCATGAAAATGGATTTCCATGAACATGTGTGTCTGTCTGTACTCCGAAAAAGAAAGCAAACTACTGTCCCATTTCGTCTCAAAGCAATGAATCCTTATACTGTCTTCTAGTTACTTGGAACCATGCATTGCATTATTTGTAAAAAACCTTTCAAACCTTAAATAAAGAGTTCAACCTGAAATTACTTCCTTTACTTCTTGTCAGCATAGTGACAAGTTTGTGCCAGATGTTTACAGCAAAGAGTGGTTGGTTTTGATGGCGGTGCTGGTACTCAATTTGGTAGAGAGAATGAGCCACATATTTGTGTAAAACAGTACAGTAGTGGTCCTGATACAAAAAAAGAAAGAAAGAAAATAGGGTCAAAAAATATCAGGCTGTCCAGGTTCAATCAGCTGTTTCCATGATTACATTCTGTAAACAGACACGACCCTTTAGAATTCCCTTTGCTTCCTTCGTTCACGCTTGTGTGTCCTTCGTCTCTGAATAAACCCAAATATTAACATTATATTACTTGTGATACCTCAAGGATTCTGGTTGATATTCATTAAGACAACTAAAGCAGTTTCCTTAAAAGTACAAAGTCTGTGGAGCTGTACAGTCTTGTTCAAGGTGCTGAAGCCAAGAAGTTGACTTTCACTCCGCGACAGTTTCTGTTTTGTAAGTCCAGGTGGTTCCACGCTCTCATGAATGCTACCCATCTATAAATTAAGAAGTGAAAGTGGTGACAAATGTGATGCTTTCCAAAGGTCTGTCCTTCCATTTTGTCTCTTTGATCCAAAAAATATGAAGAATTCAACATACCCCTACTTTCATATATTCTTTACATCATACATACAGTATATATTAATATTCTGTAAATTTTATATATTAACCATACTCTTTTCAGTATTCTAAACAGCTTAAGTCGGTCCTCCGTTGTGGTAAGACGGACCTTTCAAAAGTGTCCACAGGCGATAAGAGGCACTGTCTTGTGTTTCTAAAACCTGACTTTAAAAAATAAATCAGAAGTCATGCTAGCAGGCCGAGTCATTGTCACAGAGAGGCAGTAAGTATCCACAGCTCGTTACTCTTTGTCCCCATCCTCGCTGCTTCCTGTGGAAGAAAGAATAAAACAGACGGGATTAATGACTAAAGTGTTCTTAAGAGGCAATCTCGCATCTTAATAACCAGAAATGTTTCGCAGATTTCTATTAAATTTGGCAAGAAACTTTATTATCTCATTAGGGTCTTATGTTTCACTGTAATTCAGTCTGTGGCTGTGTGTTGTAGCCAATATTGACATCTGTTTTCTAAACTGGAATTAAGTCTAGTTCAAGAGAAAGTACCCCACTAGCCACATCCATACATGACTTGGGATTAGTCTAAATTTAGGTCAGACTTACTCGAAGAATCAAGGTTTACATTAAATCCCAGAAGACTAGAATATCATTTGTTGTATTCAGTATTTGAGGCCTGAGCTTTGCTATGAAAAGAAGGATGTCTTCACTTCGTTGCCATGTGTCCCCGTTTTAGCAGCTTTGACCTTTCAGTTAAGTTTCTCTGCAATTTTGATTTGTAAAATATTTTCAAATCTGAACAGCTGCGACATTAAACAAACATTTAATCCGCATTTCAATTCCGAAATCTAGGTATTATTATGTGTTTGATGTGTTACAAAGAAGGAGGAGTTATTATTCAGAGACGCACCTCCTACTGAGTCCATATCAGAGTCCGAGATGTGGGTGATGGAGAAACGGGACACGTTGGAGGGGGAAACAGTGAAGCGGGAGAACTGTACGGCTGGTTTGGGCTCAGGAGCTTTGGGGGTGGAGCGAGGTGGAGGTGAGTCAGATGTCACAGAGGATGTTGGTAGAGGGAGCAGCGGGAAATCGTCTTCCCACTCGTACCCTGCACCTGAGGGCAGACAGTAACAAGATATATTCAAGTAATGGTAAATACCAACTGAATATGTTTTCTTGGTGCTGAAACAAGCAGACTAAATTTGAATCCTGGTACTTACTCTCCTCTGAGATGTTTCCATCTGAAGAGTCATCCGAGGCATTAACCTTTTCCTGGGATTTGCTCCGTGAACTCTGACCCTCTGTTCCTAATGGGAAGCCATGCTCAACCAGCTCCTTAGTTGGACTTTCCTAATGGAAATTGAAATTCAGGAGAAGACAATTAGAAATCTATTGTTAGAAAGAATCAACATTAGATCTGGGCAGGTGAGTCAGTTTGAGCTGCATAAGCTGCCATCAGGCGGCAGCTAAACTTCAAAACATGTTTGCCACCTGATGAATGTGAGCTCAATATTCACCCTCCTTCTAGGTGTTGGTCTTCACTAACTTAATTTCAAAGATATTTAGCTTTTTAGCTGCTATGTGCAAAAATATGTTTACTATCTACTCTGTTGTCTGCTGGTACTACACTAAAACACGTTTTACTTTGTTTCACCCTCATCTTTTGTTCAACGGGGCTGCTAGAATCACCAAAAAGTGAAAGTGCCTTGTTGTAGTTTTAAGTACAAACTGAATTAATGAAACCCTTCTCTGCCACTCACCTGATCAAACAGATAGACGGTGACATCGTCAAAAAACGACACCGTCTTCGTCTTGCGTTCGAGCTCCTCCTCCAGGTTCTCCGTTGTGAGCAGGGTTGGCATCTTCAGGAGGCTGCGCAGTTTGTGGGCTTCGCTGTTATCGCTCACCACGATGGGCACTGGGTGGACCTCGTCTTCGCTCTCCTCACCTCCGCTCTGTTCCTGCACACTGTAGATTCGCAGCTCCTCATCTGACTCGTCGCTGTCATCGGTGTCACCGCCCTCCTCATCCGCCTCTTCCCCATCAGCCGGAGACGCTCGGCCCTCCGGTGTTGCAGGGAGTGGAGGGGGAGGGGTGGATGGAGGTGGGGGAGAGGAAGAAGAAAAACGTCTGGTGCTTGCTGTGTGCTGCAAGGCCACCTCATCTTTGGGTAAAGTATGTAGGTTTTCACCGGATATCCCCGATGACCTGTTCTGATCCGGCTGTACTGCTGGCTCTTCTGTTGTTTCTGAATCTTGAGCAGAGTTTTTCGTGTCTTCTGCATCATCCTCTGCCTTGACATTGGAGGTACAATCTCCATTCAGGGCCCCAAGGGCTTCTTCCATGGCTCCTACCACCTCTGCTGCCCAGTCTCCCAAGGATGAGTTCTCTTCCTGAGATGGCCATTCATCCAGCCCACCCTCTGCTATTGAAGCAGTGTCAGAGGGCTCCAGAGGAAGCCCCAATTCCTCATCCTGGTCACACTCTTCTATCAAGTATGCCTCCATCTCTGAGTCTGTTCCTTCTGGTAATATGTCTTTTATTTCAAGTTTTATGTCTTTGTTAGCAACACTGTCCTCTAATTCTTCTTCCTCGTCATTCTTCCTTTTCTCACCCTTCTTTTCTCCCATGTGCTGTTCGTTTTCAACAGTTCCTTCATCCTTTACCATCTCTGACGGTTCGTCCCCTTCATCCCGAGACAGCCTTTCATTTTCATAGTCTGAAAAGTAGGCAGAGTCTCTGTATGGAGTCTTATCAGTCAGTGGTAAAAGGATGTGGTCACCTGTTTGTGAAGCTTCTAAGGCCAAATCTTCATCCAACGGTGGTTCAGCCTCTGTGGGCACTACTTTAGACTCATCGCCCTGCTCCTCCAGGCTCGTATCAACGGTAGGCTTTCCCAGAGGTTGTTCACGGGGTTCATGAGGCTCTTTGGGTACAAACTCAGGGCTCTCATTGTTTTCTGTGTCATAGCCACTATCCATAGCTTTGGGTGAGCTGGAAGGGTGAGAGGACGCTGGGCTGAAGCCTTCACAAGACCCAGCTGCAGATGGCAGATCCATGGAATCCATGGAGTCAGGAGTTCCTACCTGCTTCTGTAGCGACTTGAAGGCAGGAGAAGCGTTTAGCTCGCTGGACTCGTCAGCAAAGATGCCTGAGGTAACGTCAGTGATATCATCTGTGATGTCATCGTCCTCATCATCGTCACTGCAGTCAAGGATGTCAGCAAGGCTCACAGTGGAGTCGCCGTGGTCAACACCACTGTCTACAGTTTGACTCAACTCTGATTGTGGGTCTGTGAGGGTCACCATCACATGCATGTTGTCAGCAGGAGGCGGAGAGGTTCTAGTCATTGTCAGGGTCACCTCTTCTGTTTTAGGCTCTGTCGGTTTTTGCATGATTGGATTTTCTTTGATTACATCCTCCCTCTTTTCTTTGAGTGGGGTATCATCAAATGTAAGGTCAACATACTGCTCTCTACTGTCCTCAGTCTTTGTCAAGGCAGGTTTGGCCACAATGGGACCCCCTGGAGCTGGTGATAGATTGATCATCTCCTCATTGCTTTGGATATCAATGGCCTTATCACTGATGTAGTTGCTGTGACTGTAGCTATGACTGTAGCTGTTGTTTCTGACTAGTAAGCCTGTAAGGGGGTCAACAAAGTGCGAGTGGCAACACTCTCCTGATGCTGGCACCTGAGTCTCGCCCTCATGGCACAGGTAGATGTATGCATTGCAGTTGTCTGAGGGCACCATTGAGTGATGTTTGCTCAGACTAAGGCAGGCACTGTTATCTTTGGCCTGGTGGGGCTCGAGATAGTCAATGGGTTTGGGTAGAGAGTGGAAGGCCAGGCTATGCTCCTCCGGCCAGGAATCTTCAATATCTGTACTTGGCATTGTGTAGTGGAAATCTACGTAAGCATCCTGTCTGCAGCTGTGGCTCGCCCGTCTGTGGTGACCCACACTGCTATGGCTGTGTTTTGAAGGCCAAGTGTTGCAGGTGTGTCTTTCAACAAATATGTCTTCTTCTTCCTCTTCTGAATCACTGTCTCTGTGCCCGATGAAGAGTGCCCCCTCTGTCTCCATGTTTATACTGACGGAGTGGCTGTTGTGCCTGGTGTGACTGGGCATAGTCTTCCTCAGAGATCCCATCATGTCATAGTAACCACCTGTCACGTTCTTTCCTATGATGGAAGTCTGACTTGTGTCCAGGTATGTGTCTCTGTAGGCCTGTTGAG
This sequence comes from Sparus aurata, assembly GCF_900880675.1. Taxonomy (NCBI): domain Eukaryota; kingdom Metazoa; phylum Chordata; class Actinopteri; order Spariformes; family Sparidae; genus Sparus; species Sparus aurata. Next base: position 25,719,128 of record NC_044206.1, on the reverse strand, counting down.
GCGGACTGTTTACAGAGGGGGATATACCAAGTGGGTTCTCCAACTCACCCAAGGCCTGACGCAGGCTTCTTGACCCCCAGCTTTCACGATGATGGTCTCTGGTGAGCTCACTTCCAATGAAATAGTGATCAATTCCCAACGGGGGTGAGTGCTCATAGTAGTAACCCCCATCTCTGTCTTTATAGGACACATAGTGACTAGACTCCCAGGGTCGAATGGGGCTGCTGTCCGACACTTGCCCTAAAAGAGGCTCCATTGTCAGGGAGATGGCAGGACTTGAGTCATTGGAATCATACATATCTGACTTGTGGATATCTGCAGACCAATATGGATCTATGTTCTTAGCCTGTGACGGGCAGGCCATGCACTCGCCTGAGTCTGCACTGCCAGTCAGAAAGCTCCCACTGCTTCCTTGGTAGTCTGGGCTGTAGGAGCACATGGTGTACTCTGGATCAATGTTACAGTCTACTGGCTCTTCGATGCGGATGTAGTATTCACTGCTAACTGAGGGGCTGTGGGCACTGAGGACAGGAAGTATGCCAGGAGCATGAAGATGTTTTGGTTGGTAGTAGGGCGGAGAAACTCCATGGCTGTGGTTCTCCATTGGGCAGCCTCCCACAATGCCTCCAGGTGGGTAAAAGGCTTCCTGACAATGATGGTTGACTTGTCCCAGGGTACTCGAGGAGTCTGGGGCTCTATATGACTGGTCTGCCCTGGCCTGCTCCCACTTGTACTCAAAGTTCAGGCCGTGGCTGGTCTCAGTGACTGTTAGTATGTCATCCCCTGACTCTGAGTGGTAGCCATCACCAGCTGAAAACTGCTCTAGGAGAGGGAAAGAGGAGGATGTTGATGAGGGGTGGTCTCGAGATATTGCCGAGGCACCACGGTGGCTGTTGAATCCAGAATTGGGACGCAGCGAGTTCCATCGCCTCTCAAAGTCCTCTTCGGCCTCGCTGGCCCCCTTGGCACACAGATAGCTGAGCAGCAAGTGGACTTCCTCTGCATTGGGCCTCTGATCAGGCTGGAGCCAGCAGAACTGCATCACCTCATACCTGTGGAGCACATATCAAACATATCACACTATAAATAAAAAAAACATTCTACCAGATAATTATGAAGATAATGCGCCCAAATCCGGTCAAATAACACGTAAGAATGTATTTAGTTGTAATAAAAAATGAAAAAACAACTGAAAAAATAGCCCCACTACAGAGAAGCAAAACCAACAGGATTAGCATAATAATTAAAATCTGCAAAATAAATGAGAATCCACTCATCCTGCAAGGTATTTAATTGTGTTGCTCTAAATATTGTGTTTGTCCTTTTCCTGAATGAATCTGAAACATTTTAAAGATGTTTGTAAATGAGTTTCAGTGTGTCTCACCAGCGCTCAGCCAGCGGCACTTGGAGCAGCGGTTTGGGCAGTCGCAGCTGCTGCTCCCTCACAGCGTAGGTCAGGACTTGTCTGTCAGAGTAATGTCTGTAGGGCTGGTTGCCGAGCTCAAACAGCTCCCAGATAGTCACACCCAGAGACCTGAGACAAAAGATATCATGGACATTATGTCGTGAAACATAAAAAAGAAATCAGAACAAGCATGTGTCATTCAACCTATGTACATATATTTGATCTAATCCCTCAATTTGTAATTATTTATCTTGCTTTCTTGGTATATTCCTTCAGAGGCACTTCTCTTTTTATTGTATAGTCAGGTTTTCTATTGTTCTTTCCTTATTGCTTCTTTCTCACTGAACTTACTTAAGCATTCTGGTCATGACCTTTTATGCACAAAGTAATGACATCATTGTACAAGATGGCTTATTCTTTCAAACTGAAGACACACTTTCTTTGTTTCATCCTAATTTTAACAAAATGTAATACGTAAATCATAGCAATTTTACAGTTTTGTTTTATTTCTCAATGGAGTATAACAAAAGCACAGCCACTCCTTTTCACGTGTGTTTATCCTACCACATGTTGCTCTGCAGGGTCTGATCAGCCACCAGCAGGTTTCCGTGCACCTCATCTACCAGCTCAGGAGCGATCCAACGCAGTGGCACGAACATCTGATCTGATGTCACGTAGTAATCATCCTGAATGGAAGGAAGGGCAACGTGTGTTAACGGGCAGACAGCGAAGACACAACATAATCACACTTTATTTGCTTTGTTGGAAATCATCTCCCCTTATTAAATTAAATATTCTAAAACAAGTGAATAAGCTCCGGGGAATTAAATCATTTGTGTAATCTTCTCATTTGGGTGAAAGAAATACTGGATCTTTTTGGATATGCACAGCAGCTGAAGGATTTAAATATTAACTCTCAAACAAGCTTAGCTCACTTCTTTCATCGATTCACTCGTTAACTCATCCACTCACTGTTTGCTTGTTAATGGTTGTCTACACAAAACAAACTGTCCTACGATTATTTGCTTCTATGTTACAATATCTATTTACTTTCTGTGTGTGTGCATACATATCTGATAAACAGACCTTGTACTTGGTGTGGGACAGACCATAATCTCCGATCTTCACTGTGACACTAGCGGACAACAAGCAGTTCCTCAAAGCCAGATCGCTGGTGACAAAGGAGGAGGAGGTGGAGGGCAAACAGCTGTTATTACAGATCTTCATTATTTATTAACATATAAACCAAGACCAGAGCATTGCAGGATTTACATATTACTCAAAGCACAGAACTATTTACAGGTCCAACATGCAAAAACACTCACTGATGCAAGATTAAAGTTGCTCTTATCAACACATATTACACATATCAACATCAACTCCTGTCTCTAAAAAAAACATGCTGAAGACTGAGTGGATGTTTGAGTTGTTCTGGAGAAGAAGGGTCACCGCCTGCAACAAAATCACTGATGCTGGAGTCTGTAAGGAGCACTCAGGCAGCACCAGGATATTGTTCCAGGAAGCAACCGAGACGCAAAAGGCAGATTTTACTGATCAGGTCAAGATACTGACAGGGCGACATCTGCGTGTGTGTGTGATATCGAATAGCAGAAAATTGCTTCTTACCCGTGTGTGAAGTTGTGTTTGTGCAGGTGCATGAGTCCCGAGGCGATGTCACAAGCCATCCGTTGAAGAATCAAGGGCTCCGGGGTCATGGATTCTGCAGTCCGGCAGCTTCGGAGGTAACCCTTCACATCCCCCTGGAAGACAGAGGAGAGAAATAAAACATCTGAGTGTTACAGCCTCTGACCACTGGAGGGCAGTCATTCCATTTCACTGTGCTTACTGCGACCAAGACTCAGCCGTTTCTTCCTCAACAGAGTCTTCATCCATCTTCAATTGACTAGCTGCGCTAAATTACTGGCTTGCCATCACAGACTTTCCTTCCTATCTGACCATTTTCTGTCCTCACAGATTCTGTAGTTCTTAGCCCTGTATATTAATGGTTTTTATCTTAAAGAATAAAAGCTGTGAACAACACATTTCATCAGCTATCCCCAATTCATTCACTTACACTGTGGAGTAAATTAAAAAATTGTCAGAGATGAAGAGGCAGGAAGCCAGTTCTTAGTCTTTGATTTCTTCAGTATCACCACAGATATCTGTGTTTAATCCGCTGAACTGATCGATCATGTGGAGCTGGCAGTGGATTTTAGGCTGCAGTCTGAGTCGAACAACTGCAGCATGATTCATTGCTGACTTTGGGCTCGCCTGCCAAATATTTACAGCAGGTGCCAAGAACGTTTTTTATTGCCAGATGTAATTAACAAATAAATCCAATAAACCACATATTACGTGAGGTTTTCAATCCATGTAATGTACGGGATGAGTTAGAGGATATAATGCTGACTTTGAATTTAAAATAAAGGTCTTTAAAGACTTAACAGGACTTTTATAAATTACAGTACATACCTCATACTGTAGATTATTTCAACACACTTAATGCACCTAGTGTTGCAGAGCCTAATAGAAAAACACCAAGGCACATTTACACCTCAGTGATTTTACTGTAATATTAACGTCTTAAATGACACAGCAGGGTTGTGGCAGCGCTCCTTTTAGATTCATCCACTAAGCAGTTAGCTTCAGATGTTAATCTCTTTTACACATAATGTAAGCCGTTCTCCCAACAACACCTGCCCCTCTGGGTTTGGATACTCACCAGTGGACAAAACTCCATCACCAGCAGGTAGGGAGTGACCTCAGTGCACTGAGCCAAACACTGCACCAGAGCGTGGTGCTGGAGGTTACTGGAGAGGAAGAGCATGAGATCAAGGCAGAAAGTGAGTTATGACGCACATCATATCTGTGACATGCTTCAATAACACACCGATGAACCAAGTCTTTAAAAGCAAGGCAGACATTTTATCACAATAAGAACATTATGAGACACTAATGTTAATTGTAATAATTCATACAGCATATCCACCGTATTAGTGAAAATATGGTGGAAATTATGCATCTATTATAAACACATTTCAATTAAGATATTCAGAGGATGCAGAGCAACACAGTGTGCATAGGGAGGAGGTCGTGGTGGATGGATGTGTGCACGACACAAGGCAGATCTAACTGGTTAGGTTTAGATAAAGATCGTGGTTTGGGTCCAAGTGGAACCTTTCACATTGTTAACTATACGTTGTAAAGGCTTTCTGGTAGAAAGCTTTTAGGGCAAAACCTCTCAAAATGCTCATTTTGTAGAAGGTTGGAAACAATTAACCAGGACGAATGTCAGACTCCTCAAAGTAGAAAACCATAATCGAACTGAAAAAAGTGTGTTGTGCCTGAAGAGCTGCCAATTTTCTGGTGCCAATACGACCAATAATAACGTTTATTGTTACTTGGCGACCTCTGGTGGCTTTAGCAATTATTTCAGCGGCAAAAGAGGACATTCAGACAACCTACATAAGGCGATGGATGGATCAAACAAACCACAATGTTCTCAAACCCAACCAACTGTGACCTTATGACAAAGATAGATGTGCCTGCCTCTCGTGCACTGCAACAGTCAAGTTGTTTTGGGAAAAGTGAGACTGTATATGTCCTTTGCCTCACTGGGTAATGACCTGATTATTCCTTTAGGTATGAGGATGTGTTGTTAGTGAATGAGTTCCCATCATTGACAGACACACAGGTGACACAATAAATGCGTACCGGTACGGCTGAGCTTCTTCCAGGAAGTGCATCTGGTCCTGTACGCTGGCGCTGGCTTTGAGTTCCTTCACCACCACTTGGGTGGTATTTAGGCCTGCATTCACCTCCCCAAGCAGAACCTGAAACAGTACAGATGGAGACATATACGCACGGGGAAGAAGGATTGACAGACAGACGGACAGACGGACATTTACATCCAAATAAACCCATTAAGCATGGAGTGCGAGTGACCAGACAGACAACGAGACAGAAAGCAGTCATGCAGGAGTTTGGCGAAGAGGATTCAAAGACAATGAAGAGACAGAAAAATGCAGACAAACACACGTACAGATGGACATACCCAGTGAAGGTACACAAGGATGGAGAGGGCGGATGTATATTCATGAGTGAATGAGTTGGAAAAAGGAGGAGAAACAAACAAAGGAACAGAAGGGGAGAGAACGACAACAACATGTTATCTGGTTGTATAATCACCACACCACATGGTTCAGCCTGCAGCGGAGGGCTATTACTCTGACATTTTTACCAGCGTAAAATATGTTCTCAAGGGCGAAGTGTATCACCTCTGGGAGAAGCGGACATCAAAGGCACGAGGATACGGATGGCATTACACACTCAGACATTACAGGTATTCTCAGCACGTCGGCCATTTTTAACTGACTCCATTCTGAGCACGGCTGGGATCACAGCACAGGCTAACAACCCTGATGTGAGACTCACTGATGCTGGGTTTCATCTAACCTGGCGGGCGGATGCAGGGACAGCAGGTGTGACTGTCAAAACCACCAGCAGCAAGTTACGGAGATTGTAGTGTCAGCAGTGGGCTTACCTTCCCGAACCAGCCATTCCCGATCTCTTTCAGGTAGAGGAGACTGTGGCGGCTGAGATCTGTGGATTTCAGGAGTTGGACTGGAAGAAAAGAAGGGAGGGGAAAAGGTGTAACTGTGATGGAAAACCATCCACCGTTGGAGTGCTGATGATGTTGTGGTCTTTACAAAGTCACCGCCTGTTAGTCCATTACTGCAAATCACCTAATGCCTGATTACAGTTCGCTATCACATCTCCATACAACACTTAATTATATGATATTAGAAAACTCTTTCACCCTATAATTAACAGTTCTCAAGCAGTGGGCAGTGCTAATTATTTATTCTTTACCCACCATAGTTTTACAGCAGTTCCTCATTTATTGTTTATGCCTGCACTACTTGTCTTTGATTGATTGAAACACAACATCTGTGAATCATGCTGGAGACGCAGGGAGGTGGTCAAGGTGACGGGTGGGCGTACAAGAATGTCACATCAGAATCAAGACATCCGGTCTATGTTTAGGTTAAGGCAACAAATGCACTTAGGAATGGATATTTTCAGTTTGTCAAACAGTCAGGAAAAGGATAACTTTGGTTAAGCTAAGGGAAAAATGTTGCTTTTACATTAAAAATAATTGTTGTGTACCCACAGTTTCCTTTTTTTATCTTTATTGAGAGTCATGAAAAAGTGGATAATTTGTGTCTATGTGCACAGAAGTACTTAGATTCCGTCAGTATTTGATGAACTGTCATGACACTGGGCTGTCACACCACATGGAAATGGATGGAAACCAGTGACTGCTTGGAAGAAAATAAAACCGTTTATCGTTTTACATCTGCTTAACATACATTTGGAAAACTGTCAGAAAAATGTCAAGTATGCATAACTTAAAATGGAGCTGGTAGTAAAAGGGTCCTGCAAGCCACATCAGCTGAAATATGAGTTATTTAAACTAACGTTATTTTCAGGGTCAGATTTTCATCTGCCAAACAGTGCTGCTTGATGCTTTTATTAAGTTACAGTAGACTTTTTCTGAGCTGAAGGGGAGGTCGACCTTCACAGGTAATGTTTTCATTAGTGTCAGAAGAAACAACCATTAGAGGGCAAACCTGAATAAAAAGGCTACACATTGCATGTGTTCGAGACAAAATGAGGTTCTGTGATGTTTTATAATAGATTAATTTTCAAGCAACAATGCATAAAGAAGTATCGATTGATAAAACGTTGTCTTTTGTTGTCTTGTTAGATACAAACAGATGGAGATATCATGCATGCAGGCACAATTGTTTTTGAAAAGAAGATACAGCATGTCCTCACATGCTGAGGTGAATCATAGCTCTCAATGATAAATAATAAAGAATACATATAGCTCTTATAACACATACATCAGTAACATGAGCACGCACCATTTCCGAGATCTTAAGTGGCTGATGAAGAATCCATCGTCTGTCCGGCTGATTGTTATTAACCCTTTATGAAATGAAATATCCGAACATGCCAGTGGATGTTGCCCATGGTCTCTCAGTAAACAGATGGAACTGTACTCTTATTCTATATCGAGCCGACTCTGGCACCGATCTGTCTGACTGTCCTCCAACCCCCTGATGCATCTCTGTCAGCATCCCCAGATGACCTGAGTCCTTCCTGCCTGCTGAACACGCCCGACCGTCCCGTCCCGGCTCAGCCAAATGAAACCGGACTGACGGCAACATCCCCCCCCAACCCCTCTGCCCCTCCATCTCTCATCCCTCACCATCTACCCCTTTCTTTCTTTCTGTCTTTCTTTCTTTCTTTCTTTCTTTCTTTCTTTCTTTCTTTCTTTCTTTCTTTCTGTGTCTCCCACGATGACACTTAGATTCTGGGTGTAGAGGCAGACAGACGGACCTTTGTGGCGCTGTCGTCCCCCTCCAGACTGCCACACAGTCCAGTCACTGTGTGGAGGCCATATTGGACACCCCCGTCTCTTTCCCCAGACTGGTCATTCCTTACACCCACTCACGCTCTCTCCGGCCCGGAACAGAATAACCACCATTGTCTGGCTGCTTAGGGCAGCATGGCACCAGTTAGGACCAGTTAGTAAGCACACACTGGGACTATTATCCACCAGCTCGGTGACACAGGAATGGACTGAGCTTTGGCGATAACAGTGGCAAGCAATGGGTCCCACCTACGCCATCATGTCAACCTCAAATATTCATAATTTCTGATGGAACAATGCAGGGAGGGGGATGCATTCTGGGAGAGAAAAATAAATACTCAAAGACTTTACTATAATATTTGTTATCTTTGTTTTCTTTTTGCTTGGTTCTTAGCAGGATGTCCATTCATGCAATGAGCGATGCGTTATTAGTAAGGAAATGTTTTCTCTTTTTTTCTATGTCTGTCACTGTGTATTCTGCTATAATCAAAAAACACATTTAGAACAGGTGCAGCCATGGCAGAAGGATATTCTCTCACTTTCTAATTCTTATGTCACTTTATCCACTGTGACAAACTGAAAATACCTTGATTGCCCCCGGTAAGTTCTCAGACCTCTTCACAGCCAATACACTAACTCAATTACCACTTGACAGCGTTGTCTGGTCTTTTCTAAGCTCTGAGCTGCTGAGCGTCTCTCTCTGAATGCATCTAGCTTAATCGCTATAGTATCCAGGAAGTCTTTAGCGAGATGCACAGCGGCTGAATCACTCAGAGTCTAATGGAATTCACATAATGCTCTTCCAGTCCAGTGCATCCCAGTCCGGCCTCTGCTGAGGTGCTGAGCTGGAGTGCTGGCCTTGGACAATCGTTTAGATTCACTAATGACATTGGCCCATTCTTGTTGTGTAACTCAAGTAGAAATGGAAGCGTGGAGGTCGATGTATGTGCTCCCAGTTGTTGTATTTCTGTGTTAAACTGGACTTGTTTCTGCTCAGATTCTGGTTGTATGATTTTTAACATGTGTGCAGCTGTTTACATGTCATGTCAACTCTCTGTGTGGGTGTGAGCTCCATTAGTCTTTGCAGTGCAGCCTGCAGTACAGAACAGCTGCATCAGGGTGGGTCCTGAGGACCGGGCCACAGACGGAGCCAAGCTCTCACAGTACTGGTGTCTCATTAGGAGCTCCACCTATCCACACAGTCTTTTTGACAGCCCCAGGGCAGCACGACCGAGAAGATGGGAACATCGGCTGAAAGAAACTTTCTCAAAGCTGCTGAATACTTCAGCTCCATGTCTCTCTCAGCTCTCAGGAATCCTTAGTGAGTCAAAATCTGAGATCTGTGTTCGATTCAAAGCAACTTCAAGTCTGTTTTACCCAGTTTCTCATAAATTATTTTAAATCTTAATACATATGTATTGATTTAACTTTCCACTCTGTTGCCATCTGTCTAGTATCTGTACTCCACTCTCCTCCTCCATTTGGTTTCTTTAAGTTTAGTTTTTTAGTTTTAATATTTTATCACCCTGTAAAGCATCTTTCAACTGCACTTCTATCAAGTGGTGGTGTGCAAATAAACTTAACTTAATAAACTGTAACATACTGTATTGCACTGTTTGAAAAACATGAGTATTTCCATTTTCTGCCATTTAAAACTTCCACTCCACTACATTTATCTAATCATTTTAGTTAACAGTATATACATACATGTAAATATGTGTATGATTTATTGCTACTTGTTCTATTATTATTCATATGGGCTTTTTCACTTTTACCAAGGTTATACTTTAAAACGATGTGTTTACTTTCACACTTTTAAAGTATAGCTTTTGGGTATTTTTTCAACACTGACCTTCAACTTGAACTAGTTGAAAGAAACAAATACATAAAAAGAAGCTAACAAAGATAAGAAACTTGTGAAACTTATAAGAAGGTTTAAGAAAGAAGGGTGTGATGGATCCATTCAGCCAATCCAGTTCTCTTAAAAAACAACAATTCATTTCCTTTCATGATGTCACTGGGTGAGGCAGTCCTGAAGGCGCAGTAATGAATCCCTGACCTCTGCCATTACTGTAACACCATATGGTTTCTATTATTCACAGAAGACAAACCATATGTTAAAGGCCCAGTTTACCCAAATCACAGAAGAGGAAATGGTTTCTCCCTTTACACTAGTGGCATCAAGCCATGCAGATATATCTGGTTTTATGCTTTTGACATTTTGTGATATCCACCCCTGGAACTTTTTTCACCAGAAACTATTCTTCTGTTGTTTTAATACACGGAACAGCAAATTAAAATCTGTCAACCAGCCGTGTATCAACGCAACTTTACTCCTTCATACAATATATTCCCTATTCACTGACCCTAGAGTCGGTCAAACTAAATGAGTGCAGATCGTCCAACAAACAGTCACAATCGTCTCTATCTGAGCTTTGATGCAGACTGATGGCTGAGCTAACTGCGTGGGCATGATCCATTAAGTCTCAACGCACTCCAGTGTCATAAGTTTATCAGGCAGCATCAGCCCATTAGCACACAACACGGACCATTGTCACGGAGAAGCAGAACGAGAGAAAGAAAGCGACAGAGTGAAAGACGGATATTCTCACTGGGGTTTTGTGCTCTCGCATGCCTGACATTCCAACGAGCAGCAGTGTAGGCTGGCCGGCCTGGACGTTATTATGCAACAGGCAGATGTTTGTGGGAGAGAGTGAAAGTTAAAGAGCACAGAGTTCATACTGTGGGGACCTGCAGTGAGGGATTGTGGGATAGGTGGAGGCCCAGCTGACTGAGGCCAGCATCAGGGCGGTGTTCACCCCGGGGACAAACTTTGACTGACGCAGTCGCGCAGCTCGTCGCTCTTACATTAGTTATCCTCCACCCTTGAAATGTAGTTGCATGTGTAAGGCTCTGGCACCTTTGCAAAGCTATTGCAAGGCTTACATCAGTTTGCAGCAAATGACTGAAGGGGTAAATTATGAAGCGCTGACAAACCATCAAAAGTGATGTCATGATTGGATATTCTGTGACTGACCATTCATCTTATATTTGATCCCTTTCAAAGGCAGGAAAAATGTGTAAATCCCTTTAAATGTGGAGTGGGGATTCAAAGATTTACTGAGTGAAAAAACTGGAAATGGAATTGGAGGACCAAGTTTAACCTCTTGAGCACTCAATTTTTCACTTTACATATCCCTGTATGATTATTTTAAAGACTCTGTGCCCTATCTTATGCCAGCCAGTGCACACAGCACGGCGTAACTAAATTCTGACCGACATCGTTGTCTTTTGAGCAGCCAGGGCCCACGTTGCGTAACAAGCAAATATACTTGCTCTGATCTGTCCATCAATGGACGTGATGGACTTCAACTGAGCTGTGATTAGGTGCAGAAAGTGACGGTGCCATCAACTAACAAGAAATGGTCTTAAATCAAAGGCAAAGATGCCCTGGGTTCACAAAGAACGACACACAGGCACACCTGGTTTTAAAAAGGAATTGTCTTTAGGAGGGAATTGGTTTATTTCATCTAATGCGCAAAACAGACCTACGATCAACCAGTTTGCGGCCAGATTACACTTCGTTGAACGAGCAAAACAATTGGACACTCCCTGAAATGCACATTAGACTATGTGTCAGATTATTTAAATCCAGTTTTCATACAATGCAGATATATTGTTGACTTGTGAATCAATTTGTTTTCACTTCCACCAAGACTGAAACTACATTTTTGTATAAAACTGTCTTAAAACAACGAAACCTTTGCTTTATATTTTGTTGAATTATGTTGTTACATTATTCCAAATGTTTGCAACAGTTTCCAAACAAGAGAAATCCATAATTTGAGTCAAGGTTTGGTTTCCTGGTCACTAAAACCCCGGAAGAGAGTCAAAGAGTGAGGACGTCAACACGAGTAAAACTTAAATGCATGACCTTGTCTGTGAACATTTCCTGTTCTACTTACTCTTTTATTTGGTTTTGATTGAAAGACCCCCTCAGTAGAGTTTAAGACATGATATTAAACTGAACTTAAGTGACTCACCTGATCGTACAGGTTGCTTTGCGACCGGCAGGGACACCTCGGTGAGCGGCAGGATGTAGACGTCCGGGCTGCCTTGGGAGGCCGGCGAGCCCAAGGTGGACATATCTGCATGGTACTCCTCCCCGTCCACATTCTTGAATTCCTGGAAAACAGATACACAAATACACAAGAAGCTCAAAGGTCAGATACTAACATACACTCACAGTTGGTTGGGTAACTTGCCAAGTCACAAATGTGAGGACACGAAGATGAAAACTTGGAAAGACACTTTAAAAAGCATTGCCTTAACCTAACTTTAGGGGCATTGTAGATCATATAATCAGCGCATATGCAAAATATAATATCTGCCTGCATCAATGTACATACATGTAGACAGAAAACAGATAATGTTTTGGCTGGACCGACGAGGCAGAAATAAGATAAACTGAGGCAAGCTGTCTTGGCCCGGTTCAGTGTTTCTCTAAGCTGTTTGTGAGACCAGTTGGAACATCACAGTGTAAACAAAGCCAGTGTGATTTATCCAAAGATTATTTGTACTAAGATTACATGTATCTCAGTCCTCTACTCTGCAATTAAGCCTGGTGGTTTTAATGCTGAGATGCTTTCTGGAGAGAAGAGCTGCTGTGACTCACTCTCAATCCGCAAGAAATGTTATTTTTAAAATTTGGAAAAACATTTCGTAATGGCTTCGTATCAAAATCGACAGAGAGCATGTTCATAAAATAATGAGAAAGTAAAATTTTTAGCTTAATTTACTGCACTTCTGTAAGTTCATCCTATCTCAGCCCCAAATGGCACCAAGAAGGAGATAAATCGATGAGTTTCACAACTCTGACTGGCCAAGAGAGATTAATGTGTAAGAGATCTCGATAGCCTGATTACGCACGATCACCAGAAATCATCTAAGGAGCATTAATCATAACTTTGTACTTGGAAGAAACTGTGAACAAAAGAGTCAAAGCTTTTACTCGCACCATTTGTTCCTTCTCCTCTCTTTCTGGCATCCCCAATTTATGTGCACTTATTAGCATTTCAATGTGATAACGCCAGATGGAAAAAACAACAATCGTCAGTTACATTTATGTATTTTAAAACATTGTTGAAACATTCAGGAAGCACAATGCAGGCTGCAGTGGGGGTTTTCTTCTATGTTAGTGTTACATTGAGGCCCCGGCTGGATGTACAGTCAGGAGCCCCTGAAAGATTCCTTCTGTCAGCTGAACGTCGAGATGGATAGCAGAATGAAGCAGAGGACCGAGGGGGGAGGGAGTTGGCTGCATCCATAGACCGGATGTCAGAATAAAAGTCCCTTAGTTGCAAGCTGGAGAGCAGCGGGGTCCCAACACTGGAAAAATGTGACCTCTGCAACACCCACACAAACACACACACACACACACACACACGCACACACTCACACACATAAACACCTCCATCTCTCACTTCATCCTGTCCCCCAAGAATGCGAGCACATACACAACGACACTCCCTCGGCCTCAGATCCAAATCTTCACACGGCCCCACTCGCCCTCCCGCTCAACATGTGGTTTCACTCTACACATCGACACACTCACACTGTCGCACACCAGCATTTACAGAACGATATTATCTCTCATTCCCCCGTATGTCCTGCAGAAGAAGCTGTCAAAACCAGGCCTTCACATGACAACTTGGTTATTTTTTTAATTAAAACCAAGCTGGAAGGAAGGAAGCGAGAAGAAGAAAGAAAAAAAAGAAAGAAAGAAAGAAGAAAGAAAGAAAGAACGAAAGAAAGAAAGAAAGAACGAAAGAAAGAAAGAAAGAACGAAAGAACGAAAGAAAGAATTCAGGGCGACATTTTCAAAACTTAGATACTCAATAAGGATTCAATAAAACTAAGCAGAAGTGCGTGACTAAATATGAAGTGATGACTGAAAACCATCGCAATGATTTCATTCTTACACATATAAGTACCTTAAACTATTTACAGATAAACATTTAAGTCCTTTGTCTTCCTCCTACTATCAAAAAAATCTGCCTGACTCCCGGCTGGTCAACTAAATGTTTCTGAGCCTCTCCAGCTTGCTTACCTGTCCTCAGTCTCCACAGGTGAGGATGACATGTCAGACGCCCTCAGCTCTGGTTACAGCATCTCAAGCTCTTTCTGGTTCTCTTGCACACATCCATAAATACAAACACACACACACACACACACAAACACACACACACCCAGTGCCCCCCCAGGGTCCCACTTGTGTGCAGGGTGCAGGGCAGCAGGAGGTTGGCGGTGCCAGGAAGAGCGGCTGCAGAAACAGGCACCATCACTCTGCAGAGAGAGTCTCATTGTTGAGTCCAGAGAGGAGGAAGAGGATGAAGAGGCTCAGTAGCTGACCACTGACTGTCCCCAGGATCTGCTGGGGATGGAGGGATGGAGGGAGAGAAAACGAAGAGGGGGGAGGAAGAAGGAGGAGCATCATCTCCCGGTTCACAGGCGAGATCGAACCTGCAGTCGTCTCATGAGGGGGGGGGGAGAAATCGAGCCCCCTCAAAAATGTGAGGGAGAAAAATACTAGTGGGAGGGGAGGAGGGGGGAGGAGGGGGGAGGAGGGATGGGTGAGGGGGGGTTCACATACTATACATCTGACATCACATGCTCTCTTCCTCTCTTTTTCTCTCTCTCTCCCAAAAGCCAAAGAACATCTGCAGGGCAGTCCCCTTCCCCGGTCAACACACACACACACACACACACACACACACACACACCTACACACACACACACACACACACACACACACACACACACACACACACACACACACAGACTACATTCTTAAATGTGTAACAACTGCATGTGATCTTGTTGGCATTTTTCACCAGGCTCAGATATAGTTAGTGTGTATTGAGGCTCACTTCTGGAACTGGTGCTGAAATGTGTTCGGTCCAGCACAGGGCTAGAACTGGGTCAGCTCGGTCATTAAGGTTGGCTGCGATATGGCTATGTCATAGGCCATATGCAGCCTTGTTCTAGGAACCACATCTGGACCACCTTTGGATCATAATTCATTGCTGTATTTGGGTCAAGTGTAGGTGGACTTTGTGGCCCATCAGGCCAATTCTGCTATGGGTCAATAATTACAGTGAATTTAAAAGTAAAGTATCAGTAGTGAAGTGTGGCAGGTCCACATATTTCTCACTATCTACATGAAGTGCGAAATTATAAATTCTTATTATTCTGAAAAGACTCTTTTTCACTCCTAGACTGAGTCCAGTCCCCCAGCTCGCCCCTACAGCAGCGAGCTCTGTTAGAGGAAGTTCCTCATCTTTCCATTGCTGTCTGTAAAACACAGAGAGCTTTTCTCTCTCGTCTCCTCTTGAAGTTTTTTTTTTCCCCCTGAAATTCCCTCTTCCTGCTCTGTGTCTAATTCCAGATGGGGCCCTGAGGCCGGATGCACTGTGGGCTCATGGGTATGCCCTTCCTCACGCCCTCGCGCCCCCTCTCTCTTCCCCCTCCTCCCGTCCTGGCCCCTTCCTCGGACACACCCTGACAGGTCCGAGCTGGGTGGTCCAATCAGCCAAAGACACAAACCAGACATGATGCACATCACTCACACTGTGTGTCTTTGATATATGCTTATTCCTTGCTTATTCCTTGCCTGCAGCTTAACAACAACTCAAGCTGCACACTTATAAACACATACAGTGTTGAAGAAAGAACAGGATGTTATGTAATCTTGCTACAAACACTTCTGTAATCGTGTGACCCTGCGTTTGTTAAGACAGAGAAAAGAAAGGCTGGAGCTGCAGAGAAAAGTCATCTGACACGGTTATTCATGTGGCTCTCTTCACAGCGGCATAAATGATTCTGCAATTTCCCTCCGAAGACACGTTATTTTAGCTCTTACATAATGCTGCAAGTTAAACTAATAAATTGAGGAAAATTTGTGTCCTTTAGACCGTTTCGAGTGTTGTGCAGAAATATGAGTCACAGTAAGAAGCTAGTTGTAGAAGAACGGGAACAAAGAGTGTGATGCATTATGGTAGATCTGTAGATAAGATTACATCTGCTCTCATAAGTTTCCAGGGCCCAAGGTCACTTTTTCAGAAGTTTTTGTTTTGTACGTTCTGCAATGATGTAAGGCAAAAGAAAAACTGTAAATCCTCACATAAAACTTTGAACATTTTGCATTTTAAGCCACACTAGAGGCTGTATGAAAGGAACATCAGTCACCAGTCTGGTGTTCAACATAGATGGTGAACATGCTACATAACAACTGCTAAACATGGTGATGGAAGCATTCTTTGAACTAATCACTTAACCGACTAACTGTTTTAGCACAGTATCATATCATATACTGCATGTTGTTTGACTGTATGTAGACTGGATTTGGCTTTTAAATACACCTGCTGGTTCTACTTGACTCATCAGCCCAGAGCAGCACTGATGAGCGTTTGTATTACAACCAGGCAACCTGCTTGAATGTGTGTTAGTAACTGATGACGTGCTTATCTCGAATCGTGGTCACGGAGTGGCTTAAAATACTCTTCTACCCTGCAGTAGTATCGACGAATTGCTGCTAACAAAGCTCTGCTTACTTGGTGACGCTGAGGAGTGATTATTTCCAGGAAGTCCTGGAAGTCAATTCATTTTCAACTGCAAACTGGGTGAATTAGGAGCACAGCGGGAGAAAGGGGTTAAAAATAGGTAGACTACAGTGGAAATTGGCAGGCATAGAAGTGAGGACACATGAGAGAAACTAAAGAGATTCAATTAGAATAGAAAATACTTTCTCTCTGGTCTACTACACAGAAAGTAGTCGAGTATCACAACACATGCTTGTTGCTCTCCTTGAGGAGGAGAAGGACGCTCCTTGGTGCGTTCAGCTCAACCAAACAAGGCCAAAAGTGTTAATGGCAGAGACCCATCCGAGATTTCGACTACTATTCGTGCTATGAAGAGATTTTATAATCTCCATTTTTTGAATTCTGTAGGCAACGGATGAATTGTGCACAAGCACTTGCGCGATGTGATAAACATTCTTTCTGACTGAGGAAGGCCGTGATGTAAAGGTGCAGTGAACGTACGCTAAACCACATCCCTCGGACTATTCAACAGCTGCTGATGGTGAAAAAAACAAGGCAATGAGCCGTTAGAAGGCGGGAAGAAATTGGCTGCCGGCTGATTAATGAGAAGGGAGCGTTCAAGACGTTAAAGCCTCGAGATTACACAGAGTGAGATCCGGTGAAAAACACTGAGTGTTAAGAGAAATGTTTGTGTACAGTGACGGAAAGTTACATAGACACATATTTAATCATTTTCACAGTCGTATGCTCAGTCCCACCATTCCCTCGATGTACACTCACACTCACACACACACACATACACACACACACTCACACACACACACTCACATCCTCCATGGCCTATTTTCTGCGGTGCCGTGACCCATTTCAACACACTGCTCAGAAATGGAGTCTAAATCAACGACACAAGATGGTCCTGAAGAGCTGCAGGCCTCCCGCCACACCGTAAACACAGCCTCTCCCAGCTTTGTCTGCTTATCCATCTACTGCCCATCAACCTTTTCTAAGTATAAATGGCTGGAGACCTTGTGCACTGAATATAATGGACATCTAAACCGAGCCTGCGATGAATGTTTCTTCTCGTTACATCCATTTGCAGCAACACTCATGGGCAAAGGCAGGCTGAATGCACATCTCCATGCCTGACTTCATTAAAACTTCATATGATTTAATGAGTGTGTGTGTGTGTGTGTGTGTGTGTGTGAGGGTGCAGAGATGGGTCAGTTTGTCTTCATGCCTCATGTTGTTTTTTTAATGTTTCACGTGAAAGTTGATGTGAAGCGGCGATCTGCCCACCTTGAAGCCGGTTTTGCCCTTCTTGCAGCAGAGGCACGCCAGCATGAGGAAGGCGAAGGTGAAGAGGCCGGAGAAGGAGATGGCCACCACAGCCAGGGACGACGACCAGGACAGATCACTCAGCGGAGCGCCATCTGCAGGACACATCCGGAGTAACAGACAGTCAGAATATTAGCTGAGGCATCGACAGTAAAGTGATCGAATGCATATCAAAGCATGTGCGACAAGAGAAATTAGGTTACAACAATGAAAAAGAGGAACGCAAATTACACCGAAACACAAGTCGACTTTTTCATTTCATCATTTTAAATGTATTATACAGAAACTCATGAACTCACTGTTTTCTCAGGTGATTCTATTTCCATTTGGGGAAGTTCACATTGCTTGATTTATAGCCTCCCATCCTGTTTTTGCTCAAAATGAAATGCTCTGAAACATTATAGCCCTGTAGGATCCATCCGGCACACAACAACAACAGCACCATTACACCTCTGCTCGGCTCGGAGAAGCCGGCTAAAAATGCACATTGATTTATCACCTTCACCTGGAAGCACAGGCTTATCTTTTGCACTAATCTTTTTAATAAAAAGCGATTCGCACTCAGATTCTGTGTTTTTTTTAAATGACCCTGTTGGTCATGTCTTTCACCAGGTCAAACATCTCAGTTATATGTCACTATACGGGTTCAGAGGTTCAAAAGTTTCTTTCAGAGGAATATCAAATCCAGTATCAGATTCTCACAGTGAGTGACAAATAACCACCAAGTAAACAACCAGAAAAGATTATAAATATAGCGGTGAGTGTCTGTTTGCTCTCCTTTAAGCATTTCTGACCCCATTTCTCAACAACAGAAGAGAGAATACAGATAGGAAACACAAAGAGAAAGCAAAGAGGCTGACATGCAGCAACACAATCTCTCCGACTGGAGTCGTAATTTGGATGTCGCAATTACTGTTTTCAGCCACACAGCTGTGCAACATATAACCAGCCATCTAACCCCAACCTGCCCCTCAAGGTTTCCTTTGGTATATTTATACATGTGATGTGTTCCTTACCCCCTCACCAGGTGGTTGTTGTGTCTAAACCTAACCAGAGCAGAAGCACAGTATCCCAAGTGTGCTTTGCAGAAAGGTGCACTTGCATTTACTTTGGCGCCTGTGTTGAACTCTCTGTAATACAGACGAATAGTAATATACAGTAGTGAAGACACCCTGAGGGGCACTTCAGTACCACATGTGTTGAGGGATATGATAAACACCTCCCATGTGTCCTAAATGCATTGTTTTTTAAATTCAGTATGCTTTATCTGCAAAACGAGAATTTGGGAGCTTTAATTAAAAGTGTTGTGCAATTATAATAACACTAAAATATTCATGTAGTTTACTTACAGTGTTTACACACTCTACTTCTGCCTCTGGAGCTCAACAGTGTGGATTTCTCCACCGAGTGACTGAATTTCCTCCGGCTCTGCTTCGCTCCCGTTCTTCTGTTCGGAGCCTCATTCTGTATCAGTGACGCCGATTTTTCAGACTTTGATGGTTTGAGTTTGCATGCCGCCCCAATCTTGTAAATAATATCTTGTTCCCAATTTTAAGAGATGGGGGGGGGGGGCATTTTTTGGAGCAGTGGATGATTTATTTTTTCTCGTTTTGCTGCAGCTTCCGAAATGCTACGGTTACCACGGTAACAGATTGGACGGATGGACAGCCATGCAGGATTGCCTTCAGCTGTAAATCTCTCACCCTCATTCCTGCCAACAACTGTGCCACCCAGCTCTGCACACACACACACACACACACACACACACACACACACACACATATACATTATAAACAGAGCACTGAGAGTCAGTTCTGCTGCCAGTTTGTGCTGATCCTCTGAAAGCTTTGCGACTGGCTCGGACTGAGTATTAGGCTCTTAGTATAATTGGACAGAGTGCAAACACTGTTGTTCAGGAGGCCTTCTGGCAGAGTGTAGGAAGAGAGGAGAATATTAAAAAAAAACATGCAAATTTAACAGTTAAATACAGGATTAGCTGGCCAGCCCAGGGTTTGTGGAACATAGAGTCCTTGTTTGAATTTCACTGAGTGTTACACTCGAATGGGGCTAAATAAAACCAGCGGTCCAGAAACAGTGTCCATAAAAAAACTGCAATAAGATGCCACATGAAGCAGAGTGGGAGGAAGAGGTGGGAAAAGCCAGCTTGCTAAATCAGCCAATAACTATTTAGTGCTCTGAAAGGCTGTACAAGACGAATCAGATTTAATTACTTCATTTGTCAGGGGGGCGATTACAGAGAGGTGAGACATATTCCGACTCTGTTGTGGTTTATTTAAATATCCCTCGTGAACAAATCCCATCTCTGCCCGCAGCACAAGTGAGAGAGTGTGACTGGAGATGCAGCTCGGGATTAATATTTGACGAGCGCACTCAGGTCCACATGCAGTCGAGATGAAAACAGAGCGCCGAAGCCCAGCCGAGGCACGTGTACATTATTATTATGAGCAGATGCAAAACTCTATGACTGCCACACCCGGATCCTTCAGTACCCTCACATCAGAAACCATCAACATGACTGTAAATGTTGTCCTGAGTCAATGACAACGGGTACGAATCTGTGTGTAACTGATCAAGCTGCTTACATTTCTAAATCATACAATAATAAGATATAATCCAACACTGAACTGATCTCACTAACAAGTAGAACCATACATCAGATTGTTTTCTGTCTCCACCTGAGAGTCAGTGAGTCGGTGAGGAGAGAGTCGGTGCTGGAGAACAAGAGAAATCTGAAGAAAGAAGGGAAATAAAATCTAATCTTATGCCTGAGCTTTTTCCAGGGGAGCACCCAGGGAGTTCTTAGTGTCGACAGGTGCAGGAAACAGCTTAGTGCAGCAGTTGTAGTAAGTGGGCAAAAGGAAGAGAGACGGGATGGAAAGAAAAAGATCATTTAAATATATTGCTGCTGCAATGTGAAGCTGCCACACAAGTCTGAATTGGCAAGTCAGCAATTGCACAATATTATTATTTAGGAGGCAATAATATCGTCTTTGTGACTAGCTGAGGTGGGTTGGACTCCGCCACAATCACACGAAACCTTGTTGTGTTTTCTTCCCTCGCTGTGTAAAAATCAATGCCATCGACTGCTAATCTTAATGAAATAGAGAGGATTCTCCCTCTTGTTAGCCGTAATGAGCCCAGATCTAAAGAGACAAATGTTTCCCTTTAAAAGGTCATTCAGTTCACGGGGACAGTTCTCCTCCTGAGAGCTTCATTAAGTACACTCAAAAGCACAAAACACAAAGACCCAATTTAGAGTGAAAAACAGGAGGGTGGATGGAATTTCTGGGCTTCTGCATTTTTTCTCTCCTCTTACTACTCGATGCTAGCAGCTTGGATACCGAATAGCTCTCAGCTCAGAGGTGGTAGCCATTTTTAGCCTCCCGAGGCAGAGAGCTGAAGCACATCCTGATGACTAAATGATGAAAAGGGAGCAGGCATGAGGAGACGAGAGCAGAGAAGAAAGGATCTGAGCGAGAAGAGGAGGTTGAAGAGCTGTGTACTCTGCAGCGTCTCCCCCAGGAGAATCTCTTCAGCACTCAACACAGAAAGTCAGCAAGTTGAAGAGCAGCAGCTCGAAGTCTAACCGAGGGCAGACAGAAGCAGAAACTGCAGAGTGTCGAGTAAAAGCTGAGTCTATCTGACAAGCTCACGTGTTTGGTCTGCCTCTACAGAGATAGAGCTGCTGCAGCATCTGTGAACACTGACTGCCAGCTTCACCCTGATTTCCAGATTTGAATCAATAAACCTTCAGCAGTACAATAGTCAACATCACCACAGCCTGTGAACTTAGAATACTGCTTGGCCTGTAGGTTGAATGAGACTACAATAGCTACAACAGTTACAGTAGATGCACTCAGTAGGAGACCTGCAAGAAAAGTTTGACAATTTGGAGAAAAAACAAAAAAAAACAACAGCATTCTTGCCTGAAGTAAGAAGAGAGGATCAACACCACGCTCACATCTGTACACTGAATACGGAGCAAGAATCAACAGGCAATTAGCTTAGCTTAAGTTAGCATCCACTGGTTGCCTGGCAACCTCATATTGACAACAAGATTCCAAGAACTGACTCCACCAGTCCAAGAAATAGTCCCAGCATGCAACTCTACACAAAAACACAAATGGTTGTTTTGACATTTAATTTTGTGTCCTGATCAAAGATTTGAGATGTAATGTAACTAGAGGCGCCCCTCACTTTCAATTTCAATGCTGAGCTAATCATATTTAGCTTACAGACATTAGAGTGAATTCAAACCACAATTAACAGATGAAATAGAGGCTTTTACAGCAACAGACTGAAGCACTGAGAACGGCTGATCAGATGGTTTCCAAGCTCAGTCGGCCAATAAGTCGTCGACAAAGGCAGAAATTAGTGACCATTGGTTTTGTGTGTCGGGGTCCTGAGGGAACACTACAATGTGCTACAGGTCGACAAAACTTTGTTCCTGATCCAAAGACACAGATATAACCTCCGGAAAACTGATGGGAGGATCCAAAATGTGGTGGAGCCAAACAGGAATTCATGACCAGCTGCAGTTAAAAAGAGTAGCAACACATAACTACAGAAGAGTCCATGTAAGTTCTGTCCTGCCATGATTAGGACACATGTTATCAAACGTGAGTCCACTTGGACCCAGTTGGATATCAGATGTACACTCACACAGACCTGAGACCTACAGGAAAGCAATAGCTTGTAGCTATAGCGCTAGCTCAGCTGTTTCTGTCCCTGACAGGCTGTGGGTCTGTATTTTCTTCCACGCCTGTCAGTGCAAACAATAAGTAACTAAGCTGTCTGAACTGCGCCCCAGCAGTACAGTTAAGGTAGGAGTCACAATGCCTTCGCTTGTCACAGAGACTAAAGCGTGGGACATTTAAATCAGAGCTGACAGACTGAGAAGAGTCCAGACTCTTAACCCTGTCAGCAGAATGTCCTCACTATCAGCCCAAATGTGGCATAGCATTGTGACATTACCTGAGCAGCTGTTAACTGCATAAAAACAACTGCTTTATTTCTGTTTCGGCTATCAGTGATTAGTGTGTAACTATTGATATTTCAGCTTCATTCATATATGCCATCGGTCCACTACAGAGTGAGGAATGCCCAGTTTTATGCTGCAGCTGTGATCCAGAAGACTCACACCTTCCTGTCGAAGCCAGGAGAGTTACAGCGCCGCCTCGGATCTCTTCCTGTGCCCGCTGCTCACATCCAGCTCAGGGGAACAGGAAGTGCATCCAGGGGACTGCTGACACCTTTCACTTATCATCGGCCCTGGTTACTGTCCCCGTGCTACAGCTAAATTATCTAAAGCTCATCGGAGACAAAGGTGAAAGCACCTGAAGGGCTGGACACTGGCCAGGGCAGAGAGCCTACTCTGTGATCCCAATTAAGGATGAAAGACGCAGAGAGAGACGAGGTCAGAGATAATGATATTAATTACAACAAGATGACCATGACCACCTATCGGGAAATAATTGGGCTCCTGTTTCTTGAGCAGTCTCCTCTCAAGTTCTGGTTTAAATATCAGCAATCATGATCCATGTGACCAAAAGCATCTTGTAAAGGTCACATCACATATATCAACCCTCTCTCTTACTGTTAGCCTCATTTATTCTAACTGAACCATTCTGCATGTATTTCTTGAATTCCACCAGGCATTCCCAAACTGATAATCTTTATGAATCATGCTAAATCCCTGTAAAAAAAATATGCATGTGATCTCTGCCAAATATATTCACAGTATGACCGTGAATTTGAGGATCTCCCCTGCATGCTGCATCAGGCTCAGCTGTAACATTTTCAGCTCTCAGGATAATGCTGAGAGGCAGGTGTCAGAGCGCCAACAGCCAGGTGAGTGATGTGTGCGACCGACAGCCACCGACGCACAGCAAAATAACAGCCTGCTGAGAGGACTGAGCGATGCTGCACAACCTGATATGTGTGCATGTTAAAGTGTCATTTGGAATTAGGTTATTTGGTCATTTCTTTACAACATCAAAGCTCTTTTTGGGTCTTTATAACAACCACAAAACACACTTTTAATCCATAACATAATGGGAAAAGAAATAAATGGACTAAACTTGCCACATGTGCAGATTCTGGCATTTTACACCAAACTGAGGTTAAGCGTCTTCTGCTATTTTTGAAAATGAATTTATGCATAAAGTCCTCAATAATAGTGCAGAACTAAACCTGGATCTATGCTCGGAAAGGAAAGATGCCATGTCTTAATCGTAAGTTGGTAAACAAATTACAACCAAATCATGATGAATGTCCCTTTCAAAATGTAAATGTGTTAATAATCTTTCAATAAAAGCTCACAGTCCTCTAAAAATCAGAAATTTAGTCAGCTTAATTGGGAGACAGGACATTTAAGTAGAAATGAATTATGTCATAAAAGATGTAAGAGCAGATTGAGGAGCGTACATGTGGGGTTTCTCTTACGCCATAAAATTATTAATTCAATGCACATTACACCCGTTTAACTTCGAGATCACAATTGTGACCTCAGACTCTGCTGGAGCGAGCTGCGATTAGGGTCAGGAGTAACAATCAATAGATGCTTCTCACTGTGAGATATGCAGGAGTGTGTCTGCGTGCCAAAGCGGTGACAGAGACAAAGCGTCTTCGCTCACAGCCAACTGAGACAACGTATCAAAATTGCTGGCGGTGGTAAAATAAATGATTGTTCCCCCACTCCGTCCTCTGCTACAGTACTGCTGACACCATGCTTCTACCAGGCTCTGACCGAAAGAGAGAGATAGAGAGACAGAGAGAGAGATAGAGAGACAGAGAGAGAGAAAGAGAGAGAGAGGGAGAGACAGAGAGAGAGCGAGAGAGAGAGAGAGAGGATGACGACAGGAAGACTCATCAGTTAGAAAAAGCAACAACAACAGAGGAGAGGTAGAAGATGATGATGATGACGTGGGGGGAAACAGATGGGCGGAGGGAGGGTTAGAGATGGTTAAACAAGCCCATATGGGCCAAACACATGTGAACCGCATGAAGCTGATGATCTGGTCATGGACGATCTGTGTTAGGGACCAATCTGCTGTACATCTGCTGCACCACACATGTATGACGCAGAGATCATCCTGCTGGTCGTTTCTTCAGACAGACAGACAGACAGACAGACAGACAGTTGATGCATTTTTTTTTGTTTCTCATCGGGGATCTGAATGTAAACACGACCAAATGTTAGCGGACAGCTGCCGACGCTTCTGACTCAAGAACAGGCTGTAAAAAACTCACCCGGTTTCCATGGCGACTGCTTCCCCCCCAAAGCCTGTTGAGACTAATTCAAATGCCCTCCTAACGCTCACCGGCGCCGTGCCAAGACAAAGAACAACTTGCCCCCGTCACCAGAGAGGATATTAACCTCCTACACTCTTGCTCCCGCTCGTATTTAGGTATTTGTGCATTTTTTTTCGGTAAAAAACAAGGAGGCAACGGCTGAATAACTCTCCCTTGTGGAGAATCTGCAGTGTTATTAAAGAAGCTGGTTTTGTAAGCTTAGTTATGAGCTCCACGCAGAGTTTGTGAGGTGTTTCTCCTCTAAATAGCACAGCAGGATTATTGGATGCAGTATTTATATGCAGAGGAGAAAACAGAAGCAGAACTGAATGTAATGCAACATTTAAGTGCTGTTTTGCGATGCTGGATTTGCTCTCATACACACACACACACACACACTACACCATCATTTTCCACCTACATACACAACCCACATTTCAGAGCCATTGTTGAGGAGTTGTTGAGATTCAGGGAACACAGGAAATCACCACAGATGAGATAGAGTGTCCACCTCCACGTCCAAACTGGTTTGTTTGTTCCTACACTGGAATGTTCGAGCGTCACTGTGTAGAATGACATATTTGCAGTTTGACATTTTTTTATATTTATAACTCAAAGTGTACATTTTCTCCGTGCATGTTGAAAATCTAATTTTAAGAGGCGTGCAGATGTGCATAAAATGTGCATATTTGAGAGGGAATTTAATGTGGAAATTATGTAAGATTGTTTATCTTGTATGCTTTAATGTCTGAGTGCTGGGGGGCCTTAAAAAGTAGATTATCCAATAATGTAAATGATCCGATCCAATGTATTTTTAGTAAGACGTGCTGCCATGTGCACCTCTGTGCATCCCGAACACGTCACAGCTTCCTGTGTTGGAATTCGACACCCTTCACTTCCCCTCCCAAAACCTTTCAGTGTCATTCATCCTGCTGCACAATGCAAGATCATCCAGCGGAGTTACAGAACATTAAGACATTATAGTGATTGAACCTGTCACACAAAGGATTTGAAGGATTAGCTATTCCTATCATGTGGGAGTCGGGTCTACCTTCCTTCCATATAAGCAGGCAGCCTACGTACTGTAACCTAATTACACAGGAAGCTGTAACTCGGAGCAACTAACCATGAAACACATCTCCCCCGGAGCGGCCATATCATCTCTGTTCAGCAACCTCGTACAAATAAGAGAGGAGTTCTGCGGATCACCTGCGTCTGCACTTCTGTCAGGAGTGTGTTTATTTCAGTGTGAACAAGTGCGTGGACGTGTTGTGTGCCTGATATTCTCTACACTTCAGTATGCTGAGTGGAGCCTCATCTGTCTGTTTCCCTGCAGCTCCCACCTGAGGCTCTCACTTCCCTCCCCAGAAGACACAATGGCCAGAAACACCTCAACCTCGCCGGGTTTATTCAGCACACAGCTCCCCGGAGGACCTGACGGGCATATCAGCAGGACTTCCAGAAGTGGAGCACAGCTAAATATATTTACTCGAGTACTGTCAGTCAACAATCCCTCCGCTACAGTTATCTGATGGTTGGAGTTTCTAGACACAGATTTAACATTCAATATCTGATATTTCCTTTCTTTTCCTTCTTTCTCTCTCCCTATTTTATTTCAATTTCTCTCTTTTCAATCCTCTTTTTTACTATCCTCATTCTGTCTGTCTTTGGTTTTATTCCTACCCTCCTTTTTTCCATCCGGGGGCGAACACACACCATCACACCGTTCCCTACAGCGGCTGCTAAAAATACAAATAAAAAAAAACCTGTTTGTTGGTTGGAGCTACTGCAGAAACATGGTGCTGAAATAAGGCAGACTTTGTTAAAGAGGACCTGCATCGATTCTTAGTTTCAGTTGATTATAAACTAATGGAAACATAATAATTAAAAACTGTCAATAGATCCACTCTTAATTCTACTTATCGGACCTTTAAGACTTAAGTTCGTCATTGCTCAGTGACTTTTCCACCTGATCCATTCAGATCTCAGCATCTAAAACACTTAAAGAGGATCCATAGTGAGAGAGATAAACGGTTCTTACTCACCCACTCACCTACCAGCTGTGGCATTCAGCTTAAAGTATGTGTGTGTGTGTGTGTGAGTGTGTGTGTGTGTGTGTGTGTGTGTGTGTGTGTGTGTGTGTGTGTGTGTGTGTGTGTGTGTGTATGGTTACATGTGTGTGTGATCTGTTAAAGGTCACAACACTGAGAGAACCAGCGGTGCGGCTAACATCCCTCCCACTGACCTCCCAGCACAACAAATATGAATGTCACTCCTTTGTTTGCTTCATCTTCCCTGCTCTTTTCGCTGCATCTTAATGTGACATCACCGGCGTCCCTGGGGGATGCTGGGATTTTCTGCATGCGCTTGCGTGGGTTTTTTTCTTGTACTGAAAACAGCTCAGTGCTTTCGCTGTGCGTGGGGATTAACAGCGGTTGTGTTGTTCTCTGTGGGTTTGCTTTGTCACAGAGAGGAGAAACAGGCGGCCCGCTGTGAGGAGAGGAGGTGGAGGTGAGGGGAGATCAAGTGGCTGCGCTGGATGTCAGAATCAATGTAAATGTGCTCTAAATATGATGATTTAAATGTTTTGGAGAATTTGTCTCTGTGACATTCATGGACAAACATTGAACTAAGCCTCCTCAGTTTAGGATGTTTTGTTAATTCAGGTAAATATTAGATTATCACAAACTAATGCAAGATTTATTACTCAAACTGCTACTTGGTATGATAATTTAAAAAATACAAATAATGAGAAACTGATTATTAGTTTAACTTTCATGTGGATTTGTTTCAGCATAGTTACCATTTCCTGTAAAGACAGGTAGCTATGGATAGCAGATATTGATTGGGGTTTACAGCAGCCAGTAGTGCTGAACGATCGTTACACTCCCTGCTATGGAGCTAGCGGTGAGTTGACTCTCCCCAGATAAGCAGCTAGACTTCAACACTGACAGACTGGTGTGGAACAACGCAGCCTCAGAAGATGGAGGCCAGCTTGATGACTGGAAATATAGTACCGAGGTAGTTTTGTTAACTGGTTTAGCTCCTGTCACCTCGCAGCGGAGACAAACAGGATCGCTAACTTCGCTAACTGCACGGCTAATCGAGCTAACTACATCAAGGCAGCAACATTTTGCACCAAAGCTACCAGCACCTGTCCATCAGGAAAATCACCTCAGTACTGTAACTGGCCTCCTTTGGTCCAGAGGTGTTCACTGGGAGGCTGCTAGTTATTAACTAGTAAAGCTATCTGTCCACAGCTGAGGCAGAACCTGAGCCGGAGATCAGAGGGAAGGAACCATCTTTTTCTTTTCGGTCCTCATGGAAACTTTAAAAATAACCACCACAAGCTGAAATATATTTCTGACCAACTACTGACACATCCAATCAGCACAGGACAAAATTTTCAGCCCACAGGTTTATGTAAGTCCAGTATTTACTCTCCATTTAACTCAGATTTGGTCTCCACCAGCTCCTGAGAAAAAACATGAATCGTCTAGCTGTACTGAAGGTTTGATTCATTGAATTAAATGTTAATAATAAATTAAGACTAAGAGGCTACAGTCATTCTTTAATGCATATATCAGCATGCTAAAGTGCTCTCAATGACAATAAACATGCTGATGCTGAGCAGGTATAATCTATATTACGGTCATTATTAAATAATAAGAATTGTTCATAAATCACATTATGAATTTAGTGCTTCTGTGACATTTATAAAACACATTCTTGGTACTAATCCACGATTTCCTTTCCATTTTGTATTGGGCCTATAATTATCATCAGATTTGCCGGTGTGGGAAAAAAAGGACATATACACACACATGAATCATTTAGATCTTGAACCTGTCATTAAATAAATATTCAGTGAACTGACTCAATGTGTTGAGTGTTTGTCAGGATGTTAACTGGATATTATTATTCAGAGTGACACGTAGTGAAAGCCTGGCATTTATCAAGTTCTTGTAGTGCAGAGAGCAGCACAGAAGCAAGGGATTATGGGTCTCTGGAGCGTGCAGCTCACGTGTGGCACAGCTTCACTGCGACCAGTGAAGCATTAAAACAAAATAATCCTCCATGTAGATGTAGAGCCATCCTGTATGCATGCGCAGGCTCCTGTAAAGTGAAAAGAAACGTCTGACAAATTGCAGGAGGACACACAGGAAAATCGGAAGCACGCAGGAACATTAAATGTTTCACCTGAGTGAACCTCAGAGAGCATGAGAGCAGAGCATGAACACGTCCCACTGTTTGTGGTTCTGATGTGGATGAATCATCTCAGTCGGGGAGAATCAATGAAGCAGAGAAAATATAAACACACCACAGACTGTGGAGCATGGTTTCACTTATTCCACCATGTTTATTAGCGCCTCCAGTCCTCCGTCTATGTCCTAAATCTCTCTTTCCTTCCTTTCTCCTCACTT
Source organism: Sparus aurata (assembly GCF_900880675.1). Taxonomy (NCBI): domain Eukaryota; kingdom Metazoa; phylum Chordata; class Actinopteri; order Spariformes; family Sparidae; genus Sparus; species Sparus aurata. The sequence goes on along the minus strand of NC_044206.1, from coordinate 25,689,608 downwards.
TTTTCCCCCGGGGGAGCTGTCTGCACATTTCAAAAACTGTTACCTGTTTCTTTTTCTACGCTTTCTTTTGCTGCTTCTCTTTCTCCTGCCGTCCCTGTCTGTCTGCATGTGGATGGCTCTCACACAGAAGGAAGGGAGAAAGGCCACTGGAGCAGAATGAATCTCTTCTTCCTGCCCTCCGTCCCCGCTGGCGCTGTCTGCACGCGCTCAGATGTGACATCGTTCACAGATGCCATGCAGGGCCACACACACACACACACACACACACACACACACACACACACACACACACACACACCTCACAGGAGCATCCGAGTGCAGCTCATTAGGACACACTCAACATGCAGAGGTAAAACACACACATAATTAGCGTTAACGTGCAGCAAGTTTACATGGTATTCATGATAAAGCTCAAAGGTTACGGCTGAAATAAGGAAACATTATGTAATTATGAGACTATGTCACCATACATTACTTATGTTGTATAAAGGCTACATTTATAATTACAAATCCCAGGTATTAACTATTGTTATTCACATTATCAGCACATTAGAGACTAGCTGGTGAACATAGTGGAGCATTTAGCAGGTGAAGAGCCAGATTCTCCCCTCAGGAGTTGGTTTAAAAAAAATATAATATAAACATAAACATAAATCTGATGAATGCATGAATAATAACTGTATATTTGTGATAAATGTTTAGCTGTGACATGCTATACTTTGTGTAACAACAGCACATGTGGGGAAAAGTAAGAAAACGTGACTCAGTAATGTCGGTGACAAATTCACAAAACTAAACATCAGCTAAAAGTCGCCACTGCAAGCCGACCGAGTGCTGTTGTAGCAGCAAACCCACATTACCATAAAACATATCTGATATCTGACTTAGAGCGACACTCGCACATAAGCAGCTCCATGTTCTTCGTCCTGATTGTTCCTATCGAGCGTCTCTAACACAACAGAACCTTGTTTACTGTGATCAGTGTCTCTTTGCAGCAGGAAACTGATCCACTCCCTAAAAAAATGAAAACAGCGAGTTTTGACTATTTAATATCTATGTAATAACATTACCATATGTGATAGCACAAAATGGAAGAAGATAAATAAAAAGAGTAAAAGAACTGTTTGCTGATGTATGATAATAAAAGAATAATAAAGAAGGAAGCTCAGACGACTCTGAGGCCACCGCGAGTCGATAACAAATGAATGAGCTGAGGCTTTTCCCGTCTGGAAAATGAGACGCTGACAGAAGTCGACTACAATTCTGGATGAAGTCAGTTCATTTGAATTTCAAAGATTTTAAAGACAGTCATTACTGCAGCTGGCAAAAGACAGACTTCTGCGTATTCTGACCTACTGGATCTGCTCGTATGCGGTGGCATTTTCCCAATTTTACCTTGGACATTTACATAAAAGCAGCTTTTAACTAATCAAGTTCACTTCACTTTAAAAGGCCAGCACTGTGTGAAGAACACAGAGGAGCTGCGGAGCGTCTCTTCACAGACCGTAGCATCTTTTCAAGTATTAATGGGAGATGCCGGCCAGGTTTGTGATATGTGTCTGTCGTGATTATGCGTGATCACAGCGAGCGGACCCTCGCAAAAGTGCCCCCCCCCCCTGTTATGCACCAGTTTCCAACACGGTTGCCATGGAGACACTTTTAGTGTATCAGGCTCTGCGTCGTTTAAATGTGCTGCTGGATGTGAAATGGCTTTATGGCCGGGAACATTATGTATTTGAAGTGCTTTTAGCAGGAAATGAAACCCAAATTTTGTACTACCTGTTCAGAATTGGAACAAGTATCTGTACAGCTACCGCGTGATGAAGGTGCTTTATATAACTGAGATGATCTGGATTCAGACTCAGGCGGAGCAGAAATGTTAAATCTTATATGAAGCCTCTCGCATGGTTGTCTCAGTACAAACAGACTAAATGTATATCCTATGAGCGTAACAGCAGAAAGGATACACACGATGAAGGATTTATTTCTAACTTCACTGTTCGCGGGCCTAATTGGTTTCTTACATAACCAGTTTTTATAACCAGTGTTTGAACTGGGCCAGAGCTCACTAGTTCAGAGTCGTAGCACGTGAGATGCTCTCCCGCATGAGGACCCATTCTCCTTATTGAGTCCTGCTACATCCTAGTGAACGCTAGAACAAATCTCAGGCTAAAAAACTACAAAGCTGCACTAATCAATCTTTCTTAATTAAAGATACCTACAAGGAACTTTCATTTTTGGTTGATTCTGGTGGCCCGTATGGACCGAGCGGCTTCTTTCTTCAGGCTGCGAGACTCCACAATTCAGCCTCGGCTCTCCACCATAAAAAGATGGTCTTAATTGCTCATGTAGGTCACAATGAAGCATTAGTATTAAACTGAGACTTTTCTCATAAGCTGTTAAAAGTACCTTTTAGTACATTGGATTAAATGTTTGTTTGCTCTATGGCGCAATTTGTCTTCTTTCAGCACTGTGTTTTTGTGTTTTTTTTACAGCCTACAAATTGACTGTTTCGCTTCCCTCTCAGTGCTCTCATCAACTTCAATCCAAGCCTCGACCAGCTGCTGTCTTCAGTGAAAAAGCTTTGATAAATCCACTGTATGCTACCTGCTCAGCACCAAACACCAGACAGCCAAAGTAAAAGACCAGCTGGTGAACACGGTGAGGCATTTAGCAGCGAGACAGTCATATATTTGATTTTTTTCTCTCAATAAAAACAGATATTAAGGGAGTAAATATTGGACTTTTGGCCAGGTGACCAACAGGAAAGCTATAAATAAATAAATAAAAAAATAAAAAGAACCTAAAATGTATTTTTCTTCCCTAAGAGTAAAAAAAAACCCAGAAAAATCCAACTGCACACTTCAGTTGCTAGTTACAGCCTGTAGGTAGTGCGAGCAGTGATAGCACGCAGTCCCCTCCCCCCTCACACTATCAAGATGACATTTAATTTGCCGTTATTGCCTGAAAAACATTCCCCCACAAAATGTTAATTCCTTATTTTGAGTAGCAATCTCTCCCCATGTAGATTAATGTTAATGACACGTGAAGTCTTGAGGGCAATCAATGACATATTTTTCAAAAGTTTTTGCTGAAGCCAAGACACAAAAATAGATTTGTGCACACAGACAGCGTCACAAAAAGTGTCTGTATGTATATATGCATATATACTGTAGATTAAATGAAGACACTGTCTTGTAATTCAACTAGAACCTGTAGGTCTGAGCTGTGAATCAACATGTACTTTCACACAGAAGGAGATGTACAGTACAATAGTCACACCCAGATAATGTGAAGTCACATACTGACAGCTGGTATTTACTCGTCCTACTAAATAATTTAAATTGTAAATTGAAATTGAGTGTGTGTGTGCACATGTGTGTGTATCTGGAGGATGTTAGCTGTCCGGCTCTGGCCGTGTGGGACTCGACTGGCTGTGATCAGGGAACACTGATCCAGGCCGGGGTGACTGATGTTCTAAATATTGGATGAGCTCATCTGTGACCGAGAAGAGGCGAGGGAAACGGCCAGAACTAGAAACTGGAGCAAATCCTGTCACACAGCGTGCAAACACTCACACGTCCACCCACACACAAACTACACAGATGCCGTCTTTTCTCATCTCATACCAAGAGAATTTATATATATATTTATGTGCACACAAAAACGCATTCACAGACTCACATGATCACCAGTGAGGGCACCTGACACACACACACACACACACACACCACACACACACATGCACACACACACACACACACACACACAGACACACACATGCACACACACACACACACACACACACTCTGAGTTATGAGTATATCTCCCATCACAACATAAAAAACAAACTCCTCCAGCTGTGGCGGCTTCACGTGTGGCGTCTGCCCGCTCACGTGCAAATTATGATGGAGAGAGCGGGCGAGCAAGGAAAGAGAGAGAGAGGGGATGAGAGAGAGAGAGAGCGAAGGAGGGGATGAGGGAGAGAGAGAGAGATGTTTTCACTCACTCAGACCTTGATGGTTCAAAGAGTTCCGTAATGCTGAATTAACCTGTGATGAATGACAGCACAGATTCTGTGAGATGCGTTGCCATGGAGACGGTCTGAGGGAGCTATTGGCGCATATGGCGGCTTATCAGCTGAGCGAGTGGGCGGTCAGTGGCGCTGACCTCGCAGGTCAACTTCCACGCAGATGCAACATCAGCCACGACAAAAGGACAGAAATATTCCATGTTGCCATATGTGACAAATACATCGCCTGTTAAATGTGGACTTTAAAAGCTCATCGCTCATCTCTCCGTGGTTTTGCACAGTTAGACGTGAGGAAAGTGAGATTTCACATAACTTACAACTATTTTGGATACATTAGATTTGACCTACTTAAGATTTTTTTTAATATACTTTATATATTTGGTGCATCTGTACCTTAACTTTGGGGGTGACTACTACAATTGTGCATTTATTGGATTGTTGAGATGTTCATGAAATGGATGGGCGAGTTAACTCCACCAGTCATCACAGGGCCGTATACGGGTTCATGGGCGTGGAATCCATTTTTAAACATTTTGTCCTGACAAACTGTTGGACGATGATGTTTCTGAATAAAATATAATATTCAGTAGAAGCCTCCCTCTAAAGTTTGTAATACGACAGCTGAGTTTTATGTCACTGTGGTGCTCAAATCAGCGTTCCACACAAAATCCCATCTCATGAGCGACAGGGCAGAAAAATTACAGAGTGAGCAGATGCATAATTTCCACATGGGATGGGAGACAAAATCCCACCTTTGTCTTCTCCACTTTCACAGCTCCGATTTGATTTAGGGCCCAGACGTAGCAGGATGTAAAAAGCTGAGCAGCCGTTATCACAGTCACTTCTTAAACCTTTTATTTTATTCAGGGAGGGTTCACTTTATTCACTGCTCCCTTCTCCAGGAACACCCTGATCACTTTCACACAGTAAGACATTCACACCTGGAAGCAGCTCGATGGACGGCAGATCAGACTGTGGTGGTACTAAGCAGCTCCACTGGAGCAGTCAGGGTTAAGGCCCTTGCTCAAGGGCACCTCAGTGGTGGCAATGAGGGAGGGGCAGCGATGCCTTACACTTTACCCACTGAGATTTATCCTGCCTGTCCAGGGATTTGAACTGGTGACAAGCTCAAGTCTCTAACCGTTAGGCCACCATCAACAGGCCACGTCACGGATTAAACATCCTCAGTCGCCCAGAGCGCTGCTGACGGTGGCAGACGAGTGACGGTGCAGAACACAACACAACAATAACAGCCGCAGACTCAAATGGCTTCTAACTGTACAGTGGCCAAAATCAAGACGAATCAAGTTCTGGGTTAATAAAAATGTTGAGAAACTCGTTTAAGTCCCATTTCAGTTATTAGTGTGCATTTAAGTTAACAGGTGCTGAAAGAGATTTGCTCCTGGTTTTGTCTGTCAGGCTGCACATGTTTGCTGGTGGTGCAGTTTGTTGGGGCTGTATTATGCACCCAGAGGAAGGCTGCAGAAATGTTTTGGTGGTTAAAAAAATAATTTGATCTTCAGTAATATTTCGTTGATATAAATGTAAATACAGTAAATGCAGCAAACAGCATTAAAGATATTTCCTTAGTTGAAGAATCTTTTTCTTCATGATGCTCCTGTAATCTGTAAATGAGCCGGCTTCAGAGTGGTATCGCTCCACATTATAAATTAAAGTCCTTCTGGTGAGTTGTGACATTTCTACAGATCTACAGAAAAGATAGAAGGTTAGTTAAAAGGCCATGAATCAACTTAGAAGTGCCTAAAGCAGTTTGACATATGGATGTTAACAGGAGCTGATGTGCGGTTGCAGCTCTCGCAGCTCAGTTGATGTGTGGTGAAAATGCCTCCATGTTGTTGCCTGAACGAAGAGCTCCAGATTGTTTCTTTGGAGTCCATACAGTTCTGTCACTATCGAGCTGATTTCCTTCCCTCCATCGACACTATTCCCTCTTCTTCCACACCCTTGTCTCCCTCTCTCTCTCTCTCTGCATCGGGCCACACTTGGAGTCTGAGCCAATTGCCCCATTTCTCAGCCAGCCTTTCGTAGCCAGCAGTGAATCCGTCTAAATCAGAAGCTTAACAGTGTGCTGTGATACTGCAGGGACTGGGAGGGTCTCAAAAGCATAGTTCAAAGAGACACGGAGGTGGATGAACATATAGAGAGATCTAGAAAGACAGAAACAGCGATTATAAAGAGAGAAGAGAAAGTTTATAATGTCAAAACCCAAAGAGGAGGAGAGAGGGTTAAAAAATAAGTCAACATCACAGCCTATCGATCGATTCAGTAAATGCTCTGCAGCCAGTCAGCCGGTCAGTGCAAGACTCCACTCATGTGTTGACTCTCCCGTCCTCGAGGCCAGTGATCAGCCTCGCTTGTGCAAACAGACCAAACAGAGCAAAGATGATAACTGGACGTCTCTGTAACAGCGCATCGCTCCGGAGCAAATCAATTTGTCATTAATACCTCAACTGTGAGGCTAAAAAGGAAGCAGGAAATGAAATCATTCCCTTAGTACACTCGTAATTACATGGACAGGCAACGTAATGATAGAAATATTAGCTCACGTGATTTCATGTGGAGAGCAAATTGTTTTATTGTGAGGGATACTTTCGTATTTATCCTATAAAATGGACGTCGGTGTGATGCCATTAGAACTGAAGATGCACATCCACTTCTGAGATGGTTTACCTGTCAGTATGGATCGAGTATGGAGAGAGAGGGATGGATGTGAAACATGAAGAGCGTGGATCTGAATTTCTTCTCAGTGATGACCCAAGAGTATTATAACCACTGCGTAGCTTTTGTTCCTGGTTTTCTCTTTTATCTCTTCCTCCACTGGCACATTTGTGAGGACATATATATAATGCACGAGCACAAGGTTACACAACAAACCCTCCTGCCAACATTTTCTCATGAATCTTGCTGATTGATAGTTGGTGAGGCGCCAAGAAAGGCAGCACTGCAGCAGCAAACGTCAGGGAGAGGAAGACTGCAGCTAGCAAACATGGATGTAAACACGGCCACATTACAGTGTCTTTTAAACCATTTATTAACTGTTTATATACTACTTATAAATGCTCAGTGAATGGGGATGCTTCCAGGATATATCTTTGTGACAAAATATGGATGAAAATACTTTAATACTTTTGCTGAAATAGCCTCATTTCTTCTTCAGCTCAGTGCCCAGTTTGTGTTCGCGGTGGGAGCTCTCCATAGTGCTGAAACACCAACACAGACGCTTAACTGTGAGAAAGCACTCACTCACATTCCTTTCTATTCTTCTATTTCAGCTGCCTCAGGAGGACAAAATACCCATTATGATTGCCATGTATTTTGTCAACAACATAACAATCTCTCCGATGAAACACAACCACCACTGTGATATTCAGTGTCCCTCATCAGGAGATGCAGGCCTGGGGACCGAGCAGCAGAGCAGAGGAGATCTGATCTCCATCCCATTAGTCAGGCCTACAACAGGACAAGATGGAGGTGGCAGGTTGGTAAACCTTGCTCAAGGGCTGCAGAGCCGTATCGGCGTTTAGAGCTGCAGCACGCCTGAAACTCTCTGACTGTGCCGGACTATCAGAAACAATCAACGGGAGGATTAGAATATAAAACAATATCAAACAGTGATAAAACTCAGACTTTAGCAGTGCATCATCATCAGGGATTCATCTCGCATTGTTTTACTGCTGCTTCTGGTACATAAAAGGCAAGCTTGAAAAGATTCAGCTAAAATATTTTTTTGATTTTGTAAAACAAAGATCACATCCACATTTTGCCAAATATGTACTGCTTTAAAAATGACTGGATAGTTCAGGAAAAAAAGGGATTCTACACAAGAACTAGACTCTAAAACCTCCTTGAGATGCTTGCTAAAGTAGCCATCTCAAAGATTTCAACTGGTAGTAATGGTGAATGTGACTTATAACTACAGGCCAAAGAAGTCTTGATGAGCAAAACAAGCTAAGCACAGTGACAGCGACAGGAGTTGGTTACCTCGCTGGGAAGTTGCCTGGAGCTCTTCATCTACCAGCTCACTGTGTCTGCTCCTGACTGTCTCATTACTTCCAGACACTGTATAAAACTTCTCCCTGCAAGATTTCAAACTGATCTACTGTCAACAAACACTGAAAATAACCAGTGTATTGTTTTTTCAGACGCATTTGTGGTTAGTGTTACAGAAAGAGGCTACCAAGCCAGTGACTGCAGTTTGAGACAGCGTTTTAATATTTGCAAACGTGACACCACTGGATATTTTCAAGAAGGTATCAGGACAAAAACAAAACAGGAATTTTAAGGCAACACATGATGTTTTCCTGATACATACCAGGTGGGTTTTGGGCCTAAATGTAACCAGACTATTCACGCAGCATTGTCACAACATAAAATAGAAAGCAGAAAAAAATAAACCGTCCGTAAATGTCAACCTTTCCGGGAAATTGTGATGAGCATTTTCCGCTAATTCAAGACATCCAAGAACCATTTCTGATCCCAAGTATATAATACATATTGTCTGTCTACACAAACACACTATAGAACTCAGTAGCACAAGAAATATTGATCCCCGATCAGGTTTAAATGGAGACATTCAATAAAGCTCAGCAGTTAAGAGACGCTGAGTGGCAGATGCATGTTGCTGAACTGCTCCGTTGTACAAGCTCGTCGATTCATTGATAGCGTCTTTGTGTTCCATCAAGCCATTAAAGCATCAGAGTGGAGTGTGTGTTTGTGCTCCTGTGTGTGTGTGCATGATCCTCCGCTGGAAAATGAGGATGTTTATTTCCTTTGTCATTCGTCCGAAGTCGACAGGAACTCACCGAAATCACAACAGCTGGAAAACAATTTGAACTGAGGTGGGAGTGAAGAGTAGGAGTCTGTTTATTTCCCTCAACAAAAACAGTTTTTATACCATCGGAAGCTATTATTGTTCGGAATTCTTACAGACACACACACACACATGCACACACACACACACACACACACACACACAAACACACAAACAAGATCTCTCAGAGTGCAGAAGCTATTAGCAATCAGTGGCACGTCTGCAGCAGCCTCACTAAAGACACTCTGGGCCTTTCAATACGCGAATGATTATGTTCTGAACAAGCTGTTCTCCAGAAACAGAAAACAACTGCGGAAGGAAAAGAAATCAGAAATCCTGCTGCTGGATAATCACAACTGAAGAACCGACACAGCACTTTCATCTTTTCACATCAGCGTGAGTGTTGAGGAGTTGTTTCTGACAGGAAGTGTAGATCAGAGCAGAAAGCTCGTAGAGGTTGTCCGATCACTTTAAATGGCTTTAATCCAACGTATAACCACATAGCTTTGTGCCCTGCACTTCTCCAGCTTGCCAACAGCTCATCAATTATTCTGCAAGCTTCTCTTTCAGCCAAAACATCAGCATCTACTGCACGTACTTTGAAAACGATGCCACCTCTCAAGTAAGTTTCTCTCTTCCTCTGTCTGGTCCTGTCTCTGTGCTTTGACTGTAACCTAGATTTTTCTCTGTATGAAGAGCAAACAAACCCAAAGACGTCCCAGCTCCAGCTCTGTACAGCTAGTCCTGACATATGTCCCTCCAACCCAGCAGCCACTCCCCAACTTTACCTGCTCCTCCAGCTCCTTGCCTGTGTCCTGGTAGTTTAGCAAGAAAGCGCAGAGAGGGAAGTCCTTCGGGCTTTCAGACATACCATGTCCTGCTTCCCCGTCTGTTGTTGTGTCCATATAATTAGAATGAGCCTCTGCATGTGCAGCCAGGAGCCCACAGAGAAATGTGAAATGGATAACCTGGGGCTTGGGAATTCAGCCAGCGCTGCCAGTAAAGTCTCCCCCTCCACCACCACTGATATCAGGCCCTGCCCTGTGGACTGTGATGTCATCCCTATACCCACTCACACAGCGGTCATCACTGCTGGCACCAGAGAATGATCCAAGCTTTAGGTCCAGAACCTTCCTTTCGTTTCTGCCTCCTCTCTCTCAACGTGTCCTTTTTAAGTCATGTTTACTTTCAGATTCCAATTGATGAGCTACGTTTTCATCCTCTCTCCTTTCATTTTCTTGCTCTTCATGACCATCATCAACAAACTGACGACATCTCTGTGCAACTGATCCATTCAAAACACACAAACACAAACCAGATATACTGACAGACAGATAACCACTTTATTTCATTTGTGTTTGTCTGTTTACATGGACAGATCATTTACCCATTGACTGCAAGAATACTACATAAAGTTTCATTTATTTATTCTAAATATGCAGGGCTGTAATCAATATTTTTTGATAAACAGTTGATTGCCCACTAATCATTTGAAGAGTAGAAATGTCCATCACGATTCTTTTTCAAATTGCTGGTTTTGTCTGATATTTAGACATCAAGACAAAACAAAGAAAATCAGCAGATATTTACCAGGGCAGCACAGTTCATCTAAATATTATCTAAATCACAATATGGCCTATCCAAAATCAATATCACAGTGGCCGTTGTGCTGCAGAGACAACAACTGCAAGAAGATACTTTTTCAACATATCGTGCTGCACAAATATTAACGTTTGAAAAATAAGGATTTGAGAGTTCTGCTCAAAAAGGGACTTATGACAAATAGATTTCTAGAAAGCACAACTCAAGCACAAATATAAGCTCCTTCATCACCCATGACTGCACGCCAGTTCACTCATTACAAAACTGTATAATCATCATTTCTTTATCTTTTAAAACTCTCTGTCCTTTCAGCGGAGATCACACTCAAAGAGACCAAATATATGAGTTTGAATTTGGGGGGAAACTTGTATAAAATGATGCAGAAAACATCTGAAGTACTTTCATTTGACGGAACCAAAAACAAACTGCTGTTATGAGCTTGTATATTAATCAGTTTAAAGGTCACACGGCTTCAGTAAAGAGCCAAAGTGATGATTTCAGTGCAAAATTGTGACAATAGCTGACAATTCCTTTCTTTTTTAGTGAACAATGTGTATTAATAAGCACAACATGTAGGTGCACGTCGATTGGAAACACCAGCACCGAAGACAAAGTAACACCTCCACACAAATCGATTCCAGAGGACGACACGTTAATCACAACTGGATCTCTGTCACTTCAAAGTAAAGAATGTAAAGAGGGATTCTGATATCTCTCAGAGATCCAAATGGAATTCAAATGTTGTCCGATGAATAAATTAGTGGTTTGAAGTCAGAACAGAAAAGCAAAGCAAACCGTGGCTCTGAAGTTTGGACATGAGAGAGAATACAAAGCTTTGTTCTCTCGTTTTGGACGTCTGGTTCAAATCAGCTGCTGCAGAGGCTAAAGCGCTGGCGTGGAGGGGGGAGGAGGGGGGATTTATGCAATTCAATTAATGTGTTTTGAAAAGGGCAGGAGGGCATTATAAAGGTAGCCATTGCAAGGACGGGCAGTAGAGACCCACTTAAGCGTATTTGCAGGATACCAAGCGGAAGGCAGAACATCGTGCACACTGAGCGCCGGCTGCTGATTCTAAAAACACCAGCGTCCTCACTGACACGTCTATACAACTCCTGAAAAATGCTTACTGCGGGAGCAAATCCATTTTTTATTGACTGTTGGAAGGAAACAGATGAGCCTGCTGCACCTCTTGGTTGCCATGGAAACCATCTGAGTGACAGGCCAGGAGCTGCTTACTGTATGCTGCATTATACAAAAAATAGGCTTTTGCTTTGCAGAGAGCTCCGATTATTTTATTCAATTTTTGTTCGCCGTGATGTAAGAAACAATGAGGCGAACCTGCCTCCGCTCATCATCTCCCATAATCCTCTTCTTTCCCAGCACTAATTGGATAACAGCAGCTACACCCTCCTGCTCCAATTAGAGGACGCCTCTGCTCCCACACACTCCCGCTTCACCTTTCACCTTCACCTCTGCTCTTCACCTTTACACCTACTGCACCTTTAAACTGCTCAGCTGACCCCGAGCAGCTGATGTGAGAGCTGCATGAACTTTAAAAATAGAGCATATTTTGCTTTCTTTCTCCCTTTAACCCCAAATATCAAATCATACACACACACACACACACACACACACACACGCACGCACACACACACACACACAGACACACACACACACACACACAAGGACACTGAAAATGCAGAGGAGGAAGATTACATCATATGTAGCCATCTATACAGGTCGTCCTATAGAATTTGGTGAAAATTTAGATAATGTGTAGGCGTTTATCTGCAACCAATAGTGTCTCTGCACGGACTAAAAAACAAGTATAATCAAATAAGAGCACATTAGGAGCGTTGATGGAAGTGTTAGCTGAGGAATGTCGGCTCACCTGAGCTGAAATGGGAGCTGAGGGCGAAACCGGGGCTGAAAACGACTGAAGACATCGTCACCAGGAGAACCAGCATCTTCATCACCGGCGGTGCAGAAACCAAAGGAAATAAAAAAATAAAATAAAAAGCTGCAGCGACAGAACTAGGCAGCACTATTTCTTGAACACAGCCTCATGTCTCCGGTCCGAAGCGGCCGCTGTTGATGCCTCAACGCGCGCCTCCATCTCTCGTCGCACCGGTGAGATTATTCAGTTCACCTGCTGAACTTTAAAATCACTTTCGCTGCAGAGGAAGAGGAGGATGAGGATGAGGAGGAGGAGGAGGAGGGCGACAAAGTCCTGTTTAATAGCAGTCAAGTTGATCCAGAATGACCCCCCCTCTCTCTCTCTCTCTCTCTGTGTGTGTGTGTGTGGCTGCGGTGAAGCCTCACGCGACACCTGGATGCAGTCACATCATCTGAACAGCTCGGATCGGATCGGACCGAACCGGATCAGGCACCCAGTGACACCCTCCACAGACACGGATCAGATGTTGAGCTCGGTGTCAGAGCTGCCGGGAGCTGTCCGAGGTGCTGACAGCCACAGCGCCATCTTGCTCGGTAATGCTAACAAATAGAATTTATGGAGCGGTGTTTTTGCAGGGGGAGGGGGCTGCAAGAGGCTGTGGATAGGCTGCAACTGAGCCGCTGCTTGAGCATGTTCAGTATACAGTAGAGAGTCAGATGGTGTGAGAAGGTGTGGAGGAAGGATCTGAAGTAAGCACATTTTCTGCTCCTTATTTCAAGCTTGTGGGCTGAAAACTGGCGCAGCTTCACCTGTAAATCAAACATGTCTGTCATGAGTTTACAGTATGTGTGTTTCATGCTCCTGAAGGCACCGCCTGCAGCTGACTCTTCCTCTGCCCGGACTCCCTCAGCTAGATAAGAAGAGGTATATAAAGCAGAGTCAGTGATGTAACACCGGGGAAAGGCACACAGCGGGTCTTGGCTCTCTGGACTATCCCCTCTCTAATCCTACAGTTCATACATGTGAGCCGAGCCCCCTCCCCCACCCAGCAGCATCCATCCTCTCCCAATCCCAACTTCCCTTCCTCCCTCGTCCTCTCTCTTCCCATCAGATTGGAATCCGTGGCAGCAGAGGGAGTCAACTTTTGCTTTGTGCATCTTTCACACTTACTATGCTTGTAATTCTTCACCCACGCGGAGCCGCAGAAATGTCACCGACTGAGCTGCCAAAAAGGAGAAAGAGAAAAAGAAAAGGGAGAACGAGATCTGTCTAAGCACAAATCCTGTCTTTGTGAGATTCTCCTTCGATCTTATTGTGCAGCCTGATCTTTGTTGCACAGATGAATAGTTATGTAATGTATCATCTATAATTGATAGACATATATAGATTCTCTACATGTGAACAGGCCACTCCGGACTTAAAGTAGCTCACATATAGAGAGGAAAGAAACATGTACAGATTAACAAAATGTGAGTCAGATCAAATATTTTGGCCGACAAACAATGAAAGAAACTCAGGATTTTATTGTTGTACTGAAGGCAAAGACAGTTCTAAATACATCAGACTATTGGATAACTATGATCGCCAAATATATCTGAAAAAATACAATATTAAAAGGCAGTAGACATTTTCGGACTTCGTTACACAGAATCTGAAAAGGTTTCACCCTGAACACTTTAAAAAAAATACATGGAAGGTGATTGGACGAAACCATCTGTCCATCAGCATCCATCACGGAGCCAGCTGGGAAATCAAACTCTTACAGCAGCCAGTCAAAACACGAGTGAAAACATCTTTACCCCTGAGAGAAGCCTTCAGCCTTCATACTGTCCAGCTTTGATAGAACCGATGCTACAGCAGCTACGCTAACCTCTGGAGGAATCTCCAAGTTGCTCGACTAGCCGGTCGTCACACCTCAGTCAGAAGCACACAGCTTAAAGCCGGGAAGGATTTGTGAGACCACATGAGCTCACAAATCCAGCATTCATGGAAGTCAAAGAAAAGTGTACATACCTGGAAACTGCAGCTGATAAATGTACTCACTCTCTACCACTGCTCGTGAAAAGACATCTACATTTGGATCCTGTTTTGATTATCCATGAACAGTCAAAAGGGGTCCAGATACTGAACCCCTCTGAGACATTTTCTGCACATACATTTGACGTTATGTTTCTGTAAGACTGTTGTTTCCTGTTCCCACCTCTATCCCTCATCCACCAGAATTCATCAGAGCAGCTCCAAGTCCAGTCCAGGGAGATCCTCAGGACTCCTGGTCCGGGTCTAATCCATCCAGCTCTTCACCTGAGAGCTCAGCTCTGTAAAAACAATAAAAACATCTTCAGTGCTGAGACAGTTCCTCATTATCTATCACTCACCAGCAACTTTGACCTGGGAGGACGTTTGATGGGTTTGCCACAACTTAACGTTCTTTAATTAATCATTTGATTAACGCTGATAATAATTCAAAATGTTTCGTCTCTGGTCGGATCCACTTACTCACAGACGATATAGTTAAAGAACATCCAGTGTCCATTAAGGCCTCTGATATTGTCCCCTGAGCAGCTTTAATGCTCTTTGATATAGACTTTGAAAACTCAACTGTAGGGACGAGCTCGTTTCTACATCATATTCAGATGTTTCCCTTCATCTCTCACCTGTTTCTCATCTTTAACCGACACGGATGAATTTCAACCTGCTGACTGAAACATATCTGCATCAGACGGGCCAGAGGAACTTTACCATCTGTAACCTGATCGCCCTGTTTGTACTTTACTAAATGTGATTTTCCTCTCTCTCATCTACCTGTGGAGACAGTTCAGAGGAGGAATTAGACGAGAGGATGATAGATGTCCTGTCATCTCTGCCTTTGATTCCATTTCAGTCCCATTTACGTTCTGCTGGAGTCACAGTTTGATGAATAAAGAGCTCAGCAAGGGGAAAGATGGAGGACGGACACAGTTTATGTTTTACATACATACAAGTTCCTATTTTTAGACATTTGATTTCTCTGACAGGAATACATTCTGCTAAATCTTTCCACTCCTCCTCCACCTCCTCCTCCTCCTCTTGTTTCACTGTCTCGTCACGTCATTTTCTCCTCTCTGATACATTGTGTTGCATCTCTGCTGTTTCCCTGGAAACAGAAAGGAGAGGATAAGATGGATTTCTGGGGTGAAACACCAGCTAGCGGATTGTGCTTACAGTCATTTCACATCTTAAATCAACTGTGAGGATCTTTAGGTTTTTTCTCTGTAGTTGATCACTTTTAGCAGCTAATTCGAAACATGCACAAAGCTAATTGCAGCTGCTCCCACGCAGACGAGCATTTGGACTCACCACTCTGAGTGTTTTCTGCATATCAGTATCACATTTTGTGTTGTGGAAAGCAGAAATGGAGGAAACACTGGTGGAATTTAAATAGGCGTCCACCTAGACGCTTCGTCCAATCTCCATCCCTACCCCACAATTCATAGCCGTCTCCGGGGAGAGATGAGAGGGGATGGATCGGGCCCGGCAGCAGGCTTCAGGCCCAGTTTTAACAGCTCTCTGCGGAGCCTCGGTCATTCTGCACCCGGGCAGCTGCACCCGCTGAGTTACTCCGCTCTGGTTTCACTGCAGGGAGCCAGCCTCTGTTTCAGCCGGCAGCTCAGCCTGGATCCACTTCACAAGGCCTGTAACTCGGACGCTTTAATGTCAGATAAGAAAGTGGATTTTTATCGTGTTGACTCGGAGCATTGTACAATCGCTTGGCTTTGAAAGACTCTGTCAGAACAGTCAGTGATGGAATGGAACCAAGTGCAGTACATTTACTCTAATACTGTACTTCCTCTCAATATGGAGGCAAATAGTGTGCTTTAACTTTAGTAACTAGCTCATCTGCAGGCTGCATGTATTTTTGTATTTGAGGGTGTTCTAAATGTCTGAAGAGGTGGAGGTAAACCCGCCTTCCACAGACAAGAGCAACACTTTTTTCTTTAATTCATCTCTTGGGGTTTCCTGGAGGGGAACCAGTGTGCTATAAGATGAGAAGGGGAAAATCAACTCAATCAATCAAGAGTGCTTTATTTATCTGGCTCAATTTTCACCCCAACAAAACATAAAACAGCTCTAACTGTTATAAAGTAATCTATAGGAGACAGAGTTGCCACGTCAGCACAAGATTCTTAATCTAATTCTCAATCTTTCATAATGTTGTTTTAATGCCTTGTATGTTTTCTTCTTCTGAGCTGATAAATTGACTTAAATATAGCAATGTAAATATTACAGTGACATGTGATATGCAGAGCCTGGAAACTGAAGAACCTGATACACTCAAACAATAAGATGAAGTGCTTTGACTGCAGAGGAGAAAAGACCTTCTTGCACATGTAGAGAAAACAATTCCCTCCCGTCTGCATGAGCTAATAACTCATGACAGACAGGGAGGCTAATCACCAAGTCTAAATGTTTGTTTGTGTGTTCATGTGTACGGCTGTTGTTACCTCTGAATCCTGCAGACAGAGACAGCGTCCACGGGGAGACAAAGTGATTATGTCAGAGACGTACAGTCACAAACTCTGCAGGGACCCAGAGGAGCTGTGGATTGTTCTCCCACTGCAGGGAGACAGATAACGTCCCACTCCTCTAAAACGAGTCCGACACGGTGACTCTAACAACGGCCTCATTAAGTCGCTTCTGGAAACAGCAGATTGTTAATTTGTTGAATTATATTTGAGAAACTCATTTTGCCTGTTTACAAGCAAAGATCCCTGCTGGCTGCCCCACAGCCTGTTTCTCCCTCCAACAAAGACTGTTTCTGTGGAAATGAGTGGAACCAAATGAAGGATCAGAACTGGTGACTTGTTTCTGCCCATTTAATACAAACAACACAAACTGACACATTTTACGCACCATGGTGTTAACATATGTTGTGTGTGTTTTTGTTTGCATTGTTTCTCACCTTCCAGGCAGCTAGCAGCGTCCATGCATCCCTGTACAGTCTGCATATCAAACAGCAGAGGATCCCTGCGATGTGTGATGATGTGAAATGAAAACTCCTGCATAACCGCCACTTCTTGGAAGTTTGAAAAAGTGGATCTGATTGGTTTGAAGTGGTCCCGCCCCTCTGACACTCCTGTCAAATCAAACAGCCTCTCTCTGAGACTGACACTGTGTTGACACTTTAAATGCTTCCCTGCATTTTGTCCCAACATCCTTTTTCAGTCATAAATAAGAAATGAAGATGTGATTGTGTTGCATCTTCATTAAAAACAAAGAAACAGACATTTCAATGCACTTGAAGCTGCATAAACACATTAAAAGAGACTTATGGCTAAGCTAAAGCAAGTTTCAAGAATCATTTTAATATAATATCGTATAAACAGAGCCAATAACTGTACACAAGTTAGTATGAGCATCACTATGTGTAGGATTTTAAGATTTAGACTGACACTTAGTGAGCCAAGAACTCAGACAGAACTGACTGATACCGCAGTGGTCCAGCAGTACTAAGGGCACTTTAAAAAGGAAAAGGAGGTTAGATCTGTAGAGCCTCTTAACAGCTCATCCAATAAATGAAATCTCAGTCATCATCTCCTCCCTCCACGCTGATGGAAAGTTTGAAGAGTTGTAGCGAAACATTGTTTTACTGTGAAGCTCCAGAAATGTTTTCTGACTATGAACGCTCACCAGACACCTTGGGGGTGAGTAGATGATGACTGAAATGTCATTTTTGGGTGAATTGCTCCTTTAAGATATATATATTTTTTATCTTAAAATTCAAGTTTTCTCCATCAATTTAAACCCCCAGAAAATGACAGTAAATGGAAAAGATTTGTGCTCTGCTTCATGGAGAAACACTTCTCCCTGCTGAGTATATAGAAAAATATATATCTCTCCAAAAATCCATTCATAAACTAAAATAGGCCAGATCATGACTGCAGCACACTGTTTGAGGGCCCCCTGGTGGTGGGATATTTTCATGCAGCTCTGCATGTTGTCACGTCACCTGTCAGCATGACTCCGATGTGCTAATCCACCGCGCTAATGTATGTCTCTTGAATGTGGCGTCTCAGCTGAATGGGTCTTTATAGAGTCAATTTCAATTAGACTCCAAGGCTTGTTGGATGAGTCCTTCATCACACAAGTCAGGGATCTTAATTGGATTAATTACACATCTCTTCATGCCAAAGATAAAATAATTTAAAAAAAAATGCAATGAGGCTGAAAGGGAAGGCAAGATTTTTTTTTTTTTTTTTTAACTCTCTCTCCTTCAGTCAAGTGAAGCAGTCACATTGTATTACCGGTCAGCACTCCAAAAGAGAATATCGAGCCTTCAGATCAATAGCATCAGAGCCATTTTACTTGAAGGTTTCAGCAAAGTGTGTGCCGACAAAAACATCACTCGATAGAGGTGTCCTGACACCAGCACAGTCAACTCGATGTTAATAGTCGGGGTCACACACAAGCAAACACACAGCGAGAGCTTCTCAGAGACTTCAGGGCTGTGATGATAGCTGCTGTTTGCAGATCTCAGTAATGGTTCAGGATGCCAACTCTCTTCAAAATATGCAGGTAAGATCACAAACAAATTAGCCTCAAGTGGAAGAGGGTTATAAAACCATCATAAAATGAATCTACACTGAAGCTGTTCATAGTCAAACAGACGTTAACAACTTAGAAGCAACATTGTATCTGAGATCCAACATACTCTTCTCTAATCTAGAAAAATGGAAGACATGTTTATTGATTATAAACTGTTGTATTCACTGTATATTCACAGTTTTTGAATTAGAGTCTCTGCTAGACGTTGTGACTGCAGACTGTAGCAGCCTGTCGGACCGCTGCAGTCGAGATGTGTTCAGCCTTGCTGAGTAAGAATTCTAATTTCAGATACTCTGGATCAATACAGAGCAGGAATCAAACTGAGGCTTCAACAGGCCTCTAGACAGTTGTTCCCCTATAAATAATGTACCTAAGGACATCTAAGACATTTGCACACAAGAAATTGGATAAATACATTCTCAGATATAAAACCCAGTTTGATCAGTTGCACTGTGCTGCTCTGGTGATCACTGATCTATACACAATCGCCCAGAAGTGATTCACTGCTCATGTGTTATTTAACGCACATGTAGCACACACAACTGAGTTATATAACTGTGTAGTGCAAGACTTCCCCTGCAGAGTCTGCTCCAGCCTGGAGCACTTCATGTCAGTGTGTGGCAAATGGGGAACAAACCTGATTACCTGCCTGTCATGATGCTGGCAGGGATCCAGACCCGAAGTACTGAAAAGATTTAACACCGTGACGATGATTTCTGCACAAAGCGGAATAGCTGCGGTTCTCAACCACTTCCTCACCTTTGAAGGGTCGTTGCAGATGTGAAGGGTCAGATATAATACTTGTCTCTGACGTCAGACTTTAGGAACAGTCCACTACAAAGTGCTCTGCCTCTCGAACTGCATAGATTATATTTCTGAGAAGCCTGAAGTGCTCTGAAAAAAACAATATATACAAAAAGACTCTGCAATCATCCGAGAAGGAAACAGGAGTGAACGACAGCCTCATGCTCAACAGTTTAAATGAGAAAGAAAAGAACAGTAAAATGATGCAGTCCTTATTTTCCTCTTGAAAACTGAAGACATTAAGACAAAATGTTCCCAAAAATGTACTGTCATGATGTTTCTCTATATTTGCTAAGCAATTGATTACACAAAATATAGCTACAGTTGATCAGAATGTCATGAGTTTTGTAGGTATTTTGTTTTGCAACGCAGAAGGGTGCAGATCCCTTCAGCCCTTCTGCCAGAAAACAAAACAATTATCATGTCTTATATACTCATGCAGTGGCCTTCCAAAACATGCTGCTCAGCACAGATTATCCAGTCATATGGGAGGTTTACAGATCCAGTCTTAAACCTTTGGAGCTGCTTCGATAATATCAAACATCTTTCATATTAAAACTGTCAAATCTGGACGATTACATCACTTTTCCAAACTGGACCACGCCAACTAATGAGAGAGGCGTTCCAGATCAGCTGTTGTGCTGCCAGGCAATAAAGATCTGGTCCCTTGAGTCAAATGTTAGCTAGCAAACCGCTGTTGACAGAAACTTTAAATCTCAGCTCCAGTTCTCACTGAAGAATAGAAAACCTGTGTTGGCAGTGTCTCCCTGCTCATCCAGACTTGTTTAACCTTCTCTCACTGCAACACGTTACTACAGCACGTCGTTGCACCACATTAAACTACATTTTGTTTATGTCTGCATCTCCCTGAAATTACGCGAGACAGATCATGTGAGGTGGTACAATACGTTCATCTGTAGTGTGTAAGTTGCATGTTAAAGATTAAAGAGAATGTTTAGTTTCCTGTGTATGTGACACAACCAGATTTCAAAATGGGCTTGTGTCCAGACAGACAGACATTCATTCCTTTATAATTGGATGTAGACAGATAGATATAGATATAAATATAAATTGGATGGGTGGGCAAAGAAAGCCTGAGGCTCTGATTGGGCTATTTGGTGTAAATCTGTCTCTGACCTGGTGCCAGACTCTCAGACACTCTGGGGCCCTGGCAGAAGTGCAGTGTGTCTGACTCAGGCTGGGATTTTAGTCTCCTACGAAGCTTTGAGACATTTATTTCACATCTAACCTTGAGAGAAGAAGCCAAGGATCTTTTATTGAAATGATGATTGCTGGCTTGAGGAGGGATAAATGAAAACACTGCACAGTACGTGTCCACTCACCTCAAATGTATTAGAGGGAAAAAAACAGTTACTGGTGGCTGTTCTACACCGGTCACCAGTTACTCAAGAAATTTTGCAAAAACTAATGGATTCAGGAATCACTTTTATGATTCGCAGTTTCCACTGCAGAAACAACGCTCAAAACCTTTCATGCTCTGTGCCACGGCTGGCCTGCGGTTGAACCCCTTTAACGGGTGGCTGTCCTCCAGTTCAACCCCATCAACGGGCCAAATGTGGGGTCTTGCTCCAGTACATCTGGAGAGATTGTCTGCAGCAGAAGGAGCCAAGGCTTTCATGGAGAATGGCTCCACCGGGGCAAGCAAGACAGGTGCAAGGCCACTGGTGGCTTCATCCTTCCTGTATATAAGAGACAGAGAGAGGGGGGAGGGTCAGCTGTACCAGGAAACCTTGAATCTGGTGAGTAGCACTGGACACGATATGTTGAAGGGGAAATTGGTAGATTGGATGAACCTGGTGACTGGTCTGTAATGATTTCCAATATTTTCAGAGTTGCTTTGCATGATGTAGTAGACTCATTTGCTCTTCGGCTGTCACAGAGCTCATTTACAAAAGTTGCAAACGAGCTGTGGCTCAATTACTGTCTTTTTTCGCTTTAGAACTTGTAGATTCAGAGCAGAACGGTCTTGTCTGATTCATGGTGCGTCTTTATAACCTCCAGCCAGTGAGGAAAAGCTCACATTCATCTTGATAAGAGAGTTCTTGAAGTGCAAATGTTCGTGTGAAACTGAGGGCAGGGGAAGAGAGGAGAGGAGTGATGAAACAACCAGTGGAGACGCAGTAATACTCTGTTTGCTTTCCCCATCTGCAGCATGCTGCATACATGCTAATGCTAATCTGGCATCCATCAGAAACAATCTCATGTGATACTCACAGACTGACATGACGTGTTGTCTGAGATCAGCGTTTACAGATATTAGTAAGACTGAGACACAAAATATCTGTGACCTACCGCAGGATGAGTAACCCAGCTATGAGTAATCACTTAACAAAGTGAGCGAGGTTATATTAATTTGGAGTGGGCAACGTTCAGTGCAAGCGATGATTAATAAGCCTCTAAATCTGCCAAGATTTTAAAGAAAGAAGAGCTTGTTGGCTTGTGACCAGGAGTCATTGTACGGTGATGAGCAGGTATTAAATTTTTAACTATACAAGCTTGAGTGCCATGTTCCCACCACCGCAGGACCAAAGACCTTTCTTTGTATACCTTGTATATCATTTAGAGAAGAAAACATTATGTATATTTTTTTGATAAAGGTTTTTATAATAATGTATCTCATATATTTTTGTTTGTGACTGAACAGACATCAGTCCACTCTAGTAGCTTTTGTGCACCGAGAGGTTTTCTGCCTATTTAGATTCCACTTAATTTTGTGTATGTTATTTAACATTTTTAATATTATTTAAATTGGAATAGTTTAATAGAACAGCTTTTTATAATAGTATTCAGATTTGATCTAAATATAGGCACATTAAATCCACATATAGGCCTAATAGGTATATTCTAGTCAAAAAATAGCTTTAGTTAAAAAAATATTCTTTACAACTGTCCTAAAGGTTTTCCAGTTACTCTAGAGTCACTTTTCATACCATTGATGCCTCAAATGCGGTGGACATTAAAGCAAATCTTTCAAAATGTACGTTATTATATTAAAGAAGCTATAGGCGTGATTTTGTTTATACCTTGTACCTTGTATCTCCATGATTTAAATAGTTTACTATTAATTGGAAAAGAAAAAAGTCAATGTCAAGTCAATTCCACCCAAACAGCCCAAAGGGAAGGTTTTTCTGATCTGTTCAACATACCAGCCTCTGACTTTTGACCCCTTAAATCAGATAGGAAAAAGAAAAATAAGGAATATTGAATGGAAATAAAATAGCACTGAAAGGAGAGGAAGGATATCAGAATTGAACGACATAAACCAAGTATTTAACGAAAAGAAAGGAGCAAAAAAGAAAGAAAAGTTCAACATTCAGGAAAATTAATATTTTGCTTTCTAGCAGAGATGAAGGTCGCTGGAGCCAGGAGCAGTTGCTCGGCAACCACTGCTCTTATAACTGCTCCATAAAACATGTTGTTTACACAGAGTTCAGAGCTATGCTAAGCTAAAAGGCTGCTGGCTTTATATTTTAAGTAATTCTAAGTAACAAGTGACTGGCAGCTTGTAGATAAACAGCATTTCCCACTGACAATAAGACATGTAGGATTCAGTATAAGTAACATGGAGGCCAAAATCACACGTGAATAAATAGGTGAAGAGTTAACCCCATGACATACTTTGAATAACAGCCCCCTCGTTTGCATAATGAAGCAGAAAAGAAATGTATAAAAATAAATAAAATAAATGAATAAATAGGGAGACATACAAAGAGAAAATCAATTGCATATATATATGTATAAATGAGTAATAAATGAATAAATCATAATGGAAAAGTAAACAAATAAGGGAAATTGTAAAAAGCAAAATATATTAGACGTATTATTTACATTTATGCCATGGGTTTTCATTTTAGGTGCATTTAATGGAATATTAATTTAGTCATTATTTATGTATTTATCTGTCTATTTCAATGTATGCCAGTGTCGGTCTTTCAAACACTAATATAATCTGTCAATAACAGTTGAACTATCACGTTCATGTTATCCAGCTCAGGACGCACCTGGAGAACATGGAGGACGACTTTCGACCACAGATGAAGAAGATGGCTGTGGCCATGGGCGCCTCTCTCACAGAGCAGGATATCGACCACATGCCTCCGGGGATGACATCACAGGGTGACACTCTATATGTGTGTGTGTGTGTGTGTGTGTGTGTGTGTGTGTGTGTGTGTGTGTGAGAGAGAGAGAGTGTGTGAGAGAGAGAGAGAGAGAAAGAGAGAGAGAGAGAGAGAGAGAGAGAGAGAGAGAGAGAGAGAGAGTGGGCTTTTGAGATGGCAGTCATTAATCAACAGTGACAGGTATGATGAATGAGGATGTGCTTACGTGTGAGTCATGGTGATGAACTCACTTGTCTGACGTCATCTTCTGTGATTCTATGCAGGAATCTTCCACTACAGCCGGTTTCTGGAGTACATGAGGCAGTTCAAGACCTCCGAGCAGCGAGAGGAGGCCATCAAGAAGGCCTTCGTGATGCTCGACAAAGATGCCAGCGGCTACATAGAGTGGAATGAAATCAAGTATGAGCCCTACTCTCATTTAAAGGATAATGCTGATGTTTTATATAATACATATCATCCACATATTTATAGAAAATGTCAAAGACAGCAATTATCCTTGCTTGTCTCTGGGTGGCCTTGCCTGTGAAACTCGTTATTTTATAATTCTTGTTGTTATTATTACTTTATTAGGAGTCATTCTAGTAGAAGTGGGAATATAAAAAACATTTCCTACATAGTTTTGGTCATTCATTTGAGATCTCTAGCTCGTTTCTTTTTCCAAAGATACATTCTGTCAACTGTGCCAACTGCAACCCCATCAGCTCCCCTCTCCGATGAGGAGGTGGAGGCCATGATCCAGGCTGTTGACACTGACGGAGACGGACGCATCAGCTATAGAGGCAAGGTGTTTTACATTTCACACTCTCTTGTGCATTGGCCTGTAGTCACCACTAAGGGTCAGCAGTTAGTAGCTCTTTATATCTGAGGGTAAAATGGGTCCCCGACGTCAGACGTCACGCTTTAGTCAGAAAATAGAAAGTTATTAGAAGAATGTCAGTGATTTTAAAAGAGCTATGATAACAACTTAACAACACAGCATAACATAGAGGCTCTGTATTCATTATGTGAATATACTGCAGTTATTTTTAGTTCTTCAGACAGTGTATACTTGCAAGAAGCAAAAAACAAAATCTAACAAGCCAAATGCAGCTCCCGGCCTCACTGCACTGATCCATCTGCATCCGTCTCTTTATGTTTTCCTCCCTGCCTTACAGAGTTTTCTGACATGGTGAAGAAGGAGAAGGAACTCAAGAAGTAATGGTCATGTGGTCCATCTGTGTGGTCCATCCAGAGTGTGAAAGATAGGAGGAGAGGAAGATGGAGAGGCCCTGCATACCAGCTGTACCCTCCCTTTAGGAGTTCATAAAACATGGTTACTTTATTGGCTACACGCTTTGTGTTCAAAACTAAGAATAGTTTGGCGGCTAAAGGAGAATGGGCCATCTCGCTGTGTATTGTAAGACTGACTTAAGTAAATACTAATTAAAGAGAATTGTTCACTGTGTAGATAATCACATGGATCCTTGTTGGCATATTATGTGTATAAACCAATACACACTTGTTTTGCCTGTGCGTGGAAAGTTCAGTTAATGCCAGTTTCACACTACAATAATTTAGACCTGATATTGCTGTCCCAGAAGGGTTTTGGAGCTCACCGTCAGCATGTCAGCATAAATAAAATGTTCAAAGACCCGATCCAGGAGCTAAGGGACAACTTGCCAGCGTGGCGCCGACATCTGCTTGAAATCTAGCAGGATAAATATCTGGCTGAGTCGTAGCGAGGTACAAGGCACAGCCAATAACAGCAGACACTCTATTTTCTCCACCTTACAGTCTCATCTGCTGTCTCTGTCTTTGGAGCCGATGCAAATACCCTTTAGTTATTATCAGAATAGATACCCACAAGTGTTTCAGTAGCTATGTGTAACTGTTAATCATTGCAGGACCACAATATGAGCAGGCTGTCTTACATTTTCAGTCCAAAAATAATCTGTACTGTCCACAGATCATAATCAATACTATCTCTTCCTGTTTTTGTTTTCTTCTAAAAACATAATGTCCATCTTTCTTAGACACTCTGACAGCTTGCAACATTTTTTTTGCCATTTAGTGAGTTCAAAATACCCCTGCTTGAGAATAAAAGAAACATAATAACATAAAATAAACATACTCATTATAGTTCTTTATTTCCTTATTTACACTTAACTGTGTTTATAAAATAGTCAAAGACAAGTGATTGCGGTGGATAAACAGCCTATACAAAGAGTAAAATGCAAAGAAACACATACACTTGTGTAATTCCCAAGTTGGAAAATCCATATAAACCAGATTGAAAATATTATTGGTAACATGACGCATCAATCATCGCCTGCCTGGCATATTAGTGGCTCAGGAGAGGGGAGGGAACAGAGAGTGGGTCTCCTGTCTACCTGATCACTGTTTGGCTGTTGTGGTCTTTAGGGCAGGAATAAAAGTTCCTATTAGGGAGGCAAATTTTAAGCAATTTCTTTGATTGATAGTTGGCTGCCTTAACAATCGATTATTGATTAATCAGTAACAATACATGAAATGTGTTGGATCTTATTCCAGTAGCAAAATATTTTAACCTCTGACAAGATCTGTTTGATTTAAAGTCAGTAACTCTAATCTTCTTGCTGTGAGGCAACAACTCTAGCCACTGTGCTGCCATGATGTATGGCATAAATGGAAATTTAACACCTACTGTGGTTGGATTATCAAAAATGAGCCAGAGGGCCTGTGGATGAGCCATCCAAAAAGTTAAAACATTTGTGGCAAATGTTTTCTTTTCTCTTTTTACATTATTTAAAAGAAACATGTGAAAAGGATTTAGCCAAATACAATGACATAATAATGGACTTTAAAACCATTTCACAAGAAAACCCTGCATGTGAACAGTTCTATCCTGAATGTACTCTCTCGTGTTTCATAAGATTTCTCTGTTCCTTAAATCTTTTGCCACAAACATCACAACCAAATGGTTCATCTCTTGAGTGGACAATCATGTGTTTCTTAAGATTTCCCTTTCCTGTAAATCTTTTTCCACACTCACTGCAGCCAAATGGTCTCTCTCCTCTGTGGAATCTCATGTGTGTCTCGAAGCTTGACTTAAAGCTGAATCTTGTCCCACAAACATCACAGCCAAATGGTTTCTCTCCCGAGTGGAGTCTCATGTGCGTCTTCAGACTTCCTTGCTCTGTAAACTTTTTTTCACACACATCACAACTAAATGGTTTCTCTCCTGTGTGGACTCTCATGTGTAGTGTCAGACGTCTTTGCCCTCTAAATCTTTTCCCACAATCGCCACAGCAAAATGGTTTCTCCCCTGTGTGGACTCCCATATGCCTCTTAAGATTTGATTGAACGCTAAATCTTATTCCACAAACATCACAGCCAAATGGTTTTTCACCTGTGTGTACTCTCATGTGAGTATCAAGATATGTCTTACGGTGGAATTTTGCCCCACAAACATCACAACTAAATGGTTTCTCTTCTGTGTGGATTTTCATGTGTGTCTTCAGAGGTCCCTGTAGTGTAAATCTTTTCCCACAAATATCACAACCAAATGGTTTCTCTCCAGTGTGGACTCTCATGTGTGTCTTTAGACGTTTCTGCTCTCTGAATTTTCTCCCACAATCAGCACAGCCAAATGGTTTCTCTCCTGTGTGGACTCTCATGTGTTTCTCAAGAGTTTTCTTAAGGCGGAATGTTGTGCCACAAACGTCACAACCGAATGGTTTCTCTCCCTTGTGGACTCTTGTGTGTCTCTCACGGTGTGACTGCTGGTTGAAACTTTTTCCACATTCACCACAGCCAAAAGGTTTCTCTCCGGTGTGAATTCTCATGTGTGGTTTTAGATTACGCTGCTGTGTAAATCTCTTCCCACAAACATCACAACCAAATGGTTTTCCTCCAGTGTTGACCCTCATCTGTGTGTTTAGCTTTTTGTTCACTCCACAACATTCATCATCATCACTCTCTTCAGTTTCAGGTCCAGAATCTGACAACGGTTCTTGCCACTCATTAGAACTGACCTCTGTCTCAGAACAGTCTGAAGTCCGTTCATCAGTATTTGGTTGCAGATTGTTATAAGGATCTTGGTTTCTCACAGGTTCAGATCCCCCACTGTCCTCTCCATCAGTTTCTGCTTTTATTTGTGTTACTGAGCTGCTGGCTGGAGGCTCTGCCTCTCTGTTGTCCTCAGTTTGACTTTGATGAAGCTGTGAAGTCTGAGGTTTCTCTTCATCATCTTCACTCTTCACAGTGAAGGCAGTAAATGATGGCCTGGTGATATCAGCCCCTGCTAGTCCATGAAGCTGCTCTCCCTCCTGACTGGTCCAGAGTTCCTCCTGTTCCTCTTTTATGTGTAGGCACTCTGGGTTCTCCTGGTCCAGCCCGGGGCTCCACTCAGGGGAAACCTCTTCTTTAATCACCAACAGCTGCTGGACATCTGCAGAGAACACTTAAACACACACACAAAAATGTTTGCAGGATGTTTTGAGATTTTCTGGGATTTTTTTATTTTTTTAATATCACATAAAAATGTGAAAGATGGAGAGCCCTTAAGTAATGTTTGAGATCAGGACAAGAACATGTAACTATCTGGATGGTGAACCCATCAATGATGATTAGTGAGCAGGGATTTAGTCCTCACCACTCAAATGTTTGGGACAACAAGTACAAGTACATGTACACAGTACACAAGTACATGTATAAATAATATTTAATCTGCCCTGTCTGCAGCCTCTCATTCACCGTCGCTGTTCTACACAAGCAGATAATATTAGCCCCTCCTAACTGTAGGGTATGAATCTTATCAGCAGAGAGAGGAGGACTGACTGATTTCTTTGTTCTTCATCCTTTATAAAATTTACTCAGTATTTTGAAGATAGCAGTATTGTTTTATTAGTAGTTTAGGTCAGTTTCCACAGAAGAATTATTGAGTTTATTGGGATTTTAAAAAATCAAAATGAGCTGCAGCCTCTCATTAAACCTCAAGAACTGAAAATAAGAAGCACAATACAGTTTAACCGGCCATGTTTCAAAAAGTGTTCAAAAGAAACAAAACAGTGTACAACTGCAATGCATGTCTGTGGCCATTTACAGCTCTGTGCCTGAACATATACCTGTACACCATCACAGCAGTGACATCTCAATGACTATTATTCAGCATCAAAAGGATAATAAATCATTATTCTGCAAAGCTGAAACAGAAATGACCGTAGACACCTTTACAAAGTAGGGTTGGGCAATGTCTGCCAAACTGGAATATGAAGATCTCCACTATGACTCATCATGATCGAAGATGACGTCCCTGTGCCAGGTTTATAAAAGTCTTCATCTCAACACCACATGTTAATAACTTGGCTGATTTCAGCCCCAAAAGCTTAAGTTAGCCAGTGAGCTACACTGAGGAAGATAAGCAATGTTTTATTCTAATATAAATGATACTCCACGTCCCAGCATGGTGAGACTTCTGTACAAAACATAGTTCAATATAGATACAACGTTCAGTTCACATGACCGTGTTTGATGTTTTACCATAGTTAAGGTTTTCATACCAGACATAATCTAGAATTAACGTATTCTGGAAACGTTTTGTAAAATATATCTAATTAATATAATCGATATATGTGCCCACATACCATCATGGGTCAGAATATTGCTGAATGTGGCTTAATTTAAGAACCAGATGTGGCAGGATATGAAGAGCTGACTTTACCCGTTTTGGTGACGACTGAACTGTTGTTCATGATGCAGAATCTTGTCGACACTGATCGGTGTTTGGTTCCGGACGGTCCAGGTCCTTCGGTTTTGTGTTTCGGTTTCGAGGTGAAAAGGAAAACGGTAATAAAGACCAAAAGAAAAGATAGGAAAGGTTTTTGTGTCCGAGAGGAGGAATTTGATAGTTATTAATCTAGTGACAGGGCGGCGCCATCTTGGATCTCGCATCGTCCCGTGTGAATTTAGCTCTCACGAGACAGTGCGAGATCAAAGATGGCGGCCCCCACCCATTACACTGGCTTGTAAACAAACCCCTCTCCTCGGACATTTAAACATTTTTGGTTTAAGCTTTTCGTCATCTCCTGTTTCTCATTGTCAATCCAAAACCGGACGACGTCACCAAACGACTCCGGGCCGTCTGGAACAAAACATCGACGAGTGATCAACAGATTCGGCATCATGAACAAGGACAAAAGACGCTCCATCGCAGGTACACCAGCATCCACATCCCCTACAACACACCACACACTGTTGTAAGCAGTATTCATATAATGGGGACATAGTACTTCGTGATGACAGACCTGAACTTTGACCCTCTTGCTTGGATATCCGTCGCAGTCTCAGCTTGAAACTCTGGAGCACAAAGAACCTGGTATTTATACTTTAACGTCACACGAGCTGTCAACTGTCAGTGAGCTCTCAAATGTTTGTGCTCTCTCTGCTTTGTTTACATTTGCGTGACACACAGTGACGTATGCGACGTGTCTTCCGCTGCGCAGAGGATTGTGGGTCAGAATCAGAAAAACCAGAAAAGCATGCTGGTTTGCATACTGCAAAATGCGTCCGGATTTATTAGGACATCCTGGTCTATGTGCCTTACTGCATTTAAAATACTTCATATTGGGACATACTAAATCATGTTCCTGCAGACTACATCAATTGATGTAGTCTGCAGGAACATGATGAAGAAACAAACTAAAACCCAACATATCTACGTTGTATAACTTCTGATGAGTAAATGCCTCCAGAAAATAAAAGATCACATTTCAGAGAGTAGGTGAACAACTGATTTTCCCCCAAATGATTGGCAGGGCTGATAATATTCTGGTAAAATGCGGTCGGTCTGACCAGATATCACTGATGAGCCTGCAATCAGACTACAAACAGGAGCCCTCCCCAAACAATATCAAGGGATGAACAACGTGCTTTTCTTTCTGCCAAATCTATAATTGAATTCACATTAGTTATGCTCCAGATACTGAACTAGCCTGAGGAAGGCGGATTCTATTACTTCAATGATCAGAAAAGCAGTTTTCAGGTGTGCTGACACATTTCTACAAGGACTTTTCAAGTGATCAAAATGCCTTTTTATCACATGAAACTTTGCTTAGCTTGCACAATGTGCAATTTGACCATGGGATGATGGTTGCTTGCTTGGTTGATGTTCCTTTGTGTACCATTGTAAATATTCCATTATAAATCTGCCATCTAAAAATTGTTAAATTAAAGTCTACCTCATTTCTCACTACTTCTACTTACACGTTTCATTGTCCTGTAGCCAAACATTTCTTAAGGGTGCGCCATCTTTCACATTTTAGCAAGGTTTTAAATCTTTACCTATCTGTTTTTTATATATCCAAGACAAAATCCTCACACATTTCTTTGTGCGTTTAAATGTTTCCATGCAGATGTCCAGCAGCTGTTGGTGGTTAAAGAAGAGGTTTCCCCTGAGTGGAGCTCCAGCCTGGATGAGGAGGACCCAGAGCCCCTCCACATAAAAGAGGAACACAAAGAACTCCTGCCTAGTCAGGAGGGAGAGCAGCTTAACAGGCTGAAGGAGGCTGATATCACCAGGTTCCCATTCATTGTTGTCACTGTGAAGAGTGAAGATGATGAAGATAAATCTCAGACTTTGCTGCTTCATCAAAGTCAAACTGAGGACAGCAGAGAGGCAGAGCCTCCAGCCAGCAGCTCAGCAACACAGATAAAAACAGAAACTGATGAAGAGGACAGTGGGGGATTTGAACCGGCCAGGAACCAAGTACCAGATAGTCATACACAGCTAAATACTGATGAAAAGGCTTCGGACTGTTCTGAGACTGATGTCAGTTCTGATGATTGGCAAGAACCTTTGTCAGGTTCTGGACCTGAAACTAAAGAGAGTGACAGTGGGTTGGAGGAGACCAGGGCACCTGAGTCAGGTTCAAATGCTCCAAAATATATAGAAACTCATGTAATTGATGTGGGATGTAATGCTGGGGAAAGTCTTGAGACACACAGTAGAGTCCCCAAAGGAGATAAATCATTCAGTTGTGATGTTTGTGAAAAACTATTTACAGATCGAGGAAGTCTGAGGAGACACATGAGAGTCCATGCAGGAGTGAAACCATTCAGTTGTGACGTTTGTGGAAAGAGATTCATCCAGCAGGGACATCTTGAGACACACATGAGAGTCCACACAGGAGAGAAACCATTTAGTTGTTGTCATTGTGGGAAAGGATTTACAGAACAGGGAAATCTGAATAAACACATGAGAGTCCACACA
Source organism: Sparus aurata (assembly GCF_900880675.1). NCBI lineage: Eukaryota > Metazoa > Chordata > Actinopteri > Spariformes > Sparidae > Sparus > Sparus aurata. The sequence continues at coordinate 25,657,493 of NC_044206.1, read as the reverse complement.
GGAGAGAAACCGTACGGCTGTGATGATTGTGGAAAAAGATTTACACATCAGGGAGGCCTGAAGAGACACATGAGAGTCCACACAGGAGAAAAACCATTTGTCTGTGATGATTGTGGGACAAGATACAGCTTTAAGACAAATCTTGTTACACACATGAGAGTCCACACAGGAGATCGACCATTTGGTTGTGATGTTTGTGGAACAAGATTTAGCCTGAACACAAATCTTAAAAAACACATGAGAGTCCACACTGGGGAGAAACCATTTGGCTGTGATGTTTGTGGAAATAGATTTACAGAAAGGGGAAGTCTGAGGAGACACACAAGAGTTCACACAGGAGAAAAACCATTTGGTTGTGTTGTCTGTGGTAAAAGATTTACACAACAGGGAACTCTGAAGACACACATGAGTGTCCATTCAGGACAGAAGTGTTCAGTTGCAGGGTTTATTGTAGAATAGATTCATTGTGCTTTATATTTCCATTGAATTTGGAAAGGTCTTCCTCATATGTTTTTTTAAATTATGTAAAAGAAAAAAGCTTTCTTCGTTACTGACTATGTCTTAAAGTGTGTCCACAAAATGCGTTTATTTGCCTTTAACTATACAGATTTACATTACAGACAGGTGCTTACATATCTCCTGAAAAATAAAAAAAAAACATGTGCAATGTGTTCATTTTTAGTAATATTGTGAATAAATCAAGTCAGAAAAAATTATTAAAAAATCTGCCTTTAAATGTACTTTGGGCTTGTCTGGGATAGATGCTTTCAGATAGGATTAATTACATTTTTGGGAATAGGTTTATGTAACGGTTTTTCCTCATCCAAGTTCTATATTTCTTTAAATCATAAGCGAAGAGCATCTGGACATTAACATTTGCGCTCAAAGACTTTTCTGATAAAAGGCCTCTTTGCTTTGCTTGAGCATTATTATTTATCAGATGTTTCAACTTGTTGCCAGCCAGTAATTTTTATTTTATGCGAGAAAAGATTTATCCAAAAGAAAAATCTTGGGACACACAGGAGAAAAAAGATTTAGCTGTGGTGACTGTGGGAAAAGATTCAGTCTGGAGAGAATTCTGGACAAATACATGGAAGCCCACACAGGAGAGAAACCATATATGTGCAATGTTTGTAAAAGATTTACCCCCAGTTTCCACTGGATACGTCTCCGCTGCGTTGTGTCTCCGCCACAGCAGATACGTTTCTCTTTAGTCAGTGTGTCAATTCCCACCCAGTCCGCTGCGCTGCGTATCTGCTCCGTCCCAGCTTCGGCAGTCTGGATCCCTCTGACACAGATACGCAGGACTTCTGGCGGATGCCGGAGCACGACACAGTAATTCAGCTGAATATAGCACTAAGCAGACAGGAAGTCAAGCGCCGAAATAACAAACAGCATCCTGTTACCTTTCAAAATAAAACACTCCCGTGTTGACACCAGCACACAAATCTCAAAAAAAGAGACAAACACAAGCTCTTTTGCTGATCCTTCGGTCGGAAAAACTTTGTGTTGTTGTTTTTAATAACACAGACCTATAACTGCAGTTGTGAGTGATTATGTGATTATTGCGGGAACTCCTCTGCCTCCTGAGCCAGCTGTCTACCGTACTGGGCCGTGGTGGACTCAAACCGCAACCGGTGGGGATTGCCGGATGGCGGATAGCGGAGCAAAACCGGGTCGGAGCCGCAACGCAGCGGACACGTATCCAGTGGAAATTGGGGGTTACCCAACAGGGAAGTGTGAGAAAAACAGAGAACAAGGCTTTCACAGGAGGCACACTACTTTGTTCTTACATTTGTGGGACAAGAGTTAACCGTCTACTCAGCAAATAAACTTTCTAATTGTAATGGTTTTCTGTGAAGCGCTGTCTTCCAATCCTTCATTGCATGTATTTTATTTTTTATTTTTTTGCTTTCTCTTGTGTTTATTTTGAAATGTGTAAATAAAAAAACTTCCATGATGGCTATTTTTTCCTTTGTTGTTATTCACCAAAAGAAATCCCTGTCCAAAAATGCTGCTCACTTCTACAGTTGCTCTGGATGTCTAATACTAATATATGTCTCAAAACATCTGCTGCCGCTGAGAAAGCTGTAATGGCATCATAAGACATAATAAGCTATTCAGACTTGACTCTAGTTAGATGGGCAGAGATGGGGACTCGAGTCACTGTGACTTGGACTCGAGTCAACTCGAGTCGCTGTTTTGATGACTTGTGACTTGACTTGAAAAAAAACAAAAGGCTTGAGACTCGTTTCGGACTTGGAAGTTAATGACTCGGGACTTGACTTGAGACGCAATGACTTGAATGACTTGAGTGTTATTCAGTTCATGATTTCAGTTTGAATATAAATTAATACATTAATTATAAAAGATATGACTTTTATAATTACTCAGTTAGATATATTTATACCATGGTCTGGGTGAATACTCGATTCTGATTGGCTGGAGGGTGTAGGTTAAAAAGTGTTAATTTACACCTAGGAAAGACGTTCCGTCAAATTGCCTGATGACAGTTCTAAATTATTGCGCTGGCTGAAGCGCTAGATGGTAACCGTGGCAACAGAGACTCAACGTTATTTCACAGTTTATTCATCAACAGCAAGACATCAACAGCATGACAGAAAAAACATGAGTGATTTTATTATTTCTTTTAATTTATTTGGTGAGTTTGACAACTTTGAAGACTGGGATGCAGCAGAAGAAAAAGAGAGAAGAGAATATGAAAAGAAAAAGGAGAAGCGACAAAAGGAGGTGACACCGGAGGAATTGAACGAATTAGAGGATGACAAGGACGAGATAAGCACAAAGAAAACCACGAAATGGGCAGTTAAAACATTAAGAGACTTCCTGGCTAACAAAAACATTGACATCAACTTTCAAAGCTACACTGCCGCTACTCTCAATGACGTTTTGCGATTGTTTTATGCGTCTGTCCAGTCGACCAAGGAAGGAGGAGACTACGGTGTTGCCAGTTTAAGGAGTCTGAGAGCCGGTATCAACCGCCATTTAAGTGACGTCAACATCATCAGTGACACTGTGTTCAAGACCAGTAATGCGGTTTTTAAGGCGATACAGAAACGTTACAGAAAGAGTGGGAAGGACACCAGCTTCCACCATCCTCGCATCACTGAGTCTGATCTTCAGAGAATCAGATGTTCATCTGCGCTGTCTCCCGACACGCCCCTCAGCCTCGTCAGAAAGGTGTGGTTTGACATCCAGCATCCAATGGAGCAACATTTTGTCGTCTCCCAATGTCCCAAGCAGTGGTCGTAGCGAGCCACAAACTTTAAATCTCCGTCCATCAAATGCCACGATGATGGAAATGCCAGTATCGCTATCAAATTTTACAATTAATGGAAATATTGTGTTATGGGTCCCAGGGATGGGAGACCACATTAACAAATAGATAACCTGTATAAAGCAGGTGAAGAAGAGGAATGAGGACACAGTGCAGCTTGCTAGTCTCCCAGATTTCCTCTGTCTGATTTATTTAACATCATTTATCATAACAGTCACCAAAGCACAATGAGTAACTTTTAGCTCATCTCAGTTTCATGTAGTTCAATTCACATTCACATTTTCTCAATTCAGTCTTTATCTCAATAACATACATTCCCTCTCATCTTCTCTTTTCTCATCAACACACATCTCCGTTTAAATCAAACACTTTCTGTAAATACATCACGTACTCTTGGTCCATTCCACAGTATAAACTGATTCAAAGCACCATTTTCATAAAGTGCAGTTTTACAGTGTACAAAAGACTTTCAAACACGGTAGACTACATACCTTGCTTCTATAAAAGAGCACTTAAATGTGTATAAAAAACAAAGTGCTGGTGTAACAGACTTATGACAAAAGACAAATTAACGCTGAAACCGTCGATATTTCCCTTTTAACAAATGTACATATTCATAGTAAACACATGTAACTCGTTGCTAGCTTGAAATACATCGTGTACCGGAGTTTTAATGTCACTTATTCCCCACTTTGGCTAGCTTGAGCGCAGTCGCGCTCGGCACAAAATGGCGCCCACACAGGAAAACTTTACACATATTAAAGTTGTTAGAACAGGAATAACTCTTTTAAATAGCTTACAAACTTAACACAAACAGTCACGCTACTATTATCTGTCAACACAACATAACATCTCATGGTGCATTCACCGTTTACCGACCTGTATAAAGCAGGTGAAGAAGAGGAATGAGGACACAGTGCAGCTTGCTAGTCTCCCAGATTTCCTGAGGACTCAGCAGCGGGTACGCTCTCTAACCGTTCCCCGGAGCAACCTATGGGGACACAACAGTTCCGCCCCCCCCCCCATTCCCGATATAAACGGGGCACCTCAGGACAAAATATGACTTCTTATGAAACAAAATATATACAGTAACAAAATAATCATGGTGCTCATTAAAGGAAGCTTATCACATAAATGTGGTCACCCTAATTTAGGTGTGCCACAGTTGCATTTAATTTTAAATAGTATGTTAATAGTATGTGATGATCAGAATGAATGGTTGACAATATTTGCTGTAATAAAAACGATTTAGGAAACTATCTGTGAACTTTGATTCTTTGAAACAAAATTTCGCATCATCCTCTGGACACACACAAGCGGTAAGTAGTGCACTGGCCTTCTGAAATTATACTTTATATCACGGAAAGTAAGGTTAAGCCATCATCTCACTTCCCATCACTGATCAACTGCTGCGGGCGGGTCGCTATGGCCATGTTGCTTGGCAACGCCTGCATACGGGAGATATTAAATAGTCCGCTCGACTTGTAAAAATTCAAAAAATCCTTACGATTTTAACTCTAAAACACATTAAAGTATTATTAATTTGTTAAATATTTCTATCTTTCGTAGGTGACCATGGTGTAAGCGGGATAATGCCCTTCGAGGTGTCCATTAACAGAAATGAATCGGACTTCGCGGAAGCAACCGTCCTCCGTCCGCGTCGTCCGATTCATTTCTGTTAATGAACACCTCGTCGGGCATTATCCCTTACATAAATGATACTCCACGTCCCAGCATGGTGAGACTTCTGTACAAAACATAGTTCAATATAGATACAACGTTCAGTTCACATCACCGTGTTTGATGTTTTACCAAAGTTAAGGTTTTCATACCAGACATAATCCAGAATTAACGTATTCTGGAAATGTTTTGTAAAATATATCTAATTAATGTAATCGATATATGTGCCTGTTACGTGTGCTCTGGTGGGGGTTCTGCTGTGTCTCCTTCTCTGTGTGCCTGGTCATAGCTTCCTCTTCACCTGAGCACACCTGAGAGTAATTGGTGCTCTAGAGTGGGGGAGGTGATAAAATAGCAGAGAGTGCAGGAGCAAGCAGAGCACACACAGCAGCAGCACACCTGTGAGGAGGGTTTCTCCCCTCACTCTTTTACCCCGTTGTTCTGGACAGGTTTGGTGGAAACCTCCATGCTCCTCTGGTGCTGGGGTTTTGTTGTGTTAGTTTGTTTTCCTTTTTGGGCTGGAGATTGCCGGTAGTTCCGTTATCTCGTCTCTTTTGTTTTAGGCTTAGTTTTCCTTTAGGTAGTTTAGGAGAAGGCGTGGGAACGACGGCTCACTGCGCAGCTGGTCCCACATCCTCTCATCTTTTGTTCTTCTTGGCCGGCATCTTCAGCCCTCTTTTGTTTGCTCTTGGGTTTTCTTTTGAGAACTGCACAATAAAGTTTAATTATTTACATTGAGTGCGGCGTCCTTAATATGTTGCTTCCTCCGACCCCTTTGAGCCCAGTGTCTAGGTTATCATAATGGAGGCCGTAACAATTGTTACGACCAGGGCCTAGGGGAAACCCTGGTGCAACAAGAGAATGAGACTCCCCTCTTCCCATCCTCCAAACACCACCAGCAGCAAGCATTTTAACATAGTTTGTCCACAATCACACAAATGCTGGTAGTCTTGGACAGCAGCAGAGGAGAGCCCTCAGGAACTGGGAAGAGCTGGCCTTTAAACCCTTGTCTGTCAGGCAGGAACCAATCAGCTCCCAGGGACAGCCTGCAATCAAGCACACCTGCAACCAATCTCACACACACTCATACTCTCACTCAGGTAAAAGAGGGATATTAAAAACAGACAACAATGCAAACATTTATGACCTCTAGGGTCGTAACACCTCCCCTCTTAAAACTGAACATTTCTCCCTAAAGTAATGTTCAAGTTCATGACATGCAATCGGGTGATGAGCAATCACAAGTCTGTTCCCCCTTAAAACCATTCTACATAAAAACACTTCTGCACAGGACTAAAATCAAGTCTGTGGGTGCCACTCCCACAAACAAAATGGCCACCACCATGAGGAGAGAACACAAAAAGCAAATGCACCAACTGTGGTAACAGAGACACACACCCAAAACAGCAACAGGTGCCCAACACAGTGGAGTGCAACAGCCACCACACAAAAGGCATCACTGCATAGTCAACACTACACACAAATGTTGCCAGCTTACACCTAAGCTGCAACCACAAGTGACCCAACAAAAGTGGAGTCCAGTTACCACAACCAAAAGGTCACAAAAAGTTACTGCACACAAGTATTAATTAGGGCCACACATCACAACGTGACCAACACAAAAGCAGCCATCTCACACAAAACTACGTTGCTGTGCAAAGTATAAACGAAGGGAAACAAACTGCAGAGACACCCCAACTTTACCTGCCTACAAAAGGTGGCTAACTCACCTAGCTAGTCTTCAGTGGCTTGCCGAGCTCGAGGCATCTTTAAACGCTGAACTCCAGGAATCTAGTCAACTACGAAACACTGAAGCATACCCCCACTCAGGATTACCGCCAAAAATAAGAAAGGCAAAATAACAAAAGGTGGCAAATTCTTGAAAATGCCCAGCCGCTTACTGGTCAGGGTGCTCAGACAGACACACAACATGCAGCAACAACTTAACAAAAAAGATGTCCACTACACTTAACTAAAGGTCACTTACACAAACAAACTAAACCAAACCACATCTACCTCACCTCATGGAAATTCAGATCCCGGACGAGCCCCCAATTGTTACGACCAGGGCCTAGGGGAAACCCTGGTGCAACAAGAGTGTGAGACTCCCCTCTTCCCATTCCCAAGCACCACCAGCAATGAGCATTTTTAACATAGTTTTATTAACAAACACAGATTGTACACAAACATGCATGCTGGCAGTCTGGCACAATGGAGGAGAGAGCCCACATACCATCATGGGTCAGAATACTGCTGAATGTGGCTTAATTTAAGAACCAGATGTGGCAGGATATGAAGGGCTGACTTTACCCGTTTTGGTGACGACTGAACTGTTGTTCATGATGCAGAATCTTGTCGACACTGATCGGTGTTTGGTTCCGGATGGTCCACGTTCTTCGGTTTTGTGTTTCGGTTTCGAGGTGAAAAGGAAAACGGTAATAAAGACAAAAAGAAGAGATACGAAAGGTTTTTGTGTCCGAGAGGAGGAATTTGATAGTTATTAATCTAGTGACAGGGCGGCGCCATCTTGGATCTCGCGTCGTCCCGTGTGAATTTAGCTCTCACGAGACAGTGCGAGATCAAAGACGGCGGCCCCCACCCATTACACTGGCTTGTAAATAAACCTCTTTCCTCGGACATTTAAACATTTTTGGTTTAAGCTTTTCGTCATCTCCTGTTTCTCATTGTCAATCCAAAACCGGACGACGTCACCAAACGACTCCGGGCCGTCTGGAACAAAACATCGACGAGTGATCAACAGGTTCGGCATCATGAACAAGGACAAAAGACGCTCCATCGCAGGTACAGCAGCATCCACATCCCCTACAACACACCACACACTGTTGTAAGCAGTATTCATATAATGCAGGGGTACTCAAATTCAAATCTTAAAGGGCCACAAAGATTTTTTTGAATGACTCAGAGGTCCATGTATTGAGGTCGGTCAGGCCACATGCAATAATACTGTAATATTCAAAACAAAATGTCATTTTCATTGTAAACAACAAGATACGAACTAAAATAAAATGTAATTTCCATTTTAACATAAATTAAAATACGTAGTTGAATATTTCCTCTTTTGGTTTGCCTTCAAACATTGTGTCCATCACTTCAGTCATGCATTATTTTATTTCATTGTGACATAGATGTGACAAGAATCCTGCTTGCAGCTTGATATGACGATTTCAGTGCATTTATTTGTGTTTTGCTTATCTCTGAATTATGAGGAAATGTCTCTTCAAAATTCCTATGCTTCGTCTCATAATGCCGTTTCAAATTGGAAATCTTCATCACAGCTTCTCCTGGCATAGTGTAACGCCACTTGTGGACTGTGGCGCAATGGATCTTGGGTATTCTGTTGTTGTTGGTGTAATTATGGTTCGTGAATGTGTTTGTGAATAAGATGATATGCAAGATGGTTGTGGGTTATTTCACGTCATTTGTTCTGTGATTAAATGGTGTTTTAACAAGGATGATACACATTTTGGCACCGTGAGTAAAAGGGTGTTTGCCGGGAGAAACTCCCCGTCCGTTACACTCTTTGCAACATAGAATATACATAACGTCAGCTAAGACTTGTCAAACTGCACAAGGTGGTAAAGTAAGATTTAAAACCGCAGCCCTATCAGATACGTGGAGATTGTCCCGATTGGAGGCAGAATAAATGCAACTTTGAAGATCCTATTTCTGCGAGTTGCCGATTATCACTGTCCACTTTGTCATAACAGTTTACTTGGAAACACGCCATATTCAATCTCTTACCACCAGCAAAATGTGAATACGCGAAGTGCTCCGAAAACGAAAGTGAAAGTTAAAAGTTGCGCTCTGTCTGTGTATCGTTGGCATGGAGACAAGTCCCGGTATACACGTGCTGACCCAACCAAAACACATAGTGAAGGAATAATAGTTCGGGGGCCACAAACAGGAGGCCGGCGGGCCGGATGCGGCCCGGGGTCCGCCTATTGAGGACCGCTGATATAATGGGTACAAACTACTTCGTGATGACAGACCTGAACTTTGACCCTCTTGCTTGGATATCCGTTGCAGTCTCAGCTTGAAACTCTGGAGCACAAAGAACCTGGTATTTATACTTTAACGTCACACGAGCTGTCAACTGTCAGTGAGCTCTCAAATGTTTGTGCTCTGTCTGCTTTGTTTAAATTTGCGTGACACACAGTGACGTATGCGACGTGTCTTCCGCGGATTTATAAGCACATCCTGGTCTATGTGCCATACTGCATTTAAAATACTTAATATTGGGACATACTAAATCTTGTTCCTGCAGACTACATAATTGATGATGGAGAAACAAACTAAAACCCAACATATCTACGTCGTATGACATTTGATGAGTAAATGCCTCCAGAAAATGAAAGATCACATTTTAGAGAGTAGGTGAACAACTGGTTTTCCCCCAAATGATTGGCAGGGCTGATAATATTCTGGTAAAATGCGGTCGGTCTGACCAGATATCACTGATGAGCCTGCAGTCAGACTACAAACAGGAGCCCTCCCCAAACAATATCAAGGGACGAACAATGTGTAGGGCCCTATGAAATCCATTTTATTTTTTTCCAAATTTCCACATTAATTTTTCCCAAATTCCGTTTTTTCCGTTTTAATTTTTGGCAATTCTGTTTTTTCCATTTAAATTTTGGAAATCCAATTTTTTTTTTTTTTTTACCTTTTACTCTTCTTTTACTACAAAACAGTGTTTCTCTGATGTAAATGACAAGATGTACACAAATTAAATAGAAATTACCTTAAATGTATTGAGGTGACAAACACATTTCCTCAATACTGTACTGTAGAGTACACTGTGCACAAGTGCATCAAAAACATCTCATTTCATCATGTCTTCATACAGTAGTATATTTTCATTTGGGTTTCATTGAATAAAAACATGGTCAGCTCTCAGGCAGATCCAGTAAATGTTTGCATACCAAAATTGTTCTGAAAATGTAAGTTGTAAATATTAAAAAAATTAGCAAAGATGACCAACAAAATGAGAAATTATAATCGTGACGTTATGTCAATAACATACTAACCAGCTAGCAGTGAAAACACCAACCCTCCCCCTGTCCTCTGAGCTCCCAGCCCAGGCAGAGTCAGCTAAGAGGGCTGTGGCTAACGGGCTAGCTAGCTAACAGCACCTACCATTAGCAGCAGTTAACAGTCACTCTGGTCTGGTGATATGCCGATAATATGAATCGGACAGGTGGCTAACTCTCTCGCATTACAACTTTAATTATGATTTCTCAGGTCTGGTTCTTTGCAAAACAACAGTTCACCTGACACATACAAGTCGTTCAGGAACTGCTCAGCTCTGTACTGAGGGGTTAATGTCGAGTCTCTCAGTTTTTTCGCCGACGCCGACGGAGCCGTGGTCAGCCCCTTCGCCATGCTTACATTGTTTTGACGGGGGGGTGGGGGGTGGGGACTTGTTGTGCCACCCAGATTTGCTTCCCACCGTGCAGTTTTCCTCAGGCATACGCTCCTCTTCCTCACGAAAACAACATTTCAGTGAAATTATGTCAAATTCCGCGATATTCCGCGTTTAACAATAGATTCCGTTTTAATCGGCCAATTCCCCAATTCCGTCTGCGATTCCGTGATCGTGGAAATCATAGGGCTCTAAATGTGCTTTTCTTTCTGCCAAGTCTATAATTGAATTCACATTAGTTATGCTCCAGATACTGAACTAGCCTAAGTAAGGCCAAGTCTATTACTTCATTGATCAGCAAAGCAGCTTTCAGGTGTGCTGACACATTTCTACAAGGACTTTTCAAGTGATCAAAATGCCTTTTTATCACAGAAAACTTTGCTTAGCTTGCACAATGTGCAATTTGACCATGGGATGATGGTTGCTTGCTTGGTTGATGTTCCTTTGTGTACCATTGTAAATATTCCATTATAAATCTGCCATTTCCATCTAAAAATTGTTAAATTAAAGTCTACCTCATTTCTCACTACTTCTACTTACACGTTTCATTGTCCTGTAGCCAAACATTTCTTAAGGGTGCACCATCTTTCACATTTTCAGCAAGGTTTTAAATCTTTACCTATCTGTTTTTTATATATCTAAGACAAAACCCTCACACATTTCTTTGTGTGTTTAAATGTTTCCATGCAGATGTCCAGCAGCTGTTGGTGGTTAAAGAGGAGGTTTCCCCTGAGTGGAGCTCCAGCCTGGATGAGGAGGACCCAGAGCCCCTCCACATAAAAGAGGAACACAAAGAACTCCTGCCTAGTCAGGAGGGAGAGCAGCTTAACAGGCTGAAGGAGGCTGATATCACCAGGTTCCCATTCATTGTTGTCACTGTGAAGAGTGAGGATGATGAAGATAAACCTCAGACTTTACTGCTTCATCAAAGTCAAACTGAGGACAACAGAGAGGCAGAGCCTCCAGCCAGCAGCTCAGCAACACAGATAAAAACAGAAACTGATGAAGAGGACAGTGGGGGATTTGAACCTGTCAGTAACCAAGTACCAGATAGTCATCAGCTAAATACTGATGAAAAGGCTTCGGACTGTTCTGAGACTGATGTCAGTTCTGATGATTGGCAAGAACCTTTGTCAGGTTCTGGACCTGAAACTAAAGAGAGTGACAGTGGGTTGGAGGAGACCAGGGCACCTGAGTCAGGTTCAAATGCTCCAAAATATATAGAAACTCATGTAAATGATGTGGGATGTAATGCTGGGGAAAGTCTTGTGACACACAGTAGAGTCCCCAAAGGAGATAAATCATTCAGTTGTGATGTTTGTGAAAAACTATTTACAGATCGAGGAAGTCTGAGGAGACACATGAGAGTCCATGCAGGAGTGAAACCATTCAGTTGTGACGTTTGTGGAAAGAGATTCATCCAGCAGGGACATCTTGAGACACACAAGAGAGTCCACACAGGAGAGAAACCATTTAGTTGTTGTCATTGTGGGAAAGGATTTACAGAACAGGGAAATCTGAAGAGACACATGAGAGTCCACACAGGAGAGAAACCGTACGGCTGTGATGATTGTGGAAAAAGATTTACATATCAGGGAGGCCTGAAGAGACACATGAGAGTCCACACAGGAGAAAAACCATTTGTCTGTGATGATTGTGGAAAAAGATATACACATCAGGGAGACCTGAAGAGACACATGATAGTCCACACAGGAGATCGACCATTTGGTTGTGATGTTTGTGGAAAAAGATTTAGCATGAAAACAATTCTTAAAAATCACATGAGAGTCCACACTGGGGAGAAACCATTTGGCTGTGATGTTTGTGGAAATAGATTTACAGATAAGGGAAGTCTTAGGATACACACAAGAGTTCACACAGGAGAAAAACCATTTGGTTGTGTTGTCTGTGGTAGAAGATTTACACAACAGGGAACTCTGAAGAAACACATGAGTGTCCATTCAGGACAGAAGTGTTCAGTTGCAGGGTTTATTGTAGAATAGATTCATTGTGCTTTATATTTTCACTGAATTTGGAAAGGTCTTTCTCATATGTTTTGTCAAAAAAAGCTTTCTTCGTTACTGACTATGACTTAAAGTGTGTCCACAAAATGCCTTTATTTGCCTTTAACTATACAGATTTACATTACAGACAGGTGCTTACATATCTCCTGAAAAATAAAAAAAAAAAACATGTGCAATGTGTTCATTTTTAGTAATATTGTGAATAAATCAAGTCAGAAAAGATCATTAAAATCTGCCTTTAAATGTACTTTGGGCTTGTCTGGGATAGATGCTTTAGAATAAGATGGATTACATTTTTGGGAATAGGTTTATCTAACCGTTTTTCCTCATCCAAGTTCTATATTTCTTTAAATCATAAGTGAAGAACATCTGGACATTTACGTTTGCTCCCAAAGACTCTTCTGATAAAAGGCCTCTTTGCTTTGCTTGAGCATTATTATTTATCAAATGTTTCGACCAGCCAGTAATTTGCCAGCCAGTAATTTTTATTCCCATAAATGCTGCTCAGAGTAATCACAGTCCACGGCTCTTCTGCCAACAGAGCCGGTGTCTCTCTCTCTCTTGTACCGTGCATACAGTCAGTAGCAGCTTCTCTCAGTTAGCATCACATTAGATACTACGGGCACTCCAGGCTTGTTAGTTGTTAGCATGTTGGCTAGCAACTGCTTGTAGTAGCCTAGTCCCATCGGCGGCTGCTGCCGAGTTTGTCTCTGTCCCGCTCCGCGGCATGGGAAGCGTCACACGGGCAGACTACAACCGGGTGTGAAGCGGGTTTCAACTTTCAACCCTCGCCAGCCCCGCTGTTAGTCCTGTTGGCCCACGAGCCTCACCCACCCCTGCCGACGGGATTAAACAACACATGTTAGTGAGAGGGGACTCCATAAGCTGGAAATTCAGGTTAGAGCTGCCGGCCACTGTTTAATGTTACTTCCTGGGGCCAGAGCCTCCGACAGCGGCTACTCTGATCCTGCTGGCACCTGGCAGGGAGAAACAGGGAACCCAGGCAGGCACACACGACTTTCCAAAGCGCGAGAAAGTGGTGCACAATAATATAGCATCAACCAATCAGACAAGATTTATTTATTTATTTTTATAGTGCTGTTTACAAAATTGCTTTGTCACAGATTATAAAGAAGATTATATTTAGATATATATATAATAACCCTTTTGTGTATCTGTTGAAGGAACATTATTAATAATAATAATACATTTTATTTGTTTGATGGCGCCTTTCAAGTCACCCAAGGTCACCTTACATAGGATAAAAGCATAAAATCACAGAGTAATATCACCACATAATATCACAGAATATTAAAAACAAACATTGATATAAACATTAGTATTCCTATTTAGACCACATGCAGATAGGTTATAGATTTAATTATGTTAAATGTAATTTCCTTATTTGACTAAAATCTTTGTCCTGTGTTTATCGTTATTATAATCATGGTCATCTATTTAAAGGTACAAAAACATTTATCAGAAATTTTCAAGTAAAAAGTATCTGTATTGGTATCGGTATCGGCAATACTGGCCCTGTATTTACTTGGTATCGGATCGATACCAAAATTTGCAGTATCGCCCACCCCTACTGACAATCTTAAACATTGGCAGATGCCAGAGGAACCACAAGCCCTTATGGGTCGGCTGACTAATCACTCTGTTCCCTGTGTAGCGTTATTCAAAAGCTAAATGACAATCTCTCCAATTCCTTCACATCTGCTAAAATGACAATCCACATACAAGTCTCTATATCACAGTCATGGTTACCCTCTACAGTCACAAACTTCTACATCAGTCTGCATTCTTTTGTAGTGAATTTCTTATTCAGATTTTCAAAAATGTGCATGGTTTGAAATAATACAAATCTACCTCCATTTTTTTATTTGATTATTTGTTTGCAAAAGTTAAAAATGAAGCAATGCCTTCTGGGAATTTCAAGACTGAATCGAGTGGACCTAAGCTAGCAAAAAAAAGAATCGAGGTATCAAGAGACACAAGGGGTGAGCAGAGAAAAGAGAGAGAGAGAAATCTGAGAGCACTGTAGGCTGACGGTGAAAAATGCTGCAAACCAACTGATTTGTTTTTAAAATCAAGTGCAGCTTCATCTAGAAGAGGTAAACATGGATAACGAATGATAGCAAGACATTTTTTTTATGGAACGGCTGGCTCTGATGATTCAGTTTTTTTTATGCATCGGGGTTGTGCATTGATATGTCCATGTTTTGGTGAACTTGTTTATAGCATCACTGGGGCTCAAAAGTACGTGTTCTTTCCATGCGTCAAAAGTTCTATCTGCCAGTTGCGCAATATTTAGGTTTAGATTCCACTTGATATTAGATAACTAATTACAATTGGGCATTGATAAAGTTGTCCTACATCGGGGAGGTGGAGGTGGGCTTAAAATGTAAAATGCCAATTACATCGTAGCTTCAAATTTAAATTGAAAAATATGTTAGTAGACTGACATCAATAATTTGTTGGCCACCGAATGTGTTTTTTTCGTCAATCCAGAAAAAGAATTCCCATTAGAGCTTTGCCAATGGAACCATGGGGAATCTGCGATGCTTACGCCTGGGTTGGCATCATAGACTGGTAGGCATACAAAAAAAACGTCATCACTATGGCACTCAAAACAGTAGCAGTTGGTGACCTATCAACATTTCTTACTGCCCCCCCAATCAAGGCAGTCTAGAACCGGGCCTGGTGTCAATCCTCACCTGCCTCGTCAGGCTGCGTATCTGCTCCGTCCCAGCTCCGGCAGTCTGGATCCCTCTAGCACAGATACGCAGGACTTCTATTTCCGGCGGATGCCGGAGCACGACACAGTAATTCAGCTTAATGTAGCACTAAGCAGACAGAAAGTCAAGCGCCGAAATAACAAACAGCATCCGGTTACCTTTCAAAATAAAACACTCCCGTGTTGACACCAGCACACAAATCTCAAAAAAGAGACAAACACAAGCTCTTTTGCTGATCCTTCGGTCGGAAAAACTTTGTGTTGTTGTTTTTAATAAGACAGACCTATAACTGCGGTTGTGAGTGATTATGTGATTATTGCGGGAACTCCTCTGCCTCCTGAGCCAGCTGTCTACCGAACTGGGCTGTGGTGGACTCAAACTGCAACCGGTGGGGATTGCCGGACGGCGGATGGCGGAGCATAACCGGGTCGGAGCTGCAACGCAGCGGACACGTATCCAGTGGAAATTGGGGGTTACCCAACAGGGAAGTGTGAGAAAAACAGAGAACAAGGCTTTCACAGGAGGCACACTACTTTGTTCTTACATTTGTGGGACAAGAGTTAACAGTCTACTGAGCAAATAAACTTTCTAATTGTAATGGTTTTCTGGGAAGCGCTGTCTTTCAATCCTTCATTGCATGTATTTTTTTTATTTTATTTTTTTGCTTTCTCTTGTGTTTATTTTGAAATGTGTAAATAAAAAAACTTCCATGATGGCTATTTTTTCCTTTGTTGTTATCCAACCAAAAGAAATCCCTGTCCAAAAATGCTGCTCACTTCTACAGTTGCTCTGGATGTCTAATACTAATATATGTCTCCAAAAATCCGCTGCTGCTGAGAAAGCTGTAATGGCATCATAAGACATAATAAGCTATTCAGACTTGACTCTACGTGTACAACATGCAGTCACAATGATTTTGTTCAAACAGAAAATGGCTCATTTTTCAGAAGGTAGATGGGCGGAGATGGGGACTCGAGTCACTGTGACTTGGACTCGAGTCGACTTGAGTCGCTGTTTTGATGACTTGTGACTTGACTTGAAAAAAAATAAAAGACTTGAGACTTGACTCGAACTTGGAAGTTAATGACTCGGGACTTGACTTTATATATATATATGTATATATATATATATATATATATATATATATATATATATATATATATATATATATATATATATATACATATATATATGTATATATATATATATCGATTACCCAGTAGGAGCGCAGGCTGAGAATGGTGTTGTCATGATTGGATCACTACCCTGTCAATCAATCATGCCCTCTCTACGTACCTTATGTGTTTATTTGAGAAACCTGCCCTCTTATATCAGATCTGCATCAACATGGCAGCGGGAGGGGTGCAGAGAGTCATTGTCTTCAGCTTTCGGAATTACCATTTTGACGGCAAAAGATGCACAGCACAGTGCAAGACATGCGACATAAACACATCTTGGACAGCCAAGCGACAACTTCAAACTTTGTTCGTCATTTGAAGAGCCATTCTGCCCAGTAAGTGCTTGTCAATTAGCTAATATTATCCTGTTAGCCTAGTCGGTAGTATGCTAACTTTAGCTTGATATGATACGGAGGTGGGGGTGGGGAGGGTCGGTTTGGTGGAACTTCTTGTTTTTAATTTGCCAACATTAACCCCAGACAACATGAGCGAACCCTCTGACCGGTTCATCACAAGACTGGCTGTACGTTTTACGAACGAGCAACACACAGAGTTAAATGAGCTAAATAACATACAAGCCCACCAACACCGAATCATTATCCAGTGTTTTCCCTGCCTCTTAAGCAACGGTGGTCCGCCTGCCTGAATTTGGCCGCTACCTCTGTGTGCGTGTGTGTGAGCGTGTGTGTGAGCGTGCGTGCGCGCACGCATGGGGGTCATCCCTGCAAAGTAAATATTGCAGCGATGAAGTCATCTAAAAGTAGTAGTAGTAGTAGTAGTAGTAACTAAGGTTGTGAAGTTGAATGAATACTGTTTGGATGGACTAAATGAAGCAATTGTCTTAAAACTGAGTAATTACTACAAGCTAGAACACTAGTAAATAAAGTAGATGCTGCTTAAAAACAGATCATGATACAAATATGGTTTTAAAACTTAGCAAAATAAGTATAATTTAAAATGGAATACATTTGTTAAAACAGTACATGAAATAAATAGTATTTTAAAAAGAAGTAACCCCTAGTTAAAAAACAGCATATGAAGTTGATTTGGGGTAACAGCTGAGTAAATGTAAATTTCTGTTTTGTTTGATTCCATTATGTGTTTTACTGAATATCAGTAATTACAGTGCAAATCCAAAGTATTGTCATTTTTTAAACAGGTTGGATACATTGGCCATTGATTTTTACTGACAGTTACTTATATCTTGTCTTTTCACTTTATTAAGCTCAGATTCTGCAGGTTAAATTGCAATAATAAGGTGACTTGACTTGGACTTGATTTGACCTAGTACAGGACTTGACTTGACTCGACTTGATATAACCTGTGACTTGACTTGACTTGCTCAAGAAAAAAATGACTTGGGACTTACTTGAGACTTGAAGGTTAAGACTTGAGACTTAATTGAGACTTGCACATATGTCACTTGGTTCCATCTCTGTAGATGGGTGAGGTAGATACAGTTCTAGAACTGCCACATTACTGTGAAAAATTACACTGTTCTTAACCCTGACACTTTCCTCCCTACTCCAGATGAAGGTGAAGAAAGCAGGTTGTATAATCTATCTATTAATACAAGGAATCTCTGTCTGTCTGTCTCTGTGTGTGTGTATGTGTGTATGTGTCTGTTGGTCAAATATCTCTGCGGATAAGGATCACACTGACCCGAGACTTTCAACATGGCTGCTGCGTGGTTCAGTGGTGTGCATCTAAGCATTTGTTTGGACTGCAATGATACCGTGAATAAATTATTTCATAAATGCTTTACAAATTCCGCCGAGCATTGTCCACCAGAGCAACCACAGTCACGTGCGCACCAGAGCCAATCACTGCAGAGCTCAAGCCCACAACATACCTGAAGAAACAAGAGGATTTATACCTGCAGCGGCGCGAGCTGGACCGGGATTTTGCCGGCGGTTCGGTCCGTTCTGTTCTGTTCTGTTTTGTGCATCTAAACTGACTGTTGTGGATTAATGAGATTAAATGAGTCCGGACCGAGTCTGTTCGGGTTTGAGGAGATCCGGAGACGCACGGACAACAAAGTGGAATCGGAATCTGTGGATGGTCATGTGTAGCTAGCCGCTAGCTACACAGCCCACCTCCCGAGGCGACGGACCGGACGCATTGGCATGTCTAAAACCGGACCTAGGGTAAATAATGTCCACCGCGCTTTTTCGCGAACATTGCCGTCACGTTTGCTTTGTGTCTGGTGCAGTAAGAACAGTAAAAACGGGCTTTTGTCACGAAAGTGTCCAAGCAGCAAGTTTGGTTGTTGAGGAACAGGAAGTTGTGGGAGGGACCTAGGCGGATGATTGACAGGCAACGACGGTCGGTGTGTAGACAGCGATATTGAGAGTTGAGAGATGTGTGACATTTAGCGTGTTTGGAGTGTATAGTTAGTGTGTTATGTAGTGTTTGGTGTAGTGTGTTTAGTGCGTAGTGGAGTTGGTTTTTTGTTTAATGCTGAATGTGGAGCAGGCAGTCCAGCTCTTCATTCAGCTGGAAGGAGCTCAGGCAGACCTGAGCATTGCCTGCATTGAAATGTAAATAGTTACATATAACTTTGTACATTTTTAAATGTATGCACAAATTTAGCAAACAACAATTTATATTTGCATTATAAGTAAAAAAAAAAATGTTTGTTAAACATATTTGTGGTTTTCACAGTAAAAAAAGCTAACTTTTTCTACTCTGATTTTATGTTTTTTTGTGATTTTAGGTCCATTGTGTTAATACAGTATGTCAAAATGAAAAAAGAACTGTACAGTCACATATGTGAGGTTGTACAGAAAATAATGACACCAAGTAAATAGCTTTTAATGTGAAATATAATGGCAAAATCAAAAATAGTCAAAAACAGCCAATTATACCCTGGAATATCGGATTTCACAACAAACCTAAATATCCTTGACGTCCCACCTTCAAACACAGCCTCATTTGGCCATCCATGAAAAAGCTGCTTAACCTCCCACTTTTTTTATAGGAATACACTTTTCTTACGGGCACTGCACTAGTCAGAGATAAAGATTGGTATGGGTTAGACAACAAGGGGAGTGTGAGGAGATTAACTGATACTGGCGCAAAAGAGGCTTTACTAATTTCCCGCCAAACCTATGTGTGACTTGTTAACTAATAACTCAGGAAAGAGTGTTTGAGAGTCTACATGCACCTCCAGAAAAATCTCTCGCACAATTGCAAGTGGATTTCATTGAGCTAACTCCAAGTGAGGAAAAGAAATATTGCCTTGTAATTTTTATAATGTTTCAATATAGGTTGAAGTTTTTCCTGCCTTGAAACAAGATGCAAGCACTGTCGCTAAAGTACTGATCAAAGAATCTCATTTTGAGGGGCAAGGGGTTCAAGGGGTAGAACTGAAACTTGAGAATGAGATTGGGCCTGAGTCCCTTTGAAAGTCTATGTGACAAACAAAGTAAACACTTAGATTGATGGGTTTACGGCATTTTTTTTTTTATTTCTTAGATGGAAACCACAACATACAAAGACAAAAAATAATTTCTTTTACAAATTAACATAATCCCCAGGGAAAGGAAAACAAGTACAGAAAAAAAGTCATCCCCCTGAGAAGTTTCTAACCCAAATAAACTTTGATGTGTCTTAAGACTTGCATGTTGTGTGAATGTTTTCCCACATGAATCACAATCACATGATTATGAACCTCTGTGAATCATCAGAGACAGATCTTATCTGAAAACCTTTACCCACAAACCTATGTTTGTTGTCCTGTGTGGACTTTCATATGTGAACTAAGTTTAGCCTGGAAGGTAAATTTTTTCCCACACACATCACATCCAAATGCTTTTTTTCTTGTGTGCACTCTCATGTGTCTCTTCATATTTCCTTGTTGTATAAATCTTTTCCCACAAACATCACAAGCAAATGGTTTCTCTCCTGTGTGTACTCTCATGTGTCTATCCTGAGTTTTCTTATGGCTAAATCTTGTCCCACAAATATGACAAGTGAATGGTTTTTCTCCTGAATGGACTCTCATGTGTGAACTAAGATTTGCCTTAAATGTAAATTTTTTCCCACAGACATCACAGCCAAATGGTTTATTTCCTGTGTGGACTCTCCTGTGTGAACTAAGACTTGCCTGAAAGGTAAATCTTTTCCCACAAACATCACAACCAAATGGTTTCTCTCCTGTATGGACTCTCATGTGTCTCTTCAGATTTCCCTGCTGTGTGAATCTTATCCCACAAACATCACACGTATATGGTATCTCTCCTTTGTGGACTCGCATGTGTCTATTGTGAGTTTTCTTATGGCTAAATCTTGTACCACAAACATCACAACCAAATGGCTTCTCTACAACGTTGGCACCCTTCTGCAAATCAGTCTCTGAACAATCTCTGTTTGTGGAGGGTACAGATCCTCCACTGTCCTCTCCATAAGTTTCTTTTTTTATTTGTATCGCTGACTTGCTGGCTGGAGACTCTCTGTTGTCCTTGATTTGGCTTCGATGAATCTGTGAGGACTGAGATATCTCATCATCTTCACTACTGAAAGCAGTAAATGAGGACCTGGTGATGTCATCCTCCTCCAGCCCATTCAGTTCCTTGATACAGAGTTCTTCCTGTTCCTCCTTTACTTGTAGGGGCCCTGGGTCCTCCTGGTCCAGGATGGGGCTCCACTCAGGGAAAACCTCTTCTTTAATCACCAACGGCTGCTGGACATCTGAAGGGAACACTGAAACACACAAAGAAATGTTGGCAGCCATTCATTAATTGTAACAAATTATAAATCAGTGACAATTAATCAATTATGTGAAGGATGGAGATATCCTCAGAAATGTTAGGAGCCAGGACAAAATGAGTCCACTTGCTTTTTTGTGGTTTAAGGAATAAAATCACCAGTAAATCAATCCAATGAAAATCTATTTTTCACGCAGGATTGATTTTTTTTTAATTCCCTCTAAATTTCCACTCTTTATTCTCAACAAACCTTCAAAAGTCAGTGAACTTAATAATTCTAACTGCCCTCTGTATTGATTTGCTGAATTACAGTCTGATCACACGGCAACAGCAAGATAGGATTTTTTTCTCAAAAAAAAAAAAAATATCTAATTTATTACAGCTATGGTTAAACACAGAATGTGTCAGCTCTGTCTAAAATATATCTCTAAATAAATAAATGCTGATAAAATCTATCTGATGTGACACAGGCAGAAATGTTCATGGCTGAGGAAATATTTTTTACATTTTATTCAAGTATTGTTCTGTCTTGCTCACACCTCACTCTCAACCGTTCTCCAGAGTCATTGTGACAAGTGATTAAATAAAATGCGATTTTACTGTTAAAACAGATGAGATGATTTGCTCTTGATTACTACTAACTAGAGTAGTGGTAAGTCAGTCAGGGTGATTAAGGTGGGAAAACGCAATGCTTTCAGATGGATTTATTTACAGTGAGCAGTTTGTTAGGTTCTGTACCATAATTGTCACAAATATCAATCAATTATATGTGACAGCTCTTACCCTTTCATGCTCACCTGTGAAAAAATAGCAGCTCTTTGCTGTGGAGACCAGTTGTCTCTGTATACTTGAACCCATCTGCAAATGCTATAGAAAAAACTTAGTCGAACAGATTCTTGTAAATGTTCTTTATTTTCCATGGCAACCACAAAATGCAAAGACAGAAAATTAAGCCAGGAGGGATTTCTTTAAACAATGAATAGACACATAAGAGAAATATAAACAAGTACGGAGAATACACGTTGTTGGGAATCGATATTGATGGTTGATTATTAATCAAAATATTAATATTAATAAAATTATTATATTTAATTAATAAAAACGTAGGTACCTATGATTCATTAATGAACACGGGGCACCACCCTGAAATCAGGGATCAATAATCAAATGATATACCTTTAGTCTCAAAGCCTGAAATTGGTCAAATTATCAATATTATGAAAATATAAATAATCAGATAACAGGGAAGGTGTAAATCTGAGCATTGACCATCTCAACCAGCTGTTATTATAATGGGATTGTGCAAAATAATCACAGATGCTGCTCACTTCAAATCAACAGTGTTTATTAACGCTTTCTTCCAAAATACAAACCACCTAGTGACAATCCCTCTAAAATCACCGAGGTGAATTTAAAGGGAAACACCCACAGTTCCAAAAAGCTAATCTTGCCAACGAGAGGAGTCCGCCTCGGAAGTCAATAAAGGTGATATCACTAGCCGCAGTATCTTCAGGTTATAGCGGGGTTATTAACTATAAGTTTCCAACTGATCGCTCATGAGAGTATGTGTATCTCGGTGTGTGTGTGTTAGTAAAAAGCAAAAAAAACTATGCCGGCGCTTAGCAGACAACAAAGAAACAACCATGTGGTACACAGCGGTCGTCTCCCTCAACCAGTGGGCGGCAAGCGAATAAAGGTTTGTTTATCATCCACTGATTGAGCCGGAATAAGACGTATTGTGGTCACACATGATGGCAAGACAGTACAGACTGGATTAGCCTGAATGAGCTCCTAGCGAGCATAATAACACAGTTGGCACAAAGTAGAATAAACCATAAATCGGACTCGGCGGTCCCTTCACACAAAAGAATAAGCACAACAAAAGCACGCTATATTCTATCTATTTCTGCCCAAACAGTAGCCTCTTATTTGAGACGCTCGTGGCAACTGGTGTGTATTCTGTCTGACTCGGAACTCCAACTCATTTAGGAGTGATCGCAGGGTCAGCTTAAATGTCCTAAAAGCTGACGGCAGGCTATATCACAGCGTTGTGTCGACTTGATGGAAGGACCGTACCTTGGGGGTTTTGTCTCCTTCGAAGATGATCTCTTCCTTCTGCAGGCGGTGAGGAAACAGCTGGGTTGTGCAACGTTCCTCTATGGATCCAAAACAATATTTGAACAAAAACGAAAGTAAAACAAAAACAGTCTCTGTCTCATCCAGGGAAGAGGGAACTGAAGCTTAGCTCATACAAAGTGGAAAACGTTTTTTAAAGTTGCACCCTTATGGCAGCGGTCGCGTGAAACCGGGGGTCTCACGTATTGCTCGCTTGGACTGTGACATGCAGTGACGTCATCTCCAAAGGCCTTCTCTTTGTTTGAGGCCATGTGGGGCAAGGCCCAACAACGCCTTCCACCCGACATGTCTAACCTAAGAGGACTTTAATGTGTCTTGCCTGTTGACGAAATCCTTTCCCACTAACCTTACAGTCAAATGGTCTCTCTACAGTGTGAACCCTTGGGTGTTTTTTTTCAGATTTCCATGTTGTACAACTAATTTCCCACAAACGTCACAAACATTCCTCTCCTGTATGGACTCTCATGTGTGACTTAAGATGTCCCTGCTGGATGAATCTCTTCCTACAAACACCACAAGCAAATGGTTTCTCTCCTGTGTGAACTCTCATGTGTCTCTTCAGACTTCCCTCTCTTGTAAAGCTTTCCCCACAATAACCACATACAAATGGTTTCTCTCCTGTGTGAACTATCATGTGTCGCTTCAGATTTTCCTCTCTTGTAAAGCTTTCCCCACAATTACCACACTCAAATGGTTTCTCTCCTGTGTGAACTATCATGTGTCTCTTCAGATTTCCCTGTCTCGTAAAGCTTTCCCCACAATTGCCACAAGCAAATGGTTTCTCTACTGTGTGGACTCTCATGTGTGACTTTAGACATCGCTGCTGAGTGAATCTTTTCGCACAAAGATCACAAGCAAATGGTTTCTCTCCAGTGTGGACTCGCATGTGTGAAATAAGACTTGCCTGCTCTGCAAATCTTTTCCCACAATCACCACAGCCAAATGGTTTCTCGCCTGTGTGAACTCTCATGTGTCTCTTCAGATTGTCCTGCTGGATGAATCTGTTCCCACAAACATCACAAGCAAATGGTTTCTCTCCTGTATGAACTCTCATGTGTCTCTTCAGATGTCCCTGCTGGATAAATCTGTTCCCACAAACATCACAAGCAAATGGTTTCTCTTTTGTGTGAACTCTCATGTGTGTCTTCAGATTTCCCTGTACTGTAAAACTTTCCCCACAATAACCACAACCAAATGGTTTCTCTCCTGTGTGACTTCTCATGTGTCTTTTCAGATTTCCCTGTCCTGTAAAGCTTTCCCCACAATAACCACAACCAAATGGCTTCTCTCCTGTGTGAACTCTCATGTGTAACTTAAGATTTCCCTGCTGGATGAATCTCTTTCCACAAACGTCACAAGCAAATGATTTATCTCCTGTGTGAATTTTCATGTGTACCCTCAGACTTTCCTGGTTTGCACATCTTTTTCCACAATCACAATAGCCAAATGGTTTCTCTGCTGTGTGTACTCTCATGTGTTTCTTCATATTTCCCCGCGATGTAAATCTTTTCCCACAAACATCACAACAAAGTTGTTTGAATCCTGTGTGGAGTTTCATGTGTGTCTTTAGACTTCCCTGTTGTGTAAATCTTTTACCACAAAGATGACAACCAAATGGTTTCTCTCCTGTGTGGACCTTCATGTGTTGTGTAAGAATTCCCTGTTCTTTAAATTTTTTCCCACAATCACCACAGCTTAACCTTTTTTCAGTTGCGCAGAATCTCATGTGTGACTTCAGAGTTGTCTTTTGCGCAAATATTTCACCACAAATATCACAAGCAAATGTTTTTTCTCCTGTGTGGAGTCTTGTGTGTCTCTTGAGGCTTGACTTACATGTAAAACATTTCTCACAGACATCACAAACAAATGATTTCTTTCTTGTGTGAAGTCGCATGTGTGTTTCCAGGGCTCCCTGCCGTTTAAATCTTTTTCCACCATTACCACAGCCAAATGGTTTTGTGCTGGTGTCATCAGTATTTGGTTGTGGATGACTATCCAGTTCTTGGTTCCTGGCAGATTCAGATCCTCCACTGTCCTCTCCATCAGTTTCTGTATTTATCTGTGTTGCCGAGCTGCTGGCTGGAGGCTCTGCCTCGCTGTTGTATTTGGTTTGCCTTCGATGAAGCTGTGAAGACTGAGATTTATCATCATCATCATCTTCACTCTTCACAGCAGTAAATGATGACCTGTTGATGTCCCCCAGCCCATTCAGTTCCTGGGTACGGAGTTCTTCCTGTTCCTCTTTTATGTGCAGGGGCTTTGGGTCCTCCTGGTCCAGGCTCGGGCACCATTCAGGGGAAACCTCTTCTTTACTCACCAACAGCTGCTGGACATCTGAAGGAAACACTGAAAAACACACAAAACGTTGGGAGCCATTTCCTTGGAAATTAATAACAAATCAAAAATCAATGTGAACTAATCAATTGCATGAAAGATGGAGATCTCAAAAAGATCCAGGACAAGATGAGTCCACTTACTTTTTCATGGTACAAGGAATCAAATCCACAAAGAATCTAGTCCAATGAAAATTAGTAATTCCCACACAGGATCAAGCACAAGAACATGTTCAATTATAGAGATGGCATTGAGCAGCAAGGTAGTGTTTACACCTTCTTTTAACAGAATTTACAATCAATACAAAAGACATCCAAACTATAAGTTCCCAGAGATGCTGAGCACTTGTTGACTGCATTGCCTTCACTCTGCAGTCCAACTCGGGTCCAACTGGGTTTACTTGGGTGATTGTGGAGGCCAGGTCATCTGATGCATCACTCTCCTCCTTGGTCAGATAGCCATTACAAAGCCTGCGGGTGTGTTTGGGGTAGGGGTGCACCGATCCGATATTAAGATCAGATATCGGCCCCGATATTGACAAAACGGCTGTTTGGTTTTTTTTCTCCGTCGCAGCACATCCTATGTCATTCGTCAGCATTAGTGTGTCGCATGCTGGAAGAGCACAAGTTGTTGTTTGACCAACTCTTTATTAGTTTATTCTCAGGTTCAGCTGCAATGTTTTATTTTGTATTCCTGTTTGCTGGACGTTACACTTACTCATGTCACATTTCTCCGCTGATTAGCTAGTAGCCCAGCCATCAGTTGTTAGCCTCACCGATCAGCTGTTAGCCTAGCAACGCTAACTTTCAAACGACGTACTCAATACTATGTGGGCTGTCCATTGTTGCTCTGTTGGTCCTCCCTCCACCAGAACCTCAGGGTTATCCACCGCCAGGCTGCTTTGTCTCCTCCTCTGCTGCTGTGGTCTCTCCCGGCTCGCAGTGATGCTGGATGGTCGCTACTTCGCCGTTGCTGGCGGGGTCTTCAGGTGTTCAGCACAGGAGCACCTGGACCTCTGCTGTCACTTCACCCCAGGCTTCATCGCTTGGATTGGATCTCTTGGTCTCCTGTGTCGCCCCCACTGTGTGCACAGAGCCTCCAGACGCTAGTTTGTACACAGACAGTGCTACTGACTTCAGTGCTAGTGTTCCCTCCGCGCTGACTGACAGGCGCTCCATTCATTCTTTGTTTTGTTTGTTCCACTTTGTTACGTGTGTCCTTGGGTACCCTGACAGGCACTATATAAATTAAATGTATTATAATTATTATAATTATTATTATTATTATTATAATTGATGTTACACATGTTTACAATGTTCGGTAACTGTTTGATTAGTTTGTCTTAATTAGGAAAGTCTGGTGCCTTTAGTCCCTTTCACATGGTGGAAGGTATACAGTTTATTATTAATTCAACAACGGTATCGGATCGGTATCGGGTATGGGCCGATACACTCAGCCCAGGTATCGGTATCGGGATTGGATCAGAAAAAAGTGGATCGGTGCATCTCTAGTTTGGGGTCATTGTCCTGTTAAAAAAAATAAATAAATGATGGTCCCACTGAGCGCAAACCAGATTGGATGGCATGTCACTGCAGAATGCTGTGGTAGCCATGCTGGTTCAGTTTGCCTTGAATTTTGAATAAATCACCAACGGTGTCATCAGCAAAGCACCTCCACAACATCACACCTCCTCCTCCATGCTTCATGGTGGGAACCATACATGTAGAAACATCCGCTCATCATTTTCTGCATCTCACAAAGAAACGACGAGTGGAACCAAAAATCAAAAATTTGGACACATCAGACCAAAGTACAGATTTCCACTGTTCTAATGTCCATTCCCTATTTTTCTTGGCCCAAACAACTCTCTTCTTCTTCTTGCTCTTCCTCTGTAGTGGCAGCAATTCAACTAAGAGCGTCTGATTCACCCAGTCTCCTCTCAACTGTTGATGTTGACATGTGTTCGCTACGTCAACTATGTCAAGTATTTACATGGGCTCTAATCTGAGGTGCTGTTTTAATTTGTGGTTTCTGGGTCTGGTAACTCTAATGAACGTATCCTCTGCAGCAGAGGTCTTCCTTTCCTGGCACTCATGAGAGCCAGGTTTCATCATGTGTCAGATGGTTTTCGTGACTGCACTTGAGGATACATGCAAAAGTTCTTGATATTTTCCAAATTGACTAACCTTCATGTCTTAAAGTAAAGATGGACTGTAATTTCTCTTGACTAGGCTGAGTAGTTCTTGCCATAATATGGATTAGAGCAGTAGTCACATAGGGCTATTCATTGTATTGAACTGTGTACCAACCCTTGCTCTGCACAACAAAGCTGATGGTCTCAAACACATTAAAAAGGCAAGAACTTACAAAAATTAACTCTTGGCAAGGCACACGTGTTAATTCAAAACCATTCCAGGTGACAACCTCATGAATCTGATTGAGATTGCCAAAAGTGTGCAAAGCTATAATCAAAGCAAATGGTGGCTACTTTGAAGAATATAAAATATATATCATATTCTGGTTTGTAAACACTTTAGTTTACTACATGATTCCATATGTGTTCTTTCTCAGTTTGGATGTCTCCAGTATTTATCTACAATTTAGAACTGAGAAGGTGTAT
The DNA here is from genome assembly GCF_900880675.1 of Sparus aurata. NCBI lineage: Eukaryota > Metazoa > Chordata > Actinopteri > Spariformes > Sparidae > Sparus > Sparus aurata. The sequence goes on along the minus strand of NC_044206.1, from coordinate 25,629,330 downwards.
CCAAACTTTTGACTGGTAGTGTAACTAAGCTCACTTCAGCTCCACTAATGCTCCACCTCTTTGCCACTGAGTTGGTGACGGCACTTTGAACTTCATTCTGATTCTTTAGTGACCTATGGGTGACATCATGGTAGCCCTGTCCAATATTCTGAAACTAAAATAACCATGGCCACATTTTCTGTTTGAGACAGAACGTTAGCTGGGAGAAACACTGGCTGGAGAGGGACTTAAAATGTAAATTTCACAGGATGCTCAGCTTCTATCTTGTTAACAAAGCTACAGTGGAATGTGGTGGGATGTTCAGTGACGTACATGGTCAGAAAGCACAATTTATCTGTTTTATTTTTAAGCACACCATTTTTTCCAGAACTAATTCTGCAAAATAACCACATTATTAATTATATATAGAATGTGTGAAAAAATATTAAATGTTCTTTACACTAACCCTGAATAACATGTGGGACTTCTTTGGTTTTGAACATCATTTGAAACATTTTGGATAATTTCAGTGAACAATTCAACAAACATGACATAAAAGTCTTATGTTTTCCATGCACTTTAATGCAGAACTGCTAAATATTATAAAGTTAAGTTTGGTTTTGGCACAAAAAGTCATTTCTATACTTGTTATAGGTTGATCAATGGAGGTGTTCACTCAGTGGGTGACTTACATATTAATCTGACATCCCCGCCAGCACAACCAGCAAATCAATATAGGACTGTAGGTTACTGAAGAGGAGATTTCAAATCACTGTTGTGAGGATATCCACAATTGCAAATAACGAAAATTCCCCTTGATCAACTTAGTGTTTCTAGCGTGTTTCACAATTAAATCTTATTTTCTCTGACGCCTCCCCAACATGTGGCCCCCTTATGAACGTGTCACCGCTCTCCATCCCCCTGTGATCACCAATAGGCCTACCTGATTATAAAGGTTTGGCTATTCTGTCAACAGAGTACATGAGGTGTAAAAACTAAAACAGCCCATATTAATATTATTAACATCACACCATAAATAACTGCTGTCTACATTAACATTGGACAAAGTTAAACTGGCCTGTAAAATATTTAAATTCCAAAAACATGTGGTAAGTGGAATTCGAGGATTCAGATGAGAAGCCTTGACCGGACATTTAGATGCAGCATATGTCGCTTACTTGTAACATGGTGGTGTTGGAGATGTGAGTGGTGGTGTACCTGAGCTGGAGGGTGAACTTTGTCGGAGTCTTTTGTTGCTCTGAGTCGAGCGGATCTTTCCCGTTTTCGCTGCGACTGTACCGTCCTTGTTCATGATTCAGATTCTGTAAAAACACCCGTCGATGTTTTATTCTGGGTGGTGTGGTGCTGTAGTCCGGTTTGTAGTGAAAAAGAAACAGCAGATGAAGAAAAATAGAAAAGAAACCAAAGTTTTATGACGGAGGAGGGAAACTCGAACAGCTAAGAGCCTCACCGATGGGCGCCGCCATCTTGGATCTCGTACGGTCTCGCGAGGGTTACGTTCCCAATAGGCGCGTTCAAGTTGAACTCCTGCTGACTGACTGCATCAGCGAGATCTGCTGGCGACTGCAGGGAGAAGCCCTTAGGCGAGTTCAAGATCACGCAGTGCTGCGCAGCGCTGCATAAATCGTGATGCATGCTGGTTAAAATGTGTCCACGATGACCTGGATGGGAGTGGTTTCTGCTCCGCATCTGATGTCACATGACCTTAAGTTCTCGCGGGAGCGAGGCTGCTGCAGAGCAGGTGAGCAGTTGCTCTCCAGGTACTGCGCGACCCCAGACCCACCTTTATGACGTCAGGACTTTGCCCTAATTGGCTCTCATCTACGCTGAAGTATATGACGTGTGTTTCGATGAATTTCCATATCCATAAGGCCTCTGCCTCTTTTCTACTCAAATATCAAATACTTTCAGATAAGTAGCAGCCGTGTGGCCGCACCTATGGGATAGTCACCATGAATAAACCTATAAAATCCTTCATGTAACGCAACAACCCTGAAAGATGTCGTCAATAAACTGCTCAGTTCTGTCAGCTTAGGGTGATGATGGACAAGTGGTTAACTGCTGTGTCCAGTGTTATCTGTTCTATCCACTCTTATTAATTAACCCTTTCTGTTCCCGTCACATTAACAATACAAAGAATTATCCTGAGCTATTCTGCGTGTGATGAGATGGTGCAGCGGGACAAGGCATCTGATTCAGTCATTTGTTCTGATTATTGTATGTCATTCATTCAGTGAAATATATTTAATTCATTGTGAAAAATGTTGCTATGAGAAATGCTTCATCTTATGTGTCTATAGTTATGCTTATTTGTTAAATGTAGTCAGCAAATTCCCCTCAGCTGTGATTTAATCATGATGCACCTAAGCACAGTTGTCATCATAATAATGAATAGCTGTTGTAATTGTATTGTTATTGTGCAAGACTTACTATAATGTACCAGATAGACAAAGTTCAAATGTATTTAATGGTGACATTACAAGGAAAATAGAACATGATCATTTACAGTAAGACAACATTTAGGCTCTTCATCTACTCTTGATGAGCCACTGTGTGACCGTTTGAAGTGAAGCAATTACAAAGTATCCAAATTTGAAGTTATTGTGACAAAGCTGTCACATTCTGTTGTCTCTAAATATGAACTGTCTGTATATATATATATATATATATATATATATATAAATATAAATATATATATATATATATATATATATATATATATATATAAATATATATATATATATATATATATATATATATATATAAATATATATATATATATATATATATATATATATATATATATATATATATATATATATATATATATATATATATAAAGTAATCAGATGAACACATCCTCTGCAAAAATACAGGCTTGACACGGGTCTTGATCCCCGGTCGTCTGCATGCAACACAGCAGCAGTTCCACTGCTCTATTCCCTCAGCCCAAATGTTTTGGTTGACTAATATTTTGAACATCTCAGATTGAATAATTTCTGAAGGAGATTAATATGAGAAAAAGGGCAGCAAAGTTCCCATAGCATCAGGTAAGAAAACTGATCGCAGTCGTTGTTGATTGTAATCAAACATTAATGGAATTTCAATTTCCTCCACTTCTTCACCGACGAAGAAGACAAAGGAAGAGGGTACAGGGCTTAAAGTGGAACGCTGCACAGCTTGCTGTAAGCTGTTCCACTGTCCCCTTCCCAAATACAAGCCCAGCCAAAGAGAGAAAATACCATTACATACAAAGGTATGGATGTGTGTGTGTGTCTGTGTCTTTGTGTACTCTTATTGGCTAATTTAACTTTTCTTAACTTGCTCTTAGACAAAAAGATCTGCAAGTGCAATTTAAATTGCTGAAATACAGGGCACTTTCATTGTCCTCTATGTAGCAAATCCATTATAGACATGGAGACCCACCTGGAGGTTTGCCAAGGTGCTACAGAAGCTGCTGCCCCATTCAAGGATAACACAGACTTATCTGCCAAACCCTCTCCCTTCTTTCATCATCCATCATTTCACCTGTCTAAAAACTGTTCCTCCTCCCCAACCAGATATAAAGGTGCATGCTGCTACATCTACCTCCACACCTTCTGCCAAACCTTCCTCTGGAGACACACCTTTATGTACTGCCCAGGAGCCCACAAAGATATTTCTCCAGAAAAAGGTGCAATGCCAACATTGCAGACTTATCTGTCATAAAAAGAATTTATCCAAGCATATACAGAGGAAGCACCTTAAGAAGACGGATGCAACAGTGAGAAACGCATTGAAGAGTGTCTGTTTAGATGCCACAAATGGAATATTTGCTGTCCAAAAAGCTTGGCATGGCTTTTCTGTGCCTATTCACGTCCAAAAGAAAACCTGGGGCCACCAGCATAAGAGTATGAGCTTGAAGACTGCAGACAGTATCATTTAATGGCAGTACGAAGTGGATTGAACTTCAGCCAGTGTGAACACATCCGCTCACTGGAAAATTGCACAGAAATTGCAACAGAGAAAACAGAAATTGCAACCATGTCCCTTTCTCGCCAGACCCTCTTGATTACATATGCTGACCATCTTTCAGATCTGTGTCCTTCTTCCACTAAGGATTTCTTCTCACAGCCAGAATCACAAATTTTCATGTCAGGTTTTATTGCATTATAATCACCTTCACTGTCAAACAAACTGAGTAGAGGAGAACAACTACAGTGGCTGTGCTTTCTGGAGCCATGAACACTGTTGTTTTTATCGTTTGTTTTTCTTTCATGCCTGGGTATGAGATATGTGTTTTTCCAGATTTCTGTGCTGTGCAACTCGTTTCCCACAAACATCACAAACATTTCACTTTTGTGGATACTTTGTCTCTTTAGACCTCCCTCGTGAAAATCTTTTTCCACAATCGCCTCAGCCAAATGGTTTATTTCCTGTTTGTACTCTCATTGTCTCTTCAGATTTCCCTGATTTATAAAACTTTCCCCCAATTATCAAATGGTTTAACTTCTGTGTGTACTCTCGTGTGTCTGTTCAGAATTTGCTGTCTTGTGAAGCTTTCCCCACAAACATCACAACCAAATGGTTTCTCTCCTTTGTGGACTCGCATGTGTCTATGAGTTCACTTAAAGTTAAATCTTGTCCCACAAACATCACAACCAATTGGTTTCCTGCCAACGTTTGCACTCTTTTGCAAATCAGTCTCCAAACAGTTTGAAGCCTTTTCATCAGTATACAGTTGTTTAGATCCTCCACTGTCCTCTCCATCAGCTTCTTTTTTTTATTTGCGCTGCTGAGCTGCTGGCTGGAGGCTCTGCCTCTCTGTTGTCTTTCACTTGTCTTTGATGAAGCTGTGATAACTGAGATATCTCATTATCTCCACTCTTCACAGCAGCAGATGATGACCTGGTGATGTCAGCCTCCTCCAGCCCATTCAGTTCCTCAGTACAGAGTTCTTCATGTTCCTCTTTGATGTGCAGGGGCTGTGTCCTCCTGGTCCAGGCTGGGACTCCACTCAGAACAAACCTCTTCTTTAATCACCAACAGCTGCTGGACAACTGAGGGGGATACTGAAAAATACAAAGAAATGTTGGCAGCCATTTCCAAGGAAATTCATGATAACAAATTGTAAATCAATAACAACTAATCAATTATGCGTAGGATAGACTTCTCTTCAGGAATGTTAGGATCCAGGACAAAATGAGTCCTCTTGCTTTTTTATGGTGCAATGAATCAAATCCCCAGTAAATCATATTTTCACATAGGATGGATTTTTTAAAATTAAACTTCCCTCTAAATTTTGATTCTTTATTCTCAACAAACCTTCAAAATTCAGTTAACTGCATCATTTTACTGGACTGATTTGCTGAAGTGCAGTCTGATCACATAACAACAGCAGGATAATATATTTTTTTCCATGACCCAAAACAGTTACAAATCTGAAAAACATTGTTTTCCTTATTTATACGATTACATGATTAAACACATGTCAGCACTGTCACTAGGGATCTAAACAACCACAATTACTAATAAAAAATCTGACACGACACAAGCTGAAATGTTTGTGGATGTGGAAATGTTTTTAAGTTTCATTCAAGTTTCTCCAGGGAGTCATCGAGACAAGCGACTGAATAAAACACTGTTAAAACAGATGAGATGATGTGCTCTTGATTACCACTAACTAGAGTACTGGTAAGTCAGTCAGGGTGATTAAGGTGGGAAGGTTCTTGTACTAAACAGTTTGTTAGGTTCTGTACCATGAAGGTCACAAATATCAACCAATTACACGTGACAGCTCTTACCCTTTCATGCTCACCTGTGAATAAAGAGCAACTCTTTACTGTGGAAGCCAGTTGTCTCTGTATACTTGAACCCATTTGCAAAAGCTATAGAAAAAACTTACAGTGAGACAGATTCTTGTAACTGTTCTTTATTTTTCATGGCAACCACAAAATACAAACACAAAAAAATAAACCCAGGAGAGATTTCTTTAAACAATGAATAGAAACATAAGAGAAATACAAACAAGTACAGAGAATACACGCTGTTGGGAATCAATATTGATTGTTGATTATTTATTAAAATATTTATTAATACAATTATTATAGTTAATTAATGAAATGTAGGTAACTATGATTCATAAATGAACATGGGGCACCACCCTTAATCAGGGATCAGTATTTAATTGATATGCCTTTAGTCTCAAAGCCTGAAATAAGTCAAATTGTAAATATTATGAAAATATCAATATTTAGACAAGAGGGAGGGCGTGAATCAGAGCACTGACTATCTCAACCAGTGGGATAATACTATAAGTATTACAACAACTATAAGTTTCCAACAGATCGCTCATGAGATTACGTGTATCTTGGTGTGTGTGTGTGTGTGTGTATGTGTGTTAGTAAAAAGGAAAGAAACTAAGCTGGTGCTTAGCAGACAACCAAGAGACAACACAACGACCATGTGGTACACAGCTGTTGTCTCTCCCTCAACCGGTGACCGGCAAGCGAATAGAGGCTCGTTATTCAAGACTGTACAGGCTGGATCCGCCTGAATGAGCTCCTAGCAAGCGTAATAACACAGTTAGCATGCAGTACAGTCAACCATGAGTAGGACTCGGTGGTCCCTTCACACAAAACAATAAACACAACAAAAGCACGCGATATTCTATCTGATTCTTCCCAAACAGTAGCGCCCCATTTGGGTCGCTCGTGGCAACTGACGGGTATCCCATCTGACTCCGAACTCCAACTCATTTAGGATTGATCGCAGGGTCAGCTCTAGCATCCTAAAAGCTGACGGCAGGCTATATCACAGCATTATGTCGAGTTGATGGAAGGACTGGACCTCGTGGGTTTCATCTCCTTCTGAAGATGATCTCTTCCTTCTGCAGGCAGTGAGGAAGCAGCTGGGTTGCGCAGCGTTCCTCTATAGATCCAAAACAATAATGATGAATATTCTAACAAAAACAAAAGTTAATTTAAAAACAGCCTCTGTCTCGTCTAGCGATGAGGGAACTGAAGCTTTGCTTATACAAAGTGAAAAATGGTTCTCAAAGTTGCACCCTTGTGGCAGCGGTTGCGTAAAACCAGGGGTCTCACCACAATGTAATGCTCCCTTGGACTGCGACGTGCAGTGAGGTCTCCTGACATTTAAACTGGGAGTGACGTCATTTTGATCCTGGTGGAGCTTCCAGGCTCACAGCCAATAGGGATCGGGTGAAAGTTTTGGGGGAAGGTCAACCTGAGTCACAGTTTTTCCACACCTTTTGGGCCCTAGTTTCGTTCTTTTGTTCTGCAGCTCCTCGTGTCCTAGTAGTTAGGCTTCTGATTTCTCCAAAGGCCGTCTCTTTGTTTGAGGCCATGTGGGCAAGGCCCAACAACGTCTTCCACCTGACATCTCTCAGCTGAAGGACTTTAACGTGTCTTACCTGTGAATAAAGACCAGCTCTTTGCTGTGGAGGCCAGTTGTCTCTGTATACTTGAACCCATTTGCAAATGCTATAGAAAAAACTTAGAGTAAGACAGACTCTTGTAACTGTTCTGTATTTTTAATGGCAACCACAAAATGCAAAGACAAAAAACCCAGGAGGGATTTCTTTAAACAATGAATAGAAACATAACAAAAATATAAACAAGTACAGAGAATACACGTTGTTGGGAATCGATACTGACTGTTGAATATTAATTAAAATATTAATATTAACTAATACAATTTTTATAGTTTATTAATGAAACGTAGGTAACTATGATTCATGAATGAACACGGGGCACCATTCTGAAATCAGGGATCAGTAATCAAGTGATATACCTCTTTAAAAAATGAATAGAAACATAAGACAAATACAAACAACTACAGAGAATACAAACCCTCCACCTGAAATGTCTAACCTGAGAGGACTTTAATGTGTCTTTAGTCTTGCCTGTTGACTAAATCCTTTCCGACTTACCTCACAACCAAATGGTCTCTCTACAGTGTGAACCCTCAGGTGTTTTTTTTTCAGATTTTCATGCTGTGCAACTAATATCCCACAAACGTCACAAAGATTTCTCTGCTGTGTGGACTCTCATGTGTGACTTAAGTTGTCTTTGCTGGATGAATCTCTTCCCACAAACATCACAAGCAAATGGTTTCTCACCTGTATGGACTCTCATGTGTAACTTAAGATGTCCCTGCTGGATGAATCTCTTCCCACAAACATCACAAGCAAATGGTTTCTCTCCTGAGTGAACCATGATGTGTCTCTTCAGACTTCCCAGTCTTGTAAAGCTTTCCCCACAATTACCGCAACCAAATGGTTTCTCTCCTGTGTGAACTATCATGTGTCTCTTCAGATTTCCCTGTCTTGTAAAGCTTTCCCCACAATTACCACAAGCAAATGGTTTCTTTACTGTGTGGACTCTCATGTATGGATTGAAACCTTTCCGTTGTGCAACTCGTTTTCCACAATCGCCACAGCCATCTCCTGTGTGGACTCTCATGTGTCTATTCACCTGGATCTGATGGGTGAATCTGTTCCCACAAACATCACAAGCAAATGGTTTCTCTCCTGTGTGTATTCTCATGTGTGACTTAAGACATCCCTGCTGAGTGAATCTTTTCCCACAAAGATGACAAGCAAATGGTTTCTCTTCTGTGTGGACTCGCATGTGTTGAATAAGATTTGCCCGTTCTGCAAATCTTTTCCCACAATCACTACAACCAAATGGTTTCTCTCCTGTGTGAACTATCACATGTCTCTTCAGACTTTCCTGGCTTGAAAAGCTTTTCCCACAATTACCACAACCAAATGGTTTCTCTCCTGTGTGGGCTCTCATGTGTCTTTTCAGATGTCCCTGCAGGATGAATCTGTTCCCACAAACATCACAAACAAACGGTTTCTCTCCTGTGTGAACTCTCATGTGTCTCCTTAGACTTTGCCGTTCCCTGAATCTTTTTCCACAAACATCACAACCAAATGGTTTCTCTCCTGTGTGGACTCTCATGTGTCTCTTCAGATGTCCCTGCTGGATGAATCTCTTCCTACAAACATCACAACTGAATGGTCTCACTCCGGTGTGGACTCTCATGTGCGTCCTTAGACTTCCCATTACTGTAAATCTTTTACCACAGACATCACAACCAAATGGTTTATCAGCACTACATCCCACATCACTTACAGGAGTTTCCAAATGTTTCAGAGCATTTAAACCTGACTGAGGCACCCTGGTATCCCCTGACCCACTGTCACTCTCCTTAGTTTCAGGCCCAGAATCTTGCCACTCACCAGAACTGACATCAGTCTCAGAGCAGTCTGAAGCCTCTTCATCGGTATTTAGCTGTGTATGACTATCTGGTTCTCGGTTCCTGGCAGGTTCAGATCCTCCACTGTACTCTTCATCAGTTTCAGTTTTTATCTGTGTTGTTGAGCTGCTGGCTGGAGGCTCTACCTCTCTGTTGTCCTCAGTTTGGCTTTGATGAAGCTCTGAACGCTGAGGTTTCTCTTCATCATTTTCACTCTTCACAGAAACAGCAGTGGATGGGAACCTGGACGTATCAGTCTCCTTCAGTCCAACAAGCTGCTTTCCTTTCCGACTGGTCCATTGTTCTTCCTGTTCTTCCTTCATGTGTAGGGGCTCTGGGTCTGTCTGTTCCTGGCTAGGGCACCACTCCGGGGAAACCTCTTCTTTAATCACAAACAGCTGCTGGATATCTGAGGAGAACACTGACACACACACACAGAAATGTTGGGAGCCATTTCCTAAGACATTAATAACAAATTAAAAATCAATAAGAACTAAACACTTGCATGAAAGATGGAGTTCTCAGAGAGATCCAGGACTAAATGAGTCCAATTACCTTTTCATGGTACAAGGAATCAAATCCCCCAAAAATCACTTCCAATGAAAATTAATAATTCCCACACAGGATCCAGGACAACAACATGTCCAATGATAGTGATGGTATTTAGCAGCAAGGTAGTCTTTACACCTTCTTTTCACATAATTTTCTTCTAAATTTCTATTCTTTATTCTCAACAAACGTTCCTTATTTAGTCAACTGTGTCGTTTTGGGTGGCACTCTAGATTGACTTAGAGTGATTTTGTGACTGCAGCAGGATAACATCATTTTTGAGTGACCCAAACCAGTTACAAATCAGGGCGAGCAGCATGTGCAAAATGCGCAAGCTGTGCACAAAACAGGACAACATCACAAAGATGGAGAAGCAAAGAGAAGATTTCAGTGCTCAAGACACAAAACGCTTCTGAACAGCTTTAGTTGTTGCTCAAATACAAATAGGTGAGCACGTAAAAGAGAGAAACTGCAAGTAATCCCATTGTATCATAATATGCCATAATATGGATTAGAACAGTAGTCGAATAGGGCTATTCATTGTACTCAACCAACCCTAGCTCTGCACAACAAAGCTGATGGTCTTAAACACACCTGTTAACTGAAAAGCATTCCAGGTGACTACCTCGTGAATGTGACTGAGAGAATGCCAGAAGTGTGCAAAGCTCATCAAAGCAAAAGGTGGCTACTTTGAAGAATATAGAATATAAATCATATTCTGGTCTCATGGATTAAAGCAAAAAAAATAAAAAATCCTTTGACTGAAATGTTTTTTCGAGCTGTAGCCAAGTCATATTCGCAATTTGTAATGTGTGAAACATGTTACAGGGCACGTTACTTGACACGTGCTAAAAGAATAAGATTTACAGCCTCACCTCACAGTGTTCTCTAATGCAGACATCAAGTTTAAATATTTGACCAACAGGAGGATGATCTGAACAGCTGTTCTATTCACACTTAAAATGTCTTTTCGATGTAATTTTCAATCTATGAAATCAAAATGTGCCCTTTTTTTGCCAAGCTTCTCTGAAGTTTTACTCTTTCAAATAATCAACCACCTACAGAACTTTTCAGTATGCTATTTTTCTACTTCTTCTCATCATCATTAATTATTATTATTATTAATATTGTTTAAAGTGAGCCTCTTATCGTTTAACACAAAAATACATGATACAAACAGCAACTTTTCACCTTTCTGTCATCACTAACATACTGTTAGTAATCAAAGAAGCTCTGAGGCTTTACATGTGTTCTATATGTTATAATACAAGGTTTCAGCATTGTGCTACAATGAGGCTACATTCATGATTTTGTACAGTCAAAGTAACCAAAAACTTCTTATGATCATCATTACAAAGTTTCAGGGCGTTCCTTGTAACCATGGTAACTCACGGTGCCCGAGGGGAGGGAGAGACGCTGAATGAAGCCGTTTACACAGATACACTGCAGACAAAGTCCAGACTATAGTTGTTATTTCACACATGTAGCACACAACAGGAGACTCTCCATGTCAGACGAGTTCTCACATGTTGACTTAACTCAAAAACTAATTGATAACATAGCAGCACGAGGAGTCCTTGCTAGCTAAGCAGCTATACTTTAGTGCCGCTGCGTGTTCAGATCCCGCCCTGTGCTGATCACTACACTGTCATTGGTCAGGCGCGCACAAGCTGTTAACGACACCATTGGCTGTAGAGTGTGACAATCCGTCAATAAAAATCAGCCAATACTTGTTCTCCTCTACGGAGCCCTGGAGGTGACATGGATGGGATTTTTTTTAATCTCGTGAGTGCGACTTACTATCTCGCACGCGCCAGTTACTATCTCGCGCGCGCGACTTACTATCTCGCACGCGCCAGTTACTATCACGCACGTGTGACTTGCTGTATCTTGTGCGCGCGAGATAGTAAGTCGTGCGCGCGAGATAGTAACTGGCGCGTGCGAGATAATAACTCGCACTCGCGAGATAGTAAATAAGATGCAGTGGCACTCTGGCTCAAATGATTGAATGAAGTGAACGTTGTGGTGTTAACTCAACATTGATGGGACGCTGGAATCAGTCGCCATGTTGTTGCACTCTGACCTCTCTCCGTGCAGCGTGTTAACTATGACCTGTCTTATACAACAGCGCCCCCTTGTGATATAAAGAGCAATAGTATCTGTTTTATATAATAACAGAAGAAAGCAAACGTGTTTAGTGTACTTTGAAAGCCGGGAGAATGTGGTCTGTGTGAGAATGTCGTGGAAAATTGAAAGTAAATGTAGGTTTTCTGTCACAACTTTCACATGAATATGATACTATATGCACCTGCATCCATTGTTAATCGTTTGTCCTCATTGCCAGTTGTGACTGCTGCAACGTTATTTCATAAATTAATTATAACCAAACTACTATTACCTTTACAACTCCTACATCATGGCTAGCATAATAGCCGTTGAAATAGCTATGAAAACACCTGGACATTCATCGTGGATCATCAAAATACCTGTTACATGTACCTCTTACCGTTACGCAATAATAATAAGACACTTTATTAACTTTAATTAATTAATTAATCAATTAAAATTCTGAGATGGTCTCGATCCATGATAATAAGCCTGCATTTAACCGACTGCACTGTTTAATTACGTCAAAATGCGCTTGAATTAATATCTCCCACGTGCCAGATACAGTAATTCGCGCGTGCGAGATAGTAACTGGCGCTCGCGAGATAGTAACTCGCGCGTGCGAGGTAGTAACTGGCGCGCGCGAGATAATAAGTCGCGCTCGCGAGATAAAAAAAAAAACGTCCATGTCACCTCCAGGGCTCCGTACTCCTCCGGTCTACATTGATTGATCTCATAAATCGCCTCTGTGAAGTTTGAATGACGGAAATCCGTCGTAGCGATGGAGAACTTTAATCCATGTGATCAATTTAATCTCCTATGTGATCAATTTAATCTTCTTTATGATCACTATGAAAACGAGATCATCATTTGAAGTAATAACGTGGAAGCTTGATATTTGGCGCAGAAGACTTGCGAATGTCCCGAGTGCAAAATGGAGGTTGACTATGAACAGAGATCACAGATGGTCTGTGTAGTGTTTCAATAGTCTGTGTTGATTTTTGGTTTTGGACAGCCTTCAGCATTTTCACACTTACACAACCGCAGCGTCCGCAAAAGTCCGGATATTTGGATGCAGCCTAAGTCGCGGACTTGTACATAACATGGTGGTGTCGGAGATGTGGGTGGTGGTGTACCTGAGCTGGAGGGTGAACTCTGTCGGAGTATTTTGTTGCTCCGAGTCGAGTCGAGCGGGTAATTCTCGTTTTCGCTCCGACATTATCGTCCTTGTTCATGATTCATATTCTGTAAAAACACCCGTAGATGGTTTGTTCCAGGTGGTGTGGTGCTGTAGTCCGGTTTGTAGTGAAGAAGAAACAGCGGAAGGAGACAAAATAGAAAAGAAGCCAAAGTTTTATGACGGAGGAGAGAAGCTCGGACAGGTAAATGCCTCGCAGACGTGGGCCGCCATCTTGGATCTCGTACGGTCTCGCGAGGGTTACGTTACCAGTGGGGCAGCATTACCAGATCTCACGAGAGAAACAGGAAACACGATGATAAATACAAACTGAGACATCTTTTCTTTCAATCTTAATCAGTACTTTCATGTAATGGAATTCATTTATTTTAAATAACAGAATAGAACAAATTAAATTTACGCCTCAGCTGAGCAGATATAAGTCACAGTTTTCATATAATTTTTCACCTGTTCGTTGTTCGGAAAAGTGAATTATATAGGTCGGTAGTTTGTTTGACGCAAATTCCAATAATAGTGAAATCTTTAAGTGCACAGCATATGACACATAAAAAAAGTCTTATTTTTGTCTCACTGTAACCTGCTGATGGGTTGAAGTGTGGTGGAGTTGCTGGCGCTAGACTGCAGCACCAACATGCAGCAACTAAAAATAATATATGATAATAACTTGTGTAAAAATATGTTTGAACACGTCTTGAATGTGTATGGTTAACTTGCGTTTCAAACAAGGGAATACAGATTACATATGCTGACCATCTTTCAGATCTGTGTCCTTCCTTCCATCCTTCCTCCACTAAGGATTCCTGCCAATTTCTCACAGGGTTGTGGCCAGGATTTTAGAAATATTGAGGTCATGCGTCATTTTGAGAGTTTCGCCAAAAGGCAGCATTCAACAGAAGATAAGTGCCATTTTAGAATCACAAATTTTCATGTCAGGTTCTTATTGCATTATAATCACCTTCACTGTTGAACAAACTGACTGAAGCCAGGAACACTGTTGTTTTTCTTCCATGCCTGGGTGTGAGGTATGTGTTTTTTTCATATTTCCCTGCTGTCCAACTCATTTGCCACAAACATTTCTCTCTTTTGTGGATACTCGTATGTCTCTTCAGTCCTCCCTGATGTGTTCATCTTTTTCCACAATCACCTCAGCCAAATGGTTTATTTCCTGTTTGTTCTCTCATGTGTCTCTTCAGAATTTACTGTCTTGTGAAGCTTTCCCCACAAACGTCACAACCAAATGGTTTCTCTCCTTTGTGGACTCGCATGTGTCTATGAGTTTTCTTAAAGTTGAATCTTGTCCCATAAACATCACGACAGATTGGTTTCCTGCCAACATTTGCACTCTTCTGCAACTCAGTCCCCAAACATTTTGAAGCCTTTTCATCAGTATACGGTTGTGGATGACCATCTGGATCTCAGCTTGTGGAAGGTTTAGATCCTCGACTGTCCTCTCCATCACCTTCTTTTTTTTATTTGACCTGCTAGCTGGAGGCTCTGCCTCCCTGTTTTCTTTCACTTGTCTTTGATGAAGCTGTGATGACTGAGATATCTCATCATCTCCCATCTTCACAGCAGCAGATGTTGACCTGATGATGTCAGTCTCCTCAATCCCATTCAGTTCCTCAGTACAGAGTTCTTCATGTTCCTCTTTGATGTGCAGGGGCTCTGTGTCCTCCTGGTCTAGGCTGGGACTACACTCAGAACAAACCTCTTTAACACTAGAATGGCCGAAATTCCAACACTACTAGAATGGCCGCAACGGTCATTTTGACCGCTAGATTTTAAACTCTGTAATCTCTCATGTTAACACCCAGTTGAATGATGAATGCATTCATTGTGTCATGATATTTTTCTTAAAATGAAATAACAGCAAAATGTACATTTTAACAAGTTTAATTATACATTTATCAATATTCATATCATCGCACACCGCAAGAAAATTATAATTAAAAGTAACTTATTTGATTATTAAAGAATTAATTTTAATTCTTAATGATATATAATCCAAATTATTATAATCGAAAAAGCTGGAAACAAGCTGCTCTAATACAAAAAAAGAGCCATTCCGATCACTGGTCACAGTCTCCACAGATTACCTCCGCTCTCCTCGCACAGTCAGCACACACGGGCTTGTGGCATTCCAATTGTCCGACATTTGGTTCCGTTTGCAGCTTTTTCGGACTGGCACTGCCTCCGTGTCTGCTGCTGCTGCGGTGGTTGCTGCCGCTGCTGCCCACCTTGTGCCGACTGCCGCGGCTGCTTTCCCCTCCATGTATTCTGCCCTCAGCTCCTCTGCCAGCTGCTGCAGGACCTCCGGGCTCTCCTGCTGCTGGTCAATATGACCGCTTGTGGCCGGAATAGGTATAATCTATAATATTTTCTTTGTCTTTTGTGTAATTTATATAAAAACTATTTAAAATAAAAATTCAGACACATTTAGGAAAAGTCATGAAAGGGCAACATTGCATTTCTTCATTCAACAAAGTTATTGCACATATAAATTTGAAAACGGTCAAAATGACCGTCTTGGCCGTTCTAGTGTTAATCACCAACAGCTGCTGGACAACTGAGGGGGATATTGAAAAATGGAAAGAAATGTTGCCAGCCATTTCCTAGGAAATTCATGATACCAAATTGTAAATCAGTAACAACTAATCAATCATGCAAAGGATGGACTTCTCTTCAGAAATGTTGGGATCCAGGACAATATGAGTCCTCTTGCTTTTTTATGGTGCAATGAATCAAATGCCCGGAAAATCACATTTTCACATAAGATTGATTTGAAAAAATTAAACTTCCCTCTAAATTTTGATTCTTTATTCTCAACAAACCTTGAAAATTCAGTTAACTGCATCATTTTACTGGACCGATTTGCTGAAGTGCAGTCTGATCACATAACAACAGCAGGATAACATATTTTTTTTCCACGACCCAAAACAGTTACAAATCTGAAAAACATTTCTTCAAATTTTATACAGCTATAGTTAAACAAATGTCAGCACTGTCACTAGGGATCCAAACAACCACAGTTACAGGTTCTGTACCATAAATGTCACAAATGTCAATCAATTATATGTGACAGCTCTTTCCATTTCAGGCTTACCTGTGAATAAAGAGCAGCTCTTTGCTGTGGAGGCAACCACAAAATGCAAAGACAAAAAACAATGAATAGAAACATAAGAGAAATATAAACAAGTACAGAGAATACACGTTGTTGGGAATCGATATTGATTGTTGAAAATTAATTAAAATATTAATATTAACTAATACAATTATTATAGTTAATTAATGAAACATAGGTAACTATGATTCATTAATGAACACAGGGCACCACCCTGAATTCAGGGATCAGTAATCAAATGATATACCTCTTTAAAAAATGAAGAGAAACATACAAACAAAGTAGAGAGAATACAAACCCTCCACCTCACATGTCTAACCTGAGAGGACTTTAATGTGTCTTTAGTCTTGCCTGTTTACTAAATCTTCCCCACTAACCTCACAGTCAAATGGTCTGCCTACAGTGTGAACCCTCAGGTGTTTTTTTTTTTCAGATTTCCATGCAGTGCAACTACTTTCCTACAAACGTCACAAACATTTCTCTCCTGTGTGGACTTTCATGTGTGTCTTGAGATGACACCTCTGGACGAATCTCTTCCCACAAACATCACAAGCAAATGGTCTCTCTCCTGAGTGAACTCGCATGTGTGTCTTCACACTTCCCTGTCTTGTAAAGCTTTTCCCACAATAACCACAACCAAATGGTTTCTCTCCTGTGTGGACTCTCATGTGTCTCTTCAGAAGTCCCTGCTGGTTAAATCTCTTCCCACAAACATCACAACCAAGTGGTCTCTCTCCTGTGTGCACTCTCATGTGTCTCTTCAGATTTTCCTGCAAGATGAATCTTTTCCCACAAACATCACAAGCAAATGATTGCACTCCTGTGTGGACTCTCATGTGTCTCTTCAGATGTCCCTGATGGATGAATCTCTTCCCGCAAACATCACAAGCAAATGATTGCACTCCTGTGTGGACTTTCATGTGTGTCTTAAGATGACACCTCTGGACGAATCTCTTCCCACAAACATCACAAGCAAATGGTCTCTCTCCTGAGTGAACTCGCATGTGTGTCTTCACACTTCCCTGTCTTGTAAAGCTTTTCCCACAATAACCACAACCAAATGGTTTCTCTCCTGTGTGGACTCTCATGTGTCTCTTCAGAAGTCCCTGCTGGTTAAATCTCTTCCCACAAACATCACAACCAAGTGGTCTCTCTCCTGTGTGCACTCTCATGTGTCTCTTCAGATTTTCCTGCAAGATGAATCTTTTCCCACAAACATCACAAGCAAATGATTGCACTCCTGTGTGGACTCTCATGTGTCTCTTCAGATGTCCCTGATGGATGAATCTCTTCCCGCAAACATCACAAGCAAATGATTGCACTCCTGTGTGGACTCTCATGTGTCTCTTCAGATGTCCCTGATGGATGAATCTCTTCCCGCAAACATCACAAGAAAATGGTTTATATCCTCCATGAACACTCATGTGTCTCCTCAGACATGCCCGTTCTCCACATCTTTTTCCACAAACAACACAATCAAATGGTCCCGCTACTGTGTGGACTCTCATGTGTCTCTTCAGATGTCCCTGATGGATGAATCTCTTCTTACAAACATCACAACTTAATGGTTTCACTCCGATGTGGACTCTCATGTGCCCTCTCAGCCTTCCCAGTGTCGTATATCTTTTACCACAAACATCACAATTAAATGGTTTACCTTTTTTCAAAACTCTTTTCCCACTGTCACTCTCTTTAGTTTCAGGTCCAGAATCTAGCCTCTCACCAGAACTGACAACAGTCTCAGAACAGTCCAAACCCTCTCCTCTGTGGACTCTCATGTGTCTCTTCAGATGTCCCTTCACGCTGAATCTCTTCCCACAAACATCACAAGCAAATGGTTTCTCTCCTGTGTGAACTCTCATGTGTCTCTTCAGATATTCCTGCTGGATGAATCTCTTCCTGCAAACATCACAAGCAAATGGTTTCACTCCTGTGTGGGCTCTCGTGTGCCTCCTCAGACTTTCCAGTACTGTAAATCTTTTTCCACAAACATCACAACCAAATGGTTTCTCTCCTGTGTGGACTCTCATGTGTCTACTGAGATTTGGCCGTTTCCAAAATCTTTTTCCACAAACAGCACAACCAAATGGTTTCTCTTCTGCGTGGACTCTCATGTGTCTTATCAGATGTCCCTGCTGGATGAATCTCTTCCTACAAACATCACAACTGAATGGTTTCACTCCAGTGTGGACTCTCATGTGCGTCCTTAGACTTCCCAGTGCTGTATATCTTTTACCACAAACATCACAACCAAATGGTTTATCTCCTTTTATAGCTCTTTCCCCAGCATTACATCCCACATCACTGACAGGAGTTTCCACATGTTTCAGAGTATTTAAACCTGACTGAGGTGCTCCAGTCTCCTCCGACCCACTGTCACTCTCTTTAGTTTCAGGTCCATAATCTTGCCACTCACCAGAACTGACATCAGTCTCAGAACAGTCCGAACCCTCTTCCTCAGTATTTAGCTGTGCATGACGATCTGGGTCTTGGTTCCTGGAAGGTTCAGATCCTCCATCAGTTTCCGTTTTTATCTGTGTTGTTGAGCTGCTGGCTGGAGGCTCTGCCTCTCTGTTGTCCTCAGTTTCGCTTTGATGAAGCTGTGAATGCTGAGTTTTCTCTTCATCATTTTCACTCTTCACAGGAACAGCAGTAGATGGGAACTTGGACTTATCAGTCTCCTTTAGTCCATAAAGCTGCTCTCCCTTCTGACTGATCCAGTGTTCTTCCTGTTCCTCCTTCATGTGTAGGGGCTCCAGGAATAGGGTCTGTTCCTGGCTTGGGCACCACTCTTGGGAAACCTCTTCCTTAATCACAAGCTGCTGGACATCTGAGGGGAACACTGACACACACACACACACACACACACACAAACACACACACACACACACACACACACACACACACACACACACACACACACACAGAAATGTTGGGAGCCATTTCCTAGGACATACATAACAAATTAAAAATCAAAAAGAACTAAACAATTGCTTGAAAGATGGAGTTCTCAAAAGTATCCAGGACTAGATGGGTCCACTTACTTTTTTATGATAGGAATCAAATCCCCAAAGAATCACTTCAAATGAAAACTAGAACTGCAAGCAGTTATGAACGGGGGCCAACCCAAAATTTGGCTCATCCCTTCCCAGTCTCATGGCAATCAAGGATCTCAAATTTGGTGTTAATAGCATTTAGTTTGACCGAGATATCAAACAGTTTACATTTTTATAGGTAGCTACAGAAATCTGTTAATAATCTGCACATTTTTTGACCGAGCCAAATTCTTTTGATAACTTTAGATCAGGTCCAGCTGAAGAGTGTACGTGCCCAGTTGCATGCAGATTGGACAAAATACCAAGGAGGAGTTCGAAAAAGTAGGTTTTCTAGTTTTCGCAATTTTGCGAAAAACTTTCTGAGCAGAAGTGGGCATGGTCATTGCAAAGTGATTCAGCTCCATTCAGGGAATCTGGGGATACAAGGTTTTGAATGTGCGCCATAAGAACCAATGTGATTGGTGGATCACTGTGCATGCAGCATGGAGCCAGGAACACTGTTGTTTTTCTTCCATGTCTGGGTGTGAGGTATTTGTTTTTTTCAGATTTCCCTGTCGTGCAACTCATGATATATATATATATATATATATATATATATATATATATATATATATATATATATATATATATATATATATATATATATATATATATGTATATATATATATATATATATATATATATATATATATATATATATATATATATATATATATATATATATATATACACGTATACATATATGTATATATATATGTACACACATATATACACACACACACACATATAGAGGCAGGGAAAACACTGGATAATGATTCGGTGTTGGCGGGCTGGTATTTTTTTTTAGCTCATTTAACTCTGTGTTGCTTGTTCGTAAAACGTACAGCCAGTCTTGTAATAAACTGGTCGGAAGGTTCGCTCACGTTGTCTGGGGTTAATGCTGGCAAATTAAAACAAGAAGTTCCACCAAACCGACCCTCCTCCCCCCCCACCTCCGTATCATATCAAGCTAAAGTTAGCAAACTACCGACTAGGCCAACAGGATAATCCAATCATGACAACACCATTCTCCTACCAGGTCATCGAGGTGACTGAATAACACTCAAGTCATTCAACTCATTGTGTCTCAAGTCAAGTCCCGAGTCATTAACTTTCAAGTCCAAGTCGAGTCTCAAGTCTTTTATTTCTTTTCAAGTCAAGTCACAAGTCATCAAAACAACGACTCGAGCCGACTCAAGTCCAAGTCACAGTGACTCGAGTCCCCATCTCAGCTGTCTGCTTCCTCTGGCTTAAGATATCATGCCCCGTTGTGGCTTTGTAACACAAGTCTGGGGTGGAACATTTTCTGAATGTGGATGACCCTCCGGCGTTTCCACTGTAAATACGAGCAGCATATCTTTAGCAATATGCATGTCCACCGGGACCCTTTCCTCTCATACGGGAAACAATGATTAAAAGATTCCGCTAATGTTGGCTGCTTTATAGCGGATACGTGTGGACAGCCGTGGTCTGTACATCTTGTAGTGAACAACAAGTGTCCCACTGTGATCCAGGCGTCTGTTGGAGATGCTGAAATAAATGGTTCGGTCCGCTGCCTTTAAGTGCAACAGCCTTTGAACAAACTTTGCAGCGGACGGTGGTTTGTTCGAGGTCTGACGCCACAAAACCAAGCTAATAACGAGACAGTGCCTTTTTAGGAACAAACTTCTTGCTCGCTGCATGTTGTGTTTGTTTCTCTGCGGAAGGTCAATGTGGGGAGGAGGGCGGAGCCGACTATGAACTACGGGAGCCCACGAAGAGCTGCGGCGGAGCAAGTTAAATAAAAAAATCGATTTTCATTATTAAAAATCATCCTAAACCAAAAATTCGAATTAATCGATTTGGCCGATTTTTCGCCCAGCCCTAGATTACCTCCGATATCTCTTTGTTATTAAAATCTTTGTAGGTGGTTAAATTGCTCCTTAGCCACCAATGCTTTTCTCCTGTCTCTGTCTTTTGGGAAGCCATACATGTGCACACCTTTCTCCAAGTGATTGGAGCATCCCCATGCAGCACAGCATACCATGGTGAGGACTGTATTCAAGGACAACATACCAGAAAGGACACAAACAGCTTGACGTGCTGATCTGTTTGACTTCTTTAAATATTGTTTTTAATGAATTCATTGTGGTATCAAGTGCATTGGGAAAAACATGAGTGTGTGATTTATCATGCATCAGTGAGTAAGTTTGGGATAAGTAAGAATAGTTAACAAATGGTGATAGAATATCATTTACTTGCAATGAATTAAATTTTGTTTGCCATAGATTTCCTATTAGAACACAGTTAATATCATCATCATATTATCATCATCATAATACTGTTGTGAGTCCAGACTTATTGTGCAGTCAATTGGCAAATCATTGTCAGTCACCTGTTAGTCTGCCTCCCTCATGTCTGAAAGTAAAAAAATGAAATAAAATTTCACAATTTCATGACTGTACAGGTTTATAAAGGCTGTAAAATGACCAATCATAAGAGGGCCGGGGTCTGCCTTGGTCTCCGCCCCCAAAGTGTCAAAAGTCTTTGCTTCGAGCTAGCAGAACTCCACCGCGAGAGGAGAGAGAGAGCGAAGGCAGGAGTGAGCCAGCGCGCGCATAACAACTGCACAGTGTTGTTGTGCGTGTGGCTGTTGACTTTAACTCGCGCGCACCTGCCTCTGCTTCACTATGTTAGGGAATATGTGCGCGAAGATCACACAAGTGCGCGCGACAGCTGAGTCTGCGCAAGTGAATTGAAATAAATTACGTTATTGCTCGTGCGACTTTTGACAGAAATACAATGCCATACACAGGTCCTGCGATGAACTGGCGAGTCATCGAGGGTGTACCCTGGCCTTCGCCCACCGAGTACACTGGATTTGGCCCGAGTAAGCCCCGCTACCCCTTAGGGGGAAAAAAGCGGCAACATCCCGCGACCCTCTCGGATAAGCGGGAAAGAAAACGGAACGGAACGGAACAACGCCATACTTTTAAATTTGAAAGTAGCGACCCCTAGTTTACCGCTACAACAAGCTAACACAAACAAACACCTACAGTTGCTCATCTTAATATCCGGGAATGAAGTGATGGACTGACTGCTGTGATCAGCTGTTTCCTGGTTTAAAAACTCCCCGGCTGTGGGTCGCACAACAGTGCAGGTCATCGACACCTCCGCCCATCTCACGCAGAGGCCGGCACATTTGACGCCTCGGATTTAGATAGCAGTCGAGGCGGAGACAAGTGTACCCTCAGAGGCGGAAAATCGGCGGACCAAAACAGACCCCCAATTTGCCGCCCTCTGTCTCAAACCGCGGACCGAGCCGCCAAAAGGACGAACAAATTGGCGACTTGCTGCCCTGTCTAAAAACGGCTATGAATAGGTTGTGTTGAGTCGCGGACTTGTATATAACATGGTGGTGTCGGAGATGTGGGGGGTGGTGTACCTGAGCTGGAGGGTGAACTTTGTCGGAGTCTTTTGTTGCTCCGAGTCCAGCGGGTTATTCCCGTTTTCGCTCCGTCTGTATCGTCCTTGTTCATGATTCAGATTCTGTAAAATCGCTGATGTTTTATTCTGGGTGGTGTGGTGCTGCAGTCCGGTTTGTAGTGAAGGAGAAACAGCAGATGAAGAAAAAAAGAAAAGAAACCAGAGTTTTATTACGGAGGAGAGAAGCTCGGACAGGTAAAAGCCTCGCAGACGGGCGCCGCCATCTTGGATCTCGCACGGTCTCGCGAGGGTTACGTTACCAGCGGGGCAGCGTTACCAGATCTCACGAGAGAAACAGGATGACAAATACAAATGGAGATATCCGTTCTTTCACTCTCAATCAGTACTTTCATGTAATGGAATTCATTTATTTTAAATAACAGAATAGAACAAATGAAGTTTACGCCTCAGCTGAGCAGATATAAGTCACAGTTTTCATATAATTTTTCACCTGTTCGTTGTTCGGAAAAGTGAATTATATAGGTCGGTAGTTTGTTTGACGCAAATTCCAGTAATAATGAAATCTTTAAGTGCACAGCATATGACACATAAAACAAGTCTTATTTTTCTTCTCACTGTAACCTGCTGATGGGTTGAAGTGTGGTGGAGTTGCTGGCGCTCAACTGCAGCACCAACATGCAGCAACTAAAAATAATGTATGATAATAACTTGTGTAAAAAAAATGTTTGAACACATCTTGAATGTGTATGGTTAACTCTCATTTCAAACAAGGATATACAGATTACATATGCTGACCATCTTTCAGATCTGTGTCCTTCTTCCACTAAGGATTCCTGCCAATTTCTCACAGGGTTGTGGCCAGGATTTTAGAAATATTGAGGTAATGCTTCATTTTGAGAGTTTCGACAAAAGGCAGCATTAAACAGAGGTGCCATTTTAAAATCACAAATTTTCATGTCAGGTTCTTACTGCATTATAATCACTTTCACTGTTGAACAAACTGACTGGACCCAGGAACACTGTTGTTTTTCTTTCATGCCTGGGTGTGAGGTATGTATTTTTTTCAGATTTCCCTGCTGTGCAACATATTTGCCACAAACATTTCTCTCTTTTGTGGATACTCGTATGTCTCTTCAGTCCTCCCTGATGTGTAAATCTTTTTCCACAATCACCTCAGCCAAATGGTTTATTTCCTGTTTGTTCTCTCATATGTCTCTTCAGGATTTACTGTCCTTTGAAGCTTTCCCCACAAACGTCACAACCAAATAGTTTCTCTCCTTTGTGGACTCGCATGTGTCTATGAGTTTTCTTAAAGTTAAATCTTGTCCCATAAACATCACAACAAATTGGTTTCCTGCCAACGTTTGCACTCTTCTGCAACTCAGTCTCCAACTATTTTGAAGCCTTTTCATCAGTATACGGTTGTGGATGACCATCTGGATCTCAGTTTGTGGAAGGTTTAGATCCTCCACTGTCCTCGACATCAGCTTCTTTTTTTTATTTGAGCTGCTGGCTGGAGGCTCTGCCTCTCTGTTTTCTTTCACTTGTCTTTGATGAAGCTGTGATGACTGAGATATCTCATCATCTCCCATCTTCACAGCAGCAGATGTTGACCTGATGATGTCACTCTCCTAAATCCCATTCAGTTCCTCAGTACAGAGTTCTTCATGTTACTCTTTTATGTGCAGGGGCTGTGTCCTCCTGGTCTAGGCTGGGACTCCACTCAGAAGAAACTTCTTTAATCACCAACAGCTGCTGGAGATCTGAAGGGGATACTGAAAAACATAAAGAATTGTTGCCAGCCATTTCCTAAGAAATTCGTGATACCAAATTGTAAATCAGTTACAACTAATCAATTATGCGAAGGATGGACTTCTCTTCAGAAATGTTCGGATCCAGGACAATATGAGTCCTCTTGCTTTTTAATGGTGCAATGAATCAAATGCCCAGAAAATTACATTTTCACACAAGATTGATTTTTTAAAATTAAACTTCCCTCTAAATTTTGATTCTTTATTCTCAACAAACCTTGAAAATTCAGTTAACTGCATCGTTTTACTGGACCGATTTGCTGAAGTGCAGTCTGATCACATGACAACAGCAGGATAACATATTTTTTTTCCACGACCCAAAACAGTTACAAATCTGAAAAACATTTCTTCAAATTTTATACAGCTATGGTTAAACACATGTCAGCACTGTCACTAGGGATCCAAACAACCACAGTTGCAACAGGCAGAAATGATCCTGGATGAGGAAATGTTTTTAAGTTTCATTCAAGTTTCTCCAGGGAGTCATCAAGAAAGGCGACTGAATACAACATTGTTATAACAGATGAGATGATATGCATTTGATTACCAATAACTAGAGTAGTGGTAAGTCAGTCAGGTTAATTAAGGTGGTAAAAAAATTAAAAATGCTCTTCAGATGGATTTATCTTCAGTGAACTTTACTGCAAGCGTCTCATACTAAGCAGTTTGTTTGATTCTGTACCATAAATGTCACAAATGTCAATCAATTATATGTGACAGCTCTTTCCATTTCAGGCTTACCTGTGAATAAAGAGCGGCTCTTTGCTGTGGAGACTAGTTGTCTCTGTATACTTGAACCCATTTGCAAATGCTATAGAAAAAACTTACAGTGAGACAGATTCTTGTAACTGTTCTTTATTTATCATTGCAACCACGAAATGCAAAGACAAAAAATAAACTCAGCAGGGATTTCTTTAAACACAAGAGAAATACAAACAAGTAAGGAATACACATTCCTTCCACCTGTGAAATGTCTAACCTGAAAGAACTTTAGTATGTTGACTTAAATAATTTCTCACTAAACTCACAGTCAAATGGTTTCTCTAGAGAGGGAACCCTCATGTGTTATTTCAGATTTCGATGCTGTGCAACCAATTTCCTACAAACGTCACAAACATTTCTCTCCTGTGTGGACTCTCACGTGTGTCTTAAGATGTTCCTTCTGGGTGAATCTCTTCCCACAAACATCACAAACAAATGGTTTCTCTCCTGTATGGACTCTCATGTGTCTCTTCACACATGCCTGTCTTGTAAAGCTTTTCCCACAATAGCCACAACCAAATGGTTTCTCTCCTGTGTGGACTTTCATGTGTCTCTTCAGATAATACTGTCTTGTGAAGATTTTCCCACAATTATCACAAGCAAATGGGCTCTCTCCTCTGTGGACTCTCATGTGTCTCTTCAGATTTCCCTGCAGGATGAATTTCTTCCCACAAACATCACAAGCAAATGATTTCACTCCTGTGTGGACTCGCATGTGTCTCTTCAGAAGTCCCTGCAGGATAAATCTCTTCCCACAAACGTCACAAGCAAATGGTTTATATCCTCCGTGAACGCTCATGTGTCTCCTCAGACATGCCCGTTCTCCACATCTTTTTCCACAAACAACACAATCAAATGGTCCCGCTACTGTGTGGACTCTCATGTGTCTCTTCAGATGTCCCTGCTGGATGAATCTCTTCTTACAAACATCACAACTTAATGGTTTCACTCCGATGTGGACTCTCATGTGCCCTCTCAGCCTTCCCAGTGCCGTAAATCTTTTACCGCAAACATCACAAATAAATGGTTTACCTTTTTTCAAAACTCTTTTCCCAGCATTACGTCCCACATCACTTACAGGAGTTTCCACATTTTTCAGAACATTTAAACCTGACTGAGGCACCCTGGTATCCCCTGACCCACTGTCACTCTCTTTAGTTTCAGGGCCACAATCTTGCCACTCACCAGAACTGACAACCGTCTCAGAACAGTCCAAACCCTCTCCTCTGTGGACTCTCATGTGTCTCTTCAGATGTCCCTTCACGCTGAATCTCTTCCCACAAACATCACAACCAAATGGTCTCTCTCCTGTGTGGACTCTCATGTGTATACTGAGACTTTGCTGTTCCCAAAATCTTTTTCCACAAACAGCACAACCAAATGGTTTCTCTTCTGCGTGGACTCTCATGTGACTTATCAGATGTCCCTGCTGGATGAATCTCTTCCTACAAACATCACAACTGAATGGTTTCACTCCAGTGTGGACTCTCATGTGTGTCCTTAGACTTCCCAGTGCTGTATATCTTTTACCACAAGCATCACAACCAAATGGTTTATCTCCTTTCATAGTTCTTTCCCCAGCATTACATCCCACATCACTGACAGGAGTTTCCACATGTTTCAGAGCATTTAAACCTGACTGAGGTGCTCTAGTCTCTTCTGACCCACTGTCACTCTCTTTAGTTTCAGGTCCA
This sequence comes from Sparus aurata, assembly GCF_900880675.1. Taxonomy (NCBI): domain Eukaryota; kingdom Metazoa; phylum Chordata; class Actinopteri; order Spariformes; family Sparidae; genus Sparus; species Sparus aurata. The sequence continues at coordinate 25,602,304 of NC_044206.1, read as the reverse complement.
TAATCTTGCCACTCACCAGAACTGACATCAGTCTCAGAACAGTCCGAACCCTCTTCCTCAGTATTTAGCTGTGCATGACGATCTGGGTCTTGGTTCCTGACAGAATCAGATCCTCCATCAGTTTCCGTTTTTATCTGTGTTGTTGAGCTGCTGGCTGGAGGCTCTGCCTCTCTGTTGTCTTCAGTTTGGCTTTGATGAAGCTGTGAACGCTGAGTTTTCTCTTCATCATTTTCACTCTTCACAGGAACAGCAGTAGATGGGAACTTGGACTTATCAGTCTCCTTCAGTCCATAAAGCTGCTCTCCCTTCTGACTGATCCAGTGTTCTTCCTGTTCCTCCTTCATGTGTAGGGGCTCCAGGAATAGGGTCTGTTCCTGGCTCAGGCACCACTCTTGGGAAACCTCTTCCTTAATCACAAGCTGCTGGACATCTGAGGGGAACACTGACACACACACACACACACACACACACACACACACACACACACACACACACACACACACACACACACACACACACACACACACACACAGAAATGTTGGGAGCCATTTCCTAGGTAAAATATCTAAAAGAACTAAACAACTGCTTGAAAGATGGAGTTCTCAAAAGGATCCAGGACTAGATGGGTCTAGATGGATCAAATCCCGAAAGAATCACTTCAAATGAAAACTAGAACTGCAAGCAGTTATGAACGGGGGCCAAGCCAAAATTTGGCTCATCCCTTCCCAGTCTCATGGCAACCTAGGATCTCAAATTTGGTGTTAATAGCATTTAGTTTGACCGAGATATCAAACAGTTTACATTTTTATAGGTAGCTACAGAAATCTGTTAATAATCTGCACATTTTTTGACCAAGCAAAATTCTTTTGATAACTTTAGATCAGGTGCAGCTGAAGAGTGTACGTGCCCAGTTGCATGCAGATTGGACAAAATACCAAGGAGGAGTTCGAAAAAGTAGGTTTTCTAGTTTTCGCGATTTTGCGAAAAACTTTCTGAGCAGAAGTGGGCATGGTCATTGCAAAGTGATTCAGCTCCATTCAGGGAATCTGGGGATACAAGGTTTTGAATGTGCGCCATAAGAACCAATGTGATTGGTGGATCACTGTGCATGCAGACTGGAGCCAGGAACACTGTTGTTTTTCTTCCATGTCTGGGTGTGAGGTATTTGTTTTTTTCAGATTTCCCTGTCGTGCAACTCATTTGCCATATATATATATATATATATATATATATATATATATATATATATATATATATATATATATATATATATATATATATATATATGTATGTATATGTATATATACACACACACACACATATAGAGGCAGGGAAAACACTGGATAATGATTCGGTGTTGGCGGGCTGGTATTTTTTTTTAGCTCATTTAACTCTGTGTTGCTTGTTCGTAAAACGTACAGCCAGTCTTGTAATAAACTGGTCGGAAGGTTCGCTCACGTTGTCTGGGGTTAATGCTGGCAAATTAAAACAAGAAGTTCCACCAAACCGACCCTCCTCCCCCCCCACCTCCGTATCATATCAAGCTAAAGTTAGCAAACTACCGACTAGGCCAACAGGATAATCCAATCATGACAACACCATTCTCCTACCAGGTCATCGAGATGACTGAATAACACTCAAGTCATTCAACTCATTGTGTCTCAAGTCAAGTCCCGAGTCATTAACTTTCAAGTCCAAGTCGAGTCTCAAGTCTTTTATTTCTTTTCAAGTCAAGTCACAAGTCATCAAAACAACGACTCGAGCCGACTCAAGTCCAAGTCACAGTGACTCGAGTCCCCATCTCAGCTGTCTGCTTCCTCTGGCTTAAGATATCATGCCCCGTTGTGGCTTTGTAACACAAGTCTGGGGTGGAACATTTTCTGAATGTGGATGACCCTCCGGCGTTTCCACTGTAAATACGAGCAGCATATCTTTAGCAATATGCATGTCCACCGGGACCCTTTCCTCTCATACGGGACACAATGATTAAAAGATTCTGCTAATGTTGGCTGCTTTATAGCGGATACGTGTGGACAGCCGTGGTCTGTACATCTTGTAGTGAACAACAAGTGTCCCACTGTGATCCAGGCGTCTGTTGGAGATGCTGAAATAAATGGTTCGGTCCGCTGCCTTTAAGTGCAACAGCCTTTGAACAAACTTTGCAGCGGACGGTGGTTTGTTCGAGGTCTGACGCCACAAAACCAAGCTTATAACGAGACAGTGCCTTTTTAGGAACAAACTTCTTGCTCGCTGCATGTTGTGTTTGTTTCTCTGCGGAAGGTCAATGTGGGGAGGAGGGCGGAGCCGACTATGAACTACGGGAGCCCACGAAGAGCTGCGGCGGAGCAAGTTAAATAAAAAAATCGATTTTCATTATTAAAAATCATCCTAAACCAAAAACTCGAATTAATCGATTTGGCCGATTTTTCGCCCAGCCCTAGATTACCTCCGATATTTCTTTGTTATTAAAATCTTTGTAGGTGGTTAAATTGCTCCTTAGCCACCAATGCTTTTCTCCTGTCTCTGTCTTTTGGGAAGCCATACATGTGCACACCTTTCTCCAAGTGATTGGAGCATCCCCATGCAGCACAGCATACCATGGTGAGGACTGTATTCAAGGACAACATACCAGAAAGGACACAAACAGCTTGAAGTGCTGATCTGTTTGACTTCTTTAAATATTGTTTTTAATGAATTCATTGTGGTATCAAGTGCATTGGGAAAAACATGAGTGTGTGATTTATCATGCATCAGTGAGTAAGTTTGGGATAAGTAAGAATAGTTAACAAATGGTGATAGAATATCATTTACTTGCAATGAATTAAATTTTGTTTGCCATAGATTTCCTATTAGAACACAGTTAATATCATCATCATATTATCATCATCATAATGCTGTTGTGAGTCCAGACTTATTGTGCAGTCAATTGGCAAATCATTGTCAGTCACCTGTTAGTCTGCCTCCCTCATGTCTGAAAGTAAAAAAATGAAATAAAATTTCACAATTTCATGACTGTACAGGTTTATAAAGGCTGTAAAATGACCAATCATAAGAGGGCCGGGGTCTGCCTTGGTCTCCGCCCCCAAAGTGTCAAAAGTCTTTGCTTCGAGCTAGCAGAACTCCACCGCGAGAGGAGAGAGAGAGCGAAGGCAGGAGTGAGCCAGCGCGCGCATAACAACTGCACAGTGTTGTTGTGCGTGTGGCTGTTGACTTTAACTCGCGCGCACCTGCCTCTGCTTCACTATGTTAGGGAATATGTGCGCGAATATCACACAAGTGCGCGCGACAGCTGAGTCTGCGCAAGTGAATTGAAATAAATTACGTTATTGCTCGTGCGACTTTTGACAGAAATACAATGCCATACACAGGTCCTGCGATGAACTGGCGAGTCATCGAGGGTGTACCCTGACCTTCGCCCACCGAGTACACTGGATTTGGCCCGAGTAAGCCCCGCTACCCCTTAGGGGGAAAAAAGCGGCAACATCCCGCGACCCTCTCGGATAAGCGGGAAAGAAAACGGAACGGAACGGAACAACGCCATACTTTTAATTTGAAAGTAGCGACCCCTAGCTTACCGCTACAACAAGCTAACACAAACAAACACCTACAGTTGCTCATCTTAATATCCGGGAATGAAGTGATGGACTGACTGCTGTGATCAGCTGTTTCCTGGTTTAAAAACTCCCCGGCTGTGGGTCGCACAACAGTGCAGGTCATCGACACCTCCGCCCATCTCACTCAGAGGCCGGCACATTTGACGCCTCGGATTTAAATAGCAGTCGAGGCGGATACAAGTGTACCCTCAGAGGCGGAAAATCGGCGGACCAAAACAGACCCCCAATTTGCCGCCCTCTGTCTCAAACCGCGGACCGAGCCGCCAAAAGGACGAACAAATTGGCGACTTGCTGCCCTGTCTAAAAACGGCTATTAATAGGTTGTGTTGAGTCGCGGACTTGTATATAACATGGTGGTGTCGGTGATGTGGGTGGTGGTGTACCTGAGCTGGAGGGTGAACTTTGTCGGAGTCTTTTGTTGCTCCGAGTCCAGCGGGTTATTCCCGTTTTCGCTCCGTCTGTATCGTCCTTGTTCATGATTCAGATTCTGTAAAATCGCTGATGTTTTATTCTGGGTGGTGTGGTGCTGCAGTCCGGTTTGTAGTGAAGGAGAAACAGCAGATGAAGAAAAATAGAAAAGAAACCAGAGTTTTATGACGGAGGAGAGAAGCTCGGACAGGTAAAAGCCTCGCAGACGGGCGCCGCCATCTTGGATCTCGCACGGTCTCGCGAGGGTTACGTTAACAGCGGGGCAGCGTTGCCAGATCTCACGAGAGAAACGGGATGATAAATACAAACGGAGATATCCGTTCTTTCACTCCCAGTCACTACTTTCATGTAATGGAATTCATTTATTTTAAATAACAGAATAGAACAAATGAAGTTTATGCCTCAGCTGAGCAGATATAAGTCACAGTTTTCATATAATTTTTCACCTGTTCGTTGTTCGGAACAGTGAACTATATAGGTCGGTAGCTTGTTTACGCAAATTCCAATAATAATGACATCTTTAAGTGCAAAGCATACAAGTCTTATTTCTTCTCACTGTAACGTGCTGATGGATGAAGTGTGGTGGAGTAGCTGGTGCTCAACTGCAGCACCAACATGCAGCAACTAAAAATAATGTATGGTAATAATTAAATAAATAAATGTTTGAACACATCTTGAATGTGTTGAATCTTGACAATCCTGGGTTCCAGTGGCTATTGGCCTTCTTAACAATTGATAGCACTGTGGTCATTTTAACTCCTTGTTTTTATCCAGTTTTTATCCAGTGTGGCACTGTTGCACTTTGTTTGTTTGTTGTATTGATGTTAATTGTTGTCCCGTGTCGTTGTCCCATGTCACCCATGTTGTTGTGTATTCCATCGTAACTCTATTAATTATTAGCTTAACGTATTGTTTGTGTCACTATTGTGTTTTTTTTACTGTTGTTTTTTGCTGCTGGCTGCACCGCAAATTGCCCTCCTGGGACATTAAAGATCTCTTGACTGGATTTGACTTGAATGTTTATGGTTAACTCTTGTTTCCAACAAGGGAATACAGATTACATATGCTGACCATCTTTCAGATCTGTGTCCTTCCTTCACTAAGGATTCCTGCCAGTTTCTCACAGGGTTGTAGCCAGGATTTTAGAAATATTGAGGTCATGCGTCGTTTTGAGAGTTTCGACAGAAGCCAGGATTCAACAGAAGATAAGTGCCATTTTAAAATCACAAATTTTCATGTCAGATTCTTATTGCATTATAATCACCTTCACTGTTGAACAAACTGACTGGAGCCAGGAACACTGTTGTTTTTACGGTTTGTTTTTCATTCATGCCTGGGTGTGAGGCATGTCTTTTTTCATATTTCCCTGCTGTGCAACTCATTTGCCACAAACATCACAAACATTTCTCTCTTTTGTAGATAATCGTATGTCTTTTCAGACCTCCCTGATGTGTAAATCTTTTTTCCACAATCACCTCAACCAAATGGTTCATTTCCTGTTTGTACTCTCATGTGTCTCTTCAGAATTTCCTGTCTTGTGAAGCTTTTCCCACAAACGTCACAACCAAATGGTTTCTCTCCTTTGTGGACTCGCATGTGTCTATGAGTTCTCTTAAAGTTAAATCTTGTCCCATAAACATCACGACAAATTGGTTTCCTGCCAGCGCTTGCGCTCTTCTGCAACTCAGTCAACAAACATTTTGAAGCCTTTTCATCAGTATACGGTTGTGGATGACCATCTGGATCTCAGTTTGTGGAAGGTTTAGATCATCGACTGTCCTCTCCATCAGCTTCTTTTTTTATTTGCGCTGCTGAGCTGCTGGCTGGAGGCTCTGCCTCTCTGTTGTCTTTCACTTGTCTTTGATGAAGCTGTGATGACTGAGATATCTCATCATCTCCACTTTTCACAGCAGCAGATGATGACCTGGTGATGTCAGCCTCCTCCAGCCCATTCAGTTCCTCAGCACAGAGTTCTTCCTGTTCCTCTTTTATGTGCAGGGGCTCTGTGTCCTGGTCCAGGCTGGGACTCCACTCAGAAGAAACCCCTTCTTTAATCACCAACAGCTGCTGAAGATCTGAAGGGGATACTGAAAAATACAAAGAAATGTTGGCAGCCATTTCCTAGGAAATTCATGATAACAAGTCGTAAATCAATAACAATTAATTATGTGAAGACTGTAGTTCTCCTCAGAAATGTTAGGATCCAGGACAATATGAGTTCATTTGCTTTTTTGTGGTGCGATGAATCAAATGCCCAGTAAATCACATTTTCTCATAGGATTGATTTTTTTAAATTAAACTTCCCTTTAAATATTGATTCTTTATTCTCAACAAACCTTCAAAATTCACTTAACTGCATCGTTTTACGGGACTGATTTGCTGAAGTGCAGTCTGATCACATGACAACAGGACGATAACATATTTTTTTCAGTGACCCAAAATGCTATAGAAAAATCAATTATATGTGACAGCTCTTACCCTTTCATGCTCACGTGTGAATAAAGAGCAGCTCTTTGCTGTGGAGACCAGTTGTCTCTGTATACTTGAACCCATTTGCAAATGCTATAGAAAAAACTTACAGTGAAACAGATTCTTGTAACTGTTCTTTATTTTTCATGGCAACTACGAAATGCAAAGACAAAAAACAAACCCAGGAGGGATTTCTTTAAACAATGAATAGAAACATAAGAGAAATTCAAACGAGTACAGAGAATACATGCTGTTGGGAATCAATATTGAGCCTAAAATTAGTAAAATTGTCAATATTATGAAAATATCAATAATTAGATAAGAGGGAGGGCGTGAATCAGAGCACTGACCATCTCAACCAGCTGTTATTATGATGGGATTGTGCAAAATAATCACAGATGCTGCTCAGTTGAATTCAACAGTGTTTATTACAGTTTCCTTCCAAAACACAAACCACCTACTTTAACAAATAATAGTTGCTTTCAACAACTAGCAACATAAAAACATAAGCAAGCCAAACATATAAATGGGTGGAGGTGTGTGAATGTGTGTGGCAGGAAGTCCCTCATAAAGACTACAAAGATGGCCAAACGTGGCTTGTGAAGTCGCGTTCACCGGACTACAAATTAGTGGGCTTGACTTAAGGACTCTCGTTGAAGAGACTATAGGAAGCACCAAACGTGATTTGGCGAAGTCACGCGAGAACACGAATTCTGAGGAGATGATTCAGATTGCACTGGATCATATACCTTGAATTCAAAAATGGCGGCAGTAAAAGTGTGAAAGGAGATTACTACACCTGTGCGAGTTTGAACGAAGACAGCGGTTACGTCGTCTTTGGTTTCATGTGCAGTTTGATTGCACGCAAGGTGAATTTAGAGGGATCATACCCACAGTTCCAAAAAGCAAATTGTGCAACCGAGAGGGGTCCGCCTCTGAAGTCAATAAAGGGGATATTTCTAGCCACAGTATCTTAGGTTATAGCGGGGTTATCAACTATAAGTTTCCAACAGATCGCTGAACAACTTAACGACCATGTGGCACACAGCTGTCGTCTATCCCTCAACCAGTGGCCGGCAAGTGAATCGAGGTTTGTTTATCGTCCACTGATTGAGCCGAAATACGACGTATTGTGGTCACACACGGCGGCAAGACTGTACAGGCTGGATTTGCCTGAATGAGCACCTAGCGAGCGCAATAACACAGTTAGCATGCATTACAGTCAACCATAAGTAGGCCTCAGCGGTCCCTTCACACAAAACAATAAACAAAACAAAAGCACGCTCTATTCTATCTGATTCTTCCCAAACAGTAGCCTCTTATTTGGGTCACTCGTGGCGAATGGCGTGTATCCCATCTGACTCTGAACTTAGCATCCTCAAATCTGACGGCAGGCTGTATCACAGCGTTATGTCGACTTGATGGAAGGACCGGACCTTGGGGGTTTCGTCTCCTTCTGAAGATGATCTCTTCCTTCTGCAAGCGGTGAGGAAACAGCTGGTTTGCGCAGCGTTCCTCTATGGATCCAAAACAATAATTACGAATATTCAAACAAAAACGACAGTAAAACAAAAACAGTCTCTGTCTCGTCTAGTGATGAGGGAACTGAAGCTTTGAAGTAAAAAATGGTTCTCAAAGTTGCACCCTTATGGCAGCGGTTGTGTGAAACCAGGGGTCTCACCACAATGTAATGCTCCCTTGGACTGTGACAGGCAGTAAGGGCTCCTGAACTTTAAACTGGGAGTGACGTAATGGTGATCCTGGTGGAGCTTCCAGGCTCACAGTCAATAGATCACATGAAAGTCTTGGGGGCAGGTCACAGTGAGTCACAGTTTTTCACACCTTTTGGGCCCTAGTTTCGTTCTTTTGTTCTGCAGCTCCTTGTCACCTAGTAGTCAGGCTTCTGATTTCTCCAAAGGCCTTCTCCTTGTTTGAGGCCATGTGGGCAAGGCCCAACAACCATGACATGTCTAACCTGAGAGGACTTTAATGTGTCTTGAGTCTTGCCTGTTGACTAAATCCTTTCCCACTATCTTCACACTCAAATGGTCTCGCTACAGTGTAAACCCTCAGGGTTTTTTTTCATATTTCCATGCTGTGCAACTAATTTCTCTGCTGTGTGGACTCTCATGTGTGACTTAAGATTTCCCTGCTGAATGAATCTCATCCCACAAACATCACAAGCAAATGGTTTCTCTCCTGTGTGGAGTCGCATGTGTGGAATAAGATTTGCCCGTTCAGCAAATCTTTTCCCACAATCACCACAGCTAAATGGTTTCTCTCCTGTGTGAACTCTCATGTGTGCCTTCAAATTTCCCAGTGCTGTAAATCTTTTACCACAAACATCACAATCAAATGGTTTCTCTCCTGTGTGGACTCTCATGTGCCTCTTCAGATTTCCCTGCAGGATGAATCTGTTCCCACAAACATCACAAACAAATGGTTTCTCTCCTGTGTGAACGTTCATGTGCCTCCTCAGACTTACCAGTGCTGTAAATCTTTTACCACAAACATCACAACCAAATGGTTTCTCTCCTGTGTGAACTATCATGTGTCTCCTCAGACTTTGCCGTTCCCTTAATCTTTTTCCACACACATCACAACTGAATGGTTTATCTCCAGTGTGGGCCCTCATGTGCCTCCTCAGATTTCCCAGTATTGTAAATCTTTTACCACAAACATCACAACCAAATGGTTTATCTCCTTCCAGAACTCTTTCCCCAGCATTACATCCCACATCACTTACAGGACTTTCCAAATGTTTCAGAGCATTTAAACCTGACTGAGGCGTCCTGGTCTCCTCTGACCCACTGTCACTCTCTTTACTTTCAGGTCCAGAATCTTGCCACTCACCAGAACTGACATCAGTCTCAGAACAGTCCGAACTCTCTTCATCAGTTTTTAGCTGTGGATGACTATCTGGTTCTCGGTTCCTGGAAGGTTCAGATCCTCCACTGTCCTCTTCATCAGTTTCAGTTTTTATCTGTGTTGTTGAGCTGCTGGCTGGAGGCTCTGCCTCTCTGTTGTCCTCAGTTTGGCTTTGATGAAGCTCTGAAAGCTGAGGTTTCTCTTCATCATTTTCACTCTTCACAGGAACAGCAGTGGATGGGAACCTGGACATATCAGTCTCCTTCAGTCCAACAAGCTGCTCTCCCTTCTGACTGATCCAGTGTTCTTCCTGTTCCTCCTTCATGTGTAGGGGCTCTACGTCCGTCTGTTCCTGGCTAGGGCACCACTCTGGGGAAACCTCTTCTTTAATCACAAACAGCTGCTGGACATCTGAGGGGAACACTGACACAAACACAGAAATGTTAGAAGCCATTTCCTTGGACATTAATAACAAATTAAGAACTAAATAATTGCATGAAAGATGAAGTTCTCAGAAGGATCCAGGACAGGATGAGTCTTTATTCCAACTCGGGCATTATGCTGTCAAAATTCAGGACTCCTGATGGTTCCCAGGACTAAGAAGAAGTCAGCTGGCTCCAAGGCTTTTTCCTATCGGGCTCCTTTCCTCTGGAATAACCTCCCAGCTGACATCAGACAATCTGGCTCTGTTGACACCTTTAAATCTAAACTCAAAACTCACTTCTTCGATTTAGCCTTTAATTAGCCCTTGAGATCAACTGTAAGCTTCTTCAGTGGCTAGGTGTCAGTCTCAATGTGCTTCTATAGTACTTGGTTTACATTGTGCTGCCGACGAGAAACAATCTGTTTATTCTGATGAATATTGCTTTCCTCTAACCTTTGTTTGTTTTCTGTTCGCACAAGCTGCTTGACTCTCTATACGCTCTATAGCTTCCTCCTCCCCCTACTCCTCTTTCTCCTCCTCCTCTCTTTCATTCAGGCTCCCTTCTGATGGACAACGGCCCCCTGGGACCATCTACCATTTCCAGCCTCCTGCTGCTTTGAAATACTGACGGATCTGGATAGTCACACCCCGGGCTCTGCTGCGTCATTGCTCTCCTATTCCTCACTATCTCCTCATATCTATATTTCTGCAAATCTTGATGCCTCTCTCTGTCTATTACTAATTATCTTGTGTGGCCTGCCCTCTTCCAGGTCACCATGGTGTACAGGAGGTCGTGTGGCTCGGGCACCACATGGTGATGCCTCGTCCTGCTCAGTCGTCTCCTGGATCCACTCACATACAACTTGTATCAGACTTTCTGGTAATGTAACTGGTAAACTGTGATTTGTTGCACTTTTCTGTACATGCGACATCTATTGCATGTCTGTCTGTCCTGGAACAGGGATCCCTCCTCTGTGGCTGTTCCTGAGGTTTCTACCATTGTTTTTTTTTTTTTACCCTGTTAAAAGGGATGTTGTTCACTGTACAGATTTTAAAGCCACTTGAGGCAAGGTGATTGTGATTTTTGGCTATATAATTACAACTGATTAGATTTCCCCAAAAAATCACTTCCAATGAAAATTAGTAATGCCACAGGGGAGATGATTTTCTCCAGGGCCGAAGTTTATGTTTACCTTCAGGGTGAACCCCTTTCACGTGTTAAGCTGGTCAGGAAATAATAACAGGGAGCAGGGGAGCCGTCGCCTTTATTCACAGCCAAACTGCAGCCTATATTGTACACTTTATTGCTACTACTGATACTTCTTTCGCTTCTCCTTCCTCTCCCATTCATTCACTGTATGCACGTACGCACGCTCCCTCACTGTTGCTCGTCCACTCACACCTCACGCAAAGCAACCTGTGCTTTAAAAATAATAGATGTAAAAACCGAGAATTGAATCGAACCGTGACCTTAGAATCGAAAAAGTAGTTAAATCGAGGATTTGGAGAATCGTGACAGCCCTAGTCTTTACACAATCGATTCACATCACTTTCTTCTAAATTTCCATTCTCTATTCTCAACAAACGTTCCTTATTTAGTCAAATGGATTGTTTTTTGTGCCACTCTAAATTGACTTAGTGTGATCTTGTAACAGCGGGAGGATAACATAATTTTTGAGTGACCCAAACTAGTTACAAATCAGGGAGAGCAGCGTGTGCAAAATGCACAAGCTGTGCCCAAAAAGGGACAACAGCACAAAGGTAGAGAAGCAAAGAGAAGATTTCAGTGCTCAAGACACAAAATGCTTCTGGACAGCTTTACTTGTTGCTCAAATGTAAATAGGTGAGCACGGAGAAGAGAGAAACTGCAACTAATCCTGTTGTATCATAATATGCCATAATAGAACACGGGTCAAATAGGGCTATTCCCGGTAGTGAACTGTGTACCAACCCCAGCTCTGCACACCAAAGCTGATGGTCTCAAACACATCAAGAAGGCAAGAACCTACACAAATCAACTGTTGACAGGGCACGCCTGTTAATTGAAAAGCATTCCAGGTGACTACCTCGTGAATCTGATCGAAGGAATGCCAGAAGTCTGCAAAGCTCATCAAAGCAAAAGGTGGCTACTTTGAAGAATATGAAATCTAAAGCATATTCTGGTCTATTTAAACTCCTTTATGTTTACTATGAAAACAAGATCATCCTTTGAAGTAATGACGTGGAAACTTGATATTTGGCGCAAAATGGAGGATTATCTATAAACTGCGATCACAGATGGTCTGTGTGGAGTTTTAATAGTCTGTGTTGATTTGGGTTTTGGACAGCTTTCAGCATTCCGCTGAACTTCCGCATCCGACACATCTGCAAAAGTCCGGACATTTGGATGCAGCCAATGTCGCGAACATGGTGGTGTAGGACATGTGTGTGGTGTACCTGAGCTGGAGGGTGAACTTTGTCGGAGTATTTTGCTGCTCCGAGTCGAGCGGGTTATTCCCGTTTTCGCTCCGTCTGTATCGTCCTTGTTCATGATTCAGATTCTGTAAAAACACCCGTCGATGTTTTGTTCCGGGTGGTGTGGTGTTGTAGTCCGGGTTGTAGTGAAGGAGAAACAGCAGATGAAGAAAAATAGAAAAGAAACCAAAGTTTCATGACGGAGGATAGAAGCTCGGACAGCTAAAAGCTCGTACGGTCTCGCGAGGGTTGCGTTCCTAGTGTGGCAGCGTTGCCAGATCTCATGAGAGAAATAAGCAAACAGGGGCCACATTTATAAAGGGTGTGCACATTATGGTCATACACCGGAGCAATGAGTAACTATGACTTCAATGGCAGTAAACGGTTCATGATTCATATCAATGTGTAAAAAAAAATATGATAATGAGTTATTATCTCTAACCTATTATATATAAAAAGTTCATTGGCAGAAATGGATCAACAAACACTGGTTTGATACTCACACACACACACACACACACACACACACACACACACACACACACACACAAAAGCATGATTTAGGATAATAAATACAAACTGAGATCTCTGTTCTTTAACAATCAATCAATACCTTCATGTAATGGAATTCATTTATTTTTAAATAACACAGAATAGAACAAATTAAGTTTACGCCTCAGCTGAGCAAGATATAAGTCATAGTTTCACATAATGTTTTACCTGTTGGTTGTTCGGACCAGTAATAATGTAGGTCAATAGTTTGTTTGATGTAAATTCTAATAATAATGAAATCTTTAAGTGCACAAAACTGAGCCAGCATTCAACAGAAGATAAGTGCCATTTTAAAATCACAAATGTTCATGTCAGGTTCTTATTGCATTATAATCACCTGAACTGTCAACAAACTGAGCAGAGGAGAAAAACTGCAGTCGCTGTGCTTTCTGGAGCACTGAACACTGTTGTTTTTAAAGTTTGTTTTTCTTTTTCTTTCATGCCTGGGTGTGAGATATGTGTTTCATTCAGATTTCCCTGCTTTGCAAATCGTTCCCGACAAACATCACAAACATTTATTTTTTGTGGATACCTATATGTCTCTTCAGACCTCCCTGAGGTGAATATCTTTTTCCACAATCGCCTCAGCCAAATGGTTTATTTCCTGTTTGTACTCTCATGTGTCTCTTCAGATTTCCCTGACTTATAAAGCTTTCCCTACAGTTACCAAATGGTTTAACTCCTGTGTGTACTCTCATGTCTCTTCAGAATGTTCTGTCTTGGGAAGATTTCCCCACAAACATCACAACCAAATGGTTTGTCTCCTTTGTGGACTCACATGTGTCTATTGTGAGTTTTCTTGAAGTTAAATCTTGTCTCACAAACATCACAACCAAATGGTTTCCTGCCAATGTTTGCACCCTTCTGCAAATCAGTCTCCAAACAGTTCAAAGCCTTTTCATCAGTATTCAGTTGTGGATGACCATCTGGATCTCAGTTTGTGGAAGGTTTAGATTCTCGACTGTCCTCTCCATCAACTCCTTTTTTATTGGTGCTGCTGAGCTGCTGGCTGGAGGATCTGCCTCTCTGTTGCCTTTCACTTGTCTTCGATGAAGCTGTGATGACTGAGATATCTCATCATCTTCACTCTTGACAGCAGGAAATGATGACCTGGTGATGTCATCCTCCTCCAGCCCATTTGGTTTCTCCATACAAGGTTCTTCCTGTTCCTCCTTTAGTTGTAGGGGCTCTGTGTCCTCCTGGTCCAGGGTGGGGCTCCACTCAGAAGAAACCTATTCTTTAATTACCAACGGCTGCAGGACATTTGAAGGGAACACTAAAAAAAACACAGAAATGTTGGCAGCCGTTTCCTAGTAAATTCATCATACGAAATTGTAAATCAATAACAACATATCAATTATGCGAATGATGGACTTCTCCTCAGAAATATTAGGATCCAGGACAATATAGAGTCCTCTTGCTTTTTTATGGTGCAATGAATCAAATCCCCAGTGAATCAATTCCAATGAATTGACAAACATTTTCCCATAGGATTGATTTTTTTTTAATTAAACTTCCCTCTAAATTTTGATTCATTAGTCTCAACAAACCTTCAGGATTCACTTAACTGCATTGTTTTACTGGACTGATTTGCTGAAGTGCAGTCTGATCACATGACAATAGCAGGATAACATATTTTTTCCGTGACGCAAAATAGTGACAAATCTCAAAAACATTTTTTTCCAGTTTTTTACAGCAATGGTTATACATGTCAGCTCTGTCACTAGGAATCTAAACAACCACAATTGCTATTTAATAAATCTATCTGACATGACGCAGGCAGATGCAGAGAGCCCCCTCCCCTCCCCCTCGTCAAAAGCAGACATCACCATATTTTGATCCCATTTAGGTTGAGGGGATATTTTTTGAGCCTTTTATTTGCAGTGCATGATTCAAAGTGTTGAATAAACATTTTCATGAAGCAAGCATATTTGCCCTTCCTTATGTTGTTAAAAGTATTAAGAACATGAACAAAATACATTAAGGTACATTTAGAACAGAAAGAAATGTGCCAAAAAAATTGCCATTAACTTGCGATTAATCGCGAGTTAACTATGGACAAAATGCGATTAATCGCGATTTAAAAAATTAATTGTTTGACAGCCCTAGCATTTGATTATCCCTTACTAGAGTAGTGGTAATTCAGTCAGGGTGATTAAGGTGGGAAAACGTTGAAAATGCTCTTCAGATGGATTTATCTTCAGTGAACTTTATTGCAAGCGTCTCAAACTAAGCAGTTAGTTCGGATCTGTACCATAAAGGTCACAAATGGCAATCAATTATATGTGACAGCTCTCACTCTTTCATGCTCACTTGTGAATAAAGAGCAGCTCTTTGCTGTGGAGACCAGTTGTCTCTGTATACTTGAACCCATTTGCAAATGCTATAGAAAAAACTTAGAGTGAGACAGATTCATGTAACTGTTCTTTATTTTTCATGGCAACCACGAAATGGAAAGACAAAAAATGAACCCAGGAGGGATCTCTTTAAACAATGAATAGAAACATAAGAGAAATGCAAACAAATACAGAGAATGCATGCTGGTGGGAATCAATATTGATTGTTGATTATTAATTAAAATATTAATGTTAATTAATACAATTATTATAGTTAATTAATGAAACATAGCTAACTATGATTCATTAATGAACACGGGGCACCATCCTGAAATCAGTGATCAATAATCAAATGATATACCTGTAGTCTCAAAGCCTGAAATTAGTCAAATTGTCAATATTATGAAAATATCAAATGAGATAAGAGGGAAGGCGTGAATCAGAGCATTGACCATCTCAACCAGCTGTTATTCTAATGGGATTATGCAAAATAATCACAGATGCTGCTCAGTTTAAATCAACAGTGTTTATTAAAGCTTTCTTCGAAAACACAAACCACCTACTTTAACAACCAGCAGTTGCTTTCAACAACTACCAACATCAAAAACATAAGCAAGCCAAACATAAATGTGTGTGTGTGTGTGTGTGTGTGTCTGTGTGTGGTAGGAAGTCCCTCATAAAGACTACAAAGATGGCCGGACGTGGCTCGTGAAGTCAAGTTCGCTGGACAACAAATTCGTGGGCGTGACCAGTGTTGGGAAGATTACTTTGGAAATGTAGTTGGTTACAATTACAAGTTACCCTGTTGAAAATGTAATAGTAGTGTAACTATTTCAATTACTTTCTCTAAGTAATGTAACTAATTACATTTGATTACATTATGATTACTTTTCTTAATTTTGAATGAAATCTCTCAACTGCTAACCATTTTCACATTTTAAGACCTATAGTGTGATAAACCTTTCAGTTCAAAGGTTTAACCATATATTATGAGTCTGACCTTAGGCCTGTACTGAAGGAGGCTCACTTCCTCACTAAATGGAGCGACAACGGGCTGATTTCAGCCAAGAGGAGCAGGTTGTTTTAATGGAGAGAGTATGAGCGATACAAAAAAGCCTGATCACAGCCTGAAGCAACAGTGTTGCTGCAAATATGACAAGAGGAGGCTGATTTTAATTTCTGAAAGCTCTACATTGAGCTGCTTTTAAATATGAAGCTTTAGAGCAACAACAACTGTTGTTTTAAACTGTGTTTTATATTGTTTTCATATATTTCACTGATCGCAATTATAAAATGCCAGTGTGTGTTTTATTGAAAGCGAGGCTGGGTGTGCGTATGAAAATAGGTTACAGTGTTTTTTTTAGGTGCTGTAGCTACAAGCAAATCTCATGTTGTCTCTGTACAAAGACCTTTTTAAATGTGAGAAAACACAAGATTTGCGTTTTGGCAACACATAACAGGCGAAACAATTAATTTATTCATGGCCACATTAAGTTAAATTATCTGTTCTGCTGCAAGCGCACAACTTCTTTCAGTGGTGACTGACTGTATATAAAAGTAAATAGGCTATAGCCTAATAAATGACCTCCTGACGCGAGTCGGATCAACAGCTGAGCAGCGTATCCCCTCAGCTGAACATCTGTAGGCGGAGACGCTCAGAGAGAAAGCAAACAGCAGCGGATCAGCGCGATCTCTCCCTCCGTACAAATGTTCTGATCCAGCTCCACTGGACTTTCAAAGTAAAGGTGACGCCAGCTGTAAATGAGTTAAATAGTGAAACAGCGGCGCTTTTATAGCCGATTTTATTATTAAACTCTGAACAGAACAGAACCTGGTCGGGACCAGGTTATGAGTTAAGCATAAGTTACCATGGTGATCTAGCCGGGTTAAAAGAGAGCTACCTTTGTAATACAGGGAAGCCTGGCTTCTGTCTGTAGGAAGTGTTTTTTATATTTCCAGCCCAGGAACATCTTGTGCGCCGCCGACACTGTTGCTGCTGAGTCTGACTGCCGCCGTACGGTTTGTCGGTTGAGTCGAATGGCACATGACCAGACAGAGCCAATCACAATCGTCAGTTTTGGAAGGAGGATATTGATATGAAAAAAACTAAAAACAAACATAAATCCAGGGGGGCGAAAAACTATTTGATAAATCAGAGATTTTGCGGCGATTTTTCAAATGTAACTTAAGTTGTAATCATTGAAATTTCCAAAAGCAACTGTAATTTAATTACATATTTTCTCCCAGTAATGTAACGGATTACAATTACGTACATTTTGTAATTAAATTACGTAACGTCGTTACATGTAATTCGTTACTCCCCAACACTGGGCGTGACTTAAGGACTGTTCCAAAAAGCTAATCATGCTACCAAGGGAAGTCCGCCTCTGAAGTCAAAAAAAGGGGATATCACTAGCCACAGTATCTTAGGTTATAGTGGGGTTATTAACTATATGTTTCCAACAGATCGCTCATGAGATTATGTGTATCTCGGTGTGTGTGTGTGTGTGTTAGTAAAAAGGAAAGAAACTAAGCTGGTGCTTAGCAGACAACAAAGAAACAACACAACGACAGCGGTCTTCTCTCCCTCAACCAGTGGCCGGCAAGCGAATCAAGGTTCGTTTATCGTCTGTTCATTGAGCCAGAATACGAGGTATTGTGGTCACACACGGGAACAAGACAGTACATGCTGAATTAGCCTGAATGAGCTCCTAGCGAGCGCAGTAACACAGTTAGCATGCAGTACAGTCAACCATAAGTAGGACTCAGCGTTCCCTTCACACAAAAAAATAAGCACAACAAAAGCACACTATATTCTATCTGATTCTTCCCAAACAGTAGCCTCTTATTTGGGTCGCTCGTGGCGACTGGCATGGATCCCTTCTGATTCGGAACTCCAACTCGTTTAGGAGCAAGCGCGGGGTCAGCTTTAGCGTCCTAAAGCTGACGGCAGGCTGTATCACAGCATTATGTCGACTTGATGGAAGGACCGGACCTCGGGTATTTCGTCTCCTTCTGAAGATGATTTCTTCCTTTTGCAGGCGGTGAGGAAGCAGCTGGGTTGCGCAGCGTTCCTCTATGGATCCAAGACAATAATGACGAATATTCGAACAAAAACAACAGTAACACAAAAACAGCCTCTGTCTCGTCCAGCGAGGAGGAAACTGAAGCTTTGCTGTTTCTCAAATTTGCACCCTTATGACAGCGGTTGCGTTAAACCAGGGGTCTCACCACAACGCAATGCTCCCTTGGACTGTGACGTGCAGTGAGGTCTCCTGACCTTTAAACTGGGAGTGACGTAATTGTGATCCTGGCGGAGCTTCCGGGCTCACAGCCAATAAGGATCGGGTGAAAGTCTTGGGGGCAGCGCACCCTGAGTCACAGTTTTTCACACCCTTTGGGCGCTGATTTTGTTCTTTTGTTCTGCAGCTCCTAGTGTCCTAGTAGTCAGGCTTCTGATTTCTCCAAAGGCCTTCTCCTTGTTTGAGGCCATGTGGGCAAGGCCCAACAACGTCTTCCACCTGACATGTCTAACCTGAGAGAAGTTTAATATGTCTTGGGTCTTGCCTGTTGACTAAATCCTTTCCCACTAACCTCACAGTCAAATGGTCTCTCTACAGTGTGAACTCTAAGGTGTTTTTTTCAGACTTACATGCTGTTCAACTAATTTCCCACAAACGTCACAAACATTTCTCTGCTGTGTGGACTCTCATGTGTGACTTAAGACGTCTCTGCTGGATGAATCTCTTCCCACAAACATCACAGGCAAATGGTTTCTCACCTGTATGGACACTCATGTGTAACTTAAGATTTCCCTGCTGGATGAATCTCTTCCCACAAACATCACAAGCAAATGGTCTCTCTCCTGTGTGAACTCTCATATGTCTCTTCAGATTTCCCTGTACTGTGAAGCTTTCCCCACAATTACCACAAACAAATGGTTTCTGTCCTGTGTGAACTATCATGTGTCTCTTCAGATTTCCCTGTCTCGTAAAGCTTTCCCCACAGTTACCACAAGCAAATGGTTTCTCTTCTGTGTGTATTCTCACGTGTGAATTAAGACATCCCTGCTGAGTGAATCTTTTCCCACAAACATCACAAGCAAATGGTTTCTCACCTGTATGGACTCTCATGTGTAACTTAAGACATCCCTGCTGGATGAATCTCTTCCCACAAACATCACAAGCAAATGGTTTCTCTCCTGTGTGAACTATCATGTGTCTCTTCAGACTTCCCTGTCTTGTAAAGCTTTCCCCACAGTTACCACAAGCAAATGGTTTCTCTCCTGTGTGTATTCTCATGTGTGATTTAAGGCATCCCTGCTGAGTGAAACTTTTCCCACAAACATCACAGGCAAATGGTTTCTCACCAGTGTGGACTCTCATGTGTAACTTAAGACATCCCTGCTGGATGAATCTCTTCCCACAAACATCACAAGCAAATGGTTTCTCTCCTGTGTGAACTATCACGTGTCTCTTCAGACTTCCCAGTCTTGTAAAGCTTTCCCCACAGTTACCACAACCAAATGGTTTCTCTCCTGTGTGAACTATCATGTGTCTCTTCAGATTTCCCTGTCTTGTAAAGCTTTCCCCACAATCACCACAAGCAAATGGTTTCTCTGCTGTGTGGACTCTCATGTGTGGACTAAGACTTTTCCGTTGTGCAACTCGTTCTCCACAATCGCCACCGCCAAATAGTTTCTCCACTGTGTGGATTCTCATATGTCTATTCACCTGGATCAGATGAGTGAATCTGTTCCCACAAACATCACAAGCAAATGGTTTCTCTCCTGTGTGTATTCTCATGTGTGACTTAAGACATCCCTGCTGAGTGAATCTTTTCCCACAAACAACACAAGCAAATGGTTTTTCTCCTGTGTGGACTCGCATGTGTGGAATAAGATTTGCCCTTACTGCAAATCTTTTCCCACAAAGATGACAGCCAAATGGTTTCTCTCCTGTGTGAACTATCATGTGTCTCTTCAGACTTTCCTGGCTTGTAGAGCTTTCCCCACAATTACCACTACCGAATGGTTTCTCTCCTGTGTGAACTCTCATGTGTCTCCTCAGGCTTTGTCGTTCCCTTAATCTTTTTCCACAAACATCACAACTGAATGGTTTCACTCCAATGTGGACTCCCATGTGCCTCCTCAGACTTCCCAGTGCTGTAAATCGTTTACCACAAAAATCACAACCAAATGGTTTGTCTCCTTTCAGAACTCTTTCCCCAGCCTTACATCCCACATCACTTACAGGAGTTTCCAAATGTTTCAGAGCATTTAAACCTGACCGAGGCGCCCTGGTTGTCTCCGACCCACTGTCACTCACTTTAGTTTCAGGTCCACAATCTTGCCACTCACCAGAACTGACATCAGTCTCAGAACAGTCCGAACCCTCTTCATCAGTATTTAGCTGTGGATGACTATCTGGTTCTCGGTTGCCGGCAGGTTCAGATCCTCCACTGTACTCTTCATTAGTTTCTGTTTTTATCTGTGTTGTTGAGCTGCTGGCTGGAGGCTCTGCCTCTCTGTTGTCCTCAGTTTGGCTTTGATGAAGCTGTGAACGCTGAGGTTTCTCTTCATCATTTTCACTCTTCACAGGAACAACAGTGGATGAGAACCTGGACATATCAGTCTCCTTCAGTCCAACAAGCTGCTCTCCCTTCTGACTGGTCCAGTGTTCTTCCTGTTCCTCCTTCATGTGTAGGGCCTCTACGTCCGTCTGTTCCTGGCTAGGGCACCACTCTGGGGAGACCTCTTCTTTAATCTCAAACAGCTGCTGGACATCTGATGGGAACACTGACACACACACAGAGATGTTGGGAGCCATTTCCTAGGACATTAATAACAAATTAAAAATCAATGAAAAAACTAAATAATTGCATGAAAGATGAAGTTCTCAGAAGGATCCAAGACAGGATGAGTCTATATTCCAACTTGGGCATTACGCTCTCAAATTCAGGGCTCCTGATGGTTCCCAGGATTTAGAAGAAGTCAGCTGGCTGTAAGGCTTTTACCTATCCTCTGGAATAACCTCCCAGCTGACATCAGACAATCTGGCTCTGTTGACGCCTTTAAATCTAAACTCAAAACTCACTTCTTCGATTTAGCCTTTAATTAGCCCTTGAGATCAACTGTAAGCTTCTTCAGTGGGTCGGTCTCAGTCTCAACGAGCTTCTATAGTACTAGGCTTACACTGTGCTGCCGACGAGAAACAATCTGTTTATTCTAATCAATATTTTTTCTCTAACCTTTGTTTGTTTTCTGTTTGCACAAGCTGCAAGCTGTGTCACTCTCTATACTCCATTCAGGCTCCCTTCTGATGGACCACGGCCCCCTGGGACCATCTACCATTTCCAGGCTACTGCACTGAAATACTGACGGATCTGGATCGTCAGACCCTGGGCTCTGCTGGATCATTGCTCTCATCTGCTTCACTATCGCCTCATGTCTATATTTCTGTAAATCTTGAATAGTCAAACCGCGGCTGCGGCTTTTATGCGTCTTCTCCTGTGTGAATGGGGCTACTGTCGCTTGCCAACTCACACCTTATGCACACACACCTCATGCACCGCCCTATTCCTGAAAGGGGCGTTGCACTCTTACAACAATGGCAACTGCAGATGCAGGAGACCCATCGACAGAACTTGACTGACAATATAAGTTATTGTTATATTACGTTGTTAATACATTTTTAAATTTGTCAATATAGTGTAGTACATTGCGAACAAAGGTCAGATATTCTATTGCATAAAAGTCTAGTCTAAAAATGGCATAGCAACCCGTGCTTTATAAAAAATAGATGTGAAAACCGAGAACTGAATCGAACCATGACCCTAGAATCAAAAAAGTAATCAAATCGAGGATTTGGAGAATAGTGACAGCCCTAGTCTTTACACCTTCTTTTCACATCATTTTCTTCTAAATTTCAATTCTTTATTCTCAACAAACTTTCCTTATTTAGTCAACTGCATTGTTTTTGGTGCCACTCTAGATTGACTTGGTGTGATCTTGTGACCACAGCAGGATAACATAATTTTTGAGTGACCCAAAACAGTTACAAATCAGGGCGAGCAGTGTGTGCAAAATGCAAAAGCTGTGCACAAAACAGGACAACAGGACAAAGGTGGAGAAGCAAAGAGAAGATTTCAGTGCTCAAGACACAAAACGCTTCTGGACAGCTTTACTTGTCGCTCAAATACAAATAGGTGAGCACGTAGAAGAGAGAAACTGCGACTAATCCCGTTGTATCATAATATGCAATAACATGGATTAGAACAGTAGTCAAATAGGGCTATTCCCTGTATTGCAACTGTGTACCAACCCTAGCTCTGCACAACAAAGCTGATGGTCTAAAACACATCAAGAAGGCAAGAACCTGCACAAATCAACTGTTGACAATGCAAACCTGTAAACTGAAAAGCATTCCAGGTGACTACCTCAATAATCCGACTGAGAAAATGCCAGAAGTGTGCAAAACTCATCAAAGCAAAAGGTGGCTACTTTGAAGAATATGAAATATAAAGCATATTCTGGTATATTTAAACTCCTTTATGTTTACTATGAAAACGAGATCATCCTTTGAAGTAATAACGTGGAAGCTTGATATTTGGTGCAGAAGACTGGCGAAAGTCCCGAATGCAAAATCGAGGATGATCTGTGAACCGAGATCACAGATGGTCTGTGTGGAGTTCTAATAGTCTGTGTTGGTTTTTGGTTTTAGACAGCCTTCCGCATTCACACACTTACGCAACTGCAACGTCCGGAAAAATCCGGATATTTGGACGCAGCTTAAGTCGCGTACTTGTATATAACATGGTGGTGTAGGAGATGTGTGTGGTGTACCTGAGCTGGAGGGTGAACTTTGTCGGAGTCTTTTGTTGCTCCGAGTCGACCGAGTTATTCTCGTTTTCGCTCCGTCTGTATCGTCCTTGTTCATGATTCAGATTGTGTAAAAACACCCGTCGATGTCTTGTTCCGGGTGGTGTGGTGCTGTAGTCCGGTTTGTAGCGAATGAGAAACAGCAGATGAAGAAAAATAGAAAAGAAACCAAAGTTTTATGACGGAGAAGAGAAACACGGACAAGTAAAAGCCTCGCAGCCGGGCGCCATCTTGGATCTCGCACGGTCTCGCGAGGGTTACGTTCCCAGCGGTGCAGCGTGGTCAGATCTCACGAGAGAAACAGGAAACAGCATGATAAATACAAACCGAGATATCTGTCCTTTCACTCTCAATCAGTACTTTCATGTAATGGAATTCATTTATTTTAAATAACAGAATAGAACAAATTAAATTTATGCCTCAGCTGAGCAGATATAAGTCACAGTTTTCATATAATTTTTCACCTGTTCGTTGTTCGGAACAGTGAATTATACAGTTCAGTAGTTTGTTTGATGCAAATTCCAATAATAATGACATCTTTAAGCGCACAGCATACAAGTCTTATTTCTTCTTACTGTAACCTGCTGATGGGTTGAAGTGTGTGGTGGAGTAGCTGGTGCTCAACTGCAACACACACATGCAATAACTAAAAATAATGTATGATAATAATTAAATAAATAAATGTTTGAACACATCTTGAATGTGTTGAATCTTGACAATCCTGGGTTCCAGTGGCTATTGGCCTTCTTAACAACTGATAGCACTGTGGTCATTTTAACTCCTTGTTTTTATCCAGTTTGTATCCAGTGTGGCACTGTTGCACTTTGTTTGTTTGTTGGATTGATGTTAATTGTTGTCCCGTGTCGTTGTCCCATGTCACCCATGTTGTTGTGTATTCCATCGTCGCTCTTTTAATTATTAGCTTAACGTCATAGTTTGTGTCACTATTGTGTATTTTTTAGTGTTGTTTTTTGCTGCTGGCTGCAACGCAAATTGCCTTCCGGGGACATTAAAGATCTCTTGACTTGACTTGAATTGAATGTGTATGGATAACTCTTGTTTCCAACAAGGGAATACAGATTACATTTGCTGACCATCTTTCAGAGCTGTGTCCTTCCTTCCATCCTTCCTCCACTAAGGATTCCTGCCACTTTCTCACAGGGTTGTAGCCAGGATTTGAGAAATATTGAGGTCATGCGTCGTTTTGAGAGTTTCGACAGAAGCCAGCATTCAACAGAAGATAAGTGCCATTTTAAAATCACAAATTTTCATGTCAGGTTCTTATTACATTATAATCACCTTCACTGTTGAACAAACTGACTGGAGCCAGGAACACTGTTGTTTTTACTGTTGGTTTTTCTTTCATGCCTGGGTGTGAGGCATGTCTTTTTTCATATTTCCCTGCTGTGCAACTCATTAGCCACAAACATAACAAACATTTCTCTCTTTTGTAGATACTCGTATGTCTCTTCAGACCTCCCTGATGTGTAAATCATTTTCCACAATCACCTGAACCAAATGGTTTATTTCCTGTTTGTACTCTCATGTGTCTCTTCAGAATTTCCTGTCTTGTGAAGCTTTTCCCACAAACGTCACAACCAAATGGTTTCTCTCCTTTGTGGACTCGCATGTGTCTATGAGTTCTCTTAAAGTTAAATCTTGTCCCATAAACATCACGACAAATTGGTTTCCTGCCAACGCTTGCGCTCTTCTGCAACTCAGTCAACAAACATTTTGAAGCCTTTTCATCAGTATACGGTTGTGGATGACCATTTGGATCTCAGTTTGTGGAAGGTTTAGATCATCGACTGTCCTCTCCATCAGCTTCTTTTTTTTATTTGTGCTGCTGAGCTGCTGGCTGGAGGCTCTGCCTCTCTGTTGTCTTTCACTTGTCTTTGATGAAGCTGTGATGACTGAGATATCTCATCATCTCCACTCTTCACAGCAGCAGATGATGACCTGGTGATGTCAGCCTCCTCCAGCCCATTCAGTTCCTCAGCACAGAGTTCTTCCTGTTCCTCTTTTATGTGCAGGGGCTCTGTGTCCTCCTGGTCCAGGCTGGGACTCCACTCAGAAGAAACCTCTTCTTTAATCACCAACAGCTGCTGGAGATCTGAAGGGGATACTGAAAAATACACAGAAATATTTGCAGCAATTTCCTAGGAAATTCATGATAACAAGTCGTAAATCAATAACAATTAATTATGTGAAGACTGTAGTTCTCCTAAGAAATGTTAGGATCCAGGACAATATGAGTTCATTTGCTTTTTTATGGTGCAATGAATCAAATGCCCAGTAAATCACATTTTCGCATAGGATTGATTTTTTTTAAATTAGACTTCCCTCTAAATTTTGATTCTTTATTCTCAACAAACCTTCAAAATTCAGTTAACTGCATCGTTTTACGGGACTGATTTGCTGAAGTGCAGTCTGATCACATGACAACAGCAGGATCACATATTTTTTTTTTTTCCATGACCCAAAATGCTATAGAAAAATCAATTATATGTGACAGCTCTTACCCTTTCATGCTCACCTGTGAATAAAGAGCAGCTCTTTGCTGTGGAGACCAGTTGTCTCTGTATACTTGAACCCATTTGCAAATGCTATAGAAAAAACTTACAGTGAGACAGATTCTTGTAAACAGTCTTTATTTTTCATGGCAACTACAAAATGCAAAGACAAAAAATATACCCAGGAGGGATTACTTTAAACAATGAATAGAAACATAAGAGAAATTCAAACAAGTACAGAGAATACACGCTGTTAGGAATCAATATTGAGCCTGAAATTAGTCAAATTGTCAATATCATGAAAATATCAAATTAGATAAGAGGGAGGGCTTGAATCAGAGCACTGACCATCTCAACCAGCTGTTATTATAATGGGATTGTGCAAAATAATCACAGATGCTGCTCAGTTGAAATCAACAGTATTTATTACAGTTTTCTTCCAAAACACAAACCACCTACTTTAACAAACAACAAAAACATAAGCAAGCCAAACATATAAATGGGTGGAGGTGTGATGAATGTGTGTGTGTGTGTGGGGGGGGGGGTAAGAAGTCTCTTACAAAGACTACAAAGATGGCTGAATGTGGCTCGTGAAGTCGCGTTTGCCGGACTACAAATTAGTGGGCTTGACTTAAGGACTCTCGTTAAAGAGACTAGAGACTACAGGAAGCGACGAACGTGATTTGGCGAAGTCACGCGAGAACACGAATTCCGAGGTGATGATTCAGATTACACTGGATCATATACCTGGAATTCAAAAATGGTGGCAGTGAAAGTGTGAAAGGAGATCACTACACCTGTGCGAGTTTGAACATAGACAGCGGTTACGTCGTTTTTGTTTTCATGTGCAGTTTGATTGCACGCGAGGTGAATTTAGAGGGATCATACCCACAGTTCCAAAAACCAAATTGTGCAACTGAGAGGAGTCCGCCTCTGAAGTCAATAAAGGGGATATTTCTAGCCACAGTATCTTAGGTTACAGCGGGGTTATCAACTATAAGTTTCCAAAAGATCGCTCATGAGATTATGTGTATCTTGGTGTGTGTGTGTGTGTGTGGCAGGAAGTCCCTTATAAAGACTACAAAGATGGCTGAATGTTAGTAAAAAGGAAAGAAACTAAGCCGGCGCTTAGCAGACAAAAAGAAAAAACACAACTGCCATGTGGTACACAGCTGTCGTCTCTCCTTCAACCAGTGGCCGGCAAGTGAATCGAGGTTCGTTTATCGTCCACTGATTGAGCCGAAATACGACGTATTGTGGTCACACACGGCGGCAAGACTGTACAGGCTGGATTAGCCTGAATGAGCACCTGGCGAGCGTAATACTCGTGGTGACTGGGGTGTATCCCATCTGACTCCGCGGGGTCAGCTTTAGCGTCCCAAAAGCTGACGGCAGGCTGTATCACAGCGATATGTCGACTTGATGGAAGGACCGGACCTCGGGGGTTTCGTCTCCTTCTGAAGATGATCAGAGCTTCCAGGCTCACAGTCAATAGGGATCAGGTTAAAGTCTTGGGGGCAGGTCACCCTGGGTCACAGTTTTTCACACCTTTGGGGCCCTAGTTTCGTTCTTTTGTTCCGCAGCTCCTTGTGACCTAGTAGTCAGGCTTCTGATTTCTCCAAAGGCCTTCTCCTTATTTGAGGCCATGTGGGCAAGGCCCAACAACGTCTTCCACCTGACATGTCTAACCTGAGAGGACTTTAATGTGTCATTGGTCTTGCCTGTTGACTAAATCCTTTCCCTCTAACCTCACAGTCAAATGGTCACTCTACTTAGGGTGCCACGATTTTGATTTTACGTCACGTCCGGTCGGCTTGCGGAGCGGACAAAAACCCCCACCAGTGTTGAAGTGCTGCGAGTCAACCTCCTCTAGCTAGTAGCAAAGCCAGTAGCTATTAGCTACAGCCAGTCAAATGGCAGCATGGTGTTACACCATTCCTGTTCGGCTCCCGGACCATAGTCGGGAAGCACAGGGGAGATGATTTCCTCCAGGGTAAAACCCTTTCACGTGTTAAGCTGGTCGTGAAATGATACCAGGGAGCTTTGCTGTATCTTGATGAGCCATGGCCTTTATTCACAGCCAAATTGCAGCCAATATTGTGCACTTTATTGCCGTCACTACTACTGCTACTCCTTTCGCTTCTCCTTCCTCTCCCATTCAGTCTGGCACGCACGCATGCTCCCTCACTCTCGCTCGCCCACTCACACCTTACGCACCTTAAGCACTCACACCTTACGCGCACACACCTCACACACCGCCCTATTCCTGAAAGGAATTACAACGATGGCAACTGCAGCAAGGAGACCCATCGACAGAACTTGAACCCCCTCCTTTTTCACTGAAGTCTCAGGTGTGGAAGTATTTTGGATTTCCAGTGAGTTATGTTGACAATGTTCGCGTTGTCGACCAAAAAGCCACAGTTTGCAAGCTCTGCAGAAACTAGATGGCAGGTTATTTTGTTTAAGTTTCCAATTGACTTAAGATATAAGTTACTGTTTCATTATGTTGTTGATAAATGTTTTAAATTTGACAATATAGTGTGGTTCAATGCGAACAAAGGTCAGATATTATATTGCATAACAATATGACATAGCAACCTGTGCTTTAAAAAAATACATGTAAAAATCGAGAATTGAATCGAACCGTGACCTTAGAATCGAAAATGTAATCAAATCGAGGATTTGGAGAATCGTGACACCCCTACTCTCTACAGTGTGAACCCTCAGCTGTTTTTTTTTCAGATTTCCATGCTGTGCAACTAATTCTCCACAAATGTCATAAACATTTCTCTGCTGTGTGGACTCTCATGTGTGACTTAAGATTTCCCTTCTTAATGAATCGCTTCCCACAAACATCACAAGCAAATGGTTTCTCTCCTGTGTGGATTCGCATGTGTGGAATAAGATTTGCCCTTTCAGCAAATCTCTTCCCACAATCACCACAGCCAAATGGTTTCTCTCCTGTGTGAACTCTCATGTGTGTCTTCAGATTTTCCTGGTTTGTAAAGCTTTTCCCACAATCACCACAGCCAAATGGTTTCTCTCCTGTGTGAACTCTCATGTGTCTCTTCAGATTTCCCAGTGCTCTAACTCTTTTTCCACAAACATCACAACCAAACGGTTTCTCTCCTGTGTGGACTCTCATGTGTCTCTTTAGATTTCCCTGAAGGATGAATCCGTTCCCACACACATCACAAACAAATGGTTTCTCTCCTGTGTGAATGTTCATGTGCCTCCTCAGACTTACCAGTGCTGCAAATCTTTCACCACAAACATCACATTCAAATGGTTTCTCTCTTGTGTGAACTATCATGTGTCTCCTCAGACTTTGCCGTTCCCTTAATCTTTTTCCACAAACATCGCAACTGAATGGTTTCACTCCAGTGTGGACTCCCATGTGCCTCCTCAGATTTCTCAGTACTGTAAACCTTTTACCACAAACATCACAACCAAATGGTTTATCTCCTTTCAGAACTCTTTCCCCAGCATTACACCCCACATCACTTACAGGAGTTTCCACATGTTTCAGAGCATTTAAACCTGACTGAGGCGCCCTGGTCTCCTCTGACCCACTGTCACTCTCTTTAGTTTCAGGTCCAGAATCTTGCCACTCACCAGAACTGACATCAGTCTCAGAACAGTCCGAACCCTCTTCATCAGTTTTTAGCTGTGGATGACTATCTGGTTCTCGGTTCCTGGAAGGTTCAGATCCTCCACTGTCCTCTTCATCAGTTTCAGTTTTTATCTGTGTTGCTGAGCTGCTGGCTGGAGGCTTTGCCTCTCTGTTGTCCTCAGTTTGGCTTTGATGAAGCTCTGAAAGCTGAGGTTTCTCTTCATCATTTTCACTCTTCACAGGAACAGCAGTGGATGGGAACCTGGACATATCAGTCTCCTTCAGTCCAACAAGCTGCTCTCTCTTCTGACTGATCCAGTGTTCTTCCTGTTCCTCCTTCATGTGTAGGGGCTCTACGTCCATCTGTTCCTGGCTAGGGCACCACTCCGGGGAAACCTCTTCTTTAATCACAAACAGCTGCTGGACATCTGAGGGGAACACTGACACACACACAGAGATGTTGGGAGCCATTTCCGAGGACATTAATAAGAAATTAGAAATCAATAAGAACTAAACAATTGCATGACAGATGAAGTTCTCAGAAGGATCCAGGACAGGATGAGTCTTTATTCCAACTCGGGCATTATGCTGTCAAAATTCAGGACTCCTGATGGTTCCCAGGATAAAGAAGAAGTCAGCTGGCTGCAAGGCTTTTTCCTATCAGGCTCCTTTCCTCTGGAATAACCTCCCAGCTGACATCAGACAATCTGGCTCTGTTGTCGCCTTTAAATCTAAACTCAAAACTCACTTCTTCGATATAGCTTTTCCTTAGCCCTTGAGATCAACTGTAAGCTTCTTCAGTGGCTAGGTGTCAGTCTCAATGAGCTTCTATAGTACTAGGTTTACATTGTGCTGCCGACAAGAAACAATCTGTTTATTCTGATCAATATCGCTTTCCTCTAACCTTTGTTTGTTTTCTGTTTGCACAAGCTGCAAGCTGTGTCACTCTCTATACTCTCTATAGCCCCCCCCCCCCCCCCCTTGGGACCATCTACCATTTCCGGGCTCCTGCTGCCTTGAAATACTGACGGATCTGGATTGTCACACCCCGGGCTCTGCTGGATCATTGCTCTTCTCTTCTTCACTATCTCCTCATATCTACATTTCTGTAAATCTTGATGCCTCTCTCTGTCTATTACTAATTATCTTGTGTGGCCTGCCCTCCTTTAGGTCAATATGGTGGACAGGAGGTTGTGTGGCTCGGGCACCGCTTGGTGATGCCTCGTCCTGCTCAGTCGTCTCTTGGATCCACTCACTTTACATATGACTTGTAATGCAACTTGTAAACTGTGATTTGTTGCACTTTTCTGTACACGCGACATCTATTGCATGTCTGTCCGTCCTGGAACAGGGATCTCTCCTCTGTGGCTCTTCCTGAGGTTTCTTCTATCTATTTTTTTTTCACCCTGTTAAAAAGGGGTTTTCAACATGTGAAGATTTTCCTCACTCGAATCGAGGGTCTAAGGACAGACGATGTTGTTCACTGTACAGATTGTAAAGCCAATTGAGGCAATGTGATTGTGATTTTGGGCTATATAAATAAAACTGATTAGATTTGATTTGAATCCCCAAAAAATCACTTCCAATGAAAATTAGTAATTCCCACAGGGGAGATGATTTCCTCCAGGGCCGAAGTCTATGTTTACCTTCAGGGTGAACCCCTTTCACGTGTTAAGCTGGTCAGGAAATAATAACAGTGAGCAGGGGTGCTGTATCTCGAGGAGCCGTCGCCTTTATTCACAGCCAAACTACAGCCTATATTGTACACTTTATTGCTACTACTGATACTTCTTTCGCTTCTCCTTCCTCTCCCATTCATTCACTGTACACACGCACGCATGCTCCCTCAATAACCCCATTCACACTGGCTTTTTGGTGCCGCTTTAGTATGCCAATTCCCCGCCTCCATCTCAGTGTGAATCTCTCGGAGGCGGCGAGGGGTGAAATTTCGCTCCGGCACTGATACACCTCTGGAGGTAGTATCAGGGCCGGATTATTGGAGAACTGAACCAGTGTGAACGGATAAGCCGGCTTCATGTATCGTGGGCATGTCGATCGGACCGTAGTTAACTACACAGGTTCTCCACTCAAGTTAATACAGAGAAATGCCCCACGAAGCAACGTCACATGACCAAACAAAAGTAATGTAGTAACTGTAACTGTCTTTGGCAACGTATATGAGGAGAAAAACACTGCAGATATACGTGGAGAAGCTTCTGTCCTCCCGACTCTTCATCACATTTCTGCCCAAAAAACAACGTCCGTCATCGGCAAAAAACTTTAACTCACCAAGTGTTTGTAATAAAAATAATTCACTGCCACGGTCGGCACTTTTGACAGAGACTTCAGTGAACTTTCCCCAAGAAAACAGCCTCCGTCCCGCGAGTGAGGGAGTTAGATTGGCAGGAAGGACACGGGGGAACACCTTGAAAGTCATCATAATGACGTGTACCGTCATGCCTCTTTAGGAGCCGCAGCGCCGGCTTTCTGTGTGAATTCACGGCGGTTCGTCTTCAAGGTGGAGCTACTTTGCTCTGTGTGAATCACCATCAGCGGAGAATAGTCAAACCGCGGCTGCACCTCCCTATTCCTGAAAGGGGCGTTACACTCTTACAACAATGGCAACTGCAGATGCAGGAGACCCATCGACAGAACTTGACTGAAGATATAAGTTATTGTTATACTACGTTGTTAAAACATTTTTAAATTTGACAATATAGTGTAGTACATTGCGAACAAAGGTCAGATATCCTATTGCTTAAAAGTCTAGTCTTAAAATGGAATAGCAACCTGTGCTTTAAAAAAAATAGATGTAAAACCCGAGAATTGAATCGAACCGTGACCCTAGAATTGGAAATGTAGTCAAATCGAGGATTTGGAGAATCGTGACAGCCCTAGTCTTTACACCTTCTTTTCACATAATTTTCTTCTAAATTTCCATTCTTTATTCTCAACAAATGTTCCTTATTTAGTCAACTGCATTGTTTTTGGTGCCACTCTAGATTGACTTGGTGTGATCTTGTGACAGCAGCAGGACAACATAATTTTGAGTGACCCAAAAAGGTTACAAATCAGGGCGAGCAGCGAGTGCAAAATGCACAAGCTGTGCACAAAACAGGATAACAGCACAAAGGTGAAGAAGCAAAGAGAAGATTGCAGTGCTCAAGACACAAAACGCTTCTGGACAGCTTTACCTGTTGCTCAAATACAAATAGGTGAGCACGTAGAAGAGAGAAACTGCAACTTATCCCGTTGTATCATAATACGCAATAATATGGATTAGAACAGTAGTCGAATAGGGCTATTCCCTGTATTGAACTGTGTACCAATCCTAGCTCTGCACAACAAAGCTGCTGGTCTAAAACACATCAAGAAGACAAGAACCTGCACAAATCAACTGTTGACAATGCAAACCTGTTAACTGAGAAGCATTCCAGGTGACTACCTCAATAATCCGACTGAGAAAATGCCAGAAGTGTGCAAAGCTCATCAAAGCAAAAGGTAGCTACTTTGAAGAATATCAAATATAAATCATATTCTGGTCTATTTAAACTCCTTTATGTTTACTATGAAAACTAGATCATCCTTTGAAGTAATAACGTGGAGGCTTGATATTTGGTGCAGAAGACTGGCGAAAGTCCCGAGTGCAAAATGGAGGATGATCTGTGAACCGAGATCACAGATGGTCTGTGTGGAGTTTTAATAGTCTGTGTTGGTTTTTGGTTTTGGACAGCCTTCAGCATTGACACACTTACGCAACCGCAACGTCCGCAAAAGTCCGGACATTTGGATGCAGCTTAAGTCGCGTACTTGTATATAACATGGTGGTGTAGGAGATGTGTGTGGTGTACCTGAGCTGGAGGGTGAACTTTGTCGGAGTCTTTTGTTGCTCCGAGTCGACCGAGTTATTCTCGTTTTCGCTCCGTCTGTATCGTCCTTGTTCATGATTCAGATTGTGTAAAAACACCCGTCGATGTCTTGTTCCGGGTGGTGTGGTGCTGTAGTCCGGTTTGTAGTGAAAGAGAAACAGCAGATGAAGAAAAATAGAAAAGAAACCAAAGTTTTATGACGGAGAAGAGAAACACGGACAAGTAAAAGCCTCGCAGCCGGGCGCCATCTTGGATCTCGCACGGTCTCGCGAGGGTTACGTTCCCAGCGGTGCAGCGTGGTCAGATCTCACGAGAGAAACAGGAAACAGCATGATAAATACAAACCGAGATATCTGTCCTTTCACTCTCAATCAGTAATTTCATGTAATGGAATTAATTTATTTTAAATAACAGAATAGAACAAATTAAATTTATGCCTCAGCTGAGCAGATATAAGTCACAGTTTTCATATAATTTTTCACCTGTTCGTTGTTCGGAACAGTGAATTATACAGTTCAGTAGTTTGTTTGATGCAAATTCCAATAATAATGACATCTTTAAGTGCAAAGCATACAAGTCTTATTTCTTCTTACTGTAACCTGCTGATGGGTTGAAGTGTGGTGGAGTAGCTGGTGCTCAACTGCAGCACCAACATGCAGCAACTAAAAATAATGTATGGTAATAATTAAATAAATAAATGTTTGAACACATCTTGAATGTGTTGAATCTTGACAATCCTGGGTTCCAGTGGCTATTGGCCTTCTTAACAATTGATAGCACTGTGGTCATTTTAACTCCTTGTTTTTATCCAGTTTTTATCCAGTGTGGCACTGTTGCACTTTGTTTCTTTGTTGTATTGATGTTAATTGTTGTCCCGTGTCGTTGTCCCATGTCACCCATGTTGTTGTGTATTCCATCGTCGCTCTTTTAATTATTAGCTTAACGTCATAGTTTGTGTCACTGTTGTGTTTTTTTTACTGTTGTTTTTTGCTGCTGGCTGCAACGCAAATTGCCCTCCGGGGACATTAAAGATCTCTTGACTTGACTTGACTTGAATGTGTATGGTTAACTCTTGTTTCCAACAAGGGAATACAGATTACATATGCTGACCATCTTTCAGAGCTGTGTCCTTCCTTCCATCCTTCCTCCACTAAGGATTCCTGCCACATTCTCACAGGGTTGTAGCCAGGATTTTAGAAATATTGAGGTCATGCGTTGTTTTGAGAGTTTCGACAGAAGCCAGCATTCAACAGAAGATAAGTGCCATTTTAAAATCACAAATTTTCATGTCAGGTTCTTATTACATTATAATCACCTTCACTGTTGAACAAACTGACTGGAGCCAGGAACACTGTTGTTTTTCTTTCATGCCTGGGTGTGAGGTATGCTGTGCAACTCATTTGCCACAAACATCACAAACATTTCTCTCTTTTGTAGATACTCGTATGTCTCTTCAGACCTCCCTGATGTGTAAATCTTTTTCCACAATCACCTCAACCAAATGGTTTATTTCCTGTTTGTACTCTCATGTGTCTCTTCAGAATTTCCTGTCTTGTGAAGCTTTTCCCACAAACGTCACAACCAAATGGTTTCTCTCCTTTGTGGACTCGCATGTGTCTATGAGTTCTCTTAAAGTTAAATCTTGTCCCATAAACATCACGACAAATTGGTTTCCTGCCAACGCTTGCGCTCTTCTGCAACTCAGTCAACAAACATTTTGAAGCCTTTTCATCAGTATACGGCTGTGGATGACCATTTGGATCTCAGTTTGTGGAAGGTTTAGATCATCGACTGTCCTCTCCATCAGCTTCTCTTTTTTTTATTTGCGCTGCTGAGCTGCTGACTGGAGGCTCTGCCTCTCTGTTGTCTTTCACTTGTCTTTGATGAAGCTGTGATGACTGAGATATCTCATCATCTCCACTCTTCACAGCAGCAGATGTTGACCTGGTGATGTCAGCCTCCTCCAGCCCATTCAGTTCCTCAGCACAGAGTTCTTCCTGTTCCTCTTTTATCTGCAGGGGCTCTGTGTCTTGGTCCAGGCTGGGACTCCACTCAGAAGAAACCTCTTCTTTGATCACCAACAGCTGCTGGAGATCTGAAGGGGATACTGAAAAATACAAAGAAATGTTGACAGCCATTTCCTAGGAAATTCATGATAACAAGTCGTAAATCAATAACAATTAATTATGTGAAGACTGTAGTTCTCCTCAGAAATGTTAGGATCCAGGACAATATGAGTTCATTTGCTTTTTTTTAATGGTGCAATGAATCAAATGCCCAGTAAATCACATTTTCGCATAGGATTGATTTTTTTAAATTAAACTTCCCTCTAAATTTTGATTCATTATTCTCAACAAACCTTCAAAATTCAGTTAACTGCATCATTTTACGGGACTGATTTGCTGAAGTGCAGTCTGATCACATGACAACAGGAGGATAACATTTTTTTTTTCCGTGATCCAAAATGCTATAGAAAAATCAATTATATGTGACAGCTCTTGCCCTTTCATGCTCACGTGTGAATAAAGAGCAGCTTTTTGCTGTGGAGACGAGTTGTCTCTGTATATTTGAACCCATTTGCAAATGCTATAGAAAAAACTTACAGTGAGACAGATTCTTGTAACTGTTCTTTATTTTTCATGGCAACTACGAAATGCAAAGACAAAAATAAAACCCAGGAGGGATTTCTTTAAACAATGAATAGAAACATGAGAGAAATTCAAACAAGTACAGAGAATACATGCTGTTGGGAATCAATATTGAGCCTGAAATTAGTCAAATTGTCAATATTATGAAAATATCAATAAATAGATAAGAGGGAGGGCGTGAATCAGAGCACTGACCATCTCAACCAGCTGTTATTATGATGGGATTGTGCAAAATAATCACAGATGCTGCTCAGTTGAAATCAACAGTGTTTATTACAGTTTTCTTCCAAAACACAAACCACCTACTTCAACAAACAACAGTTGCTTTCAACAACTAGCAACATAAAAACATAAGCAAGCCAAACATATAAATGGGTGAAGGTGTGTGAATGTGTGTGTATGTGTGTATGTGTGGCAGGAAGTCCCTCATAAAGACTACAAAGATGGCTGAACGTGGCTCGTGAAGTCGCGTTTGCCAGACTACAAATTAGTGGACTTGACTTAAGGACTCTTGTTGAAGAGACTACAGGAAGCGCCAAACGTGATTTGGCGAAGTCACGCGAGAACACGAATTCTGAGGTGATGATTCAGATTGCACTGGATCATATACCTGGAATTAAAAAATGGCGGCAGTGAAAGTGTGAAAGGAGATCACTACACCTGTTCGAATTTGAACAAAGACAGCGGTTACGTCGTTTTTGGTTTCATGTGCAGTTTGATTGCACGCGAGGTGAATTTAGAGGGATCATACCCACAGTTCCAAAAACCAAATTGTGCAACCGAGAGGAGTCCGCCTCTGAAGTCAATAAAGGGGATATTTCTAGCCACAGTATCTTAGGTTATAGCGGGGTTATCAACTATAAGTTTCCAACAGATCGCTCATGAGATTATGTGTATCTTGGTCTGTGTGTCTGTGTGTCTGTGTGTGTGTGTGTGTGTCTGTGTTAGTAAAAAGGAAAGAAACTAAGCTGGCGCTTAGCAGACAAAAAGAAACAACACAACGACCATGTGGTACACAGCTGTCGTCTCTCTTTCAACCAGTGGCCGGCAAGCGAATCGAGGTTTGTTTATCGTCCACTGATTGAGCCGAAATACGACGTATTGTGGTCACACACTGCGGCAAGACTGTACAGGCTGGATTAGCCTGAATGAGCACCTAGCGAGCGTAATAACACAGTTAGCATGCATTACAGTCAACCCTAAGTAGGCCTCGGCGGTCCCTTCACACAAAATGATAAACAAAACAAAAGCACGCTCTATTCTATCTGATTCTTCCCAAACAGTAGCCTCTTATTTGGGTCACTCGTGGCGACTGGCGTGTATCCCAACTGACTCTGAACTCCAACTCATTTAGGAGCGTGCGCCGGGTCAGCTTTAGCGTCCCAAAAGCTGACAGCAGGCTGTATCACAGCGTTATGTCGACTTGATGGAAGGACCGGACCTCGGGGGCTTCGTCTCCTTCTGAAGATGATCAGAGCTTCCAGGCTAACAGTCAATAGGGATCAGGTGAAAGTCTTGGGGGCAGGTCACCCTGAGTCACAGTTTTTCACACCCTTTGGGCCCTGATTTCGTTCTTTTGTTCTGCAGCTCCTTGTGACCTAGTAGTCAGGCTTCTGATTTCTCCAAAGGCCTTCTCCTTGTTTGAGGCCATGTGGGCAAGGCCCAACAACATCTTCCACCTGACATGTCTAACCTGAGAGGACTTTAATGTGTCTTTGGTTTGCCTGTTGACTAAATCCTTTCCCACTAACCTCACAGTCAAATGGTCTCTCTACTAAGGGTGCCACAATTTTGATTTTAAATCGAAATTGACTGAAATTAATTCACAATCTCGAACTTCGAATTAAAAAAATGGGATCGTCGATGCTCGCAACACCGCCACGTCACGTCCAGTCGGCTCGCCGAGTGGAAAAAAAGAAACACCAGTGTTGAAGTGCTGCGAGTCAACCTCCTGTAGTTACTAGCTAAGCCAGTAGCTATTAGCTACAGCCAGTCAAACGACAGCATGGTGTTAGACCATTCCTGTTCGGCTCCCGGACCATAGTCGCGAAGCACAGGGGAGATGATTTCCTCCAGGGTTGATTACCTTCGGGGCAAACCCCTTTCACGTGTTAAGCTGTTCGGGAAATGATACCAGGGAGCTTTGCTGTATCTTGATGAGCCAACGCCTTTATTCACAGCCAAATTGCAGCCAAGATTGTGCACTTTATTGCCATCACTGCTACTGCCACTCCTTTCGCTTCTCCTTCCTCTCCACTTCAGTCTGGCATGCACGCACGCTCCCTCACTCTCGCTCACCCACTCACACCTTACCCACCTTAACCACACACACCTCACACACCGCCCTATTCCTGAAAGGAATTACAACGATGGCAACTGCAGACGCAGGAGACCCACCGACAGAACTTGAGCCCCCTCCTTTTTCACTGAAGTCTCAGGTGTGGAAGTATTTGGGATTTCCAGAGAGTTATGTGGACAATGTTCGCGTTGTCGACAAAAAAGCCACAGCTGGCAAGCTCTGCAGAAACTAGATGTGAGGTTATTTTGTTTAAGTTTCCAATTGACTTAAGATATAAGTTATTGTTTCATTATGTTGTTAATAAATGTTTTAAATGTGCCAATATAGTGTGGTTCAATGCGAACAAAGGTCAGATATTATATTGCATAACAATACGACATAGCAACCAGTGCTTTAAAAAAAAATGTAAAAATCGAGAAACGAATCGAACCATGACCTTAGAATTGAAAATGTAATCGAATCGAGGATTTGGAGAATCGTGACACCCCTACTCTCTACAGTGTGAACCCTCAGGTGTTTTTTTTTTAGATTTCCATGCTGTGCAACTAATTTCCCACAAACGTCACAAACAATTCTATGCTGTGTGGACTCTCATATGTGACTTAAGATTTCCCTGCTGAATGAATCTCTTCCCACAAACATCACAAGCAAATGGTTTCTCTCCTGTGTGGACTCGCATGTGTGGAATTAGACTTCCCCGTTCAGCAAATCTCTTCCCACAATCACCACAGCTAAATGGTTTCTCTCCTGTGTGAACTCTCATGTGTGTCTTCAGATTTTCCTGGCTTGTAAAGCTTTTCCCACAATCACCACAGGCAAATGGTTTCTCTCCTGTGTGAACTCTCATGTGTCTCTTCAGATTTCCCAGTGCTCTAATTCTTTTACCACAAACATCACAACCAAATGGTTTCTCTCCTGTGTGGACTCTCATGTGTCTCTTCAGATTTCCCTGAAGGATGAATCTGTTCCCACAAACATCACAAACAAATGGTTTCTCTCCTGTGTGAATTCTCATATGCCTCCTCAGACTTACCAGTGCTGTAAATCTTTCACCACAAACATCACAACCAAATGGTTTCTCTCCTGTGTGAACTCTCATGTGTCTCTTCAGACTTTGCCGTTCCCTCAATCTTTTTCCACAAACATCGCAACTGAATTGTTTCACTCCGGTGTGGACCCTCATGTGCCTCCTCAGATTTCCCGGTATTGTAAATCTTTTACCACAAACATCACAACCAAATGGTTTATCTCCTTTCAGAACTCTTTCCCCAGCATTACATCCCACATCACTTACAGGAGTTTCCAAATGTTTCAGAGCATTTAAACCTGACTGAGGCGCCCTGGTCTCCTCTGACACACTGTCACTCTCTGTAGTTTCAGGTCCAGAATCTTGCCACTCACCAGAACTGACATCAGTCTCAGAACAGTCCGAACCCTCTTCATCAGTTTTTAGCTGTGGATGACTATCTGGTTCTCGGTTCCTGGCAGGTTCAGATCCTCCACTGTACTCTTCATCAGTTTCTGTTTTTATCTGTGTTGTTGAGCTGCTGGCTGGAGGCTTTGCCTCTCTGTTGTCCTCAGTTTGGCTTTGATGAAACTCTGAAAGCTGAGGTTTCTCTTCATCATTTTCAATCTTCACAGGAACAGCAGTGGATGGGAACCTGGACATATCAGTCTCCTTCAGTCCAACAAGCTGCTCTCCCTTCTGACTGATCCAGTGTTCTTCCTGTTCGTCCTTCATGTGTAGGGGCTCTACGTCCGTCTGTTCCGGGCTAGGGCACCACTCCGGGGAAACCTCTTCTTTAATCACAAACAGCTGCTGGACATCTGAGGGGAACACTGACACACACACAGAGATGTTGGGAGCCATTTCCTAGGACATTAATAACACATTAGAAATCAATAAGAACTAAACAATTGCATGACAGATGAAGTTCTCAGAAGGATCCAGGACAGGATGAGTCTATATTCCAACTCCTGATGGTTCCCAGGATTAAGAAGAAGTCAGCTGGCTGCAAGGCTTTTTCCTATTGGGCTCCTTTCCTCTGGAATAACCTCCCAGCTGACATCAGACAATCTGGCTCTGTTGACGCCTTTAAATCTAAACTCAAAACTCACTTCTTCGATTTAGCCTTTAATTAGCCCTTGAGATCAACTGTAAGCTTCTTCAATGGCTAGGTGTCAGTCTCAATGTGCTTCAGTCGTACTAGATTTACATTGTGCTGCCGATCTGTTTATTCTGATAAATATCGCTTTCCTCTAACCTTTGTTTGTTTTCTGTTCGCACAAGCTGCAAGCTGTGTCACTCTCTATACTCTCTATAGCTTCCTCCTCCCCCTCCTCCTCTTTCTCCTCCTCCTCTCTTTCATTCGGGCTCCCTTCTGATGGACCACGGCCCCCTGGGACCATTTACCATTTCCGGGCTCCTGCTGCCTTGAAATACTGACGGATCTGGATCGTCACACCCCCGGCTCTGCTGGATCATTGCTCTCCTCTTCCTCACTATCTCCTCATATCTATATTTCTGTAAATCTTGATGCCTCTCTCTGTCTATTACCAATTATCTTGTGTGGCCTGCCCTCTTCCAGGTCAATTTGGTGGACAGGAGGTCGTGTGGCTCGGGCACCGCTTGGTGATGCCTCGTCCTGCTCAGTCATCTCCTGGATCCACTCACTTTACATATAACTTGTATCAGACTTTCTGTTAATGTAACTTGTAAACTGTGATTTGTTGCACTCGAATTGAGGGTCTAAGGACAGAGGGTGTTGTTCACTGTACAGATTGTAAAGTCAATTGAGGCAATGTGATTGTGATTTTGGGCTATATAAATAAAAATGATTAGATTTGATTTGAATCCCCAAAAAATCACTTCCAATGAAAATTAGTAATTCCCACAGGGGAGATGATTTCCTCCAGGGCCGAAGTTTATGTTTACCTTCAGGGTGAACCCCTTTCACGTGTTAAGCTGGTCAGGAAATAATACCAGGAAGCAGGGGTGCTGTATCTCAAGGAGCCGTCGCCTTCATTCACAGCCAAACTGCAGCCTATATTGTACACTTTATGGCTACTACTGATATTTCTTTCGCTTCTCCTTCCTCTCCCATTCATTCACTGTATGCACGTACGCACGCTCCCTTCCAGCCCCATTCACACTGGCTTTTTGGTGCGACTTTAGTGCGCCAATTCCCCGCCTCCATCTCAGTGTGAATCTCTCGAAGGCGACAGGGGTGAAATTTCGCTCGGGCCCTGATACGCCTCTGGAGGTAGTATCAGGGCCGGATTATTGGAGAACCGAACCAGTGTGAATGGATAAGCCGGCTTCGCGTATCAAGGGCGTGTCGATCGGACCGTCGTTAACTACACAGGTTCTCCACTCAAGTTCATACAGAGAAATGCCCCACAAAGCAACGTTACATGACCAAACAAAAGTAATGTAGTAACTTTAACTGTCCTTGGCAACGTATATGAGGAGAAAAATACCGCAGATATACGTGGAGAAGGTGCGCAAGTGGTCGAGTGGTTAGAGCGCATGCCATAAACGCAGCCGACCTTGGTTCGATTCCGGCCGGAGGTCCTTTGCTGCATGTCACATCCCCCTCTCTCTCTCCCATGTTTCCTCTCTGTCTACTGCTAATAAAGGTGTCTATGCCCAAAAATATCTTAAAAAAAAAAAAAGATATACGTAGAGAAGCTTCTGTCCTCCCGACTCTTCATCACATTTCTGCCCAAAAAACAGCGTCCGTCACCAGCAAAAAACTTCAACTCACCAAGTGTTTGTAATGAAAATAAATCACTGCAACGGTCAGCACTCCCGACCGAGACTTCAGTGAACTTTCCCCAATAAAACAGCCTCCGTCCCGCGAGTGAGGGAGTTAGATTGACAGGAAGGACACGGGGAAACACTTTGAAAGTCATCATAATGACGTGTACCGTCATGCCTCTTTAGGAGCCGCAGCGCCGACTTTTTGTGTGAATTCACGGCGGTTCGTCTTTAAGGCGGAG
This sequence comes from Sparus aurata, assembly GCF_900880675.1. Lineage (NCBI taxonomy): Eukaryota > Metazoa > Chordata > Actinopteri > Spariformes > Sparidae > Sparus > Sparus aurata. Next base: position 25,560,335 of record NC_044206.1, on the reverse strand, counting down.
CTGCTTTGCTCTGTGTGAATCACCATCGGCGGAGAATTGTCAAACCGCGGCTGCGGCATTAATACAACTTCTCCTGTGTGAATGGGGCTACTGTCACTCACCAACTCACACCTTACGCACACACCTCATGCACCGCCCTATTCCTGAAAGGGGCGTTACACTCTCACAACAATGGCAACTGCAGATGCAGGAGACCCATCGACAGAACTTGACTGAAGATATAAATTATTGTGATATTACGTTGTCAATACATTTTTAAATTTGACAATATAGTGTGGTACATTGTGAACAAAGGTCAGATATTCTATTGCATAGGAGTCTAGTCTTAAAATGGAATAGCAACCTGTGCTTTAAAAAAAAAGATGTCAAAACCGAGAATTGAATCGAACCGTGACCCTAATATCGGAAATGTAGTCAAATCGAGGATTTGGAGAATCGTGACAGCGCTAGTCTTTACACCTTCTTTTCACACTATTTTCTTCTAAATTTCCATTCTTTATTCTCAACAAATGTTCCTTATTTAGTCAACTGCATCGTTTTTGGTGCCACTCTGGATTGACTTAGTGTGATCTTATGACAACAGACAGAGAACATAATTTTTGAGTGACCCAAAACAGTTACAAATCAGGGCGAGCAGCGTGTGCAAAATGCACAAGCTGTGCACAAGCTGTGCACAAAACAGGACAACAGCACCAAGGTGGAGAAGCAAAGAGAAGATTTCAGTGCTCAAGACACAAAACGCTTCTGGGCAGCTTTACCTGTTGCTCAAATACAAATAGGTGAGCACGGAGAAGAGAGAAACTGCAACTAATACTGTTGTATCATAATATGCAACAATATGGATTAGAACAGTAGTCGAATAGGGCTATTCCCTGTATTGAACTGTGTACCAACCCTAGCTCAGTACAACAAAGCTGCTGGTCTAAAACACATCAAGAAGGCAAGAACCTGCACAAATCAACTGTTGATAATGCAAACCAGTTAACTGAAAAGCATTCCAGGTGACTACCTCGTGAGTCTGATTGAGAAAATGCCAGAAGTGTGCAAAGCTCATCAAAGCAAAAGGTGGCTACTTTGAAGAATATCAAATATAAATCATATTCTGGTATATTTAAACTCCTTTATGCTTACTTTGAAAACGAGATCATACTTTTAAGTAATAACGTGGAAGCTTGATATTTGGCGCAGAAGACTGGCGAAAGTCCCGAGTGCAAAATCGAGGATGATCTGTGAACCGAGATCACAGATGGTCTGTGTGGAGTTTTAATCGTCTGTGTTAGTTTTGGGTTTTGGACAGCCTTCAGCATTCACACACTTCTGCAACCGCAACGTCCGCAAAATTCCGGATATTTGGACGCAGCATTAGTCGCTGACTTGTACATAACATGATGGTGTAGGAGATGTGGGTGGTGGTGTACCTGAGCTGGAGGGTGAACTTTGTCGGAGTCTTTTGTTGCTCCGAGTCGAGCGGGTTATTCCCGTTTTCGCTCCGTCTGTATCGTCTTTGTTCATGATTCAGATTCTGTAAAAACACCCGTCGATGTTTTATTCCGGTTGCTGTGGTGTTGTAGTCCGGTTTGTAGCAAATGAGAAACAGCAGATGAAGAAAAATAGAAAAGAAACCAAAATTACATGACGGAGAAGAGAAACACGGACAAGTAAAAGCCTCGCAGCCAGGCGCCATCTTGGATCTCGCACGGTCTCGCGAGGGTTACGTTCCCAGCGGTGCAATGTTGCCAGATGTCACGAGAAAAAACGGAAACAAGATGATAAATACAAACTGAGATGTCTGTTCTTTGACAATCAATCAATACCTTCATATAATGGAATGTATTTATTTCAAAATACACAGAATAAAACAAATTAAGTTTACGCCTCAGCCGAGCAGATGTAAGTCATAGTTTCACATGACTGTTCACCTGTTCATTAATCGGAACAGTGAATTATATTGGTCAATAGTTTGTTTGATGTAAATTCCAATAATAATGACATTTTTACTGGGATGAGAATCAGCACCTCCAAATCCGAGGCCATGGTTCTCGACCGGAAAAAGGTGGCCTGCTCCCTCCAGGTGGGAGGAGAGTTCCTGCCTCAAGTGGAGGAGTTTAAGTATCTTGGGGTCTTGTTCACGAGTGAGGGAAGGACGGAGCGTGAGATTGACAGACGGATCGGTGCAGCGGCCGCAGTAATGCGGTCTTTGTATCGGTCTGTCGTGGTGAAGAGAGAGCTGAGCCGAAAGGCGAAGCTCTCGATTTACCAGTCAATCTACGTTCCGACCCTCACCTATGGCCATGAACTCTGGGTCATGACCGAAAGAATAAGATCCCGGATACAAGCGGCCGAAATGAGTTTCCTCCGCAGGGTGGCAGGGCGCTCCCTTAGAGATAGGGTGAAGAGCTCTGTCACCCGGGAGGAGCTCAGAGTAGAGCCGCTGCTCCTCCACATCGAGAGGAGCCAGCTGGGGTGGCTCGGGCATCTGTTTCGGATGCCCCAGGGACGCCTCCCTGGGGAGGTGTTCCTGGCATGTCCCTCCGGGAGGAGACCCCGAGGAAGACCCAGGACAAGCTGGTGTGACTATGTCACTCAGCTGGCCTGGGAACGCCTTGGGGTCCTCCCGGAAGAGCTGGGGGCAGTATCCGGGGAGAGGGAAGTCTGGGTGTCCCTGCTCAGGCAGCTGCCCCCGCGACCTGGCCCCGGATAAGCGGAAGAAAATGGATGGATGGATGGATGGATGAAATTTTTAAGTGCACAGCCTATGACACAGAAAACAAGTCTTATTTCTTCTCACTGTAACCTGCTGATGGGTTGAAGTGTGGTGGAGTAGCTGGTGCTCAACTGCAGCACCAACATGCAGCAACTAAAAATAACATATGATAATAATTAGATAAATAAATGTTTGAACACATCTTGAATGTGTATGGTCAACTCTCATTTCAAGCAAGGGAATACAGATTACACATGCTGACCATCTTTCATCTGCGTCCCTCCTTCCACGAAGGATTCCTGCCAGTTTCTCACAGGGTTGCTGCCAGGATTTTCATGCATCATTTCGAGAGTTGAAATAGGACAAAACAAGGAGGAAAACTGAGCCAGCAATCAACAGAAGATAAGAGCCATTTTAAAATCACAAATTTTCAGGTCAGGTTCTTATGTCATAATAATCACCTTTACTGTCGAACAAACTGAGTAGAGGAGAAAACTGCAGTGGGGAGGAGTGTGAGATATGCGTTTTCTCAGATTTCCGTGCTGTGCAACTCATTCACCAAAAACATAACAAATATTTCTCTTTTGTGGATACTCTTATGTCTCTTCAGACCTCCCTGATGTGAAAATCTTTTTACACAATCGCCTCAGCCTAATGTTTTGTTTTTTCTGTTTGTACTGTCATGTGTCTCTTCAGATTTCCTAGACTTATAAAGCTTTCCCCACAATTACCAAATGGTTTATCTCCTGTTTGTACTCTCATGCGTCTTTTCAGAATTTACTGTCTTGTGAAGCTTCCCCCACAAACATCACAATCAAATGGTTTCTCTTCTTTGTGGACTTGCATGTGTCTGTTGTGAGTTTTCTTAAAGTTAAATCTTTACCCACAAACATCACAACCAAACGGTTTCTCTACAACATTTGCACTCTTCTGCAAATTAGTCTCCAAACAGTTTAAAGCCTTTTCACCTGTATACTGTTGTGGATGACCATCTGGATCTCTGTGGAAGGTTCGGGTCCCCCACTGTCCTCTCCATCAGCTTCTTTTTTCATTTGCGCTGCTGAGCTGCTGGCTGGAGGCTCTGCCTCTCTGTTGTCTTTCACTTGTCTTTGATGAAGCTGTGATGACTGAGATATCTCATCATCTCCCATCTTCACAGCAACAATTGATGACCTGGTGATGTCAGCCTCCTCCAGCCCATTCAGTTCCTCAGCACAGAGTTCTTCATGTTCCTCTTTTATGTGCAGGGGCTCTGTGTCCTCCTGGTCTAGGCTGGGACTCCACTCAGAAGAAGTTTTAAACTTTTCAAAGCATTTTTTAACTGTTTAACTTAGCTGAAACGTTTTATACTTTATAACGTTGATGAAATTTAGAACAGAATCTTGAACAGTTTGTTGCTTAATGCACATCTGACATAACGCTATTTTCCCCTGCTAATTTATGTTCTGGGGTTGCCATTCTGGCAGCTTCTTTTACATTTTGGTTTAGACCCACTAGTGTGTTGTCTTTGCATATTAGGTGGCATAGTAGCCTAAGACATGCTCATTTTATTTTATGTAGAAAAATTTAAACTGTGGCAGTCTTAAATTACAAACCAAGCACTTTATTTCAATGGCTACTTATTTATTTATTGTTTATTGTTTGCTTAAATTATTTAAATGTGTTGACAACATACATTTTGTGATGACCTGATTATATCAGCAAACAATGCATCATCAAGTCTGTGTTGTAGATGTGGAAGCCTTTTACCCTTGCACAGTTAACCATATGCACCAATCCATATGATGCACCCACATAATGTGGGTGATATGAATGTAAGATGATTGCACAAGATTGACACTGATCTGTGTTTTTGTTTATTCTTTTTAAAGAAATGGCAGAGCAGAAAACCAATCCAGTGTGGCAGCATTTCACAGAGCCTACTCCCGGAAAGGCTCGCTCTACCTCACCTGTTTTTAATATTTGTTAAATACTGTTTACTTGTTCTTGTTCTACCTCACCTTTTTTAATTTCAATAAATGTTCCCTTTTCAAAAATTGAGACTTGTAACATTTGTTATCATCATTGTGTAATTTTTATGATGTAAATTGAGGGAGCAAAAGTAGTATCGGCTCCAAATATCAGCTCAAGAAAATCGGCAGTCCATATCGGTCATCGGCTAAGGCTGATAAAAAAAAATCGGTATCGGCCCTAAAATATCCATATCAGTCGATCCCTAGATGAGATGATGTGCTTTTGATTACCACTAAACAAGAGTAATAACAAGTCAGTCAGGGTGATTTAGGTGGGAAAACATTAAAAATGCTCTTCAGATGGATTTATCTTTAGTGAACTTAACTGCAAGCGTCTCATACTAAGCAGTTTGTCAGGTTCTGTAGCATAACGGTCACAAATGTTAATCAATTATATGTGACAGCTCTCACTCTTTCATGCTCCCCTGTGAATAAAGAGCAGCTCTTTGCTGTGGAGACCAGTTTTCTCTGTATACTTGAACCCATTTGCAAATGCTGTAGAAAAAACTTAGAGTGAGACAGATTCTTGTAACTGTTCTTTATTTTTCATGGCAACCACGAAATGCAAAGACAAAAAATGAATCCAGGAGGGATCTCTTTAAACAATGTATAGAAAGGTAAGAGAAATAAATGTCTAACCTGAGAGAACTTTAATGTGTCTTGAGTTTTGCCTGTTGACTAAATCCTTTCCCACTAACCTCACAGTCAAATGGTCTCTCTACAGTGTGAACCTTCAGGTGTTTTTTTCAGATTTCCATGGTGTGCAACTAATTTCCCACAAAAGTCACAAACATTTCTCTCCTGTGTGGACTCTCATGTGTGACTTAAGAGTTCCCTGCTGAATGAATCTCCTCCCACAAACATCACAAGCAAATGGTTTCTCTCCTGTGTGGATTCGCATGTGTGGAATAAGATTTGCCCGTTCAGCAAAGCTTTTCCCACAATCACCACAACTAAATGGTTTCTCTCCTGTGTGGACTCTCATGTGTCTCTTCAGATTTCCCTGCAGGATGAATCTGTTCCCACAAACACCACAAACAAATGGTTTCTCTCCTGTGTGACTGCTCATGTGTCCCCTCAGACTTTGCCGTTCCCCAAATCTTTTTCCACAAACAACACAATCGAATGGTTTCTCTCCTGTGTGGACTCTCGTGTGTCTCTTCAGACTTTGCCGGTCCCCAAATCTTTTTCCACAAACAACACAATCAAATGGTTTCTCTCCTGTGTGGACTCTCATGTGTTTCTTCAGATGTCCCTGCTGGGTGAATCTCTTCCTACAAACATCACAACTGAATGGTTTCACTCCGGTGTGGACTCTCGTGTGCGTTCTTAGACTTCCCAGTACTGTAAATCTTTTACCACAAACATCACAACTAAATAGTTTATCTCCTTTCAGAACTCTTTCCCCGGCATTACATCCCACATCACTGACAGGAGTTTCCAAATGTTTCAGAGCATTTAAACCTGACTGAGGCACCCTGGTCTCCTCTGACCCACTGTCACTCTCTTTAGTTTCAGGTCCAGAATCTTGCCACTCACCAGAACTGACATCAGTCACAGAACAGTCTGAAGCATCTTCATCAGTATTTAGCTGATGACTATCTGGTTCTCGGTTCCTGGTGGGTTCAGATCCTCCACTGTACTCTTCATCAGTTTCTGATTTTATCTGTGTTGTTGAGCTGCTGGCTGGAGGCTCTGCCTCTCTGTTGTCCTCAGTTTGGCTTTGATGAAGCTCTGAAAGCTGAGGTTTCTCTTCATCATTTTCACTCTTCACAGGAACAGCAGTAGATGGGAACCTGGACATATCAGTCTCCTTCAGTCCAACAAGCTGCTCTCCCTTCTGACTGATCCAGTGTTCTTCCTGTTCCTCCTTCATGTGTAGGGGCTCTACGTCCGTCTGTTCCTGGCTAGGGCACCACTCCGGGGAAACCTCTTCTTTAATCACAAACAGCTGCTGGACATCTGAGGGGAACACTGACACACATAGAGAGATGTTGGGAGCCATTTCCTAGGACATTAGTGACAAAATAAAAATCAATAAGAACTAAACAATTGCATTAAAGATGGAGTTCTCAGAAGAATCCAGGACTAGATGACTCCACTTACTTTTTCATTGTACAAGGAATCAAATCCCCAAAGAATCACTTCCAATGATAATGAGTAATTCCCACACAGGATCCAGGACAACAACATGTTCAATTAGAGTGATGGTATTAAGCAGCAAGGTAGTCTTTACTAAAATCGATTTCGATTTTAAAAACGATAGCATGGTGTTGCACAATTCCTGTTCGGCTCCTGGACCGTGATTGGGAAGCACAGGGGAGATGATTTCCTCCAGGGCCGAAGTTTAAGTTTACTTTCGGGGTGAACTCCTTTTTACGTATTAAGGTGGTTGGGAAATAATACCAGGGAGCTTTGCTGTATCTCGAGGAGCCGTTGCCTTTATTCACAGATAAATTGCAGCCTATATTGTAAACTTTATTGCTACTACTGATAAACCTTTCGCTTCTCCTTCCTCTCCCATTCATTCACTGTCCGCACGTACGCACAGTCCCTCACTCTCGCACACACACCTCATGCGCCTTATGCACACACCTCAAGCACCGCGCTATTCTTGAGAGGGGCTATGTCACTCTTGAGAATTGAATCGAACCGTGACCCTAGAATCAAAAATGTAATCAAATCGAGGATTGGGATAATCGTGACAGCCCTAGTCTTTACACCTTCTTTTCACATCATTTTTTTCTAAATTTCCATTCTTTATTCTCAACGAACGTTCGTTATTTAATCAACTGCATCGTTTTTGGTCCCACTCTACATTACAGTGTGAACCCTCAGGTGTTTTTTTTTCATATTTCCATGCTGTGCAACTAATTTCCCACAAATGTCACAAACATTTCTCTGCTGTGTGGACTCTCACGTGTGACTTAAGATTTCCCTGCTGAATGAATCTCTTCCCACAAACATCACAAGCAAATGGTTTCTCTCCTGTGTGGACTCGCATGTGTGGAATAAGATTTGCCCGTTCAGCAAATCTTTTCCCACAATCACCACAGCCAAATGGTTTCTCTCCTGTGTGAACTCTCATGTGCGTCTTCAGACTGTCCTGGCTTATAAAGCTTTTCCCACAATAACCACAACCAAATGGTTTCTCTCCTGTGTGGACTCTCATGTGTCTCTTCAGATTTCCCTGCAGGATGAATGTGTTCCCACAAACACCACAAACAAATGGTTTCTCTCCTGTGTGAATGCTCATGTGTCCCCTCAGACTGTGCCGTTGCCCAAATCTTTTCCCACAATCACCACAGCCAAATGGTTTCTCTCCTGTGTGGACTCTCATGTGTCTCTTCAGACTTTGCTGGTCCCCAAATCTTTTTCCACAAACAACACAATCAAATGGTTTCTCTCCTGTGTGGACTCTCATGTGTTTCTTCAGATGTCCCTGCTGGGTGAATCTCTTCCTACAAACATCACAACTGAATGGTTTCACTCCGGTGTGGATTCTCATGTGCCTCCTCAGACTTCCCAGTACTGTAAATCTTTTACCACAAACATCACAACTAAATAGTTTATCTCCTTTCAGAACTCTTTCCCCAGCATTACATCCCACATCACTTACAGGAGTTTCCACATGTTTCAGAGCATTTAAACCTGACTGAGGCGCCCTGGTCTCCTCTGACCCACTGTCACTCTCTTTAGTTTCAGGTCCAGAATCTTGCCACTCACCAGAACTGACATCAGTCACAGAACAGTCCGAAGCATCTTCATCAGTATTTAGCTGTGGATGACTATCTGCTTCTCGGTTCGGCTCAGTTTCTGTTTTTATCTGTGTTGTTGAGCTGCTGGCTGGAGGCTTTGCCTCTCTGTTGTCCTCAGTTTGGCTTTGATGAAGCTCTGAAAGCTGAGGTTTCTCTTCATAATGTTCACTCTTCACAGGAACAGCAGTAGATGGCAACCTGGATATATCAGTCTCCTTCAGTCCAACAAGCTGCTCTCCCTTCTGACTGATCCAGTGTTCTTCCTGTTCCTCCTTCATGTGTAGGGGCTCTACGTCCGTCTGTTCCTGACTAGGGCACCACTCCGGGGAAACCTCTTCTTTAATCACAAACAGCTGCTGGACATCTGAGGGGAACACTGACACACATAGAGAGATTTTGAAAGCCATTTCCTAGGACATTAATGACAAATTAAAAATCAATAAGAACTAAACATTTGCATTAAAGATGGAGTTTTCAGAAGGATCCAGGACTAGATGACTCCACTTACTTTTTCATTGTACAAGGAATCAAATCCCCAAAGAATCACTTCCAATGAAAATGAGTAATTCCCACACAGGATGCAGGACAACAACATGTTCAATTAGAGTGATGGTATTAAGCAGCAAGGTAGTCTTTACTAAAATCGATTTCGATTTTAAAAACGATAGCATGGTGTTGCACCATTCCTGTGCGGCTCCTGGACCGTGGTTGGGAAGCACAGGGGAGATGATTTCCTCCAGGGCCGAAGTTTAAGTTTACTTTCGGGGTGATCGCCTTTTCATGTGTTAAGCTGGTCGGGAAATAATACCAGGGAGCTTTGCTGTATCTCGAGGAGCCGTTGCCTTTATTCACAGATAAATTGTAGCCTATATTGTACACGTTATTGCTACTACTGATACACCTTTCGCTTCTCCTTCCTCTCCCATTCATTCACTGTACGCACGTACGCACAGTCCCTCACTCTCGCACACACACCTCATGCACCTTATGCACACACCTCCTGCACCACACGCACCGCGCTATTCTTGAAAAGGGCTACGTCACGCTTACAACAATGGCAACTGCAGATGCAGGAGACCCATTGACAGAACTTGACTGAATATATAAATTATTGTTATATTACGTTGTTAATACATTTTTTTATTTTGACAATATAGTGTGGTACATTGCGAACAAAGGTCAGATATTATATTGCATAAAAGTCTAGTCTAAAAATGGCATAGCAACCTGTGCTTTCAAAAAAAATAAATGTAAAGATTGAGAATCGAATCGAACCGTGACCCTAGAATCAAAAATGTAATCAAATCGAGAATTGGGATAATTGTGACACCCCCAGTCTTTACACCTTCTTTTCACATCATTTTCTTCTAAATTTCCATTCTTTATTCTCAACGAACGTTCCTTATTTAGTCAACTGCATCGTTTTTGGTGCCACTCTAGATTGACTTAGTGTGATCTGATGACAACAGACAGAGAACATAATTTTTGAGCGACCCATAACAGTAATAAATCAGGGCGAGCAGCGTGTGCAAAACAGGACAACAGCACAAAGGTGGAGAAGCAAAGAGAGGATTTCAGTGCTCAAGACACAAAAACGCTTCTGGACAGCTTTACCTGTTGTTCAAATACAAATAGGTGAGCACGTAGAAGAGAGAAATTGCAACTAATCCCGTTGTATCATAATATGCAATAATATGGATTAGAACAGTAGTCGAATAGGGCCATTCCCTGTATTGTAACTGTGTACCAACCCTAGCTCTGCACAATAAAGCTGATGGTCTTTAAGTCCGTGTAAAGTAGAAATACATTTTTGTCATGAGTTTGTCACACCACAGAAACATGTGTCATTGACCACTGAGCCAAATTTGAAAGATCAAAAAAATTGCCAAGTATATAAAATTAGGTCTCAAAATCATGGAAAAACAAGCACTTCTCTCTGCTGTGAAACGCTGGGGGCGTGTCAGTTAGAGGCACTGGAACCACGCCCACGCGCGGGAGGGGAACCTCCTCCGTGTACTGTACAAGGACGCAACCTATGGAAGCTAACAGCATCATCGGACAGACCCAGCCGGACCTGTTTGAGCCATCAGAGCCAGAAACTGACTCTGAGTCAGACACTGATAGTGCTCAGCCTCGTTCCTCACAGTCCATGTTTTACATTACACACAAACGTAAAACGCCAGTCCGTGTACTGCACAACGACGCAGCCCACAGCTTGACGGTATGCGCCATGTTAATGACGTCGGTGTTTCCCCAGGTGTTCCCCTTGTCTATCTAAACCCGCGGACAGTTTATAATCATATGGATGCTGTTATAATGTGTAGTGATTGAGATCCTGACCCACCAAACATCCTGGAAAGTGACGGAGTTAAGTTTTTCGCGCTAAATTACATAATTATACATAATCACCATCAGTAAACAGGACGCTGTCTGACTCTGTCAGTCGCGGGGACGGAGGCTGTTTTCTGGGAGAAAGCTCCCCGAAGTCTCGGTCAGGAGGGCTGGCGGTCGCGGTGATTTATTTTCGTCAAAAACACTCAGTGAGTTAAAGTCTTTGCCGGTGACAGACGCTGTTTTCTGAGCAGAAATCTGACGAGGAGTCTGGAGGACAGGCGGACAACGGTCAGGAGGACAGACACTTCTCCACATACAGCTGTGGTATTTGTTTTCCTCATATAAGTTGCCAAAGACAGTTACAGTTACTACGTTACTTTTGTTCGGTCATGTAATGTTGCTTTGTGGGACATTTCTCTGTATTTAGTTGAGTGAAGGACCTGTGCAGTTATCAGACTGTCAGACCGACACGCCCTCGCTCCGCGCCTCCGGATTATCCGTTCACACTGGGACGGCTCACCAATAATGCGGCCCATATACTTCCGCCACATACCGCCGGTGGGACCCGCTGTCAGCGGGACGGAGAGGGTCGGCTGCGGCGGCCACATTATGCCCAGTGACCAGCGTCAACGGACTCTGCAGAAATCCAGACATTACCTGGTGATAGTTGCTGAAACTATCAGGGGTAAAGTGGACACTGCAGAGAGGTGTTGGTGGTGATGTTTAACTCCCAACAGTAACGTTAGCTCCTCTTGACAAAAACGATCCACTGTTTCCTTACGTTGTCCTCCTTAGGAAACTTAAATAAGCTAACAGCGCCGTCACCCTGCACACTGTGGCATCTAGGAAAGATGCACAAGCGATGTGGAGGAGACATGACTGGTTAGCTGACTGGTTGGCTGGTTAGCTAGCTGCAAACTATTGTAAGCAATGCTATCCACGACTGGAGAGCGAGTGGGAGAACCGCTGAAGCTGAGGTGCTGAACGTATTTATAGCACTTCCGCAGCAGGGCCGGGTTTATGCAAATCATATGGCCGCGTTACGTAACGCGGCCATGATTTGCATGATTTCTGACCCGCCCATTAAATCCTGAACACAGAAATGTTGAAAAACAGTTTGTGAGCCTAGCTCCGAAATTAAATTCTAAATGGTCGAATGGCTTTTACATGGTTTAAGTGAACACATTTATGACCTGTTTAATGTGTTTAGAAGAAAATGGCTGATTTTGCTTTACACAGACAGACACATCAAGAAGGCAAGAACCTGCACAAATTAACTGTTGACAATGCAAACCTGTTAATTGAAAATTATTCCAGGTGACTACCTCGTGAATCTGACTGAGAGAATGCCAGAAGTGTGCAAAGCTCATCAAAGCAAAATGTGGCTACCTTGAAGAATATCAAATATAAATCATACTCTGGTCCATTTAAACTCCTTTATGTGTACAATGAAAACTAGATCATCCTTTGAAGTAATAACGTGAAAGCTTGATATTTGGTGCAGAAAACTGGCGAAAGTCCCGAGTGCAAAATGGAGGATGATCCGTGAACCGAGATCACAGATGGTCTGTATGGAGTTTTAATAGTATGTGTTGATTTGGGGTTTTGGACAGCCTTCAGCATTTACACAGTTCCGCAACCGCAACGTCCGCAAAAGTCCGGAAATTTGGACGCAGCCTAAGTCGCTTACTTGTATATAACATGGTGGTGTACCTGAGCTGGAGGGTGAACTTTGTCGGAGTCTTTTGTCGCTCCGAGTCGAGCAGGTAATTCTCGTTTTCGCTCCGACTGTATCGTCCTTGTTCATGATTCAGATTCTGTAAAAACACCCGTCGATGTTTTGTTCCGGGTGGTGTGGTGCTGTAGTCCGGTTTGTAGTTAAGGAGAAACAGCAGATGAAGAAAAATAGAAAACAAACCAAAGTTTTATTACGGAGGAGAGAAGCTCGGACAAGTAGAAGCCTCGCAGCCGGGCGCCGCCATCTTGGACATCGTACGGTCTCGCGAGGGTTGCGTTCCTAGTGGGGCAGCGTTGCCAGATCTCACGGGAGAAACAAGCAAACAGGGGCCTCATTTTTTAAACGGTGTGCACATTGTGGACATACACTGGAGCAATGGGTAACTATGACTTCAATAGCAGTTAACGGTTCATGGTTCAATTCAATGTGTAAAAAATATAATGATAATGAACAATTATGTCTAACCTATTATATATAAAGAGTTCATTGGCAGAAATGGATCAACAAACACTGGTTTGATGCCTGGATTTTACGTACACACACACACACACAAAAGCATAATTTAGGATAATAAATACAAACTGAGATATCTGTTTTTTAACAATCAATCAATGACTTCATGTAATCATGTAATATAATGTATTTCCTTTTAAATACCCAGAATAGATAAAATTAAGTTTACGCCTCAGCTGAGCAGGTATTAATCATAGTTTCACATAATTTTTCACCTGTTTGTTGTTCGGAACAATAAATTATATAGATCAATAGTTCGTTTGATGCAAATTCCAATGATAATGTCATTATTAAGTGCACAGCATATGACACATAAAACACATATTGAAAGTTTATGGTTAACTTCACACAAGGGAATACAGATTACATATGCTGACCATCATTCAGATCTGTGTCCCTCCTTCCACCTTTATTCCACTAAAGGATTCCTGCCAGTTTCTCTCTGGGTCATTGCCAGGATTTTAGAAATATTGAGGTCATGCATCGTTTTGAGAGTTTAAATAAGGCAACACAAGGAGGAAAACTGAGCCAGCATTCAACAGAAGATAAGTGCCATTTTAAAATCATAAATTTTCAGGTCAAGTTTATATTTCATTATAATCACCTTCACTGTCAAACAAACTGAGTAAAGGAGAAAAACTGCAGTGGCTGTTCCTTCTGGAGTCAGGATCAGGGCCTACCTGATTTACTGGATACCTCTGGCCATTATTGGTCATATGGTTTTTATCATGTTTTTCTATCATGCCTGGGTGTGAGGTGTGTGTTATTCAGATTTCTGTGCTGTGCGACCCGCTTCCCACAAACATTACAAACACTTCTCTTTTTTGTGGATACTCGTATGTCTCTTCAGTCCTCCCTCGTTTTCCACATTCGCCTCAGCCAAATGGTTTAACTCCTGTTTGTACTCTCAAGCATCTCTTCAGAATGTCCTGTCTTGTGAAGCTTTCCCCACAAACATCACAACCAAATGGTTTCTCTCGTTTTTAGATTTGCATGTGTCTATTGTAAGTTTTCTTTAAGTTAAATCTTGTCCCACAAACATCACAACCAAATCGCGTCTCTACAGCGTTTGTGCTCTTCTGCAAATCTGTCTCAGTTTGAAGCCTTTTTATCAATATACAGTTGTGGATGACTATCTGGATCTTGGTTCGTGGAAGGTTCAGATCCTCCACTATCCTCTCCATCAATTTTTTTAATTTGTGCTGCTGAGCTGCTGGTTGGAGGCTCTGCCTCTCTGTTGGCTTTCATTTGTCTTCTGTGATAACTGAGATGTCTCATCATCTCCACTCTTCACAGCAGTAAATGATAACCTGGTGATGTCCGCCTCCTCCAGCCCATTCAGTTCCTCGTTACAGAGTTCTTCCTGTTCCTCTTTTATGTGTAGGCACTCTGTGTCCTCCTGGTCCAGGCTGGGGCTCCACTCAAAAGAAACCTCTTCTTTAATCAGCAACAGCTGGTGGACATCTGAAGGGAACACTGAAACACACAAAGAAATGTTGGCAGCCATTTCCGAGGAAATTCATGAAACAAATTGTAAATCAATACAGCTAATCAATTATGTGAATGATGGACTTCTCCTTAGAAATGTTGGGATCCAGGACAATATGACACCACTTAAATCCCAGTAAATCAATTCCAATGAATTGACAAACATTTTCACATAGGATTGATTTTTTTAAATTAAACTTCCCTCTTAATTTTGATTCTTTATTCTCAACAAACCTTCAAAATTCAGTTAACTGCATTGTTTTACTGGACCGATTTGCTGAAGTGCAGTTTGATCACATGACAGCAGGATAACGTATTTTTTTCCTTGACCAAAAACAGTTACAAATTGAATTACCAATAGAAACAAGTTTCATTCCAGTTTCTCCGGGGAGTCATCGAGACAAGTGACTGAATAAAACACTGTTAAAACAGGTTAGATGATATGCATTTGATTTCAACTAACAAGAGTAATGGTAAGTCAGTCAGGGTGATTAAGGTGGGAACACATTAAAAACGCTCTTCAGATGGATTTATCTTTTGCAAACTTTATTGCAAGCGTCTCATACTAAGCAGTTTGTTAGGTTCTGTACCTTAAATGTCACAAATGTTAATCAATTATATGTGACAGCTCTTACCCTTTCATGCTCACCTGTGAATAAAGAGCAGCTCTTTGCTGTGGAGACCAGTTGTCTCTGTATACTTGAACCCATTTGCAAATGCTATAGAAAAAACTTAGAGTGAGACAGATTCTTGTAACTGTTCTTTATTTTTCATGGCAACCACGAAATGCAAAGACAAAAAATAAACCCAGCAGGGATCTTTTTAAACAATGAATAGAAACATAAGAGAAATTCAAACAAGTACAGAGAATACACGCTGTTGGGAATCAATATTGAGCCTGAAATTAGTCAAATTGTCAATATTATGAAAATATCAATAATTAGATAAGAGGGAGGGCATGAATCAGAGCACTGACCATCTCAACCAGCTGTTATTATGATGGGATTGTGCAAAATAATCACAGATGCTGCTCAGTTGAAATCAACAGTGTTTATTACAGTTTTCTTCCAAAACACAAACCACCTACTTTAACAACCAGCAGTTGCTTTCAACAACTAGCAACATAAAAACATAAGCAAGCCAAACATATAAATGGGTGGAGGTGTGTGAATGTGTGTGTGTGTGTGTGTGGCAAGAAGTCCCTTATAAAGACTACAAAGATGGCTGAACGTGGCTCATGAAGTCACATTCGCCACACTACAAATTAGTGGGCTTGACTTAAGAACTCTCGTTGAAAAGACTACAGGAAGCACCGAACGTGATTCGGCGAAATCACGCGAGAACACGAATTCCTAGGTGATGATTCAGATTGGACTGGATCATATACCTGGAATTCAAAAATGGTGGCAGTGAAAGGGTGAAAGGAGATCACTACACCTGTGCGAGTTTGAACATAGACAGCGGTTACGTCGTCTTTGGTTTCATGTGCAGTTTGATTGCACGCGAGGTGAATTTAGAGGGATCATACCCACAATTCCAAAAAGCAAATTGTGCAACCGAGAGGAGTCCGCCTCTGAAGTCAATAAAGGGGATATCACTAGCCACAGTATCTTAGGTTATAGCGGGGTTATCAACTATAAGTTTCCAACAGATCGCTCATGAGATTATTTGTATCTTGGTGTGTGTGTTAGTAAAAAGGAAAGAAACTAAGCCAGCGCTTAGCAGACAACAAAGAAACAACACAACGACCATGTGGTACACAGCTGTCAACTCATTTAGGAGCGAGCGCAGGGTCAGCTTTAGCGTCCTAAAAGCTGACGACAGGTTGTATCACAGCGTTATGTCGACTTGATAGAAGGACCGGACCTCGGGGGTTTCGTCTCCTTCTGAAGATGATCTCTACCTTCTGCAGGTGGTGAGGAAACAGCTGGGTTGCGCAGCGTTCCTCTATGGATCCAAAACAATAATGACGAATGTTCAACAAATACGACAGTAAAACAAAAACAGTCTCTGTCTCGTCTAGCGATGAGGGAACTGAAGCTTTGCTCATACAAAGTGAAAAATGGTTCTCAAAGTTGCACCCTTATGGCAGCGGTTGCATGAAACCAGGGGTCTCACCACAGTCCCTTGGACTGTGACAGGCAGTGAGGTCTCCTGACCTTTAAACTGGGAGTGACGTGATGGTGATCCTGGTGGAGCTTCCAGGCTCACAGTCAATAGATAACATGAAAGTCTTGGGGGCAGGTCACCGTGAGTCACAGTTTTTCACACCTTTTGGGCCTTAGTTCCGTTCTTTTGTTCTGCAGCTCCTTGTGACCTAGTTGTCAGGCTTCTGATTTCTCCAAAGGTCTTCTCCTTGTTTGAGGCCATGTGGGCAAGGCCCAACAACGTCTTCCACCTGACACATCTAACCTGAGAGGACTTTAATGTGTCTTGTGTCTTGCCTGTTGACTAAATCCTTTCCCACTAACCTCAGTCAAATGATCTCTCTACAGTGTGAACCCTCAGGTGTTTTTTTCAGATTTCCATGCTGTGCAACTAATTTCCCGCAAACATCACAAACATTTCTCTGCTGTGTGGACTCTCATGTGTGACTTAAGATTTCCCTGCTGAATGAATCTCTTCCCACAAACATCACATGCAAATGGTTTCTCTCCTGTGTGGACTCGCATGTGTGGAATAAGATTTGCCCGTTCAGCAAATCTTTTCCCACAATCACCACAGCCAAATGGTTTCTCTCCTGTGTGAACTCTCATGTGTGTCTTCAGATTTTCCTGGCTTGTAAAGCTTTTCCCACAATAACCACAACCAAATGGTTTCTCTCCTGTGTGGACTCTCATGTGTTTTTTCAGATTTCCCTGCAGGATGAATCTGTTCCCACAAACATCACAAACAAATGGTTTCTCTCCTGTGTGAATGCTTATGTGCCTCCTCAGACTTCCCAGTGCTGTAAATCTTTTTCCACAAACATCACAACGAAATGGTTTCTCTCCTGTGTGAACTCTCATGTGTCTCCTCAGACTTTGCCGTTCCCTTAAACTTTTTCCACAAACATCACAACTGAATGGTTTCACTCCGGTGTGGACTCTCACGTGCCTCCTCAGACTTCCCAGTATTGTAAATCTTTTACCACAAACATCACAACCAAATGGTTTATCTCCTTTCAGAACTCTTTCCCCAGCATTACATCCCACATCACTTACAGGAGTTTCCACATGTTTCAGAGCATTTAAACCTGACTGAGGCGCCCTGGTCTCCTCTGACACACTGTCACTCTCTTTAGTTTCAGGTCCAGAATCTTGCCACTCACCAGAACTGACATCAGTCTCAGAACAGTCCGAACCCTCTTCATCAGTTTTTAGCTGTGGATGACTATCTGGTTCTCGGTTCTTGGAAGGTTCAGATCCTCCACTGTCCTCTTCATCAGTTTCTGTTTTTATCTGTGTTCCTGAGCTGCTGGCTGGAGGCTCTGCCTCTCTGTTGTCCTCAGTTTGGCTTTGATGAAGCTCTGAAAGCTGAGGTTTCTCTTCATCATTTTCACTCTTCACAGGAACAGCAGTGGATGGGAACCTGGACATATCAGTCTCCTTCAGTCCAACAAGCTGCTCTCCCTTCTGACTGATCCAGTGTTCTTCCTGTTCCTCCTTCATGTGTAGGGGCTCTACGTCCGTCTGTTCCTGGCTAGGGCACCACTCCGGGGAAACCTCTTCTTTAATCACAAACAGCTGCTGGACATCTGAGGGGAACACTGACACACATAGAGAGATGTTGGGAGCCATTTCCTAGGACATCAATAACAAATTAGAAATCAATAAGAACTAAACAATTGCATTACAGATGAAGTTCTCAGAAGGATCCAGGATAGGATGAGTCTATATTTCAACTCAAGCATTATGCTCTCAAAATTAAGGACTCCTGATGGCTCCCAGGATTAAGAAGAAGTCAGCTGGCTGCAAGGCTTTTTCCTATCGGGCTCCTTTACTCTGGAATAACGTCCCAGCTGACATCAGACAATCTGGCTCTGTTGACGCCTTGAAATCTAAACTAAAAACTCACTTCTTCGATTTAGCCTTTAATTAATATCACTTTCCTCTAACCTTTGTTTGTTTTCTGTTCGCACAAGCTGTGTCACTCTATACTCTCTATAGCTTCCTCCTCCCCCTACTCCTCTTTCTCCTCCTCCTCCCTTTCATTCAGGCTCCCTTCTGATGGACCACGGCCCCCTGGGACCATCTACCATTTCCAGGCTCCTGCCGCCTTGAAATACTGACGGATCTGGATTGTCACACCCTGGGCTCTGCTGGATCATTACTCTCCTCTTCTTCACTATCTCCTCATATCTACATTTCTGTAATTCTTGATGCCTCTCTCTGTCTATTACCAATTATCTTGTGTGGCCTGCCCTCTTCCAGGTCAATTTGGTGGACAGGAGGTCGTGTGGCTCGGGCACCGCTTGGTGATGCCTCGTCCTGCTCAGTCGTCTCCTGGATCCACTCACTTTACATATAACTTGTATCACACTTTCTGTTAATGTAACTTGTAAACTGTGATTTGTTGCACTTTTCTGTACACGCGACATCTGTTGCATGTCTGTCCGTCCTGGAAGAGGGATCCCTCCTCTGTGGCTCTTCCTAAGGTTTCTTCCATCATTTTTTTTTTTACCCTGTTAAAATGTTTTTTCCTCACTCTAAGTCTAAGGACAGAGAATGTTGTTCACTGTACAGATTGTAAAGCCAATTGAGGCAATGTAATTGTGATTTTGGGCTATATAAATAAAACTGATTAAATTTGATTTGAATCCCCAAAAAATCACTTCGAATGAAAATTTCCTCCAGGGCCGAAGTCTATGTTTACTCAAACCCAATAAACAATGAAGAGAAACACAAGAGAAATACAAACAAGTACAGAGAATACACGCTGTTGGGAATCAATATTGAGCCTGAAATTAGTCAAATTGTCAATATTATGAAAATACCAATAATTAGATAAGAGGGAAGGCTTGAATTTAGAGCACTGACCATCTCAACCTGCTGTTATTATAATGGGATTGTGCAAAATAATCACAGATGCTGCTCAGTTAAAATCAAGAGTGTTTATTAAAGTTTTATTCCAAAACACAAACCACCTACTTTAACAAACAACAGTTGCTTTCAACAACTAGCAACATAAAAACATAAGCAGGCCAAACATATAAATGGGTGGAGGTGTGTGAATGTGTGTGTGTGTGTGTGTGTGTGTGTGTGAGAGAATGTGTGTGTGTGTGGTAGGAAGTCTCTTATAAAGACAACAAAGATGGCTGAACGTGGCTCATGAAGTCACGTTCGCCGGACTACAAATTAGTGGGCGTGACTTAAGAACTCTCGTTGAAAAGACCACAGGAAGCGCCTAACGTGATTTGGCGAAGTCACGCGAGAACACAAATTCCAAGGTGATGATTCAGATTGCACTGGATCATATACCTGGAATTCCGACCCTTAAACTGGGAGTGACATCATTGTGATCCGGGTGGAGCTTAAAGGCTTACAGTCAATCGGGATCAGGTGAAAGTCTTGGGGGCAGGTCACCCTGAGTCACAGTTTTTCACACCTTTTGGGCCCCTAGTTTTGTTCTTTTGTTCTGCAGCTCCTTGTGACCTAGTAGTCAGGCTTCTGATTTCTCCAAAGGCCTTCTCCTTGTTTGAGGCCATGTGACCATCTCAACCTGCTGTCTTCCACCTGACATGTCTAACCTGAGAGGACTTTAATGTGTCTTGAGTCTTGCTGTTAACTAAATCCTTTCCCACTAACCTAACAGTCAAATGGTCTCTCTACAGTGTGAACACTCAGGTGTTTTTTCAGATTTCCATGCTGTGCAACTAATTTCCCACAAACGTCACAAACATTTCTCTGCTGTGTGGACTCTCATGTGTGACTTAAGATTTCCCTGCTGAATGAATCTCCTCCCACAAACATCACAAGCAAATGGTTTCTCTCCTGTGTGGACTCGCATGTGTGGAATAAGATTTGCCCGTTCAGCAAATCTTTTCCCACAATCACCACAGCTAAATGGTTTCTCTCCTGTGTGAACTCTCATGTGTGTCTTCATATTTTCCTGGCTAGTAAAGCTTTTCCCACAATAACCACATCCAAATGGTTTCTCTCCTGTGTGGACTCTCATGTGTCTCTTCAGATTTCCCTGCAGGATGAATGTGTTCCCACAAACATCACAAACAAATGGTTTCTCTCCTGTGTGAACGCTCATATGTCCCCTCAGACTTAGCCGTTGCCCAAATCTTTTTCCACAAACATTACAACCAAATGGTTTCTCTCCTGTGTGGACTCTCATGTGTCTCTTCAGACTTTGCCGGTCCCCAAGTCTTTTTCCACACACATCACAATCAAATGGTTTCACTCCTGTGTGGACCCTCATGTGTCTCTTCAGATGTCCCTGCTGGGTGAATCTCTTCCTACAAACATCACAACTGAATGGTTTCACTCCGCTGTGGACTCTCATGTGCCTCCTCAGACTTCCCACTGCTGTAAATCTTTTACCACAAACATCACAACCAAATGGTTTCTCTCCTGTGTGGACTCTCATGTGTCCCTTCAGACTTTGCCGATCCCCAAGTCTTTTTCCACAAACATCACAATCAAATGGTTTCTCTCCTGTGTGGACCCTCATGTGTCTCTTCAGACTCCCCAGTGCTGTAAATCTTTTACCACAAACATCACAACCAAATGGTTTATCTCCTTTCATAACTCTTTCCCCAGCATTACATCCCACATCACTGACAGGAGTTTCCAAGTGTTTCAGAGCATTTAAACCTGACTGAGGCGCCCTGGTCTCCTCTGACCCACTGTCACTCTCTGTAGTTTCAGGTCCAGAATCTTGCCACTCACCAGAACTGACATCAGTCACAGAACAGTCCGAACCCTCTTCATCAGTATTTAGCTGTGGATGACTATCTGGTTCTCGGTTCCTGGCAGGTTCAGATCCTCCACTGTACTCTTCATCAGTTTCAGTTTTTATCTGTGTTGTTGAGCTGCTGGCTGGAGGCTTTGCCTCTCTGTTGTCCTCAGTTTGGCTTTGATGAAGCTCTGAAAGCTGAGGTTTCTCTTCATAATTTTCACTCTTCACAGAAACAGCAGTGGATGGGAACCTGGACGTATCAGTCTCCTTCAGTCCAACAAGCTGCTCTCCCTTCTGACTGGTCCAGTGTTCTTCCTGTTCCTCCTTCATGTGTAGGGGCTCTAGGTCCGTCTGTTCCTGACTGGGGCACCACTCCGGGGAAACCTCTTCTTTAATCACAAACAGCTGCTGGACATCTGAGGGGAACACTGACACACACACAGAGATGTTGGTAGCCATTTCCTAGGACATTAATAACAAATTAAAAATCAATAACTAAACAATTGCATTAAAGATGGAGTTCTCAGAAGGATCCAGGACTAGATGACTCCACTTACTTTTTCATTGTACAAGGAATCAAATCCCCAAAGAATCACTTCCAGTGAAAATGAGTAATTCCCACACAGGATGCAGGACAACAACATTTTCAATTAGAGTGTTGGTATTAAGCAGCAAGGTAGTCTTTACTAAAATCGATTTCGATTTTAAAAACGATAGCATGGTGTTGCACCATTCCTGTTCGGCTCCTGGACCGTGGTTGGGAAGTACAGGGGAGATGATTTCCTCCAGGGCCGAAGTTTAAGTTTACTTTCGGGGTGAACTCCTTTTTACGTATTAAGCTGGTCGGGAAATAATACCAGGGAGCTTTGCTGTATCTCGAGGAGCCGTTGCCTTTATTCACAGATAAATTGCAGCCTATATTGTACACTTTATTGCCACTACTGATACACCTTTCGCTTCTCCTTCCTCTCCCATTCATTCACTGTCCGCACGTACGCACGCTCCCTCACTCTCGCACACACACCTCATGCACCTTATGCACACACCTCACGCACTGCGCTATTCTTGAAAGGGGCTACGTCACTCTTACAACAATGGCAAATGCAGATGCAGGAGACCCATCGACAGAACTTGACTGAATAAATAAATGATTGTTAAATTACGTTGTTAATACATTTTTTAAATTTGACAATATAGTGTGGTACATTGCGAACAAAGGTCATATATAATATTGCATAAAAGTCTAGTCTAAAAATGGCATAGCAACCTGTGCTTTAAAAAAAAATAAATTTAAAAATTGAGAATTGAATCGAACCGTGACCCTAGAATCAAAAATGTAATCAAATCGAGGATTGGGACAATCGTGACACCCCCAGTCTTTAAACCTTCTTTTCACATCATTTTCTTCTAAATTTCCATTCTTTATTCTCACCAAATGTTCCTTATTTAGTCAACTGCATTGTTTTTGGTGCCACTCTAGATTAACTTAGTGTGATCCAATGACAACAGACGGAGAACATAATTTTTGAGCGACCCAAAACAGTCAGGGCGAGCAGCGTGTGCAAAACAGGACAACAGCACAAAGGTGGAGAAAGAAAGAGAAGATTTCAGTCCTCAAGACACAAAAACGCTTCTGGACAGCTTTACCTGTTGTTCAAATACAAATAGGTGAGCACGTATAAGAGAGAAACTGCAACTAATCCTGTTGTATCATGATATGCCATAATTAAGCAATATTGCCCGAGAGGGTGTGCTTTAACGTCATTTGAGCACGACAGTGATGCGGTCAGGACCGAGGCGCTCGCAAGCAGCTCTCAAATTTTAAAGGTTTTTGTGAGAGTGCGTCGCGTTTCCATGGAAACAAATGGGGTCTGACTAATAACTGAAACAAAATCAGTCACGTCAGTAGACTCATATGTGTAATGGAATGTAGTTACCACTCCAGCAAATAATCCAGCCCTTAGTAACGACCTAGCAACAGAAAGGATTTTCTAGTCCCAGATGATGAACTCTGAGCTGACGTTAATGTTTGATCGCGGTCTCGGAATTTCCCGAACTAAATCAATACTGCACAGATAAACAGAAAAATGCTTATTTTTATTGCCCAAGTTATAACAAAGATGTTGATTTTTATAATTTTATATTTTTTATAAAACGTTTTCACCGCGGTCACAATAGTGTCTCTCACACCGAAGGGAAAATAAATAATAGTCGGGGCATTTATTTGTTTTAATCACTTAACAGACCAGGCGTTTATTTCAGACCAGGCAGCAATTTGGGACAGGTGTTTAATTCCTTCCTCTCAAAAATCCAGGATGAAAATGTCACAAACTTCTCCAGCTTCTCTGTGAATTCTCTGGCATCCTGCTGGGCAATAGTTGTCTTCTGCAGGTGTAGTTGTTGCGGCGGAGGAAACGATTCAGCCAACCAGCACTCACAGATAACTCCTCATGCTGTCACTCACGGTGGCGTACATTTGTTTCTCCATCACCCTGATCATTTTGTGGGACACTCTCTCCTGGCGTTCCCGTTTGCTGATAACTCATCCCCTCCAGCAGGCAGCCTGGCCCTGTTGCTGTCCTCCTCGGACAGACACTGAAGCTCAGTTTCTCTCACTCTCTTCTGGTCGACAGAGAAACGTCTAGCGGCTGCTTCTCCAGAGTTTTCCTCTGCATATGTTACGGCAGAAAGTTTGAATTTCAAGGCGTACTTTTTTTTTTTTTTTTGCTCCAGCGCTGACAGTTACTATGTTGCCATGGAGATGGATACACTATTGCCACAGACTTGGCAGAGTAATATTTTGAGTAATGAGTCAGGTGTGCTGTCATGCTGATTTGAGCACGGTCAAAATGTCTTGTTGACCAATCAGATTGCTTGGTAGGAACTACTTGTTGTATAATATGGATTAGAACAGTAGTTGAATAGGGCTATTCCCTGTATTGAACTGTGTACCAACCCCAGCTCTGCACAATAAAGCTGATGGTCTTAAACACATCAAGAAGGCAAGAACCTGCACAAATCAACTGTTGACAATGCAAACCTGTTAACTGAAAAGCATTCCAGGTGACTATCTCGTGAATCTGATTGAGAGAATGCCAGAAGTGTGCAAAGCTCATCAAAGCAAAAGGTGGCTACCTTGAAGAATATCAAATATAAATCATACTCTGGTCCATTTAAACTCCTTTATGTTTACTATGAAAACTAGATCATTCTTTGAAGTAATAACGTGGAAGCTTGATATTTGGTGCAGAAGACTGGCGAAAGTCCCGAGTGCAAAATGGAGGATGATCTGTGAACCGAGATCACAGATGGTCTGTGTGGAGTTTTAATAGTCTGTGTTGATTTTGGGTTTTGGACAGCCTTCAGCATTTACACACTTCTGCAACCGCAACGTCCGCAAAAGTCCGGACATTTGGACGCAAAGCAAGTAAGCAAGTCGCTTACTTGTATATAACATGGTGGTGTATGAGATGTGTGTGGTGTACCTGAGCTGGAGGGTGAACTTTGTCGGAGTCTTTTGTTGCTCCGAGTCGAGCGAGTTTTTCCCGTTTTCGCTCCGAATGTATCGTCCTTGTTCATGATTCAGATTCTGTAAAAACACCGGTCGATGTTTTGTTCCGGGTGGTGTGGTGCTGTAGTCCGGTTTGTAGCGAAAGAGAAACAGCAGATGAAGAAAAATAGAAGACAAACCAAAGTTTTATTACGGAGGAGAGAGGCTCGGACAAGTAAAAGCATAGACATATGAAGATCTTCTTCTTTATGTCTATGGGTAAAAGCCTCGTAGCCGGGCGCCATCTTGGATATCGTACGGTCTCGCGAGGGTTGCCAGATCTCACGAGAGAAACAAGCAAACAGGGGCCTCATTTTATAAACGGTGTGCACATTATGGTCATGCACTGGAGCAATGAGTAACTATGACTTCAATGGCAGTAAACGGTTAATGGTTCAATTCAATGTGTAAAAAATATAATAATAATGAACAATTATGTCTAGCCTATTATATATAAAGAGTTCATTGGCAGAAATGGATCAACAAATACTGGTTTGATGCCTGGATTGTACGTACACACACACACACACACAAGCATAATTTAGGATAATAAATACAAACTGAGATATCTGTTTTTTAACAATCAATCAATGACTTCATGTAATCATGTAATATAATGTATTTCCTTTTAAATACCCAGAATAGATAAAATTAAGTTTACGCCTCAGCTGAGCAGGTATTAATCATAGTTTCACATCATTTTTCACCTGTTCGTTGTTCGGAACAATAAATTATATAGATCAATAGTTCGTTTGATGCAAATTCCAATAATAATGACATTTTTAAGTGCACAGCATATAACACATAAAACACACATTGAATGTGTATGGTTAACTTCAAACAAGGGAATACAGATTACATATGCTGATCATCATTCAGATCTGTGTCCCTCCTTCCACCTTTCTTCCACTAAAGGATTCCAGCCAGTTTCTCACAGGGCCGTTGCCAGGATTTTAGAAATATTGAGGTCATGCATCGTTTCAAGAGTTGAAATAACACAACACAAGGAGGAAAACTGCCTCAGCCAAATGTTTTTTTTTCTGTTTGTACTCTCATGCGTCTCTTCAGATTTTCCTGACTTATAAAGCTTCCCCTCAGTTACTAAATTGTTTGTCTCCTGTGTGTACTTTCGTGCGTCTCTTCAGAATTTCCTGTCTTGTGAAGCTTTCCCCACAAACATCACAACCAAATGGTTTCTCTCCGTTGTGGACATGCATGTGTCTATTGTGAGTTTTCTTAAAGTTAAATCTTTACCCACAAACATCACAACCAAATGGTTTCTCTACAACGTGTGCAACCTTCTGTAAATCAGTCTCCAAACAGTTTAAAGCCTTTTCATCAGTATACTGGTCTGGATGACTGTCTGGATCTCTGTTTGTGGAAGGTTCAGATCCTCCACTGTCCTCTCCATCAGTTTCTTTTTTCATTTGTGCTGCTGAGCCGCTGGTTGGTCGCTCTGCCTCTCTGTTGTCTTTCACTTGTCTTCGATAAAGATGGGATGGCTGAGATATGTCATCATCTTCACTCCTGACAGCAGTAAATGATGACCTGGTGATGTCATCCTCCTCCAGCCCATTTGGTTCCTCAGTACAGAGTTCTTCCTTTTCCTCTTTTATGTGTAGGCGCTCTGGGTCCTCCTGATCCAGGCTGGGGCTCCACTCAGGGGAGACCTCTTCATTAATCACCAACAGCTGCTGGACATCTGAAGGGAACGCTGAAAAACACACAGAGATGTTGGCAACCCTTTTCCTAGGAAATTACTGATAACAAATTGTAAATCAATACAGCTAATCAATTTTGTGAATGATGGACTTCTCCTCAGAAATGTTAGGATCCAGGACAATATGAGTCATCAGACTTTTTTATGGTGCAATGAATCAAATCCCCAGTAAATCAATTCCAATGAATTGACAAACATCTTCACATAGGATTGATTTTTTTAAATCATTAACTGCATTGTTTTACTGGTCTGATTTGCTGAAGTGCAGTCTGATCACATGACAACAGCAAGATAAAAAATGTTTTCATGACCCAAAACAGTTACAAATCTAAAAAAAAAACAAATTTCCAAATTCATACAGCTATGGTTAAACACATAATATATTAGCTCTGTCACTAGGGATCTAAACAACCACAGTTGCTAATACAAAATCCATCTGACATGACACAGGCAGAAATGTTCGTGGATGAGGAAATGTTTTTAAGTTTCATTCAAGTTCCTCCAGGGAGTCATCAAGACAAGCGACTGAATAAAACACACTTTTACTGTTAAAACAGATGAGATGATGTGCTCTTGATTACCACTAACAAGAGTGGTGGTAAGTCAGTCAGGGGGATTAAGGTGGGAAAACATTAAAAATGCTCTTCAGATGTATTTATCTTCAGTGAACTTTACTGCAAGCGTCTCATACTAAGCAGTTTGTCAGGTTCTGCACCATAACAGTCACTAATGTTAACTAATTATATGTGACAGCTCTCACTCTTCCATACTCACCTGTGAATAAAGAGCAGCTCTTTGCTGTGGAGACCAGTTTTCTCTGTATACTTGAACCCATTTGCAAATGCTGTAGAAAAAACTTACAGTGAGACAGATTCTTGTAAATATTCTTTATTTCAATGGCAACCACGAAATGCAAAGACAAAAAATTAAGCTAGGAGGGATTTCTTTAAACAATGAATAGAAACATAAGAGAAATACACAAAAGCAAGGAATACACACGCCTTTCACCTGTGAAATGTCTGACATGAGAAAACTTTAATGTGTCTTTAGTCTTGCCTGTTGACTAAATCCTTTCCAACTATCCTCACAGTCAAATGGTCTCTCTACTGTGTGAACCCTCAGGTGTTCAACTAATTTCCCACAAATGTCACAAACATTTCTCTCCTGTGTGGACTCTCATGTGTAACTTAAGATGTCTCTGCTGGATGAATCCCTTCAAACAAACATCACAGCCAAACGGTTTCTCTCCTGTGTGAACTCTCATGTGCCTCTTCAGACTCCCCTGTCTTGTAAAGCTTTCCCCACAATTACCACAAACAAATGGTTTCTCTCCCGTGTGAACTCTCATGTGTCTAGTCAATTGGCTCTGCGTGATGAATGTCTTCCCACAAACATCACAACCAAATGGTTTCTCTCCAGTGTGGACTCTCATGTGTGTCTTGAGGCTTGACTTCTGTGTAAAACATTTCCCACAGACATCACAACCAAATGGTTTCTGTCCTGTGTGAACTCGCATGTGTGTTTCGAGAGCTCCCTGTCGTGTAAAACTTTTTCCACAATTACCACAGCCAAATGATTTTTCACTGGTATCATCAGTATTTAGCTGATGATGACCATCTGGTGCTCGGCTCCTGGCAGGTTCAGATCCTCCACTCTCCCCTCCATCAGTTTCTGTTTTTATCTGTGTTGCTGATCTGCTGGCTGGAGGCTCTGCCTCTCTGTTGTCCTCAGTTCGGCTTTGATGATGCTGTGAATTCTGAGGTTTCTCTTCATTATCTTCACTCTTCACAGTGACAGGAGTAAATGTGAACCTGGTGATATCCGCCTCCGCCGTCCCATTAAGCATCTCTCCCTCCTGACTGGTCCAGAGTTCCTCCTGTTCCTCTTTAATATGTAGGAGCTCTATGTCCTCCTGGTCCTGGCTACAGCACCGCTCAGGGGGGACCTCTTCTTTAATCACAAACTGAAGTCGGACACCTGCAGGAAACATTGAAACACACAAAGAAATGTTTGCAGCCATTTTCTCATAAAATAATGAAAAACAAAGAGAACTAAATAAAATAGTTTGCATGAATAACATGAAAGATTGAGTTCCCTTAAAAAAGTGTAAGGAAACAGGACAAAAACACATGTAACTATAGTAAAGATGCACACCATCATCAGCAAGCAGTCAGGTGGTCTTTGTTATATGGGAAACATTTTGGTACAACATCAGAAAGAAGCACATTAATATTTGGGAAATGTGGCATTTAAAAAAATGATAATAAATCAAGCAAACCTATTCATAATTCATCCAACATCACTGCCTAGTTCACCTGATAATGTCAACAGTTATGTTATTGGTGTGGTGATCAATCAGGAATAGTCCCATTCACGCACAAATTTTCTATGGAGAAAAGAATCATCTTAGAATTCAGAAGAGAATGTAAACAATGTAATT
Source organism: Sparus aurata (assembly GCF_900880675.1). Classification (NCBI taxonomy): domain Eukaryota; kingdom Metazoa; phylum Chordata; class Actinopteri; order Spariformes; family Sparidae; genus Sparus; species Sparus aurata. Next base: position 25,531,190 of record NC_044206.1, on the reverse strand, counting down.
AGTAGAGGCGAAGGTGACTAGAGGTGAAATCACAGAAAACCAGACACGGACCTGTGTGTATGTCTTATAGATTTATTAGGCCTACTAAACTACTGACAAAGGACAACTCTTCAGCACAAACAAATACAATGACAAGACAGCAAACAAATTATTGATTATAAACCTAAAGGACTCTCAAGAAGAATGCAATAGATAACTAGAACTACCGCGTGGCGGTAATATGCCTTCATTATAAAGAAGGTAAAGCTCCTAAGAAGCTACAATTTGGTACAAGAACCCTTTGACTTCACAATATGTCAGGTTGCACATTTGACCTCCAATATCTGATCAGTTCATGCTTGAGGTCCAAGTGTAGGTTTGTGCTAAATTTGACTACATTTCCCTCATAGCATTCTTGAGATATCACATTCATAAGTTGTGAGGTTTCAGTTACCTTTGACCTCAAAAATCTAATCAGTCACAGTGGACATTTGTGCAAAGTTTGAAGAAAAGCCCTCAAAGCATTCTTGAGAAATCACGTTCATGATAATGGCCTGTACGTCAGCGGAGGCATACAAATGAATGAATGGATGAACGAATGAAAGAATGAATATGGTTGGAAATGGCCATCACTATAGCAGCTGGTGACATTGGTGGTACATTCAGAATAGCTTTCTGGTAAGAAACCAACTGTGATTTCCAAACTGACCCAGTTAATAAACAGAGGAATGTATTTTTACTTGGGTGGCCTGTGAGTTGGCTTGGCAGCGTCCAAAGCTGAAGAGACGTGTGAGATAATTCTATATGCTGGTCAAGTGCAGAGGACACAGCATGACATTTAGATTCCCAACGACGACAGGATGGGTTCTTATCACTGGTAATGCACATTTACAGTGACAGCCTTTTACATACAAATTTGAGAAGGAAGTTCAGAAATAAAACCAACCAGCGCATGTTTACCTGTAGCGGTTTGTAAAGAATTACTTTAAACATAGATCAAATTTGAGCTTTTTTATTTTGAATGATAGCAAACTTCTAACATAGTAGAGAATATCACACGTACACATCTTATTCTTACAATAAGAAAAGTAACAGCACAAGCACTGTATCAGTTAAGATCTCGAAAAAGAGTTCTTGGTTGGGGAAGAGAGAAAGTTTGTGAATTCCTCAGAACAGGGGGAAATGGTTGTACATGTCTAAAGGGGCCTCTCAAAATTCCTGTGAAGGTCTGTTTTTAGACACACACTTAGACAGCAGTTCAGTTTTCCAGTTCCATGAGTTCAGCAGTAAAGTCTAATATTTTCCTTTTAATCTGATGTACGGAATCTTTCATTCTCTTGCATGGAATTCCATGTGGGTTTACAACTGGTTACACCTGGGTATCTGTCCCCTGCTGTGAGAGGGTGTCTGGGTGGTGTCAAGCACGGCTCATTCAGGAACATTCACAGCCTTAACAGAGCCATTTTGTGTCTTTAACGGGGAAGCTTTGATTATCTCAAACTAAGTGAACCTTCATGTGTTTCTTCACATTTCCCTGTTGTGTAAACCTTTTCCCACAAACATCACAGCCAAATGGTTTCTCTCCAGTGTGAACTCGCATGTGTTTCTTCAAACTACTTTGTTCTACAAATCTTGTACCACAAAGATCACAACTAAATGGTTTCTCTCCTGTGTGAATTCTCATGTGTGTCTTAAAATGTGTCTGCTGATTAAATCTTTTACCACAAACGGAGCAGCCAAACGGTTTATCTCCTGTGTGGATTCTAACGTGTCTCCTCAGACTTCCCTGTTCTGTAAATCTTTTCCCACAAACATCACAACCAGCTAGTTTCTCTCCAGTGTGGACTCTTACGTGTGCCTTAAGATCTCCCTGTTGTGTAAATCTTTTTCCACAAACATCACAACCAAATGGTTTCTCTCCTGTGTGGATCCTCATGTGTGTCTTAAGATCTCCCTGTTGTGTACACCTTTTCCCACAAACATCACAACCAAATGGTTTCTCTCCTGTGTGTACTCTCATGTGTCTCTCAAGATTTTTCTTAAGGCTAAATCTTGTTCCACAAGCAACACAGCCAAATAGTTTCTCTCCTGTTTGGACTCTGATCTTTGAATCTGCCTCTTCTTTCACTCCAACACATTTATTTATATTCAAGCAGCTGGAGGACCCTTTTCCAAAATCACACATCATGTGTCTCTGAAGAGAATTTTTGTAGTGAAATCCTTTACCAAACTTAAAGCAGCTGACAGACTTTTTTTCAGCATTACATCCCACATCACTTACAGAGACGTCCGTATATTTCAGAGCATTTACACCTGAATCAGGTGTCCTATTCCTTTTCCAATCACTGTCACTGTCTTCAGTTTCAGGTCCAGAATTGGACAAAGGTTCTTGCCAACCATAACTGACTTCAGTCTCTGAACAGTCTGAAGCCTCGTCATTAGTAATTCGTTGTGGATGACTACCTGCATCTTGGCTCCTGGCAGGTTCAGATCCTCCACAACACTCTCCATCGATTTCTGTTTTAATCTGTGTTGCTGAGCTGCTGGCTGGAGGCTCTGTCTGTCTGTTGTCCTCAGTTGGGCTCTGATGTAGTAGTGAAGTCTGAGGGTTCTCTTCATCATCTTCACTCTTCACAATGACAGCAGTGAATGGTAACCTGGTACCATCAGCTCCCTCCAGCTCATTAAGCTGCTGTCCCTCCTGATTGGTCCAGAGTTCCTCCTGTTCCTCTTTTATATGTATATACCCTCGGTCTTCCTGGTCCAGGCTGGGGCTCCACTCAGAAGAAAGCTCTTCTTTAATCACCAGCAGCTGCCGGACTTCTCGAGGGAACACTGAAACACACACACAGAAAAGTTAGCAGCAAGTTTCTAGGAAGTTAATTGTTATAAAATGACAATGAAAAAGGGTAAATCAATGAAATGAACCAAACAGAAGTTACAGTTTCCACTGCCAACACTGCCCCAAAACAAAATAATCACAAAAGGAAAAGTGGTATTTTAAGTTATTGTTAAATCAGTTTACTTGTGTATTTTTCAAGTTAACAAAATACAGGCGAGGTAAACAGAGCAGAGATTTAATTAGGATGAGCCGATTACACATGTCTTTGGTTGGGTCAGTTTAGCTAGCCATCTTCAGTCGAGGCTGAAGGCTTGGGGTCAGAGGTGGGGTTGAGAGGCTGCGTCTGTTGGTTAAAGGTGGAGTTAGCCAGTGCTGGGGACGTGGGCTGTGGCGATGAGTGCGATGGCTCATTGGTTTGTTATAGAGTTATGCTGAGGTCATCAGGGCTCTTTTGACAGTCTTCTTTCTTGTTGGATATTTTTTTTAGTCATTGGATCTCGTTCTGTTCATCAGTTTCCGTTCTTTCAGGTCGTGTGACCTAGTGACTAAAATCAATATCAAACCTCTCAATGAAAAATCTACTTGTTTTCAATACCCCCCTAATTGAAGAGAAACTAAAAATGACTCATTATCGTTTCTCTTTCAAAGGAACAAATTGTAAAAACGATGCCATGAATATGTGTTTTTGACAGCAGCCTCAATCAGAGCTGTGGCCCAGACATTGTAAACATGTTCAGTATTTGCCTCAGTTTGCCTTAGTCACTGTTGACTTTTCTTACGTGGTGAAATATCAAACATCCTGCAAGCTGCTGCAGCAGAAACAGAATCTTCACAGTTTTAGGATGCTTATGGCTTTAGGTGGGTTACAACAGATCTAACCGAGAGGTCTGAGTGACGTCGTTTGTTTTGCTAGAAGACCAAGACATTCACGGACACTGCAAAAAATAAACGTGCTGTCTTTCATATGTTAACACTGAACTAATATACTTATTGAAGTAAGTATTTAGCAACACAAAACGTCCAGCAAGTGGTGATGAAGTGTTGGTTTGGACCCTCAGCACTCACAGATCTCCCTCAAGAACCGTTAAGTCCGGACATGGACATGCAGCCTGTGTCGCTTACCTCTGTATAACACGGTGGTGTAGGAGGTGTGGATGGTGGTGTACCTGAGCTGGAGGGTGAACCCGGTCCGGAGCTGGCTTTATCTGTTTCCGCGTCGGCCGTATCGTCTGTGTTCATGATGCAGATTCTGTGAAAACACGGTCGATGTTTCGCTCCAGATCTTTTGGTTTGTGGTCCAGTTTGGGAGTAAAAAAAGGGAAACGGCAGATGAAGCGATATAGAAAAGAAAAAACGGTTTCCTTCTCTAAGATTTCCGGACAAAAAGGTTTTATGTCCGAGAAGTTTAGTTATTTACTTTTGGAGTCTGACAGCAGGGGGCCGCCATCTTGGATCTCGCACTGTCTCGTGGGAGCTGCGATCAGAGTCGCGCAGTTCTGCCAGATCTCGCGAGAGAAACAAGAAACCCAAATCACGCGACCCTTCCGTCAGTGGGTGGGAAGGAGAGGCTGCTTGATTAACTCACTACTCACATGCTCTATATACAGTATATTAATACATTTATTTACATTTCTTAACAAAACATTTCAGAAATACTGCAGCTTGTGATTTTACATCTTTATTTTCAACTAAAACAAATCCAACTTGTCAACACAAAATCAGAATCAGAATTAGTATTCCTTTATTGTCCCACAAACAATGACATTTGTTTGCCACAGCAGCCAAAGGACAGTAGTATTTTAAAAAAAACAATAGCAATATTAAAAAATAAAAAATACAATTAAAAGGTAAGAAATAGAAAAGAATAGACTCCTATAGAAAAATGAACATAATATTTTACAAAAAACATGTAATTTTAAACAGTATGGCAGTGATTTGTTAATTACAAATAATAATAGATATGGGTATTTGTAAACATTTACCAGACAGTGCAAACTAAAATGAGAATTGAGTTGTGTATGTTACTGGGAGCAGTGATGATTGTAAAGTCTGACAGCAGCAGGAAGGAAGGACCTGTGATACCTCTCCTTCATACACCTGGACCTGTGATACCTCTCCTTCACACACCTGGACCTGTGAAACCTCTCCTTCATACACCTGGACCTGTGATACCTCTCCTTCATACACCTGGACCTGTGAAACCTCTCCTTCACACACCTGGACCTGTGATACCTCTCCTTCTACCCTGGACCTGTGATACCTCTCCTTCATACACCTGGACCTGTGAAACCTCTCCTTCACACACCTGGACCTGTGATACCTCTCCTTCACACACCTGGACCTGTCATACCTCTCCTTCACACACCTGGACCTGTGATACCACTCCTTCACACACCTGGACCCGTGATACCTCTCCTTCACACACCTGGACCTGTCATACCTCTCCTTCACACACCTGGACCTGTGATACCTCTCCTTCACACACCTGGACCTATGAAACCTCTCCTTCATACACCTGGACCTGTGATACCTCTCCTTCACACACCTGGACCTATGAAACCTCTCCTTCATACACCTGGACCTGTGAAACCTCTCCTTCACACACCTGGACCTGTGATACCTCTCCTTCACACACCTGGACCTGTGATACCTCTCCTTCACACACCTGGACCTATGAAACCTCTCCTTCATACACCTGGACCTGTGATACCTCTCCTTCACACACCTGGACCTGTCATACCTCTCCTTCACACACCTGGACCTGTCATACCTCTCCTTCACACACCTGCACCTGTGATACCTCTCCTTCACACACCTGGACCTGTCATACCTCTCCTTCACACACCTGGACCTGTCATACCTCTCCTTCACACACCTGCACCTGTCATACCTCTCCTTCACACACTTGCACCTGTGATACCTCTCCTTCACACACCTGGACCTGCAATACCTCTCCTTCACACACTTGTGTATCAGTGTATCGGTGAAGTAGCTAACCAGTGCTGTGATACTGACCTGGTGACCAGGTGGGACTCCTGCACCAGCAGCGATGACAGCTTGTCCATCATCCTGCTCTCTCCCACCACCTGCACTGGGTCAAGAGGGCATCCCAGGGTGGACCGGGCCTTCCTTATAAGTTTATCCGGTCTCTTCCTTCATGCTGTTGAGATGGTGCTTCTCCAGCAGATTACTACATAGAAAATGGCTGATGCCACCACAGTGTCATAGAAAGAAGTCAGGAGTTCCCCCTGCACTCCAAAGGACCTGCGCTTCCTCAGCAGATACAGTCTGCTCTGACCTTACTTGTATGTAGCTGCAGTGTGATCAGTCCAGTCCAGTTTATTGTTCATGTGATCTCCCAGGTACTTGTGAGATGCCACCATCTCAATGTCCGTTCCGAGGATGTTCACCTGTGTGCAGGGTTGTTTGTGCCTCCGGAAATCCACCACCAGCTCCTTGGTCTTCCTGGCATTGAGCTAGAGGTGGTTCCGCTGGCACCAGTCCAAAAAGTCTTTAATAACTTCTCTGTAGGCTCTGTTGTCCCCGTCCCTGATGAGGAGGATGATAGCAGAGACGTCAGAGAACTTTTGTAGATGGCTGTGGGATGATTTGTGGGAGAAGTCTGCAGTGTACAGCGAGAACAGGAAAGGGGCCAGGACTGTTCGCTGTGGGGCCCCTGTTCTGAAGATTATCTGGACCAGCAGACTGTCCTACATCTGCTGTGTTTACTGACAGTGGCTGGTTCTCTGGAGCTGGAGAAGGAGTGGTCAAACTTCCTGTGACATCCATTAAAACATCATGTGGTTCCATTATGTCTTATAAGGAACCATTTGCCTCTGACCACTGAGATCAAAGACAAATGTACAAAAAGGTGGTTGGTCAGTCCGTTCACCCAGCCCTCTTCCAGTGAGAGCTAATATATACTGAGTTGACTGGGATTCACAACAGCTGTACTCCTGACAGACTTCGCGTTCTCACTGGTCCTGCAGTCATGATGCTCGCTGGCTTCCTCCTTCTCCTCCTCCTCGCAGGTAAGGTGTCTCTCATCCTAACAGTATCTCTGATGCTCCAGATATCCACAAACCTCACTGTAAACAGCTTTCAGTGGAGTTAATTTTGACCAAGGAAACTGTTTCAATAAGTGAAGTCTGAGGCAAATCAGGAGCGACATGGACGTAGTTTCCGAAGAGGTGTTGTGTGGTTTTTAAAAGGTGATGATTCATTCGGTGAGCACCTTGAAATAAAAGTCCATCCTACAAATAAACTGAAAACTATCTGAATCACTAGATACTACAAGAAGTTCTAGTAGGGTAACACATCCTTAATCAACCCTAATGAGGCATCACTCTCGCTTTAGACATAATAGGAAAATTTGTTTAACTCTAAATGTGTTTTTCATGATAATATAACAATTCTAAAAAAAATCACAAGGCTTTCATTAATGTTTTAAGCAAGTTAGAAACAGTTGGGTTTTTTTTTTACACTTAAATTGTCTTATTAATAAAGTCACGTCTGACACATAATCTCCCCATTCAGTATTTTTTTTTTGCAAACATGTACGCCCTAAAAGAATATTCTCATCATTCGTGAGCACATCTTGTCGATCAGGCTGGTTGGTTGATGCAGTTAACGTGCATTGATCTGATGCTTAAACAAATATTCATCACTTTTCATGGACACAATAATTTTTTGCCCTTGCCACTTTCCGTTACATTTACAATCGGGCCCGGAGTGGCTAATGGGGAGGACCGGGACAATTCCCGGTGGACTTGTCTGACTTGAGGGCCGGTGGTCAATTTTCTATTTTTTTATTTTGGGCCGGTGTTCAGTCATGGCACTGAGTGGGTAGGCTTTTACATGTGTGCTGTTACCGCTGTCCCTGGACCGTCTCCACCGGCAGCCTGATGTAACACGTCCATGCACACCGCACACTGTCAGTGGTGTTCGTAGCCTGGCTCCAGCCCCAGAAGTGCAAGGGGGTTTGCAAAATGCAACTTTAAATGCACTGTTCAAGTTAATTAACTAGCAAGTCAATGAAGTGCGTGACGTTGTAGCCTGCCTAACCTAACGTTTCCTAATTTCAATAATACTATGATGCAACGCCACATAACTGGGAAACTTTGTCTTGTAGCCCCTCCGATGCAAGATGCAGCACCAAGCAGCAGCCATGAGCCCACCACAGGTCCAGAGTGGGCAGGTAGGACTGCACAGTAATTCCATGGGCATGACTACTGTGAAGTTACAGTATACAGCTGTAGATGCATTGTATTTTACTGTGAAATATTTACAGTACATTATTGTGAAACATGTACAGTAAATTACTGTGAAATATTCACAATAAATTACTGTGAAAGTAATGCAACTAATAGCCAGTAATTTACTGTAAATTTACAGTGAAAAATTTTACAGTGTGCTTATTGAGAGAATATTAGAATATATATTAGAATTAATATAATGAAGAGTATGGTGTAGACCTGCTCTATATGATAAATGCCCTGAGATAATTGATGATGATAGATAATTCAGCACTACAATAATGAAACTGACTTGAATTTTTGACTTGAAAAAGGGAGATTTGTGTTGAGAATTCTGATTTTTAAAATGTGATTTAGTGTCAGAGGCAGGAGCCAGTGGAGAGGAAGAGATCGCTGCTGCCGCAGAAGGAACAGGTGAGTGAACAAGCTTTCTATGCCCAAAAGTAAGATAATAAACAAACCACACAATTAAAAGTGAAGCGACCATTACTTGCATTAAATAGGAATTATTTTATAAAAAAAATACATGGAATTACAAGGCTTTAGAGAACAGTGCACTATGTAGGTTTAACATGTAAAGTTATAATTACATTATTTTAATATAATAGGTTGTGATCTAAAGTGATCACTCCAGGGCTGAAAATGAGTCCCACTCCGGCCCTGTTTACAATCTGACCGATGGTGCTTAATGTTTCACAATTGGAGGCCAATTGTTTCCTCGTAAAAGCAATATTTCTCATCTGTGTAAACTAAAGGATGGTGAATACTGCAAATACTTCAGTTATTTATCTTTCTTACAATATTTTCTGCCAATGTCAAAATAGCACTCCATGTTATGATGTCTTAAAATGCATGAAAATGTATTAGTATTTGCACTTAACTTATCCAAAAATGTAACGACAACCAACAATGTAATTACCTTACCAATAATGTCATAAAATGTCCTGCTGGATATTCTAAAAACATTTGTCTGACATCTTCAGGTGTGTCAGATCCCCGCACACCATAATCGTGTGGGTGCATTTGAGTAAAACTCAAAAGGTTTCTACATTTCTTATTCAGGTCTAATTGATGGTCCTGCACAAGCAATCAGCAGGGATTCATGCGGGTAAACATCGAATTTATATGAATGCATATTTGCCTAATAATTGTGCATTTCTATCTGTTTATAAAAGCCTAAAGTTTGCATTTCCAAACAATAAGTCCATGTCAGATGTTGGCGTTTTAGACGGCTAGACAAGGACAAGACACAGACAATATATACATTTTGTAAATATTTACACTTTACATTACCAAGAGATGATGATGACCCACCTGTTACATTATGTGATACACTGTTTGTAAAAATGTTCTTAGTTGGAACATTTTATTACATCATTCGTCAAGGTAATACAATGTTGAGTTTTATTACATTTACTCTTGCATGAAATTCAAATGATGGATGAATCCATCATTTGAATTCAGAGTCAAAATTAAAACTATGATAATCAGCGTCACATTTCCTGATTTCTTTTTGTTTAAAACCAACATCTCTCACCGATAATATAGACACATTATCGGAGAGAGAGGATGGTGTTGTCTCTGTAGATGGAGAATCGTCCAACGGTCACTGCAGTTATCTGCGTCTTTATCAGCATTTAAAGTCAAAAGGTGTTGGGAAGAACGCCATGATCCGGCCAGTTAAACACTACAAATCACCCACTGTGGTATACCTGTATGTACATATCTATTCCATCCTAGATGTGGTAAGTGTTTTATTATGATTATAAATCAATTATTAATGCTTCTGTCAGAAAGGTTATTTTCATTGCTCTGTTTCTTGCATTATGTACTAAAATTATTGCATTGTGTTTCTTTGCTCGTAGAATGAGAAGGACCAGACATTTGTTTCTTACATTAGGACTGAGATGGTGAGTTCTCTCTGAGGATGAAAACATTTTTGACTGAATGAATTCTTACCTGGGAAAATCAAATTTGTTTTGTTAAAATTAAATATTCTCCCTGTTTTTCTTTGTAGAATTGGATTGATGAGTACATTTCTTGGAATACTGGCAATTTCTGTGGTATTGAGCGCATTTATCTTTCTAATGACCAACTGTGGAAGCCAGATCTAATTATTGAAGAGATGTAAGTGTGTGCACACTGACAGCCTCACTCGTTATCATTTATTTATGAAAACAACATAAAATTGAAGTATTTATATGCCAGTATATATACTCCTGAACAAAATCTTAAGACTGGGGGAAAATTACAAGTATTTGCATTTTGGTGGTGGATCGTAACCAGGTTGTAAGTCAGGGTTCTCCCCAGACGGTGGAACAGCGGCGCTACGCTGCTACACCGCTAGGTCAGCGCCGCTATACTCCGCGCGTGACGGTGACGAGCGTCCGTCCATCCCCCGGCTGACGGCGATGAGCGTCCGTCCATCCCCCGGCTGACGGAGTTGATGACCGTCTGTCAGCGTCCCCCCGCCCCCCCCCCCCCCCCCCGGACTGACGTTGCCTACTTTATGTTTTTTTGTCTTGGGAATGTCATGAAAGTTTGCAAGAGCAGCCAGAGCTCACCGCTAGTTTTGAGTAATTCACAGCCACCAGGTGTAAGCTGGTCCTGGTGGATGAGCTTCACCCCCTGCCACAAGAACAAACGCCTACACTGACGGGCAGCCGGAGCCTGGATTCGTGACAGCAGGTCTTTTGGATTCAGAGTTGCTAGTCTCTAACAATGTCGAGGATGACAACTCCCTAGAGCCATTGGGATGGTCTCACTATGATAAAAAGAAGCTGCCAAAGATAAAGAAGATTGGGAAACAGCTGCTTCCTTCCTCCCAGAACTCCAGGATGAGCTGGCTGCTACATGGAGAACCAAGCCATACAGAGATAAGCACTATCCCTGGAGGCCCTCTTCTTGACTGTAAGGGGATGGATGCCCACAGGCTGCGTCAGATACTGTGGGTGGAACAGGTGGTGCCATCTCATCCTCACCTCAACGCCTCGGTATTACCATCAGGGGCCTCCCTGATCACCAAAGCTAACCGCTTTCAGTGCAGTCTGACAGGCAAGATCTATGATAGATCAATGCGGCCCCCTTCTCCCTGTGTGAAACCTGAGTCCTCGCTTCTTATGGCCTATCAGGTAGAATTGGAGGAAGAGATGACAGCTAAGCTGCACACAAAGCTGTGGGAAGAGATCTGCATAGTCACTGACCACTGCCTTCACCTCGATAAAGTTGCAGTCCAGGCCACGGGCCAATCACTGGGCCTGATGGTCCTACAAGAGAGAGTCAGGTGAAGGATCTCCTAGATACACCAGTTGACCCACAGGGTCTCTTTGGCTCAGCCACAGCCTCAGAAGAGATGTGAGGACAAGAAATAGGAAGATGAAGGCTGAAAGCTCTGCCTGCCCAGGAAGGCTCGGCCGAGCACTGAGGGACCCCCACTGAAGACATTTGTGCCAGCTTCAGGATCCCAAAACTCTGCAGTGTGACCACCTCACAGCGCTGTGGACAACCAGGCAAAGTTCTGTTCATGGTTCCTGTTGGTGTACCGACACATCAGTTGTCACACTACAATAAAGCTGTCCCAACTCTCGCAACCAGGCAAAATGCTGAGGGCGCATGTTTAAAAAAGAAAAAGAAAACTGATTACAACTAATATGGCCTCTCACATAAACCCAGCGGGGATCACAAGCGCCTCTTTCTGCAAGGAGGTTGGTCTGGTGAGACACTCATGCTCTATGTATAATTCAGTTTAAATAACATGTGTGTTTGTTCTCATGCAGGACAGACAAGGACAAGATCAATGAGAATCCTTATATCGCTGTTACCAACGAAGGTCAAGTCTTTGTCGAAAATGACATAAAGGTGATCAGCACCTGCGAGATGAAAGTTTACAAATTCCCCTTTGACAGTCAGAGCTGCAACCTCACCTTCAGGTCTGCTATACACCCAGGTGAGTCTTTTAGCTGTATTCTGATTTCCTATTAGTTGTTTTCTTGTGTCTTAAATTGCTTAGAGCCTAGATGAACACATACATACATTCCGTCTTTATTATCCTGCAGAGAAACCTCACCTTTTTTGTTTGTTTGCTTGTTTTTTCTCCCACTTCAGACAAGGAAATTCTGCTTTATCACGACAATAAGATTGTAATAGGCATGGAGTTGCCTGAGGAGAGGTTAAAGAGCCATGAGTGGATATTCATGAGAATGACCTTGGCCCAAATAAATGTTAAAGGTGTTACCCGGAAGGGCTTGGTGGTTTACCATGTAAGTATTTCTGATATGGACAAATGGAGGGGGAAAATGAAGTTCTTTCATTCCACTTCTTCCAAGTGCAAGTTCTTTCCTGATGTATTTCCATTTTGTGAGTCTTTTTTATTTTATTTCATTACATTTCAGGGAGAAGCGTTGTTTGTCAGTACACAAAAAATACCTACATCCGTAATGTGCAGATCGAAATTTTACTGATTCAGTAGGAAGGGTTTTATCTTGACTTTGTTGCACACCCAGACAAACAGAGATCTCCACAGGACATCATCTGCCCAACTCTTTAAACCCCAGATATTTTCAGAGAAGGACTCAGTCCCGCTGGGATCATGCGTACTGTGGGCGAAATGACCACACGGATGATCAAAACAAATTTCAACATCAGGAAATAAGAAACTATTGGAGAGCCACATAGAAAATAAAGCAAAACATTTTTTAAACATCAAGGATTATTTGTGTTTTTCTCATATTTTACTGCTGCTGGTTATTATCTCGAGCCAAAGTCAGCCTTGCTCTTTCTTAGCTACATTTAGTAAGTAACAGTTTTTCTTGAACCACTGTAGACATGGGGATTACCATGTTGTTACCATGTTGCTTTGGTTGAGCCTTTTTTTGAATCAACCACCTGACCCTTCAGTATCGTTTCACAGATCACCATGTGCAGGCGCCCTCAACTCTACTTTGCCAGCCTAATACTGCCTGTCCTGTTCTTCTTGGGTCTGGACTTGGCCTCCTTCCTGATCTCAAACAGCGGGGGTGAAAAGCTCAGCTTCAAGATCACTGTGCTGCTTTCTGTCACTGTGATGCAGCTTATTCTGAGTGAAATACTTCCTTCTACTTCAAACAGGATTCCACTTATAGGTAAAGAAGCTCAGAGTCACTGCACATCATATGAGCCGGGACAGCACACGCTGTGTAGTTATTTGTCCACATTAATGATGATGTCCTCCCCCTTTAGCGATCTACATTATGGGGATTTTTGGATTGATGATGCTCAGCCTCCTGGAGACAATTTTGGTGATGTATCTGTTGGAGAAAGACTGGAAAGAAAATGAACCGAACAGAGGCCAAAGCCTGAGTGAGGACTGTGGGGACAAACAAGGCAAAGTCAGCCTTAACAACTGCTGTAGAGGTGAGATTCAAAACAACTAAAAGGGAGGTTTGAATAACATTTATGATCTCAGATCAAGTTCGAAACATTCATAAAAGGAACTAAAATGATCAGCAAGATATAAAGAAATAACAGTTTTGATGTTGTGTCCAAAGCCACTCCTCCTCAGTATTACCCTCCACTGCCTTCTCCCAACAGTCTCATGCTTCTGTGCTAGCATTGTAAACACCAACAGTCCCTGTGCTGAGTTCCCAAACAGCTAAATTATGTTATTTTAAATGTGCACCAATCATGTTTTTTGTCTAACTGATCATTTCAGGCATTCACTCTGCCTGTGTCTGTGACGTCTCTGCCAGTGAAACACCATCTGAACTGCTGCCAGTGAGCCAAGAGGTTAGTGCAATTTCTTCCTGCAGTTTCAAAGCAAAAATATCCTCTGACTTCATCCAGGGCTCTGACCAGTTAACTGGAGCTATTACCCAATACTGCACTCTAAACTAACAGTGAGATTGGACTGTCCGTCCTTGAACTTATTGCTCCTCTCAAATTTAGAAAGAAAACATACAATCCAACTCCGTGGCTCATCGAACACACTTCCTAAAAAGGCAAAGAAGAACAGCTGATTATATACAAGGCTAATAGGTTTGACTTGTGATTTGGGCATAAAAATAAAAATTGATTACAGTGTATTAAAACTTTTTCAGGTAAACTGCAGCCAACTGACGGAGGAGTCTCATGACTCTGAAAAGCTGTCAGAGGAGCTGAGAGAGGTGGTGAAAACGCTGTCTCTGCTGCTCAACTGCAGGAAGGAAGAAACGAAGCCTGGCTACTGGACCAGAGTGTCGAACAAAATCAACAAAGCTTTCTTTATTTTATATGTCATAGCTGTCACTCTGTTTTTAATCTATTTGTGTTTCTGTTGGAATACAGAATAGTGCAGAAAAAAAGTGGCAATGCAAAGAAGTTGTAGGCTGTACTCTGAACCCACAGGGGAAAATCTAAACAAAATGTCTTCGGATGACAACAAGTGACGCTGCCGCTCAAGGTGAAACTCTGACTCAGAAAGTCTGTTACTAACCACACATGTTCCACTTTCTCCAACTTCAAAGATGCACAATTCTTCCTAATTTGCATGCTTCACACAGTGGTTCAGATCAAATGCAAATGTGGTTGTGGTGTAGTATTCTTATACACTAATATGTGATGAAGTTGTAGACTTATGTCTTTGCTGTGTAATAATCATAATCCTTTCAAGAAATCCACCAAAACACATGTACAATTACAAGTAGAGCATGCAGGTATAAACAAAATCTTCATAATGGACCAGATAACATGTTAAAATATTCAACATTTTAAGTTAAAAAAGCAAAAGCTATCACAATTTTTGTCTCATTCTCTCGTATACATCAAGCCCCTCTGTTTGTAAATGTTATTAATGTTTCTATATTTGCCCTTGTATTTTGATTGTATTTGTCCTTGAATGTACCCGCTGCCATGATAACCTGATTTCCCTTCTGGTATTAATAAAGTTAACAATCTATCTATTGTCATGTCATTACAGGATACATTATAGAGGGTAAAGGTCTGTTGTGTTTCATATGACTGAGAATACAATTTATTCCTATCTCATAATATATCAGACTTCAAACTTGTGTCTGCCTGCTCATCACTGTGTCCAAGGACATTCATTTATTTAAAAAGATAGAGGCCCTTTAATGCTATATCATTTTGACGTCACTGCGCTGTCGCCCAATCAGTGACATGGGTTTTCATTGAGGCAGTCAGTGTCGCAGACATATATACATAGACACCTCACTGAGCAGGTTGGCTGGTTGTGATAAGCTGATGTCGCCGCCATATTGGACGCCTACAAGTCAATGGAGAGAACTTTATAAAGCGCCTTATACAAAGTGCTATAAGTTAATGCCACTCACTTGCACATTCACACAAGTACAGATGTATTCAGGAAACAGATAGGAAGCAAAAACTACGTCTGTAACGTCCTCTGACAATTATAAACATAACACTTGGATGAGAAATAACCATTGTCCATATTTTTGTGTCAATGACAAAAAGAAAGCAATCAGGGAAGGCATAACAAACTGAAACATTAACTGTATAGTTTCTATCTTGAGTGGGTTTTCATGTGCCTTCAGACTTGACATTTGTGTGAATCTTCCATCACAAACACAACAATCAAATGGCTTTTCACCTGTGTGGATTCTCTTGTGTGTCTTCAGATGTGTTGGCCAGTTAAAATTTTCCCACAGACATCACAGCAAAATGGTTTGTCTCCTGAGTGCACTCTGATATGTTCCTTGAGCTCCCCGTGTACTGTAAATCTTCTACCACAAACATCACAACCGAAGTGTTTCTCTCCTGTGTGGAATCTCATGTGTGTCATCAGATTTGCCAGTACTGCAAATTCTTTACCACAAACATCCCAAACTGATGTCAGCATGGACAGGATGGCTTCGCTATACTTGGATGACAATGTATATGTTGAGTCAGCTCCAAACCTCTGGTGTGGGCCCCTTGCTGTAACTTAACTCTGATGCCCACCTCCGAGCTGATCAAGGCTCCTGGTAATGGGGACCCTTGCACTGTCGCATTCCCACAGTTGTCTACAGAGGAGCATCTGGTCCTGTCCCATCCTGTCTTCTCCTATTCACTATTGTCTTAGAGCCCAGGATGTGAAAGACACACACAGACACTACAATGTCCAAAGAAGTTATGTAGTTTAGTATTCTGACAGCAGGGGGCCGCCATCTTGGGTCTTGCACTGTTTCGTGAGAGTTGGCGTTCACGGTTGCGCAGTTCTGCCAGATCTCGGGAGAGAAACAAGCAACCCAAATACCATCCTTCAGTGGGTGGGGCAAGATGCCGCTTGATTAACTTACTACTCACATGCTCTATATACAGTATATTAATACATTTATTTACATTTCTTGACAAAACTAAAAATAATGAGTTTGTGAATTTACATTCAGGTATCTGGATGGCAACACATTCTGGCCTTTAATTCAACTCAAGTTTAAATTTAACCTGATCCTCCTCCTTGTGTGAGTTAAGGAAGGTAGACGGTACAGGGCTCACAGCTCCAAGGGACCTTGGAGTCAGCATTCAGCTGTGTCTGTGTCAAAGGTTAGCAGAAGACAAGGCTACTATAGAGGGTATAGAGGGTAACAGAGTCTGACTCCTATCTCAGATGGAGGGAGATGTCTAAACATGTACATCTCCAGAAAAAGGATAGAGGGATCATTCAGGTAATTTCGGAGTACAAGACCTAAGGAGTGACAGTAACAGATTTAGTCATTGATGGGAGATGAGCAGGGAGATAGACCAACTCCTTTAGTCGATTGGACAGATGGACCCTCAACCCACCACAGGGACCAATTAGACGTTGGCAGGTACACCCCAAGGGACTTTAAGAAGGCTCACACGAGTAGAGAAGGGGGGGTGGTACTTGGTAAAATTCCTAAGATCGAAGGCTCGGAAGGATTTCTGATAGAGCAGAGGTAGATTTGCCATAGATTTGAGAATACCAGAAAGTGGCCGCTTCAGGGTTGGATGCTGGCTTGAGATCTGTTTCAATAAAGATTGCTCTATCATTCCACTCAGCCTTGCCTCCGCAAAATTATTTTATCATCAAACTACACACCATCACGTTTGATGAAGAGAGCCCAGAAACTACAACATCTTTTTTATTTTTACTTTTCAAAAGAAATAAAACAAATCCAACTTGCGAACACAAAATGAGGACATATAACATGAGTCTGTAAAAATATAGAGGAGCTGAAAAATTAAATTAGAGATTTTCACCTTGATGTGTAATTAAAGTTTCTGTTACAACTGATTTCATGAATTGAGTATCAAAAAAAGTTTCTTTAGAAACTGATATCGAAATTAAGGTATTGGTATCAATATCAATCAAATACTTTTCACAAAACTCAGCCCTACATGGACAAGGAACATTATCTGGACCAGCAGACTTTTCCACATCCACTGTGTTTACTGACAGTGGCTTTTCCTCTGGAGCCGGAGAAGGAGTAGTTATACTTCCTGTTTACATCCATTAAAACATCCTGTGGCACCATTATGTCTAATGGGGAACCATTACCTCAGATTACTGAGATCAAAGACGAATGAACAAAAAGGTGGTTGGTCCTTCCGTTCACTCAGCCCTCTTCCAATGAGAGCTACTATATACTGAGTTGACTGGGATGCACAATCGCTGTACTCCTGACAGACTTCAAATTCTCACTGGTTTTGCGGTCATGATGCTCGCTGGCTTCCTCCTTCTTCTCCTCCTCACAGGTAAGGTGCCTCCATCCTCACAGTATCTCTGTTGCTCTGGATATCCACAAACCTCACTGTGAAGAGCTTTCAGTGGAATTAATTGTTACCCTAAGTGGGAACTTTGGGTAACACAATCCTTAATCAACCGTAATGAGGCATCATTCTTGCTTAAGACATAATAGGTATGTTTGTTAGAAACAGTTTTATCTTGAGGGCTTATAGAAGCTTAAGAAATACAACATGTTTATTATGCTATTATTAAAACTTAAATCTTATCAATAAAGTTATGTCTGGACTGTAAATGACGCATCATTCTCCCATTCAGTGTTTTTTGCAAACATGTACGCTCTAAAAGAATTTTCTCATCATTCGTGGGCACATGAACATTATGTGTTACATTATTTGTAAAAATGTTCAAGGTAATACATTGTTGAGTTTTATTACATTTGCCCTTGCATGGAATTCATATGATGGATGAATGATGAATGAATCCAGAGACAGATGATACATACAATGATGTTCTCAACTAGAAGTCAACAAAATAACTTAACGCAAAGCCCCTCCGAGGTTCAAATTTAAAGTCAAAATTAAAACTATGGTAATCAGCATCATATTTCCTGATCTCTTTTTGTTTAAAACCAACCTCTCTAACAGATAATGTGTCTTGATGTTTTCTCTGTAGATGGAGAATCGTCTAACGGTAACTGCAGTTATCGGGATCTTTATCAGCTTTTAAAGTCAGAAGGTGTTGGGAAGAACACCATGATCCGCCCAGTTAAAAATCACACATCACCCACTGTGGTCGAACTGCTTGCACAAATCTATTCCGTCCTAGATGTGGTAAGTGTTTTCTTATGATTATAAATTAATTATTAATACTTCTGTCAGAAAGGTTATTTTCATTGCTCTGATGCTTCTCTTTTTCCTGTTGTGAAACCCTGGTACTGAAGAAGCAGATTACACTGTATGTGGACTGAGAATGATGATTAATCCTATGTGATCTGCTCATGGCAGCTGTCTGCAAATTGGCATTTGATGACTGGTTCAAATTGGCAGATCCAAATGTAGCCTAAAGGAGGAATTTGTAAGATATGGTCAGAATTTTGGTTTGAATCAATCACAAAATAAATCAAGTGAGTGTGAAAAAGTGATGATGTTATGTCAAAGACATCTTAGGCATTGCAGAGATGTTTGCTGAAGTTATCGTATCATTTTTCATCGTCTTGTGCTTACAAATTTAACCTTATATAATATCATAACTTTGTCGGTCAATGAAACAATAATATATTTTGTACAGTGTTGGTGGTTGTTTGTGAGTTCTGCCTTTAGTTAAGATTCGACATATGTTGTTTAGCCTGCTGCCTGTTCAAAACTGTGTCACATGAATTTCTGATGTAGTAAGGTGTATTAAAACTGGATTTGGCTTTCAACTCATATGTCTTTGTTCATAGAACGAGAGAGATCAGAAATTTGTTTCCTACGTTTGGATTTATTTGGTGAGTTCTCTTTGAGGAAGAAAACATATTTGACTGTTGAATTCTTACCAGGGAAAATCTCATTTATTTTGTTAGAATTAAATATTCTCCCTGTTTTTTTTGGTTTTTCTTGGTAGACATGGCGAGATGAGTACATTTCTTGGAATCCTGAGGATTTCTGTGGTATTGAGCGCATTTTTCTGTCTAACGACCAACTGTGGAAGCCAGATATAATTATAGAAGAGATGTAAGTGTGTGCACACTGGTTACAGCATCACTCCTTATATTATTATGATTATGATTATGATATTATGATTATGATTATGATTATGATTATTATTATTTTATGAAACCAACATAACATTGAAGCATTTACATGCCAGTATATACACTCCTGAACACAATCTTAAGACTGGGAGAAAATGACAAGCATATGCATTTGGCGGTGGTGGATCGTAACCAGGTAACCAAGTAGAGTTTCAAAATGCAAAAAGAAGCAAATAGAAGTAATGGTAGTAGTAAAGTAACAGAACCAAAAGACAAAAAATACGGTTAAACTTTTGATCAGCGGATGAACAGTCTGTTTGGGTTTGAATGCAGTTTTCAATAAATTTACTACTTTGTGTTTTATGTCTTGGGAATGTCAGAATAGCTGCAAGAGCAGCCAGAGCTCACTGCTAGTTTTGAGCAATTCACAGCCGCAGGAACGAGCTGGGGCGACCTGGTGGATGACCTTCACCCCCTGCCACACCTGCCTCACAGCAGATGCCTACACTGAGGGGGAGCCCGAACCTGGAAAAATGACAGCAGGTGTTTTGGATTCAGAGTTGCTAGTCTCCAACGACGACGAGGATGACATTGCCATTTTGTGCCATTGAGTTGGGCTGCGAAGCCTGCAGTTGCAGACAACCGTCAGAAGGGACTGCTCCGCCATCAGCTGCATTGCATTTGGACATGCAGGAGGTGTTTAAGGCTCAGCTGCAACACTGAACATCCCATGGCCTGCCATGCAAGGGGAGACATCCGGGTCTCACTATGATAGGAAGAAGCTGTGAAAGATAACCGGGAAACAGCTACTTCCTTCTTCCCAGAACTCTAGGATGAGCTGGCTGCTACGTGGAGAACCAAGCTATACATATAAGCACCCTATCCCTGGAGGCTCTCTTCTTACTGCAGGTGGAACAGGTGGCGTCATCTCATCTTCACCCCAACAAGATCGACAAAGCAGCCCCCTTCTCCCTGTGTGAAACCTGAGTCCTCGCTTCTAATGGCATACCAGGTAGAACTGGATGAAGAGATGACATCTAAGCTGCACACGAATCTGTGGGAAGAGATCTGCATAGTCACTGACCACTGCTTTCACCTCGATAAAGTTGCAGTCCAGGCCACGGGCAGATCGATGGGCCTGATGGTCCTATAAGAGAGAGTCAGATGGTTAAACCTCACCAGCCTTACCATGAGAGAGAGGAGGATCTCCTAGATACACCAGTTTTCCCACAGGGTCTCTTTGGCTCAGCCATAGACTCAGAAGAGATGTGAGGACAAGAAGAGGGAAGATGAAGCCTGAACGCTCTGCCTGCCCAGGAAGGCTCGGCCGAGCACTGAGGGACTGCCACCTGCAGACATTTGCGCAGGCTATGATGCAACCCGCACCCAGCTTCAGGATCCCAAAGCTCTGCAGTGGGACCAGCTTGCAGCACTGTGGACAACCAGGCAAAATGCAACCAGACGAAATGCTGAGGTCACATGGAAAAAGAAAAAGAAAAGTCTTTACACCTAATATGGCCTCCCACATAAACCCAGCAGGGATCACAAGTGCCTCTTTCTCGTTTCACATTTGCAAGGAGGGTGGTCTGGTGAGGCTCTCAGTCATGCTACTTAGAGAACCGGGGTTATGCAAATAACCTAATTTTTTGGTGTACAATATAATGACCTATACTCTATGTAAAATTCAGTTTAAATAACGCGTGTGTTTGTTCTCATGCAGGACAGATAAGGACAAGATCAATCAGTCTCCTTATTTCACTGTTGACTACCAAGGTGAAGTCTCTGTCAGGAACGACATAAAGGTGATCAGCACCTGCGAGATGCACCTTTACAAATTCCCCTTTGACAGTCAGAGCTGCAACCTCACCTTCAGGTCTGCTATGCACCCAGGTGAGTCCTTTAGCTGTATTCTGATTTCCTATTAGTTGTTTTCTTGTGTCTTGAATGACTTAGAGTCTTTTTTCTTATCTCCCACTTTAGACAAGGAAATTAAGCTTCGTCATCAAGCTGGGTATACAGAAATGATGTTTATGCTCAGGGAGAAGTTCAAGACCCATGAATGGATATTGTTAAGCTTGTACATCTCCGACCCAGATGTTGATGATATTGAGACTGAGCAGAGCATGGTGGTTTACGAAGTAAGTATTTCTGGATACAGACAAATGGAGGGGAAAGTGAAAATTTTCCATTCCACTTCTGTGTCTCAAGGAGGTGCAAGTTCTTTCCTGAAGTATTTCCATTTTGTGAGTCTTTATATTTTATTTCATTACATTTCAGGGAGAAGCATTGTTTGTCAGTGCACAAAAAATACTTGACATCCATAATGTGCAGGTCAAAATTTTACTGATTCAGCACAAGGGTTTTGTCTTGATTCTATTGCACACCCAGACAAACAGAACTCCATTAATACATTTTCATCAGGATTTTAATAGAAAAACATTCACACAGAGCAGGACAGCCTCGTGTCTGCACTTCATATGATCCAGGATGTTCACACAGCTCACCAGCTCTCTGACGGGCACCTTGGTGAGAGTGCCCAACTCTTTAAACCCTAGAAATTTCCAAGGAAGGACTCAGTCCCTATTTCGGAGTTTAGTTGCCAAACCAATGTTGTGTGCCCAAGTATATCACTTTGGTGCAACACGACCTCCAGCAGCAACTCCGGCCACCAGTGCACTGTGCTCACTAGGGGTGTAAGGCTTCATTTCAACAACGATTCGATTCGTATCACGATTCGTGGTTGCTGATATGATTAAAGGACGATCTTGGTTAATTTAAGAAAGATACGATCCGATACAATTCAATGACTTGAAATCGATTCAGTAACTTTTTAGCCAAAAATTCAACCAGTGTGACTTTGAAGTCAACAATTAATGTTAAATGTATTTTCAATATAAAAAGAGAACAGAAAGTGCAACCGACATTCTGCAGATTTGACATTACCTTGCGCTGCTGCTGCAGCAGCAACGCTGCAAGAGATGCCTGGACGGTCGGCGTTGTGTGAAATCCCATGGCACCTAGCCACCTTTGTAGGTGGTAGGTGGCAAGCAAATCTTAAAATTTGCTGTGCTTAAGTCCAATGTGCAGTTTACTAGTATTGATAGAATAGATGCTTTACCATTTCGAACGGTTTTAAATCGATATATGTCGTCTGGAAGGCCAACTTGCCGAGCCCAGATCGATGTAGTTGGATCGATCGAGTATTTGTGTTTTTCTCATATTTTACTGCTGCTGGTTATTTTCTCAAGCCAAAGTTTCCTTTTTCTTTTCAGCCTTCCTCTTTCATAGCTGCATTTAGTTAGTTACAGTTTTTCTTGAGCCAGTGTCGACGTGACGATTACCATGTTTTTACCATGTAGCATAGTTCAGCCTTTTTTGAATCAACCACCTGATTGTTCAGTATTGTTTCACAGATCAACCTGGGCAGGCGTTCTGAACTATATGTTGTCAACTTCATGCTGCCTGTCCTGTTCTTCTTGGGTCTGGACTTGGCCTCCTTCCTGATCTCAGACAAAGGGAGCGAAAAGCTCAGCTTCAAGGTCACTGTGCTGCTTTCTGTCACTGTGATGCAGCTTATTCTGAGTGAAATACTTCCTTCTACTTCAAACAGGATTCCACTTATAGGTAAAGAAGCTCAGAGTCACTGCACATCATATGAGCCGGAACAGCACATGCACTGTAGTTATTTGTCCACATTCATGATGACAACTTCCCCCTTTAGCAACCTACATCATGGGGATTTTTGGATTGATGATGCTCAGCCTCCTGGAGACGATTTTGGTGAAGTATCTGTTGGAGAAAGACTCGAAAGAAAATGAGCCGAACAGAGGCCAAAGCCTGAGTGAGGACTGTGAGGACAAACGAGGCAAAGTCAGCCTTAACAACTGCTGTAGAGGTGAGATTCAAAACAACTAAAAGGGAGGTTTGAATAACATTTATGATCTCAGATCAAGTTCGAAACATTCATAAAAGGAACTAAAATGAGCAGGATATGAAGAAATAACAGTTTTGATGTTGTGTCCAAAGCCATTCCTCCTCAGTATTACCCTCCACTGCCTTCTCCCAACAGTCTCATGCTTCTGTGCTAGCATTGTAAACACCAACAGTCCCCTGTGCTGAGTTCCCAAACAGCTAAATTATGTTATTTTAAATGTGCACCAATCATGTTTTTTGTTTAACTGATCATTTCAGGCATTCACTCTGCCTGTGTCTGTGATGTGTCTGCCAGTGAAACACCACCGGAACTGCTGCCAGTGGGCCAAGAGGTTAGTGCAATTTCTTCCTGCAGTTTCAAAGCAAAAATATCCTCTGACTTCATAAAATCCAGGGCTCTGACCAGTTAACTGGAGCTATTACCCAATACTGCACTCTAAACTAACAGTGAGATTGGACTGTCCGTCCTTGAACTTATTGCTCCTCTCAAATTTAGAAAGAAAACATACAAACCAACTCCGTGGCTCATCGAACACACTTCCTAAAAAGGCAAAGAAGAACAGCTGATTATATACAAGGCTAATAGGTTTGACTTGTGATTTGGGCATAAAAATAAAAATTGATTACAGTGTATTAAAACTTTTTCAGGTCAGCTGCAGCCAACTGACGGAGGAGTCTCATGACTCTGAAAAGCTGTCAGAGGAGCTGAGAGAGGTGGTGAAAACGCTGTCTCTGCTGCTCAACTGCAGGAAGGAAGAAACGAAGCCTGGCTACTGGACCATAGTGTCGAACAAAATCAACAAAGTTTTCTTTATTTTCTATGTCATAGCTGTCACTCTGTTTTTAATCTATATGCTTGTCTGTTGGAATGCAGAATAGTGCAGAAAAAATTGGTAATGCAAGGTAAACATCAGAAGTTGTAGGTTGTACTCTGAACCCACAGGGGAAAATCCAAACAAAATGTCTTCGGATGACTGACACAAGTGACGCTGCCGCTCAAGGTGAAGCTGAGGTGATTATAAAGTCTCTGCCCCAAACTGTGGTGCCTAAAAGTCTTTTACTGACCACACATGTTTCACTTACTGCATCCCCAACAAAGCACAATCCTTCCTAATTTGCATGTTTCACACAGTGGTTCAGATGTAAATGCAGTGGTGTAGTATTCTTATACACTCATATGCGATTAAGTTGTAGACTTATGTCTTGTAGTTCAAGAAATCCACCAAAACACATATTAAATTATTAAGTTAAGCATGCAGGTGAAAACAAAATCTTCATAACTGACCAGATAACATGTTTAAAATATTCAACATTTTAAGTTAAAAAAGCAAAAGCTATCCCAACTTTGTCTCATTCTCTAACATACATCAAGTTAGGGTTAGGAATATATATATGCATGTATGTGTTTATTTAATGTTTCTATATCAGCCCTTGTATTTTGATTTTACTTGAATGTATCCGCTGCGATGATAACCTAATTTCCCTTCTGCGATTAATAAAATTAACTATCTATCTATTGTCATGTCTTTACAGGCTAGATCATAGAAAGTACAGGTCTGTTGTGTTTCATATGACTGACAATACAATTTATTCCTATCTCATAATATAACAGACTTTAAACTTGTGTCCGCCTGCTCATCACCCTGTCCACAGACATTCGTATATTTAAAAATATCTAGGCTATTTAAGTGTTCTATAGATTATTTGGGCATGTTGAAAGTAACTAAAAAGCAGTGTAATATGCCGAAAGTAACGAATTACTTTTTTTTTTTTAAAAGGTAACTTGTGATATGTAATGTAATGCCTTTTAAAAGTTGCCCAGCAGTGTTCATGTTGTGCCTGCAGGGTGTCGTGTGTCCTCCGGTCCTGCAGGCGGCGCTGTTCGCTTTGACGTCACCGCGCTGTCGCTCAATCAGTGACGTGGATTTTCATTGAGGCAGTCAGAGCTGCCAAAAACACAGACTCACGAACGTCTCCCAGCTTTTGTCTACCAACTTTCTCCACATTTAGAAGTCGGGACATTGATCGTCGTCCCTTCGTTCATCGCTCGTCGACACACGTCGGTCACAGGTGAGCGGATCCGGTCAGACGTTCACGTTTAGGAGGCTTCTTCTGGTGTCTGCTGCTCCAAAGTATCCGCAGCACCGACTGTTAAAATTCAAAAGAATTCACTCGTGTGAGCGTTTATATTTAACTTTAACTTCACGGTGTGTTTCTCTCAGAGACTCCAGAATGAGTAAAAACAGCAAAGTGTTGAACCTGAAGGATAAAATCAGCGGGAATGAGATGGACCTGAGCCTGTGTAACCTCACAGAGGTGCCCGTCAGAGAGCTGGTGAGCTGTGTGAACATCCTGGATCATATGAAGTGCAGACACGAGGCTGTCCTGCTCTGTGTGAATGTTTCTGTGTTAAAATCCTGATGAAAATGTATTAAACTTGTCTCATTCTTTCATTTATCCAACAGGCTTTTTTCACCAAAGCAACTGTACTGGACCTTTCTTGTAACAACATCACCTCCCTCCCTGTAAGTACAGTTACACACACACATATACTGAACTAAAACACACCAATTCACTCCAAACATAATGTTTTCCTGCTTCTGGGCCTTTTTAAATTGAAGCAATATGTGCTGATGATCCCTCAGTGAGAGCAGCTCAGCCAGAAAGTGATTCTGTTCTCTCAGATTGTCTAATTTGAAGGATCTTTAAAAGTGTGAAGAGATAAAAAGCTGCTTGAAACCACTAGCTGAAATGTTCTTAACATTTCAATTGAAGGTAAAAGATTTGTCATAAAAGTTACATTTCCCAAACAGCCTCATTACTTTAGTTTTAATGCATCTGAGGGGAATTATCCATTTTATTTTGCGTCATTGAACGCCACCATCACAACATCACAAGACCTCTTAGTCTCCGCTGAGTAAAGACGAATGTGAATCTAGATTATTCATATTCTTGAGGAGAGACCCCTCCTCTGCTGCTCCTCCTGAGGTTTATCTCACTTTTTCTTTCGAGGGATTTTCTGGAATGTACATTAGTAAAAAGTGCAGTATTTTTAAGATGGTCATAGAAGAATCTGTAGCATCATCTCACAGAGGAATGATAATGTTCTCTTTATATGGATTTTAGCCCTTTGTCATTTAGCCTGACCTACGTCAATTTTCTCTTTGGCTCTGTTTCTTTCATGTAGCCAGAGTTCTGCAACCTGACCCACCTGGTGAAGGTGGACCTGAGTAAAAACCAGCTGACCTGTCTGCCAGACGACCTGGGGAACCTGAGCAGCCTTCAACATCTGGACCTGTACAACAACAAGCTGAATGTCCTGCCTGTCAGCTTCTCTCAGCTCAGGGTTGGTGCCGGACACAAGCACACTGATTGCAAATGTTACATTTATTAAATATCGAGATAACATGAGGCTAAAATACCAGCTTCTGACTAACTGCTCATACTTCAGATAGGAAATGGACTTGGGCCGATATTAGATACTTTTAAAATCGTCATATATTTTTCACAGTGTCGAACAGCTGTCAGGACATCTGCAGGCAGATTGATCCCACTCTCACTCTTCTTTTGTAGTTTAATATGCTTAGCACAAAGATTGGAAGTGGAGGAAACAGGCTGAGAGGTAAAATATCAGCCGACCAGCAGCTCTAAAGTTTGAACTGGTAATTTGTGAGTTTGAACAGAGCTTCGATAGCTGTTTACTGTCTTCTTGCTAACTTGCTGCTGGCTGCAGCTTCATTTACATATAGTGCTGACCTCTGCTGATATATTTCTGTACTCTGCACTTCAGTGTATCAGTTGTCAGAAACTGATATCCATGCAGAGTCAACTGAGTCAAACATATCATGTCTTGCATGATGAGGCTTTGTTCTGACCTCGTTCTCTGTGTGTGTCTTTGCTCTCAGAGTCTGAAGTGGTTGGATCTGAAGGATAACCCGCTGGAGGCCGGCCTGGCCAAGGCAGCAGGGGACTGTCTGGATGAGAAGCAGTGCAAACAATGTGCCAACAAGGTGAGTGAGAAAGAAGACCCACTGACTGAGTAGAGATGAATAAAACGGGCAACAGTTTGTGGAACTCAAGGTTTTTTCTTTCAGGTTCTGCAGCACATGAGGGACATCCAGGAAGAGGTCGACCGTACACGAGAGAAACGCCTTCTGAGGGAAAAAGGTGTGTAGGTTTGCATTTGTGAGGTCTCAAGTGTCGTAAACATTGAATCTAATATAATTTGTCTTCTTCCTTATCCTCCATCAGAGCTGGAGAAGAAGAGGGAGGCGAAGCAGAGGGAGCGGGAGGCCAGAGAGAGGGAGGCTCGTAAACGGGAGAAGGCGGAGGAGAAGGAGAAGAGGAGGAAAGAGTACAACGCTCAGATGGCGGCCGCGGCAGCTCGGGAGCAACAGAAGAAGAAGAGCGAGGAGAAGAAGAAGAAGAACGGACAGGCAGCAGGTGAGACTGAAGGTCTGGATAATGCACCTCTTTTTTTAATGATTAAGTAAAACATTGAGAGAGTACAGAGTTTGTTTTACTGTTTTCTGATCTGCTCTAATGTCGCTTACTCTCGCTTCACACAGCAGATAAAAAGGTCGTTGTAGAATCGACAGCAAAACCTCGACGGTCTCTCATTGGCCTCGTGTTCAAGCTCCTCCTCCTGCTGCTTCTGGGATTGGCCGGAGTCGCGGCCACATGCCGACTGACAGACCTGCAGAAGGAAGCCATGTGCGTGCCGGTCAACGTCGCCGTGGACGACGGCCTCACCTGGGCCAAAGAGCAGGAGGGCGTGGTCAGACAGCTGGTGCAAAATCTGTCGACTGCAGCGAAGGAGTTTCTTGAGTCAACGCAAGCGACCAAGAACTAAACTCTCATCTGCCTCCATCTGCTTCAGGAGCTGCAGGCTTTCCTTCCTGTGACTCCTGGGATTTTTTTTTTTTTAATCTGCTGAAATCATGAATCTCGTTAAGATGGGCAACGCTGCATCGCCCTCACCCTCTGTTTGAGGATGCTGGGAGGTGAAGAGTCTGTGCAGAGAGATGAAGGGGGATGGACAGATGTGTTCAAATCATCTTAAATTCCTATGGAATTGTTGTCACTCTTGTACCCTCTTTGTACTACAGCCTGTTTTTAAAAAAACAACACATCATCTTTAATGCCTCCCTGTCGCCCGTGTTCTGCACTGTGGCCTGAACTCGGCTGGTTTGTGTTACGGTGCGTTACACGGAGCATGGGGTGGATTTAAGAGGTGTTCAGTGAAATGTCAGGTGGCCCTGTCTGTGCTGCACCGGAGTGTCGAGTCACATGTCAGCTGCCAGTCAGAGCTGAGCATCAGCCGGTGTTTGGCAGTCTGAGCATGTGCAGTGAAGGCTGTGTGAATGTAGAACTCACTCGTCTGTGGCCTCCTCTGTCTTCATAGTCTTACATCAGTCAGAGCAGCTAAATCTCACAGCTAAAACACATCAGCCCAACTGATACATGAGTGGATTTTTTTATCTTTTCCCAGATATAAATAACGCTATCAGGCTAACAACTAACAAGAAAATGCAGTACAGAAAGTTATATTTGAGGTCTTTTAGGCCTTGTCCACATGTTTACAGATATTTTTCCCCATCATATAAAGATTAACCATAATGACAAGAACACCAAAACAATTCCACATATTACAAAAAAAGCAGGTGGGTTCTATTTAAACAAAATAATTCAAAATGGTTCTGAACTGAACTGAACCACTAGAGCTCTGTTGTTTTCAGGAGGCTGCTCATCATACAAAACATTGGCCTTTGCAAATTGAAGCGATGATGCCTTCGTTTTCCAGATTCTTCTCCTTACTGCTCAAACAGATGCAGAGTTCTGAGAAATTCTAGTTTTATTTTTTTTAAATCTCTGTTTAAGTGACTCGAGAGGCCAAAACACAAAAGAAATTTTTAGTTTTGCAAAATATGCAACAAGTGTGGACGAGGCCTGTGGTACTGTGTTGTTATCACATAGTTTGTCCACCAGAGAGCAAAATGTCGGCTTGATACTCAGTATAATACTGCAATGATCGATCAATTCATTATCTTTTCCCAGATATAAATAACGCTATCAGGCAACAACTAACGAGTAAATGCAGTACAGAACGTTATATTTGAGGTCTTTAAGGCCTTGTCCACATGTTTACAGATATTTATCCCCATCATTAAACGATTAAACATAATTCTGTCCACATGACCATTTTGACTAGAATACCAAAACAATTCCACATATTACAGAAAAGCAGGGGAACAAACTGGAGATCTGAGAAATTATAACTTTATTTTTTAAATCTCCATTTTAGTGAACTGAGGCCAAAACATGACAGAAAATGATAGTTTTGCAAAATATCCGACAAGTGTGGACGAGGCCTGTGTAGTTATCGTTTGTCCACCAGAGAGCAAAATGTCTGCTTGTTACTCGGTATAATACTGCAATGATTAATCAATTCACAAATGTAGTTGCTGATTTTTTTTTTTTTCTGTTGATCGACCGACCAATTAGTTGAATAATTATTTCAGCTTTGGTTTATCTTTAAAAAAAATCATCTGATAAATTATTAGTTTTTCTGACCTTTCACACACTTACATCTGTGTTGGCCTCAAGCGTTCACTGTTCTCTTTGAAAAGATCTGTATTTGAAGTACCATGTCAGTAAAGTGATGTCGTCAGGATCCTTAAATCATCTGGTGAATTGGGACTGTGTGCTGATCTGGAACAAACAGTCCAAAGTCTTAATTTCCTCAACAACATGAACTACAGAATTAAGAGACACATGTCAGATTTCTTTCTCTTCTTTCAGTTAAACTTGCGACTTCTGATCTGATTTTTATTTGTTGGGACGTCTTGATGCAAAAAAAAAGGAAGCTGCCTTTGCTGCTGCGGTTGTTGTACAGCTCTGTCCATGCTCAAACATTGTCAGCGTCAATAAATGGCTATGCACTGCAAGAAATATTTAAACAATAAGATTTATTTTATGTTCTCCAAACATTTAGAAGAATCCACTCACAATCCAATGATGCAGAATCCTGAATATTTTCGCTCTTTCTCACTTCACGGACATGAATCTGATCCACCAGCATGTTTTTCTACAACTGTGTTGTTCATGACTGTCTTTGTTGCAGTTCCCTTTAACTGAGGCACTGAGGAGGTTTAAGTATTTTTCTGCAGTTGTTCATCATCACTTAAACTTCCCTCTGCTACGAGCTTCATTCTCCCAGCTCCTGTGGACACATTACACAGTAGGCACCACTTCTTCCCTGATCCCAACACAGTATTTCCACGTCATCTCCTGTTGTGTGCTTCGTGTGTTAAACCTCGACCTGATCGTTCAGAGTTCATACGGTAAAACAGTTTATGAAACCGGTTCTCGTCTGTCGCTGCAGGTCTGTCTGTAGTCTCTCTCCTTCATGTCGGCCATGTCTTCCAGCAGCCTCGTCCGAACTGACTCGTCCACGGTCATCTCGAGCGTCACCTCTTTGAAGACCTTGCACACCGACACCTGCAGCAGACACGAGGATGATTCTCAGCAGAGCTCCACACTTTTTCAACTAGTAGTATTGCTGTTTCTTACTGAAACTTTTACAAGCACAACTTAAATCATCCTGTAACAAAATGCACTTTCATTTTTCTATCTTAGCTGAATCATCAATCCTGAGGTAATGAATAGACAAAAGTTTTCCAGGACTTTTTGACGATACTATAAATAGATGCTTCTTTATATAAAACTTTGTCGCATTGTCTCACTAAGTTGTCACAAAATGCAAATAGGCGGTTGCAGTCTGGAGAAAAGTGTGGCATCATCTGATCCTCTCACCTCCTGGAAGTCGAGCTTCTTGAACATGGCGATGCTGACCTGGTTGTCCAGTCCAATCTTTGCTTGAAACTTTTTGACTCCAAGTTTGGTGACTCCTGGTGAAAGAAAACACACTTTTCACAAACTACTATTCACCAGAATCAGATTTGTCACAGTAACAAAGCTTTATTCTTGTAAAGCTCAATCTATGTTAAAGCCACTTTGTTTGAAACTGCATATGTGATTATTGCATCTTTCACATTAATCTGAAAATTAATAATCTAATAACTCCGGCAGACGTTATCAAGAGCAGGTAACTTTCTGGCATCAGTAATAAAACAAGCCTTCAGAAATCTTCTGCTCACCGTAACACATCATCATGCGTGTCACCTCTTTCCCGATGCCTTTGCCTCTGTAGCTCGGCTCTGTTAAAAACAAGAAACGTCAAGGAACCAAAGAACACAACAACTGCAGGAAAATAGTCAAACCAGAGAGATACCCGAAGGAGAGATGGGCGCCGTGTTGAAAACAAAACACACCTTAACTGATGTTTGAACATTTAATTATTTCTCGGGACAAAGAAGTTTGCTGTCACCTGCTATCATGATCTCCAGCTCAGCCAGCGATGGGTCTGTGGGGTCAGTCAGGAAGATGTTGACATCTCCCACCATGCACTGCTCCTCTTCCACACTGGTGTCCGTCCACCGCTGCTTGTCTAAGATGATGAACGTGCACTCTAGAAAGATAGAAATTAAGAAATAGTCATATGAAAGTTTTATTTTCTCGTTTTTATTTCAGATCTAATGCTCACCAGTAAATGGCAAGAAAGTATGAGCAAACAAATCTGAATGATGAAGATCTGAAGGTTTATCGAATACTAACAGTTGCTTTAAGACTGAAACAAGCTCTTCAGAAGATTTATGAAGCCTGAACAAAGTGTTATTTTGTGGGAAGATGTCTCCTTACTGTCGTCGTCTTCCCTCCAGCTCTTCTGCATGTCGTACTCCTGTTCCAGGGTCAGCGGCTCTGAAGCCGTCAGCTGCTGCAGCTCAGGAGACTTCATCCACTCGTGATACCTGAAACAGTTCCAGAAAAGACTGATGCTGGGTTCTGATTCACAGCTTCTGATTTGACAGTAAAGAGAAACATACAAAGATTCTGGTTCTCTGGTGAATATTGAAACACGACTTTTGCTTTTAACTCTATTTCTATACTTTACTTTTCCATAGTCTGAGTCTAAAATCTGAGTATTTCTTCCACCAAATGACTTTAACATTAATATAAGAACCACATGGTTGACTTTTATATTAATTCATCATTTAATTACAGTTTAAATCACAGAGCAACCACTTGTGTTTTCAGTATCTTTATCCTGAATCAGCCATATGAATGAATAATCATATTAAACTGGTATAATTTTTTGTTTATTAAGCTACAGTTCATCATATATAACCATCAACTGGAATAATAACAGCACATTTACAAAACGTGTTAACACCCTGTTGATCAGAGGACCTCAGGAGGTGAACTGATGAAAGAATTAGAGGGAATAAATAAAAATAAAAGAGAAGACACTGACTGAATGAATGAAAACAGAGAGTTTTGTTTACCTGGGCACGTGCTCTGCATTGTAAGGCACCAGCACGACTCTCTGTCCCTCCAGTGACGTATTCTCATTAATCTTCATGACGTCAAAACAAATAAAAACCACACATATGACTGAAAATAACTTCTAACACAGTTTCGCCTCTGCCTCCATGATGCCAGCTCAACTTCCGGATCAACACTCGCTGGCTCAAACTGCGGCTGCGCTCACTGACGCAAAGGGCGGAAGTCGCCCCCTGCTGGACAAAACCAGGAAGTACAGACGAGCTGGAGAAGTTAACTTCTGAAATTCTGCATTAAAACTCAGATATATATGTAGATAGAGTCACAAACAAATACATAATAAAATGTATTTTAAGATAAATATCGCAACAAATCAAAAGTTTATCTCATCAGTGATGCATCTTTGTCTCGTGAGTTGATTCAAAGTTTGTCAGTTCCTTCTTCAGTTTGGGGAATTTTTACACTATAACTCGACTGAAAGGAAATAAACTTTATGAATCCAACAGGTGTTATTTTCTTTTTGTAATTTCATCTGGAAACTTTTTTAATAGAACAGTGAGCCCATTTCTGCACATGATTTTCAGATTAAAATTTCTCTCTCTTATCTAACTTTAATATATTTATGACATTTACTTATGGAATGCATGTTAGATTTTTTGACATTTTGGCTTTGTATCACAGTCGTTCCTCTGCGCAGTACTTTGCTGATTATCATATTTTGATGGTTTAGATGACTAACCACACCTTCCATCATAGAGCTTGTCAACCTATTTATTTCCCAGCATCTACTATCTTATTTAATGCATCCTGTAATCCAGAGTGGTTTAAAACACATTGTTATTGACGCTTAGTTGCTCCATTTAACAGCTGCAAACCAAAAGGATTTGTTATAAAGGTATATTTTAACACTCAACCAGCAATAACAAGGAAAAAAACAAATCAACGTTTGGTATCAAGTCCAGCCACAGTATTATTTATTTTTGCTGTGATCGGGGAATAAAACAAAAGACTGTGAGCTATAGAAAGGTTCACCTACGATCCAGATGAACTGAGGGTAATTAGCAATGATAACTCTTCAGAAGGTCATGGAAGGGATTGTAATTGTTATTATTTCAAACTTTGTGTGTATGTACATCATGACTGGGGTGTTAAGTGGCCCTGCAGAGTCTGTGCCACAGTTTGACCGGCTCCTGTGGCGTGTTGACCATGTCCATCCAGTGCTGCAGCTGCGGGCCTCTGGCGTACATGAAGGGACCCAACACCAGCACTCCCAGTAGGACTGGAGGCTCTGGGGGATAAAAATATGACCTGGGATATGAGCTTGTGTCAAACAAACAGATAATTTAATCCACTTTAGGATGAATCTTTCACCTGAGCGGACGTCCTGTGGCTGCTGCAGCTCAAACCTCAGACAGGCCTCGTCCAGGTGCTGCGGCCGGAGTTTAAAGGTCATCCTGTAGCTGAAATGTGGGTCGCTCTCACCTTTCACCACACAGCTACGCTTGATCTTCACCGCCTGAGTGTGTATCTGTAAGCTCACCTGAACACACACACCTGGGAAATGCACAAATGACATAACACTCATGCTTGGAAAGTTACTCCACAGATGCAGATCAGGTACATTTGCATACCTGCGTCAGTGAGCAGCTGCAGGCCTCGAGCTCTCAAGACGACCACAGAGAGGCGCTGCAGAGACGGACTGTAGCTGAGAGAGATCTGCATGTCACCCAGCTCTGAACACTAACAGAGACAAAAACAAACAAATTGACAGATTATCAGAGTTTCTGTCCACATGTAAACGTCCCGTGTGTTCCTGTGTCTACCTGGGTGTCGTCCTCCGTCTCCAGGTCCCTCCACAGCACCCTGCCGGCCTGACCGAGCTCCCCCTCCAGAGGAAACAACACCCGGCCCACCGCGTGACGCTTACCGTCCTGCTCCACACTCAGCACGCACACGCTCAGGGTGCTCTGAGGCACACACACTCCTGACACCTGTGGACGACACAATCAATGAGTTGTCAACCTTCAAATCAATCACCTGCTATTTGATAATGATACTATAAAATAATATCTTCACTGTGTGGTAAAAGTACAACTAATCTTGTTATTTCTGCATCAGGTTTCAGTTTTAGACTTTCATGTCCTCACCTGAAAAACAAAGCAGTCGTTGAACTCCGGGTCGGGCCCTGTGCCCCGGGCCTTGGCCTGTCGGGGCCGCCGGTCGTCAGGGAGCAGCCAGAGCTCCACCAGCGTGACGTTGCCGTGGAAGCGAGGAGGGAGGTTTCCGAGGCGGAGCAAGGAGACCATGAGCTGCTCGCTGCTGTGTCGATACTCCACCGAGAAGCAGAGACGGGTGGCCATG
This sequence comes from Sparus aurata, assembly GCF_900880675.1. Classification (NCBI taxonomy): domain Eukaryota; kingdom Metazoa; phylum Chordata; class Actinopteri; order Spariformes; family Sparidae; genus Sparus; species Sparus aurata. The sequence goes on along the minus strand of NC_044206.1, from coordinate 25,496,007 downwards.
CCGGGTGGAGGGGCCACCACCTCGTTCAGAGGGGGAACAGAGTAGAGACCAGCCAGCACCGTCCCCACCGGGTACCATCCTGATGGAGACGGGTTGTTTGTATTGATCTAAGCTTCAAATCTTACTTAGAAGTGCTTTCTTACTTTCCCATTACTGGAATTTTATGGGATTATGATCATTTTGACATGTTGCCAAGTAAAGGTAGTAACGACCTACTGCTTACTGAGAGCGACCCACGATGAGCGAGTATGTCCCTGCGAGTCTCCATCTTTATCTCCACCTCCTCTTTTTTATCCTCCTCTTTTTTCAGGTCGTTGTGGTCTTGTGCCATGAAGCGAGGAGGCAAGGTGAAAGGGATCTCACTGGGCCTGTTACACAGAGAAATGTTCTTATTGAGACATCTGCAGTATTTGAATATCAGGTGCAGCTCCTTTAAACCCTGATGCTTCCTAATGAATGCTGTTCTTTAGTCAGCAGATCACTCTTTTGCTTTTTGTGTAAACAGTTCCACTAGTCCATGTGAATAGTCAGTAAAAAAACATTTGAAATGAAGTAAAACACATAGAGAGAAGAGCACTATGGAGGATTGTATGGTACTGACTTGGCAAAGCAGCCCTGAGACACCAGGATCACCGGAGCAGAGCATGCTGGGACTGAAGGCATCGTCGAGAGCAGCTCCTCGTACTGACTGCGACCCTTCCTCTTCTTCTTCTTCCTCCACAGATAGCACAGCATCAGACCGAGAAGCAGCAGCGACAGGAGAGCCACGGACAGACCAACAGCCAACAGTAACACCTGGTCTGAACAAACACACTCGTCAACAGGTAAAGTTTACAGCAAGCATCGAGTGGAACACAGTTAACTGCTCACCTGTCATGTTTCAGTCAACAACAGCAGGTAACTGTGTTCGTCTCTTCTTGTGTGAAGTGTTTTAATGTTTGTGAGGCTGAGGAGCAGAGAGAGGACAACACAGCCGGCTGGTTCTCACCGTTTCATGCTGTTATCTGCTTCCAGGTGAGCAGCTACAGTCAAACTCCTTTAACCCTTCGATGCACGAGTGATTGGACCGACACTCTTCCAGAAGTCGGTCAAACACGACAATGTTTCAGAGAATCAATGTGTTTTTATGCCATTTTTGTCAGTTATGTTAAGAATAATCATATATAGTAGATTCTGTTTTGTATTTTTGTTCACACAAGAATCATTTGAGTTGATTGCTTTTTAAAAAAAAAAATTTATTCGCATTTTTATGATTGAAACATGATAATATACATGATAATAACACACACAGAAACACAGATACAATACACACAGTTGTGTGACCTAGATCATTAACAGTAGCAAGATAATGTTAGCTTAATAAAATAGTCTAATTTGTTGATACATGATAATAACACACACGCACACAGGTCGATTATAGAAACACAAAGCAAACTGTCAAACAAACCAAAACAAAACATCAAAAAATTAACATACGTGGAGGAGACGGCAGGAGGAGCAGGTGAAACTTAACGACTTGAATTCTGTGATTTTTAATTGAAATAAAAACATGTTGACAGAATTCTGACAGTTGGTTCAGCTTCTAACGAGGTTTGTCAGCCAATAGTACAACACAGTGTTGGAGTGAAAGAAGAGAGAAAAGTTTTATTTAAGGGCCGTCTTTCCAGAGATGAACTACTTCTTCAACTGCTGTGTTCCACTGTCACACACACCTTCAGGGGTGATATCTTCAGTTTATCCACAGTGCGAATGAATGGAAACATCCTCTCAGTGAAAGTGTGTGTGAAGGTGTGCAGGTGTGTGTTAGTATCAGGATCAGAGAACGACAGCTTTCCTCCGGTCCAGTCCAGATTCACTCTGATCCTCTGGAGCCTCTTCTGCACTACGAGATCAGTGGCTGGAGCTGGTAGGGCCTGCACTGAGTATTTACCATAGTATAACCCTATTCTCCATAATCCAGATGGTATGAGTCCCTTCCTCTGAGCAGACTCTGCTAACACACCCACTCTCCAGAATGTACTGTCTCCAACCTCGACGTCCCAGCTGTGAGTCCCTGAGTTAAAGCCCTCAGAGCCCAGAACAGACCAGAAGATATCCAACCTCTCTGGATTATCAGGAAGCTTCTGTCTCTCCCCTAGTCTCACATTGCTCAGATCTTCAGACAGGATCAGGTCTGGATGAGCAGTGTTTGGGTCCAGAACCACAGGAGTGTAGGAGACCATGTCCTTCATCTTGTTCCAGATAATGGCGCTCAGGTTGCCCAGGTGTTTGGCCTGGTCTATCAGAGCTCCTGAGGGCAGCTGTGGATCCTCCAGCAGGGGGCGCTGCTGGACTCTTTCCACTGCAGACTTGTAGTTGTGCAGGAATGAGACGTCTTCAGCTCTCAGCTGCTCCTCTGTGGCTCTGACTGTGTGTGAAAGAGCTGCTATCTCTCTGCTCAGAGCCTCCATCTTCTCCTTCATCATCTGACTCTTCTGCTCCTCTTCCTCCCTCAGTGCAGCCATCCTGGCCTCCTCTTCCTCTGCTAGAAACTGGTGCAGCTTCTTAAACTGATCCTTAATCTGCCTCTCTGTGTGTCGGGCCTGGGCCTTCACGTGTTCTGCTGTCTGATCAAACTTCACTTTAACTTCTTCAAAAACCTTTAACTTCTTCTTTAAAGGCTCCAGAGTTTCCTGAAGTTTCTTCTTGTGTTGTCGTGCAGCTTCATCGATGGGTCTGAATCTGTGGTTGGTGTGTTGTTCTGAGTCTCTGCAGACGAGACACACCGGCTGCTGATGGTCCAGACAGAAGAGTTTGAGTTTCTCAGAGTGCCGACTGCAGAGATCCTCTGAAGCTCTCTGATCTCTCTCCTGTGAGAAGGTCTCACACAGGTTCTTTAACACCAGGTTTGCAGGTGGTCGGTTGTTTGAAGATCTTTTCTTACAAACTGGACACTCCCGTGTTTGTCTCTCTGTCCAGCAGCTCTGCAGACAGTCTTTACAGAAGCTGTGGCTACAGGACAGGATGACAGGATCTTTAAAGATGTCAAGGCAGACAGGACAGCAGAGATCCTCCTCTAACCTGGAAGCCATTTTAGTCTCTGACTGATGCTGTGAACACAGCAGACAGTACAGTCAGTCACAGCTCCACTTCCTCCTTCACTTCACTGAAGTTTACTTTCAGTTCTGGTTCTGGTTGGACTCACCTTCAGTGTGTGGAGCGTCTGCAGTGTTGTAGTTTCCTCCTCCTCTCTCCTGTAGATGAACTCGCTCAGAGGACGTTGTTAGTTGAGTCTGAAGGTGGATCTAATCGTCTGTCTGTGGTTCTGTACTAAAGAGACAGACACACACACACACACACACACACACACACATACACGGACATGCCAACAAACTGTTTCCAGTTTTGTCTCATGTGAGTCAGGTGGGGGCGGAGCTTTGCCAGACCTCTGCTGCATGCTGTTGGTACACATGTGACTCAGGGACTCAGGGAGTGTTTCAGTCCACAGAACCGATTCATTGCTTGAAATGTAATCTGATACTCTTCTCGTTGTTGTTGGAGGGGCTATAGTCCAATCAGAACCAGCACCTGCACTTGAACTGAAGTGTTCTCTATTATATTATTACTTATTCTAAAGTTTCATCATTTTCGGAAACTTATCAAAAGGAAATATTGACCTCAAAATATATTAACTTAACACCAATATCTTCATGATCTGTTTATTTGTTGTCCAGTCGATCCAAAAACAAATGACAAACGTTTATCTAACAAATTATAACAATCTGTATGAAAGTATTCAGATTGAGCCACACTGAGATATTTAGATCACAATATTTTAATCTGTTTTGTTCACTTAATATTAACTTGTCCTCAGTAAGAGACTGAGAGTTTAGGCACACTGACGAAAGACGGATGCAACTGTTTATGACCCAAGTGCCCAATAATCAGCATTAAAGGGGCGTTACGTAGTTTTTGAAAAATTCTAACTTTTTGTCTTCTGATTGAAGCTCTATTTTGGTGAAACATGAGGAGAGTCTGGAGGTGGAGAACTTTCTCTTGCAGCAGGTTTACAAGCTCTAGACATTTGTGTCCTTGACTTCAAGATGAAGCAGTCGTTGAACTCCGGGTCGGGCCCTGTGCCCCGGGCCTTGGCCTGTTGGGGCCGCCGGTCGTCAGGGAGCAACCGGAGCTCCACCAGCGTGACGTTGCCGTGGAAGCGAGGAGGGAGGTTGCCGAGGCGGAGCAAGGAGACCATGAGCTGCTCGCTGCTGTGTCGATACTCCACCGAGAAGCAGAGACGTGTGGCCATGCCGGGTGGAGGGGCCCCCTCAGGAGCTCCTCGTACTGACTGCGACCCTTCCTCTTCTTCTTCTTCCTCCACAGATAGCACAGCATCAGACCGAGAAGCAGCAGCGACAGGAGAGCCACAGACAGACCAACAGCCAACAGTAACACCTGGTCTGAACAAACACACTCATCAACAGGTAAAGTTTACAGCAAGCATTGAGTGGAACACAGTTAACTGCTCACCTGTCATGTTTCAGTCAACAACAGCAGGTAACTGTGTTCGTCTCTTCTTGTGTGAAGTGTTTTAATGTTTGTGAGGCTGAGGAGCAGAGAGAGGACGACACAGCCGGCTGGTTCTCACCGTTTCATGCTGTTATCTGCTTCCAGGTGAGCAGCTACAGTCAAACTCCTTTAACCCTTCAATGCACGAGTGATTGGACCGACACTCTTCCAGAAGTGGGTCAAACATGACAATGTGTCAGAGAATCAACGTGTTTTTATGCCATTTTTTCAGTGATGTAAAAAAATAATCATATGTAGTAGATACTATTTTGTATTTTTGTCCACAAAAGAATAATTCGAGTTGATTGGGTTATTTATTTTTTATTTTTTTACATTTAATACATTTTGATGATTGAAACATGATAATAACACACACACACACATTGAGATCAGAAACTAAGGAATCATTTTAGTCATGAAAATGTTGACAACAGAAAAACAAAGCAAACTGTCAAACAATACAAAATCAAACCATGAAAAAATTAACATTCGTGTTTTGTGAATAATGAGACAGCAGGAGGAGCAGGTGAAGCTTAACGACTTGAATTCTGTGATTTTTAAATTAAATAAAAACATGTTAACAACATTTTTATGTCAACAAATAATTTTAGAAATAAAACATCTACAGAGCTCGTAGAACGGTGCAGAATAAAAGTCCCTCTTTTCCTTAAAAACATTATTATTATTGTGAATAAATAATTTAAAATGTTTGTCAGGTACAATTTAATTGTGCTCTTTATCTCTGTCAGAATTCTGACAGTTATTTCAGCTTCTAACGAGGTTTGTCAGCCAATAGTATCACACAGTTTGTATCATGTGGTGTCTGTGTGTCGTAGTTGCCAGTTTGTGGTGGAAAAGATTAACATTTAGACAGCTAGCGTTAGTAAAGTCAGCTAGTGCACAAACTGGCAACCACCTGAGGGGGCAGATGATTGGATCAACAGCCGTGTTGTGAAGTGAATGGCATGGAAGGAGGAGATGGAACGCCGCATTTAGTGCCTGAATGTGTTCAATAACACCTTTAAAGAAATAACGTCCTATATAATACAGATTTTTACCGTTTATGCAACACAATATTGTTCGTCCCCATCCAGCCGCCTCACTGTCTCCTCTTTCAGAACTTTCTCTGAGCCAAAATCAAGCCCCGTCCAAAACGGTGCAGTGCTGTGCACTCTGGGTGTTGTAGTCTTTCTACCTTTTGAGTAGAAGTGAACACCACAGTCTTTTTACTCTGTTTTCATTATAAACTATTTGTCTTTCTACTGCAGGGAGAACGTTTTTTTAAGGGCCGTCTTTCCAGAGATGAAATACTTCTTTAACTGCTGTGTTCCGCTGTCACACACACCTTCAGGGGTGATATCTTCAGTGGGAGTTTATCCTCAGTGTCAATGAATGGAAACATCCTCTCAGTGAAAGTGTGTGTGAAGGTGTGTAGGTGTGTGTTAGTATCAGGATCAGAGAACGACAGCTTTCCATTGTTCCAGTCCAGATTAACTCTGATCCTCTGGAGCTTCTTCTGCAAGACGAGATCAGTGGATGGAGCTGATGGTGACAGCACTGAGTATTTACCATCAATTAACTTAATTCTCCATAATCCAGTCAGTGTGCATCCCTTCCTCTGGACAGACTCTGCTAACACACCCACTCTCCAGACTGTACTGTCTCCAACCTCGACATCCCAGCTGTGAGTCCCTGAGTTAAAGCCCTCAGAGCCCAGGACAGACCAGAAGATATCAAACCTCTCTGGATTATCAGGAAGCTTCTGTCTCTCTCCTCCTGCTTGTATCACACTGCTCAGATCTTCAGACAGGATCAGGTCTGGATGAGCAGTGTTTGGGTCCAGAACCACAGGAGTGTAGGAGACCATGTCCTTCATCTTGTACCAGATAATGGTGCTCAGGTTGTCCAGGTGTTTGGCCTGGTCTATCAGAGCTCCTGAGGGCAGCTGTGGATCCTCCAGCAGGGGGCGCTGCTGGACTCTTTCCACTGCAGCCTTGTAGTTGTGCATGAATGAGACATCTTCAGCTCTCAGCTGCTCTTCTGTGGCTCTGACTGTGTGTGAAATAGCTGCTATCTCTCTGCTCAGAGCCTCCATCTTCTCCTTCATCATCTGACTCTTCTGCTCCTCTTCCTCCCTCAGTGCAGCCATCCTGGCCTCCTCTTCCTCTTCTAGAAACTGGTGAAGCTTCTTAAACTGCTTCTTAATCTGCCTCTCTGTGTGTCGGGCCTGGACCTTCATGTGTTCTGCTGTCTGATCAAACTTCACTTTAACTTGTTTAAAAACCTTTAACTTCTTCTTTAAGGGCTCCAGAGTTTCCTGAAGTTTCTTCTTGTGTTGTCGTGCAGCTTCATCGATGGGTCTGAATCTGTGGTTGGTGTGTTGTTCTGAGTCTCTGCAGACGACACACACCGGCTGCTGATGGTCCAGACAGAAGAGTTTGAGTTTCTCAGAGTGCCGACTGCAGAGATCCTCTGAAGCTCTCTGATCTCTCTCCTGTGAGAAGATCTCACACAGGTTCTTTAACACCAGGTTTACAGCTGGTTGGTTCTTTGAAGATCTTTTCCTACAAACTGGACACTCTTGTGTTTGTCTCTCTGTCCACCAGCGCTGCAGACAGTCTTTACAGAAGCTGTGGCTACATGACAGAACGACAGGCTCTCTGAAGACATCATGACACACCGGACAGCAGAGATCCTCCTCTAACCTGGAAGCCATTTTAGTCTCTGAGTGACGCTGTGAACACAGCAGACAGTACATTCAGTCACAGCTCCACTTCCTCCTTCACTTCACTTAAGTTTACTTTGAGTTCTAGTCGGACTCACCTTCATTGTGTCGAGCGTCTGCAGTGTTGTAGTTTCCTCCTCCTCTCTCCTGTAGATGAACTCACTCAGAGGACGTTGTTAGTTCAGTCTGAAGGTGGATCTAATCGTCTGTCTGTGGTTCTGTACTAAAGAGACACACACACACCCAAAAACTGTTTTCTGGTTTGTCTCAGGTGAGTCAGGTGAGGGCGGAGCTTTGTCAGACCTCTGCTGAATGCTGTTGGTTCACATGTGACTCAGTGAGTGTTTCATCCAAACTAGTGATTCATTGCTGAAAATGTAATCTGATACACTTGTTGATATTGTGTGAATGGCTATAGTCCAATCAGAACCAGCACCAGCACTGCCTGAGCTGAAGTGTTCATCATTTTCTGAAACTTGTAAAGAGGAAATATTAACCTCAAAATATATTAACTTAACACCAATATAGTCATGTTCTGTTTATTTGTTGCCTGGTCTTGATCCAAAAACAAATTACAAACATTTATTTAACAGAAGTAATTTTAAATGATTACAATCTTTATGAAAGTATTCAGATTGAGCCACACTGAGATATTTAGATCACAATATTTGTTGTATTGAAAGACAGGAAACAGCGAAACAGGTGTTTCTGTTAAACAGTTAATTTCACACAGAGTCTGTTTTGTTCATTTAATATTAACTTGTCCTCAGTAAGAGACTGAGAGTTTAGTCACACTGACTGAAGACAGATGCTTCCTCGTGATGAATGCTGTTCTTTAGTCAGCAGTTCATTCTTTTGCTTTTTGTGTAAACAGCTCCACTAGTCCATGTGAATAGTCAGTAAGTAAACATTGGTAATAAAGGAAAAAACATTGAGAGAAGAGCACTATGGAGGATTTTATGGTCCTAACTTGGCCAACGAGCCCTGAGACACCAGGATCACCGGAGCAGAGCATGCTGGGACTGAAGGCACCATCGAGAGCAGCTCCTCGTACTGACTGCGACCCTTCCTCTTCTTCTTCTTCCTCCACAGATAGCACAGCATCAGACCGAGAAGCAGCAGCGACAGGAGAGCCACGGACAGACCAACAGCCAACAGTAACACCTGGTCTGAACAAACACACTCGTCAACAGGTAAAGTTTACAGCAAGCATCGAGTGGAACACAGTTAACTGCTCACCTGTCATGTTTCAGTCAACAACAGCAGGTAACTGTGTTCGTCTCTTCTTGTGTGAAGTGTTTTAATGTTTGTGAGGCTGACGAGCAGAGAGAGGACAACACAGCCGGCTGGTTCTCACTGTTTCATGCTGCTATCTGCTTCTAGGTGAGCAGCTACAGTCAAACTCTTTTAACCCTTCGATGCACGAGTGATTGGACCAACACTCTTCCAGAAGTGGGTCAAACATGACAATGTGTCAGAGAATCAATGTGCTTTTGTGCCATTTTTGTCAGTTATGTTTAGAATAATCATATACTGTAGATTCTGTTTTGTATTTTTGTCCATACAAGAATCATTTGAGTTGATTGAGTTATTTTTATTTTTCACTTTTAAACATTTTTAACATTTTTATGATTGAAACATGATAATATACATGATAATAACACACACAGAAACACAGATACAATTGACACAGTTGTGTTAGCTAGATCATTAACAGTAGCTAAATAATGTTAGCTTTATAAAATAGTCTTATTTGTTGTTACATGATAATAACACACACACACACACAGAGATCAGATACTAAGAAATCATTTTAGTCATGAAAAGGTCGACAATAGAAACACAAAGCAAACTGTCAAACAAACCAGAAACAGGACAGAAAAAAATGAACATGCGTGTTTTGTGAATAATGAGACGGCAGGAGGAGCAGGTGAAGCTTAACGACTTGAATTCTGGGATTTTTAAATTAAAAATCCCAGAATTCAAGTCGTTAAGCACAAACTGTGCACAAACTGGCAACCACCTGAGGGCGCAGATGATTGGATAAACAGCGGTGTTGTGACGTGAATGTGACGGAAGGAGGAGATGGAACGCCGCATTTAGAGCCAAAATGTTTTCAATAACACCGTTAAAGAAACAACATCCTGGATATTATAGTTTTTTCACTGTTTAGTTGCAACACAATATTGTTCGTCACCATCCAGCCGCCTCACTGTCTCCTCTTTCAGAACTTTCTCTGAGCCAAAATTAAGCCCCGTCCAATCAGGTGCAGCGCTGTGCACTCTGGGTGTTGTAGTCTTTCTACCTTTTGAGTAGAAGTGAACACCACAGCCCTTTTACTCTGTTTTCTCTGCTCATGTAGCATCAAGTTGAATCAAAATATTTGTCTCTCTACTGCAGAGAGAAAGTTTTATTTAAGGGCCGTCTTTCCAGAGATGACATAATTCTTCAACTGCTGTGTTCCACTGTCACACACACCTTCAGGGGTAAAATCTTCAGTTTATCCACAGTGCGAATGTATGGAAACATCCTCTCAGTGAAAGTGTGTGTGAAGGTGTGTAGGTGTGTGTTAGTATCAGGATCAGAGAACGACAGCTTTCCATTGTTCCAGTCCAAATTCACTCTGATCCTCTGGAGCCTCTTCTGCACTACGAGATCAGTGGCTGGAGCTGGTAGGGCCTGCACTGAGTATTTACCATAGTATAACCCCATTCTCCATAATCCAGATGGTATGAGTCCCTTCCTCTGAGCAGACTCTGCTAACACACCCACTCTCCAGAATGTACTGTCTCCAACCTCGATGTCCCAGCTGTGAGTCCCTGAGTTAAAGCCCTCAGAGCCCAGGACAGACCAGTAATCATCATCAAACCTCTCTGGATTATCAGGAAGCTTCTGTCTCTCTCCTAGCCTCACACTGCTCAGATCTTCAGACAGGATCAGGTCTGGATGAGCAGTGTTTGGGTCCAGAACCACAGGAGTGTAGGAGACCATGTCCTTCATCTTGTACCAGATAATGGCGCTCAGGTTGCCCAGGTGTTTGGCCTGGTCTATCAGCGCTCCTGAGGGCAGATGTGGATCCTCCAGCAGGGGGCGCTGCTGGACTCTTTCCACTGCAGACTTGTAGTTGTGCATGAATGAGACGTCTTCAGCTCTCAGCTGCTCCTCTGTGGCTCTGACTGTGTGTGAAAGAGCTGCTATCTCTCTGCTCAGAGCCTCCGTCTTCTCCTTCATCATCTGACTCTTCTGCTCCTCTTCCTCCCTCAGTGCAGCCATCCTGGCCTCCTCTTCCTCTGCTAGAAACTGATGAAGCTTCTTAAACTGATCCTTAATCTGAGTCTCTGTTTGTTGGGCCTGGACCTTTATGTGTTCTGCTGTCTGATCAAACTTCACTTTAACTTCTTCAAAAACCTTTAACTTCTTCTTTAAAGGCTCCAGAGTTTCCTGAAGTTTCTTCTTGTGTTGTTGTGCAACTTCATCGATGGGTCTGAATCTGTGGTTGGTGTGTTGTTCTGAGTCTCTGCAGACGACACACACCGGCTGCTGATGGTCCAGACAGAAGAGTTTGAGTTTCTCAGAGTGCCGACTGCAGAGATCCTCTGAAGCTCTCTGATCTCTCTCCTGTAAGAAGGTCTCACACAGGTTCTTTAACACCAGGTTTACAGCTGGTCGGTTGTTTGAAGATCTTTTCCTACAAACTGGACACTCTCGTGTTTGTCTCTCTGTCCACCAATACTGCAGACAGTCTTTACAGAAGCTGTGGCTACATGACAGAACGACAGGCTCTCTGAAGACATCATGACACACCGGACAGCAGAGATCCTCCTCTAACCTGGCAGCCATTTTAGTCTCTGAGTGACGCTGTAAACACAGCAGACAGTACAGTCAGTCACAGCTCCACTTCCTCCTTCACTTCACTGAAGTTTACTTTCAGTTCTGGTTCTAGTCGGACTCACCTTCATTGTGTGGAGCGTCTGCAGTGTTGTAGTTTCCTTCTCCTCTCTCCTGTAGATGAACTCACTCAGAGGAAGTTGTTAGTTCAGTCTGAAGGTGGACCTGATCATCTGTCTGTGGTTCTGTACTAAAGAGACACACACACACAGACACACACACACCCAAAAACTGTTTTCTGGTTTTTCTCAGGTGAGTCAGGTGAGGGCGGAGCTTTGTCAGACCTCTGCTGAATGCTGTTGGTACACATGTGACTCAGGGAGTGTTTCAGTCCACAGAAATGATTCATTGCTGGAAATATAATCAGATAGTCTTCTCGTTGTTGGAGAGCTATAGTCCAATCAGAACCAGCACCAGCACTTCCTGAACTGAAGTGTTCTCTATTACATTATTACTTATACTAAAGGTTCATCATTTTCTGAAGCTTGTAAAGAGGAAATATTCACCTCAAAATATATTAACGTAACACTAATACCATCATGTTCTGTTTATTTGTTGTCCAGCCTTGATCCAAAAACAAGTTACAAAGGTTAATTTAACATAACTAATTTTGAATTATAACAGTCTGTATCAAAGCATTCAGATTGAGCCACACTGAGATATTTAGATTACAATATTTGTTGAACTAAAGACAGGAAGCAGTGAAACAGTTGTTTCTGTTGAACAGTTACTTTCACACAGAGTCTGTTGTGTTCACTTAATATTAATTTGTCCTCAGTAAGAGACTGAGAGTTGAGTCACACGGACTGAAGACAGATGCAACTGTTTATGACCCAATTGCCCAATAATCAGCATTAAAGGGGCATTAAGTACTTTTGGAGAAATTCAAAATCAGTCTTTCAACATTCACAATATTACTGAGACAATAATACAAACTTTTCTCCATGAGTGAATAAACAGGCTTTTCATTTCTTCTATTTGTAACAGTGTAAAAAAGGTTCAGATTTAAATCCAGTTAAATGAGACTACGCCATCTGCTGTCGCAATTTGTCACTGCACTTTAGTTACGTAGCAAAGGATTGTTGGTGGTTCTCAGACCAGGGAAAGATCAACTGGAGAGGTAATGGTGTTGAAATGTCTGAATGAAATGAATGGTAACTGTCTTACTAGTCAAGTGGGAGTTGGGCTGGCTGTGTGTACTTGTATATTGTGTGTCCTGGATTAATTTCGCAATGTTTTTGTAAGTTAACTCTGTGTATTTTTAATGTTTTATCGCCAGTAAAAACTCAGTGCTAATGCTAATACTAATGCTCGCTTGGTGCTATCCTTTCAGACCGAGCTCGTGCTGTCCTGTCAACAGAAAGAACCTTCACTGGTCCATTTTCCTATCAACCAGGTACGATACAGGCTTTTCTCACATGACATGCAGATGAGCTGAATTGTTTTGTTGCTGCTTTGTTTTGTTATATGAAGTAACTTCATAATCACTGTTATATAAGTATAAGTAAAATGGGTAACTGTTCAGCGTGAAGTAATTGTATTTTCTACTTTTGTACATTTATACAAATGTTCCGCTTTATTTCATTTATTTCAATCGAAATCCACTATGTGATCACAGTGAACATCGTATTGCATGAAATATAATTGTAGGATTGTGGTTGGTCCTCAGACCTGGGAAAGATTGACTGTAGAGACCAAGCTCATGCTGTTCTGTCAACAGAAAGAACCGTTACTGATCTACTTTCCTATCACCCAGCTGCCCAATAAACCTGCTGTCAAACTTGAACGGCTCCGAGTGATTCCTTAAGGCAGAAGATATCACACAGTGGTCGCATATTGTCTTCATTCATTGTTTGGTTAATTTTCTCATTCTCTCATGATGATATTTGGAGTTTTGACCCTTTATGAAGGGAGAAACATCAGAGATTCATTTCTTCAGTCAACGTCACATGAACCCAAACTGAGACGTCCACCTTAAATACAGAACGGCTCGTCCTCTCACTGAACAGATGACTGACAGCAGAGTGCAACTGATGGAGACTGAAAACAGACTTTGTTATTTTTATTACATCAAAAGGGGAATAAAGAGACATTTACAGTATTTTCAATCATTCAATGTATGCATTTAATTACAAACATTTCATATGTGCAATAAAACTTTGATTTTATTGCTTCAAAATTGTATGATCTGGACTGAGATTTGAAATAAAATGTTTAGGTCTGAACAGAGAAACATTAAGTTATTTAGTGATTGATTTATTTGTGACCATCCTTAAATTTGGTTATTCATGGTCACACACACACACACACACACACACACACACATTGAGATCAGAAACTAAGCAATCATTTTAGTCATGAAAAGGTCGACAATAGAAACACAAAGCAAACTGTCAAACAAGACAAAAACAAAACATTAAAAATTAACATACATGTTTTCTGAATTTTGAGACAGCAGGAAGAGCAAATTAAGCATAATGACGTGAATTATGTGATTCATAATTTAAACAACATGTTGACAACATTTGTAGCTTGACAAATCATATTAGAAATAAAACGTCTATAGACCTCGTAGAATGGTGCAGATTAAAAGTCCCTCTTTTACTTAAAAACATTATTATGATTGCGAAGAAACGACTTTAAAATATTTGTCAGGTCCAAATGAATTGTTCTGTTTAACTCTGTGTCAGAATTCTGACAGTTGGTTCAGCTTCTAACGAGGTTTGTCAGCCAATAGTATAACACAGTGTTTGGACCCACAGATGAAGTCATTCACTGTGGACTTCAAAATGGACTCTGAACTAAAATCAGTCTACCAGAATTCCCCATTCTTCACCCCTCGGTGCAAAATTCAGCTTTGGGCTACAATTGGTCAGGGTGACAGACCCCCTCTGATCAGATAGTCAAAACTCCAGCGCCCTGCTTGTTCTTACTCTCTTACTCTGCACTGTCAGGATCTCCACAAGCCTTCAACCATTACTAGCTGTTATGGTAAATTTGGTTTTAGTAATTAAGTTAAGTATTAATCAGAGCTATAAAAACGTTTGTAACTTTTTATGAGACTGAATTATTGAATTGGCTATCTTTTCCCTTCTTGAAGGGTAGTGATGTAATGTAAACTGGATCATATTATTTATCATAATTAATCATTATTCCTGATGATCATTCATTATTATAAATAGCCAAATTGAACTGAAAATTCCCTTTTAATGATGCACAAACACTACTTAATTGGGCCTCGTGTAAGGCAAGACCCAACATAACGGTGCCCCGTGTGAGGCATCAGCATGATGGTGCCCCGTGTGAGGAAATGCACTGTTGACAATCATTCATAAATGTACAATATTAACTTCAGCATAATTTGGACAGTGCTTAGATTCAAGGTTCACATTTTGAACCCTTTAGCCAAAAGTCTTTACATTCAACCCCACGAGTCTACTACAGGAGTAGACGTTGATTTGTACTTACAAACAATCGCAGTGTGATGAGAAGTGATTTCGATCAAATCTATAACCCATTTGATTAACCAACATCTTTTAGGTTATCAACTGCCACTTTGAGCCATTTGCTATTGCCGCTATCGATTCAAGTTGAAATTGCTCTGTAGAAATGGTGAGAATTTCAGGTCAGCATTTGAATATCCTGTATTCAATGCATTGTAGTCAAGCTGTCATAATTTGATGACAGTTTAAGTGTTCATCATGTTAATCACAGCGTGCCACCGGCCCTGTGATACACAGAAGTTTATATCTGGCTGTTACTGCCTTGCATTTCAAGCAAACTCCAGCACCTTCCTTGTTCTTCCTCTCTAACTCCAAAATCTTTCAAACATTATTAGCTGTTGTGGTAAATTTGGTTGTAGTTATTAAGTTAAGTATTAATGAGGGTTATAAACACTTTTGTACCTTTTTATGAGACTGAATTATTGAATTGGCCATCTTTTCCCTACTTAAAGGGTGGTGCCCCGAGGTGATGTAATGTAAATTGGATCATATCATTTATCATAATCAATATTATCCCTAATGATCATTATTATTGATATCCAAATTTAACATTAAAGTCCCTTTTAATGTCACATAAATACTACTTAATTATGTTTTGTGTAATGCAAGGCCCAACAACAGTTTGTATCATGTGGTGTCTGTGTGTCGTAGTTGCCAGTTTGTGGGGAAAAAGATGAACGTTTAGGCAGCTAGCGTTAGTAAAGTCAGCTAGTGCACAAACTGGCAACCACCTGAGGGGGCACATGATTGGATTAACAGCAGTGTTGTGAATGTGATGGAAGGAGGAGATGGAACGTCACATTTAGAGCCTGAATGTTTTCAGTAACACCTTTAAAGACAACATCGTGGATTTTATAGTTTTTTCAGTGTTCAGCTGCAACACAATATTGTTCGTCCCCATCCAGCCGCCTCACTGTCTCCTCTTTCAGAACTTTATCTGAGCCAAAATCAAGCCCCATCCAATCTGATACAGTACTGTGCACTCTGGGTGTTGTAATCTTTCTACCTTTTGAGTAGAAGTGAACACCACAGCCCTATTACTCTGTTTTCTCTGCTCATGTAGCATCAACATAAAAAATATTTGTCTTTCTGCTGCAGAGAGAAAGTTTCATTTCAGGGCCGTCTTTCCAGAGATGAAATACTTCTTTAACTGCTCTGCTCCACTGTCACACACACCTTCAGGGGTAATATCTTCAGTTTTTTTGTAGTGTAAAAGTATGGAAACATCCTCTCAGTGAAAGTGTGTGTGAAGGTGTGTAGGTGTGTGTTAGTATCAGGATCAGAGTACGACAGCTTTCCTCTGGTCCAGTCCAGATTCACTCTGACCCTCTGGAGCTTCTTCTGCACTTTGTGATAAGTAAGATGAGTTGATGGTGACCCTACAAAGTATTCACCTTTGCATAAGGTCAGTTCCCATATTGCAGAATGTGAGATTCCCTTCCTCTGGGCAGACTCTGCTAACACACCCAGTCTCCACAGTGTAATGTCTCCAACCTCGATGTCCCAGCTGTGAGTCCCTGAGTTAAAGCCCTCAGAGCCCAGGACACGGTAGCAATAATCAAACCTCTCTGCATTATCAGGAAGCTTCTGTCTCTCTCCTCCTCGTCTCACACTGCTCAGATCTTCAGACAGGATGAGTTTTAGACCAGCAGTGTTTGGGTCCAGAACCACAGGAGTGTAGGAGACCATGTCCTTCATCTTGTTCCAGATGTTGAAGCTCAGGTTGCCCAGGTGTTTGGCCTGGTCTATCAGAGCTCCTGAGGGCAGCTGTGGATCCTCCAGCAGGGGGCGCTGCTGGACTCTTTCCACTGCAGCCTTGTAGTTGTGCAGGAATGAGACGTCTTCAGCTCTCAGCTGCTCCTCTGTGGCTCTGACTGTGTGTGAAAGAGCTGCTATCTCTCTGCTCAGAGCCTCCATCTTCTCCTTCATCATCTGACCCTTCTGCTCCTCTTCCTCCCTCAGTGCAGCCATCCTGGCCTCCTCTTCCTCTGCTAGAAACTGGTGCAGCTTCTTAAACTGATCCTTAATCTGCCTCTCTGTGTGTCGGGCCTGGACCTTCATGTGTTCTGCTGTCTGAACAAACTTCACTTTAACTTCTTCAAAAACCTTTAACTTCTTCTTTAAAGGCTCCAGAGTTTCCTGAAGTTTCTTCTTGTGTTGTTGTGCAGCTTCATCGATGGGTCTGAATCGGTGGTTGGTGTGTTGTTCTGAGTCTCTGCAGACGAGACACACCGGCTGCTGATGGTCCAGACAGAAGAGTTTGAGTTTCTCAGTATGCCGACTGCAGAGATCCTCTGAAGCTCTCTGATCTCTCTCCTGTAAGAAGGTCTCACACAGGTTCTTTAAGACCAGACTAACAGTTGGTCCGTCCTTTGAAGATCTTTTCCTACAAACTGGACACTCCCTGATCTCTTTCTCTGTCCACCAGCTCTGCAAACAGTCTTTACAGAGGCTGTGGCTACATGACAGAACGACAGGCTCTCTGAAGACATCACGACACACCGGACAGCAGAGATCCTCCTCTAACCTGGAAGCCATCTTAGTCTCTGAGTGACGCTGTGAACACAGCAGACAGTACAGTCAGTCACAGCTCCACTTCCTCCTTCACTTCGCTAAAGTTTACTTTGAGTTCTGGTTCTAGTTGGACTCACCTTCATTGTGTGGAGCGTCTGCAGTGTTGTAGTTTCCTCCTCCTCTCTCCTGCAGATGAACTCACTCAGAGGACGTTGTTAGTTCAGTCTGAAGGTGGATCTGATCGTCTGTCTGTGGTTCTGTACTGAAGACACACACAAACACACACACACACACACACACACACACACACAGTGTTTCAGTCCAAATTACTGATTAATTGCTGGAAATGTAATCTGATACACAGTTGTTGTTGTTGTTGTGTTTGTTGTTGGAGGGGCTATAGTCCAATCCGAACCAGCGCCAGAGTTACGGGTCTCAACATGGTTAATACCTCAGTAACAAATGATTTTTGCTCCAGTGTCGTTCAGTCCTGAAAAACACAGGTCAAAGTTCAAAGGATTGAAGACATGAACTGACGCTTTTCCTCTTTCGAAAACATGACACATATATATGAAACAATTACCTGTGCATGAATGTCTTTTGTTTATGTCCATCATCTGATTCTCTTCATGCCTTGTTATAATAAAGTTCATTGGTATGGTTCATCTAATCTTAGTCATCATTAGTTTCACCACACTCTTAGATAGACTTTACCCTTTTGTTCAGGAGCTTTTCATCTGCATCAGCTCTGTATCAACGGCCACTTTCACTTAGTGCAAACAATTCAGCCAAGAGTTAAACTCTGGAATCTCTATAACTGTGCAGTATAAAACAACATACTGGTCCTTTAAAACCCATTAGCTGCACAGAGCTACACGTCACAGAGGGAAACTATTTGGCTTAATTCACAAAATTCACAGTTTGAACCTTTAATTTTAACTTAGTGCTTTCCTGAACTTCTGCATCAATCTTAGAAAAATCCTAGTCACAAGAATCACAAAATAATAACATATATGCCAAATGTTCAGGGCCCCAGCTTCAAATAAATGATTAGCAATGTGCAGAACCACGTTAATAGTGAGCTTAACCTACAACACAAATGTAAACATTGTGTGCAAATTACGTCGCGGGCGCCGCTGTGACAGTTTAACTGGCGTTCATTTTGACTGGCGAGGGTCCCAGATGTGCTGGAGGTGTGGTTTGAGAATCCCGTCTGGAGAGGGGTCCTCGACCATGTCCGCTAACCGGGAAAAACATACCGATCGCCCTGCTCATCCATCCAAGTCATGTATATGTGTATTCGTTTTGACGTGGCTTGAACACTTCTATTCCACACGGAGATGCCGAGGTCTGCGACCTGCAGACCACTGTTAGACGAGCGCTACAGAGCACACAATGACAGTGTAGGTGACTGTGACGATGCCTGTTCGAAAAAACGCAACAGTCTAAAAATCGTCCAAAAGTGGGTGTTGTCGGTTTCATATCTTTGTCGTGAATGTCTGTACTCACAAACAACTCATGGGCAGAACAGAATGAGGCATTTGTTCACGCCTAGTGGCTCGAGAGCAGCGTGGAGACCGCTGCTGGCTGTGGGGTTGTAGGGCCCTATAAAATCTGTTTTATTTTTTCCCAAATTCCGTTTTATTTTTTCCCAAATTCCATTTTAATTTTTGTGAATTCCGTTTTTTCCGTTTTAATTTTTGTGAATCTTGATTTACTCTTATTATACTACCAAAAACAGTGTGTTTTTAATGTAAATAACTAATATGTACACAAATTAAATATAAATTACCTTAAATTAATTGAGGTGACAAACATATTTCCTCAATACTGTATCGTACAGTACAATAAAGTGCATCAAAAACATTTTGACTTCATCATGTCTTCATACATTAGTATATTTTGTGTTTTTATGGGTTTCATTGAATAAAAACATGGTCAGCTCTCAGGTAGATCCAGAAAAGCCTCCCAGCCCAGGCAGAGTCAGCTAAGAGGGCTGTGGCTAACTGGGCCAGCTAGCTAACAGCAGCTACTGTTAGCAGCAGTTAACAGTCAATCTGGTGATATGCCGATAATATGAATCGGACAGGTGGCTAACTCTGACGCATTACACCTTTTAATTATGATTTCTCAGGTCTGCTTCTTTGCAAAACAACAGTTCACCTGACACATACAAGTCGTTCGGGAACTGCTCGGCTCTGTACTGAGGGGTAAATTTCAACTTTCTCAGCTTTTTCGCCGACGAAGACGGAGCCGTGGCCAGCCGCTTCACCATGCTTGCATTGTTTTGAAGGGGGATGAGCTCAGTCTGTGGGGAGGGGGGCGGCGGCGACTTGTTGTGCCACCCAGATTTGGTTCCCCTCGTGCAGTTTTCCCCAGACAAATGTTCCTCTTCCACACGAGAACAACATTTCAGTGAAATTATGTCAAATTCCGCGATATTTCGCGTTAAAAAGTAGATTCCGTTTTAATCGGCCAATTCTGGATTCCGTCCGCGATTTCGTGATCGCGGAAATCATAGGGCCCTAGGGTTGAGTGCGCAGTGTCCAGGTTAACTTGTGACACCTGTTACCATTGAGTATTTCTTTCATTCCGCGCTGCGTTCAAATGGTTACTGAATGAAAGCCACCATTCCCAGCCGCATACATAGTTATTAAGCCAAAGTCAAGTCGATGTGAAACCTGTATAATGTCATACAGCCTGCTCGTTAAAGAGTCTACAGAGTACGTTGACATCCTGCCCAAACTCAGCGTGACGTCAGTCAGCTGTGGCAAAGCGAGAGACGCCCAGATCAACCTGTGATACAAACACCTGTACCGACTGTCGACCGTGGTTCATAGGAAAGCCCAGACATGTATCTCACTCTTCTCAAGGTGTAACGACGGATATCAGAAGGGAGAAGTTGACTCCCTCTTCACAGTGTGTGTGTGTGTGGTCTGCAGGTCGCAGACGTCGGCATCTCCGTGTGGAACAGGAGAGTTCATGCCACGTCAAAACGAATACACATATACATGACTTGGATCGATGAGCAGGGCGATCGGTACGTTTTTCCCAGTTAGCGGACATGGCCGAGGACCACTGTCCAGACGGGATTCTCAAACCACACCTCCAGCACACCTGGGACCCTCGGCAGTTAAAATTAACGCCGGTTAAACTGTCACACCGCCATTAACCGCGGTAACACTTTTACTTTCCTGCACTTTTTTAAAACTCATTAATGAAACACTCGAGTCCGTCAACAAACTCTTCACACTCGCGCTACTTTTAGTTTCACTTTAGGAGTTATTAATGGTGTTTTTTCACTTCACACTAACCTGAAAAACACAGCTGGAAGTTCAGAGGAATGAAAACACGAACTGATGCTTTCTCTTCCCAGTTTTCCTCTGGGGAGCAGCAGATTCCCTCACAGTAAGGAACCCGGGTGCAACACCACCTGAGCTCATTGGTTCCACTCTTCTAATTCCTCATGAACTGGACGTTTCCCACAGATTGAGGAAAGATAATTTTGGTTCTTAGACTTAACACTTGTTTCACGTTTATTTTTTAGAAATAGTGAAAAATAAAGACTTGAAATGATATTAATATCACTAAACCAAATTACAAAAAATATTACACATTTTGAGCACTACATGAACTGAAGTGTTCTCTATTATATTATTACTAATACTAAAAGTTCATTATTTTCTGAAACTCATCAAGAGGAAATATTAACCTTAAAATAAATTAACTTAACACCAATCTCTTCATTTTCTGTTTATTTGTTGTCCAGCCTCAATCCAAAAACAAATTACAAACGTTCATTTAACATAACTCATTTTAAATTATAACAATCTTTAAGTACTCAGATTGAGCCACACTGACATGTTTAGATCACAATATTTGTTGTATTGAAAGACAGGAAGCAGTGAAACAGGTGAGAGTTTAGTCACACTGACTGAAGACAGATGCAACTGTTTATGACCCAAGTGCCCAATAATCAGCATTAAAGGGGCGTTGCGTAGTTTGGGAGAAATTCAAACTCTTTGTCTTCTGGTTGAAGTTATATTTTGGTGAAACATGAGGAGAGTCTGGAGGTGGAGAAGTTTTCTCTTGCATCAGGTTTACAAACTCTAGACATTCGTGTCCTCACCTGGAAGACGAAGCAGTTGTTGAACTCCGGGTCGGGCCCTGTGCCTGTCGGGGCCGCCTGTCATCAGGGAGCAGCCGGAGCTCCACCAGCGTGACGTTGCCGTGGAAGCGATTAGGGAGGTTGCCGAGGCGGAGCAAGGCGACCATGAGCTGCTCGCTGCTGTGTCGATACTCCACCGAGAAGCAGAGACAGGTGGCCATGCCGGGTGGAGGGGCCACCACCTCGTTCAGAGGGGGGACAGAGTAGAGACCAGCCAGCACCGTCCCCACCGGGTACCATCCTGACAGAGACGGGGTTGTTTGTATTGATCTTAACTTCAAATCTTACTTAGAAGTAAACGTTTTTACTTTCACATAATTGGAATTTTTCGGGATTAAAATCATTTTTACATGTTGCCAAAAAAAAGTAGTACCAGCCGACTGCTTACTGAGAGCGACCCACGATGAGCGTGTATGTCCCTGTGAGTCTCCATCTTTATCTCCTCCTCCTCATTTTTCAGGTTGTTGTGGTCTTGTGCCATGAATCGAGGAGGCAAGGTGAAAGGGATATCACTGGGCCTGTCACACAGAGAAATGTTCTTATTGAGACATCTGCAGTATTTAAATATCAGGTGCAGCTCTTTTAAACCCTGATGCTTCCCAATGAATGCTGTTCTTTAGTCAGCAGTTCACTCTTTTGCATTTTGTGTAAACAGTGCAACAATCCACATGAATGTTGAATCTGTGTGTGTGTGTGTGTGTGTGTGTGTGCAGGGCCGTAGCCACCATTGAGGACACCGACACCGTCATGTCCTCGGTATTTTTTTCCTTAAGTTTCCTTTCATTAAGACCGAAAACGGTCGCGATGTGACTGCAGGTCTATTTTTAGATCGGCAATTGAAAGAATCAGAGCAAAGATGCAACGTAGTGGTGAGAGGCTGCATCAATCCAAGTTATCATTTGTTGCAGCAAGAAAGGCAGAGGATGACCAGGCTAAGAGGAGGAAAGGTGAGAATTGTTATAAGCGAAGAGAAGGAGAGAAATAGTAAACTAGCCTACAGATGCAACAGATAGAGATGCTAACCTGTAATCTACTGTAAATGTGGCCTAGGCTAACAAAATGAAAGGACATGCAATGAATCAGAATATTTTAAGGCCATGTTCAGTCACAGTATGAATTATCCATCAATAATATTATTTGGATGTTTGGATGGATAAGTAATAATGTGACTAAACATGGCATTAAAATATTAGGTCATGACTCAGCAGTAAACTTAGACATTTCATTTTAAAAATTCAACAGAGGATGTGACAGGAGAGAGAGATGAAGAGGTTGAAGGGACAGAGACAGGAGGAGAGGAGAGAGAGAGAGCAGGAGAAGGAACCAGTGAGATGCATGTGGAGTCAGGTCCATTATCAGCCCGTGACCCGGCTACATACAAAGGCCAGAGTCACAACTCTGATGAAGAAAACGGTAAGCTATGGTATTACTCTACTTATTGTTACCTATATGCATTCTTTTTTTATCAGCAGTTTTGAGTCAACTGATTTGATATGGGTTAAATGTGTATTCAGTGAATTCAGAAACATTGCAGAAAAGAACTCCACCTTTATCATCTCTCTCTCTCTCTCTCTCTCTCTCTCTTAATCACCATAGACTATACCAAACACTTAATGTATACAGTTATAGATCATCTTAGTTGTAGTTTTTGGTGAGGCACCAACACCATACACACACACACAAATACTTCAGTTACAGTTATATATATATTTATTTTACGATTACAGCAACACACTGATACAAAGACACACACTAAACAGTTTTGCCTATGTTTATGTTGCGTGTGTGTGTGTGAGAGAGGAGAGCCGTCTAATTGCAACGATATATGGCTCAAGCATTCGCAACTTGGGTCTATCCGGGTGACCTAATTAAAATAACATGTTTCAAACACAGAAACAATACATAGAGTTGTGTTAGCTAGATCATTAACAGTAGCTAGATAATGTTAGTTTTATAAAATAGGCTAATTTGTTGATACATGATAATAACACACACACACACACAGTGAGATCAGAAACTACGGAATCATTTTAGTCTTGAAAAGGTCGACAATAGAAACACAAAGCAAACTGTCAAACAAACCAAAAACATAACACAAAAAATGAACATGATCAACAGCAATGTTGTGACGTGAATGTGATGGAGGGAGGAGATGGAACGCCACATTTAGAGCCTGAACATGATAAATAACACAACATAGTGGATATTATAGTTTTTTCACCGTTAAGCTGCAACACAATATTGTTCGTCACCATCCAGTTGCCTCATTGCCTCCACTTTCAGAACTTTCTCTGAGCCAAACTGCACTCTGGGTGTTGTAGTCTTTCTACCTTTTGAGTAGACGTGAACATCACAGCTGTTTTACGTTTGTCTGCTCATGTAGCATCAAGTTCAAAACTATTTGTCTTTCTACTGCAAAGAGAGAAAGTTTTATTTCAGGGCCGTCTTTCCAGAGATTAAATACTTCTTTAACTGCTCTGTTCCACTGTCACACACACCTTCAGGGGTGATATCTTCAGTTCACCCCCAGTGCAAATGTATGGAAACATCCTCTCAGTGAAAGAGTGTTGGAAGGTGTGTAGGTGTGTGTTATTATCAGGATCAGAGTAAGACAGCTTTCCTCTGGTCCAGTCCAGATTCACTCTGATCCTCTTGAGCTTCTTCTTCACTACGAGAACTGTGGAAGGAGCTGATGGTGACCCCACTGAGTATTTACTTTTGTATAACATTATTCTCCATAATCCAGACAGTTTGTCTCCCTTCCTCTGAGCAGACTCTGTTAACACACCCAGTGACCAGAATGTACTGTCTCCAACCTCGACGTCCCAGCTGTGAGTCCCTGAGTTAAAGCCCTCAGAGCCCAGGACAACCCCGTAATAATCAAACCTCTCTGCATTATCAGGAAGCTTCTGTCTCTCTCCTCGTCTCACCCTGCTCAGATCTTCAGACAGGATGAGTAGTGGATGAGCAGTGTTTGGGTCCAGAACCACAGGAGTGTAGGAGACCATGTCCTTCATCTTGTTCCAGATGTTGAAGCTCAGGTTGCCCAGGTGTTTGGCCTGGTCTATCAGAGCTCCTGAGGGCAGCTGTGGATCCTCCATCAGGGGGCGCTGCTGGACTCTTTCCACTGCAGCCTTGTAGTTGTGCAGGAATGAGACGTCTTCAGCTCTCAGCTGCTCCTCTGTGGCTCTGACTGTGTGTGAAAGAGCTGCTATCTCTCTGCTCAGAGCCTCCATCTTCTCCTTCATCATCTGACTCTTCTGCTCCTCTTCCTCCCTCAGTGCAGCCATCCTGGCCTCCTCTTCCTCTGCTAGAAACTGGTGAAGCTTCTTAAACTGATCCTTAATCTGCCTCTCTGTGTGTCGGGCCTGGACCTTCATGTGTTCTGCTGTCTGATCAAACTTCACTTTAACTTCTTCAAAAACCTTTAACTTCTCCTTTAAAGGCTCCAGAGTTTCCTGAAGTTCCTTCTTGTGTTGTCGTGCAGCTTCATCGATGGGTCTGACTGTGTGGTTGGTGTGTTGTTCTGAGTCTCTGCAGACGACACACACCGGCTGCTGATGGTCCAGACAGAAGAGTTTGAGTTTCTCAGAGTGCCGACTGCAGAGATCCTCTGAAGCTCTCTGATCTCCCTCCTGTAAGAAGGTCTCACACAGGTTCTTTAAAGCAAAGTTAGGGGGTAGTTTTTTCTTGGAAGATCTTCTCTTACAAATTGGACACTCTCTGATCTCTTTCTGTGCCCAGCAGCTCTGCAGACAGTCTTTACAGAAGCTGTGGCTACAGGACAGGATGACAGGATCTTTAAAGATGTCAAGGCAGACAGGACAGCAGAGATCCTCCTCTAACCTGGAAGCCATTTCAGTCTCTGTGTAACGCTGTGAACACAGCAGACAGTACAGTCAGTCACAGCTCCACTTCCTCCTTCACTTCACTGAAGTTTACTTTCAGTTCTGGTTCTGGTTGGACTCACCTTCAGTGTGTGGAGCGTCTGCAGCGTGTAGTTTCCTCCTCCTCCCTCCTGTAGATGAACTCACTCAGAGGGCGTTGTTATTTCAATCTGAAGGTGGATCAGATCGTGTGTTTGTGGTTCTGTACTAAAGAGACCCACACACACACACACACACACACACACGACAAGCTGTTTCCTGGTTTGTCTCAGGTGAGTCAGGTGAGGGCGGAGCTTTGTCACACCACTGCTGAATGCTGTTGGTACACATGTGACTCAAGGGTAGGGGTGTGCCAAAATATCGATACAACGATATATCGCGATATTTCGTATTGAGGTACGTTATCGATACACTGGTGCCAAATATCGATATTTAAAAATGTAAAAAAAAAAAAAAAGAAAGAATTTTTTTTTTTTTGGCCCACCACCCCTCTTCAGAGGAGAGCTTTATCTTTATTCAAACATAGGTATACAACCAAATAAAATTTTAAAAATGGTTTAAGTAGCTCTGAAACCCACACATATAGATATTAATGATAGTTGTAGTCAGTGTGTTTGTTAAGAAGAGACACTGTGCAGAATACTTTGTTTACTTGGCTGTCATTCATGTGAAATTGATTGGCAGTGTTTTGAAATTCCTGTGAAATGGATTCAGTGCAGTCAATAAATTCTGAATTTCTTCAGTGACACAGATATCGTGATGTATCATGGATGAAATTTCTTGCTATATATCGATTATCGCAGAATTGCTGTATCGTGATATTATCGTTATCGTGGGCAAAATATCGTGATAGTGTCGTATCACGAGGTACCTGGTGATACCCAGCCCTACTCAAGGGAGTGTTTTAGTCCAAACTAGTGATTCATTGCTGGAAATGTAATCTGATAAACTTGTTGATGTTGTTGGAGGGGCTATAGTCCCATCAGAACCAGCGCCAGCACTTGAACTGAAGTGTTCTGTATTATCAAATTTCTTATATTAAAGGTTCATCATTTTCTGAAACTTGTATCGAGCAAATATTAACCTCAAAATATATTAACTTAATACCAATACCTTCATGTTCTGTTTATTTGTTGTCCAGCCTTGATCCAAAAACAAATTGCAACATTTATTTAACATAAGTAATTCTAAATGATAACAATCTGTATGAAAGGATTCAGACTAAGCCACACTGAGATATTTAGATTACAGTATTTGCTGTATTGAAAGACAGGAAGCAGTGAAACAGGTGTTTCTGTTGACCAGTTACTTTCACAAAGAGACTGTTTTGTTCATTCATTTGTCCTCAGTAACAGACTGAGAGTTTAGTCACACTGACTGAAGACAGATGCAACTGTTTATGACCCAAGTGCTCAATAATCAGCATGAAATGGGCATTAAGTAGCAGAGATGGGGGACTCGAGTCACATGACTTGACTCGAGTCGGACTCGAGTCGCAAATTTGAAGACTTGAGACTTACTTGACTAACACTGATGAAAGACTCGACTTGACTTTGACTTTGCATTCATAACTTGAGACTTGACTTAGACTTGACACAGATGACTCGAAAGTCTTGGCTTTTCTTTCTTTCTTTCTTTCTTTTTTGCGCATATTGAGACATTAGTTTCGTTTTTGATACTTTGCCCTCTGCCACTGTATGACGCGGTGCGTGCAAGCCTGACAGGTGGCGGACAGGATCAGAGGCGGCATGGATGGAGCTCCGAAAATCATCAAATTTGGATTCAAAGATTATTTCATCCGTGGGTGATTTTGGCCGCCGTCTTGGTTAAAGCGTGTGTGTGTTTCAGATATAGCGTCTTCAGTGCGCACAAAGCCATTATGTTAAATGTAGGCGCGCATTTACGCGCTCACAGCCCAACATGACACATTCGTTGCGACACACTTGTTTTTTCGTGCATGTCCGCGACGGACCTGCTTCTCCCTCAGGTGTTGTGTGTCTGTCTCCTACTGTTTCTCACGGAGCTCTGCCCCGTTTGAAAGGAGAAGGAGGCCCGCATGTGTGAAGATGTCGCCTCAGAGATGTAGAATGTGTTTTATAGAAGAGAAACACACATTTCAGGTCAGAACAGACATGTTCTGTGATTTTCAGCCTCCTTTTATAGAGGGGGAGGGGGAACAATACCTGAGAGTCATATTCTCAGCTGTCAGGTTGTGCAGTATTGTGCAGTTCCAGGGTTGATATTAATCTAATCTTATTCTTGTATTCATGGGTTTGAAAAAAAATTCTAAAATTGATCAACTATGCAGTTACATCATATTATTGACTAACCACCCTCTTCTGTTTACTGTCTACAGATATGAAGAATACATTCATACAAACTTCTTGTGACTTGTTCTTAGCCATGACTCGACTTGACTTGCTTTATTTTCATCACAGTTAACTTGGGACTTGCTTGAGACTTGAAGGTTAAGACTTGAGACTTGCTTATGACTTGCACGTATGTGACTTACTCCCACCTCTGTTAAGTAGTTTTGGAGAAATTCAAAATCAGTCTTTCAACATTTACAATATTAATGAGGCAATAATATAAACTTTTCTCATGAGTGAATAAACAAACTTTTCATTTCCTTTATTTGTAATAGTGTAAAAAAGGTTCAGATTTAAATCCAGCTAAATGAGACTACGCCATCTGCTGTCGCAATTTGTCATTGCACTTTAGTTACGTAGCAAAGGATTGTTGGTGGTTCTCAGACCAGGGAAAGATCACCTACAGAGACCAAGCTTGCACTGTCCTGTCAACAGAAAAAAAAAGTTAGTGATCCATTTTCCTATCACCCAGGTGCCCAATAAACCTGCTGTCAAACTTGAACTGCTCCGAGTGATTCCTTAGGCAGAAGACATCACACAGTGGTCACATATTGTCTTCATTCATTGTTTGGTTAATTTTCTCATTCTTTCATAATGATATTTGGAGTTTTGACCCTTTATGAAGGGAGAAACATCAGAGATTCAGTTCTTCAGTCAACAACATCACATGAACCCAAACTGAGACGTCCACCTTAAATACAGAACGGCTCCTCCTCTAACTGAACAGACAGCAGAGTAGAACTGATGGAGACTGAAAACGGACTTTGTTATTTTACTACAAAAGGGGAATAAAGAGACATTTACAGTATTTTCAATCATTCAATATATGTATTTTATTACAAACATTTCATATGTGAATTAAAACTTTTAATTTATTGTTTCAAAACTTGATAATAATAATAATCCAGACTGAAATTTAAAAAAGGTTTTTAGGTCCCCACAAAGACACATTAAGTTATTTATTGATTGATTTATTTGTGACCATCCTTAAATTTGGTTCTGCATGGTCTCACACACACACACACACACATTGAGATCAGAAACTAAGCATAATGACATGAATTATGTGATTCATAATTTAAAACATGTTGACAACATTTGTAGCTTGACAAATCATATTAGAAATAAAACATCTTCAGAGCTCGTAGAATGGTGCAGATTGAAGGTCCCCCTTTTCCTTAAAAACATTATTATGATTGTAAATAAATGACTTTAACATTTTTGTCAGGTCCAAGTGAACTGTTATGTTTATCTCTGCGCCAGAATTCTGACAGTTGGTTCAGCTTCTAAAGAGGTTTGTCAGCCAATAGTATAACACAGTGTTGGGACCCAAAGATGAAGTAATTTATTTTGGATCTCAAAATGGGCTCTGAACTGAACTCAGTGTCCTAGAATTCCCCATTCTTCACACATTGGTGCACAATTCAGCTTTGAGCTACAATTGGTCAGGGTGACAGACTCCCCTCTGATCAGATAGTCAAAACTCCAGCACCTTCCTTGTTCTTCCTCTCTTACTCTACACTGTCAAGAACTCCAAAATCCTTCAACCATTATTAGCTGTCATAGTAAATTTGGTTGTAGTTATTAAGTTAATTATCAATCAGAATTATAAACAGTTTGGTACCTTTTTATCAGACTGAATTAGTGAATTGGCTTTCTTTTCCCTTCTGGTGCCCCAAAGTGATCTGATAAAAATTGGATCATATTATTTATTATAATTAATAATTATCCCTGACAATCATTCATTATTATTGATAACTGTGGTGACCCCTGTTGGTGCTCGACGGTGGGGTCTAGAGTAGTTTGGTGGTTGGCAGGGGGTTGGGCCAGCCTGGCAATCTGGTAACTGAGTACACCTGGGCCGGTGAGCTGGTTTGATCTATATAAGCAGGTTCTCATTCATTGTGTCTCTCTCTCTCTTCCTTGCAGACAGACGCCTGTCTCCCCAGATGACGCGGCAGTCTTAAGTTTTGGTTCTTTTGGTTTTCTTTTATGCATCATACAACATTCATCTACACCATATTCACTGCATGCACATACCACGCCACTGATTCTACTGACTTTCACACCTCACGTTATTGTCTTATTTGATTTATCCATCTGGTTGATTTAAATAAACATATTTTGTTATTCCTTTGAACAGTGCATCTCCGTTGTTTTGTCATGGCCTTGAGCCATAACCAATAACCAAATCTAAATCTCCCTTTTGATGTTGCATAAACACTTAATTGTGCCTCGTGTAATACAAGGCCCAACAACAGTTTGTATCATGTGGTGTCTGTGTTTCGTAGTTGCCAGTTTGTGGGGAAACAGATAAACGTTTAGGCAGCTAGCGTTAGTAAAGTCAGCTAGTGCACAAACTGGCAACCACCTGAGGGGGCAGTGTTGTGACATGAATGTGATGGAAGGAGGAGATGGAACGCCACATTTAGAGCCTGAATGTTTTCAATAACAACTTTAAAGAAACAACATCCTGGTTATTATACTTTTTGCACCGTTAAGCTGCAACACAATATTGTTCGTCACCATCCAGCCGCCTCACTGTCTCCTCTTTCAGAACTTTATCTGAGCCAAAATCAAGCCCCATCCAATCCTGTGCAGCGCTGTGCACTCTGGGTGTTGTAGTCTTTCTACCTTTGTGTAGAAGTGAACACCACAGTTCAAGTTCAAACATATTTGTCTTTCTTCTGCAGAGAGAGAAAGTTTTATTTACGGGCCGTCTTTCCAGAGATGAAATACTTCTTTATCTGCTGTGTTCCACTGTCAAACACAACTTCAGGGGTGATATCTTCAGTGGGATTTTATCCCCAGTGTGAATGAATGGAAACATCCTCTCAGTGAAATTTTGTGTGGAGGTGTGTAGGTGTGTGTTAGTATCAGGATCATAGAACGACAGCATTCCTCTGGTCCAGTCCAGATTCACTCTGATCCTCTGGAGCTTCTTCTGCACTACAAGATTAATAGATGGAGCTGGTGGTGACAGCACTGAGTATTTACCATCGAATAACTTTATCCTCCATAATCCAGACAGTGTGACTCCCTTCCTCTGTACAGACTCTGCTAACAAACCCACTCTCCAATATGTACTGTCTCCAACCTCGACGTCCCAGCTGTGAATCCCTGAGTTAAAGCCCTCTGAGCCCAGGACAGACCAGAAGATATCAAACCTCTCTGGATTATCAGGAAGCTTCTGTCTCTCTCCTCGTCTCACACTGCTCAGATCTTCAGACAGGATGAGTTCTGGATGAGCAGTGTTTGGGTCCAGAACCACAGGAGTGTAGGAGACTATGTCCTTCATCTTGTTCCAGATGAATGCACTCAGGTTGCCCAGGTGTTTGGCCTGGTCTATCAGAGCTCCTGAGGGCAGCTGTGGATCCTCCAGCAGGGGGCGCTGCTGGACTCTTTCCACTGCAGCCTTGTAGTTGTGCAGGAATGAGACGTCTTCAGCTCTCAGCTGCTCCTCTGTGGCTCTGACTGTGTGTGAAAGAGCTGCTATCTCTCTGCTCAGAGCCTCCGTCATCTCCTTCATCATGTGACTCTTCTGCTCCTCTTCCTCCCTCAGTGCAGCCATCCTGGCCTCCTCTTCCTCTTCTAGAAACTGGTGCAGCTTCTTAAACTGATCCTTGATCTGCCTCTCTGTGTGTCGGGCCTGAACCTTCATGTGTTCTGCTGTCTGATCAAACTTCACTTTAACTTCTTCAAAAACCTTTAACTTCTTCTTTAAAGGCTCCAGAGTTTCCTGAAGTTTCTTCTTGTGTTGTCGTGCAGCTTCATCGATGGGTCTGAATCTGTGGTTGGTGTGTTGTTCTGAGTCTCTGCAGACGACACACACCGGCTGCTGATGGTCCAGACAGAAGAGTTTGAGTTTCTCAGAGTGTCGACTGCAGAGATCCTCTGAAGCTCTCTGATCTCTCTCCTGTAAGAAGGTCTCACACAGGTTCTTTAACGCCAGGTTTACAGGTGGCAAGTCATTTGAAGATCTTTTCTTACAAACTGGACACTCACGTGTTTGTCTCTCTGTCCACCAGCGCTGCAGACAGTCTTTACAGAAGCTGTGGCTACATGACAGAATGACAGGCTCTCTAAAAACATCATGACACACCGGACAGCAGAGATCCTCCTCTGACCTTGCAGACACTTTAGTCTCTGAGTGACGCTGTGAACACAGCAGACAGTACAGTCAGTCACAGCTCCACTTCCTCCTTCACTTCATTTAAGTTTACTTTCAGTTCTGGTTCTGGTCGGACTCACCTTCATTGTGTGCGTCTGCAGTGTTGTAGTTTCCTCCTCCTCTCTCCTGTAGATGAACTCACTCAGAGGACGTTGTTAGTTCAGTCTGAAGGTGTATCTGATCGTCTGTCTGTGGTTCTGTCCTAAAGAGACACACACACACACACACACACACACACACACACACCGTCAAACTGTTTCCAGGTTTGTCACAGGTGAGTCCGGTGAGGGCGGAGCTTTTTCAGACCTCTGCTGAATGCTGTCGGTTCACATGTGACTCAGGGACTCAGGGAGTGTTTCAGTCCAAAGTACTGATTTATTGCAGGAAATGTAATCTGATACTCTTGTTGATGTTGTTGGAGGGGCTAAAGTCTAATCAGAACCAGCGCCAGCACTGCCTGAACTGAAGTGTTCTTTATTATTTTATTACTCATACTGAAGCGTCATCATTTTCTGAATATGAATATTAACCTCAAAACATATTAACTTATTAACACCAATATCTTCATGTTCTGTTTATTTGTTGTCCAGCCTCGATCCAAAAATAAATTACAAACGTTTATTTAACATAACTAATTTTAAATGATAACAAACTGTATGAAAGGATTCAGATTGAGCCACACTGAGATATTTAGATTACAATATCAGTCGTATTGAAAGACAGGAAGCAGTGAAACAGGTGTTTCTGTTCACTCGTTACTTTCACACAGTCTGTTTTTTTCACTTAAAGTCTGTGTAAAGCAAAATGGAGCTAGGCTCACAAAATGTGTTTAAAAATTTCTGTGTTAAGGATTCAATGGGCGGGTCAGAAATCAGGGCCGTGTTACGTAACATGGCCATGATTTGCATAAACCCAGCCCTGCTGCGGAAGGACTGGAGGCACCGTCGAGAGCAGCTCCTCGTACTGACTGCGGACCTTCCTCTTCTTCTTCTTCTTCCACAGATAGCACAGCATCAGACCGAGAAGCAGCAGAGACAGGAGAGCCACGGACAGACCAACAACCAACAGTAACACCTGGTCTGAACAAACACACTTGTCAACAGGTAAAGTTTACAGCAAGCATCGAGTGGAACACAGTTAACTGCTCACCTGTCATGTTTCAGTCAACAACAGCAGGTAACTGTGTTCGTCTCTTCTTGTGTGAAGTGTTTTAATGTTTGTGAGGCTGAGGAGCAGAGAGAGGAAGACACAGCCGGCTGGTTTCCACAGTTTCATGCTGTTATCTGCTTCTAGGTGAGCAGCTACAGTCAAACTCCTTTAACCCTTCGATGCACGACTGATTGGACCGACACTCTTCCAGAAGTCGGTCAAACGTGACAATGTGTAAGAGAATCAATGTGTTTTTATTCAATTTTCGTCAGTAATGTTGAGAGTAATCATATATAGTAGATTCTGTTTTGTACTTCTGTACACAGAAGAATCATTTGAGTTGACTGACTTATTTTTATTTTTCACATTTTAAAAATTTAAAAATTTTGATAACTGAAACATGATAATATACATAATAATAACACACACAGAAACACAGATACAATACACACAGTTGTGTTACCTAGATCATTAACAGTAGCAAGATAATGTTAGCTTAATAAAATAGGCTAATTTGTTGATACATGATTATAACACACACACATACACATTGAGATCTGAAACTAAGGAATAATTTTAGTCATGAAAAGGTCGACAATAGAAACACAAAACAAACTGTCAAACAAACCAAAAACAAAACATAAAAAGTTAACATATGTGTTTTGTGAATAATGAAAACATCTGCAGAGCTCATAGAACGGTTCAGAATAAAAGTCGCTCTTTTCCTGTAAAAACATTATTATGATTGTGAATAAATGATTAAAATGTTTGTTAGGTCCGAATTAATTGTTCTGTTTAACTCTGTGTCAGAATTCTGACAGCTGATTCAGCTTATAAAGAGGTTTGTCAGCCAATAGTATAACACAGTGTTGGGACCTACAGATGAACTCATTCAATGTGGATTTCAAAATGGACTCTGAACTGAGCTCAGTGTCCCCGAATTCCCCATTATTTACACCTCGGTGCAAAATTCAGCTTTGAGCTACAATTGATCAGGGTGACAGACCCCCTCTGATCAGATAGTCAACACTCCAGCACCTTCCTTGTTCTTCCTATCTTACTCTGCACTGTCAAGAACTCCAAAATATTTCAACCATTACTAGCTGTTATGGTAAATTTGGTTGTAGTGATTAAGTTAATTAATAATAAGAGTTATAAACGGTTTGGTATCTTTTCATGAGATTGAATTATTGAATTGGCTATCTTTTCACTTCTGCAAGGGTGGTGCCCAGAGGTGATCTGATGTAAATTGGATCCTATTATTTATCATAATTAATAATTATCCTTAATAATCATTAATTATTACCAACAGCCAAATTGAACCTAAACACAATGGTGCCCCGTGTGAGGAACTGTAAGGTTGGTAATCATTCATAAATGTGCAATATTTATTTCAGCATAATTTGGACAGTGCTAAAATTTGAGATTTCCATCTTGATGTCGCCATCATGGCAGACAAAAAGTGTCGATCCCCGAGTGCGACCTGACAGGGAGGATAGTAATGGTGAACTGCTCCTCAAGCGTGCCTGTCAGGTCGCACTCAGGGATCGACACTTT
This sequence comes from Sparus aurata, assembly GCF_900880675.1. NCBI lineage: Eukaryota > Metazoa > Chordata > Actinopteri > Spariformes > Sparidae > Sparus > Sparus aurata. The sequence continues at coordinate 25,461,528 of NC_044206.1, read as the reverse complement.
TTGCCTGCCATGAAAGCCTTGCACCAGAGATGCAGCAGCTAACGTGAGTAGTTCAAAAAACCTTCTTTTTCATAAACTTTGTGTACACAAACAATGTTCTCAATGCTCGTGTTGATGAGTAGAGACCCTGGTGATACTACGAGCAAAGTTTCATGTTATGTCGAGCCTTCTTAGTGTTCTAAAAATAGCGATTTTGATGCCACAACGGTATATCTTAAAAGTACGTCTTTCGTCGTAATTATGCTTTTACACGAAGGTTTGACTCATATTCAATCGCGAATAAAGCCTCGGTTGGTTTTTGGCCAAAGTTTCACTTTAAAGGCCTCCCAGCAGGTGCCAGATATCAGGAGGGAATAATGGGGAGGAGTTTCTGATCACGTGAAAAATTTAGAGCATAACACTGGTTTAAGGCACAGTTGTTGAACTTAGCCTCCTCTTCTTTTCTTCTTCTGCATGTCTGTTGTCACATGATTCTGACGCATCTCCATTTCAACTTAAAGTTCTGAGGATGTGACGGCTCTGCAGAAGAGGGTAGACAACCTGTTTGAGCTCATCTGGACTTTAACGGGTCAGAACCCTGACAGGTAACAGGACACACCTTTGATGAAGAAACTCTGCTATCATGGAGATATATATCATACTAGATAACAGCAGTGATTCAATCTTTCCACACTGATACGTCCTGTTTGTACATCTGTATTTTCATGAATTAATTCACTAACTCTTCTATGATCTGTGACGTTTTGGTCGGACTGAGTCTCTTCATGTTTACTGTGATTTAATCAGTTTTTTCTCATGTTCTTTGAGTCGACCTTCACTGTGAAAACAACCAAAGTTAAAACTGAACTGGTGCCAACAAACCAATTCTACCTGTTTGTTCAGATGAAGGTTTGTTATCTTGTCACCAATTGTGAAACACAGGAAAACCAGTTTTCAGTCTTGGCTCTGATGCAACGTGTAATCTTAAGTTATCAAACACATGTAGTTCAGTAAAAAGTAAAATATTTGACTCCAAATTGTGGTGAAGGCGAATATTGAATCAATAGTTAATGTCAATGTATTGATTTCCATCCTGCATCAGTCCAGAGCTGTAACCAAACCTGAACTGAGACACTTGATCATCAGTGTCTTGTGTTTAATGTGTCTATGAGGAGTGACATCACAGATATATATCAGCTCCACATATAGTGGCTCAGAAGGTAGAGTGGTCGTCCACCCGTTGATGGTTCAATTCCCGGCCCTTGCAGTTTACATGTTAAAGTATACTTGAGCAAGATACTGAACATTGAACAGTAGCTCGGCTGTTTAAATGTGTTGAAACAGTTAAGTTCTGAAGCTCAGCTCAGAGAGCAGCAGTAGCTCTAACTGGTCAGACTCAAACACAGCTCCTGTGTCAGCTAATCAGAACTCATGTTGCTGCTTTGAGCCATTTGTGTTAGATTAACCTTGTTGTCTGACTTTAGCAGGGAGCCACGATGACAGAAATGGACCTTTTGAAAACTTTAGAGGATTTAACAGGAGAGGAATTTGATAAGTTCAGATGGTGTCTGAAGCTGCCTGACATTCTGTACGGCCACCAACCAATCAGAGCCTCTTGCCTGAATGATGCAAAACCATTGCACACAGTGGACCTGATGGTGAAAGCCTGTGGAGTCCATGGAGCTCTGAAGGTAACCAAAAAGGTTTTAGAGATGATACCCAGGATGGACCTGCTGCACAGACTGTCAGGACCAGAAGGTCAGTCACACAGCCAACAGGGGTTGACAACAATGACACAACACTTTTAAAGAAATGTCTCAGTTTTCACTGCCTCATAAATGTTGAATGGGGTTGAGGGTTGAGGTCAGGTTACAGTTCATGATGATCAGGACTTGTTGGTCTTTGGTCTTCAGCAGGCACGTGCACACATAAGGCCCAAGGGGTGCTTGAGCCCCTGCCCTTTTTTGCCTTGTATTATAAAGTGCCCTTTTTGTGTGTTTTTTAATGAAAACAGAAAATCCTGTTGGGCAAAGGGATGTAAAAAAAAATAACGGTATAAAAATGTCACGGTTGTCTACCGTAGCCAGTGTTGGGAAGATTACTTTGGAAATGTAGTTGGTTACAATTACAAGTTACCCTGTTGAAAATGTAATAGTAGTGTAACTATTTCAATTACTTTCTCAAAGTAATGTAACTAATTACATTTGATTACATTATGATTACTTTTCTTAATTTTGAATGAAATCTCTCAACTGCTAACCATTTTCACATTTTAAGACCTATAGTGTGATAAACCTTTCAGTTCAAAGGTTTAACCATATATTATGAGTCTGACCATAGGCCTGTACTGAAGGAGGCTCACTTCCTCACTAAATGGAGCGACAACGGGCTGATTTCAGCCAAGAGGAGCAGGTTGTTTTAATGGAGAGAGTATGAGCGATACAAAAAAGCCTGATCACAGCCTGAAGCAACAGTGTTGCTGCAAATATGACAAGAGGAGGCTGATTTTAATTTCTGACAGTTCTACATTGAGCTGCTTTTAAATATGAAGCTTTAGAGCAACAACAACTGTTGTTTTAAATTGTGTTTTATATTGTTTTCATATATTTCACTGATCGCAATTATAAAATGCCAGTGTGTGTTTTACTGAAAGTGAGGCTGGTGTGCGTATGAAAATAGGTTACAGTGGGTTTTTTAGGTGCTGTAACTACAAGCAAATCTCATGTTGTCTCTGTACAAAGACCTATTTAAATGTGAGAAAACACAAGATTTGCGTTTGGGCAACACATAACAGGCGAAACAATTAATTTATTCATGGCCACATTAAGTTAAATTATCTGTTCTGCTGCGAGCGCACAACTTCTTTCAGTGGTGACTGACTGTATATAAAAGTAAATAGGCTATAGCCTAACAAATGACCTCCTGACGCGAGTCGGATCAACAGCTGAGCAGCGTTTCCCCTCAGCTGAACATCTGTAGGCGGAGACGCTCAGAGAGAAAGTAAACAGCAGCGGATCAGCACGATCTCTCCCTCCGCACAAATGTTCTGATCCAGCTCTGCTGGACTTTCAAAGTAAAGGTGACGCCAGCTGTAAATGAGTTAAATAGTGAAACAGCGGCGCTTTTATAGCCGATTTTATTATTAAACTCTGAACAGAACAGAACCTGGTCAGGACCAGGTTATGAGGTAAGCATAAGTTACCATGGTGATCTAGCCGGGTTAAAAGAGAGCCACCTTTGTAATACAGGGAAGCCTGGCTTCTGTCTGTATGAAGTGTTTTTGTATTTCCAGCCCAGGAACATCTTTGTGTGCTGCCGACACTGTTGCTGCTGAGTCTGACTGCCGCCGTACGGTTTGTCGGTTGAGTCGAATGGCACATGACCAGACAGAGCCAATCACAAGCGTCAGTTTTGGAAGGAGGATGTTGATATGAAAATAACTAAAAACAAACATGAATCCAGGGGGGCGAAAAACTATTTGATAAATCCGAGCTTTTGCGGCGATTTTTCAAATGTAACTTAAGTTGTAATCATTGAAATTTCCAAAAGCAACTGTAATTTAATTACATATTTTCTCCCAGTAATGTAACGGATTACAATTACGTACATTTTGTAATTAAATTACGTAACGTCGTTACATGTAATTCGTTACTCCCCAACACTGACTGTAGCCTACGCATTTCCTCGTAATATGGTGGTGGGAGTGTGTTGAGCCTAAAGCCGCTCCTCTGTTCGCTGCGGCTCTGCTCTGTCTCTCTCTCTACGAATAGTCGCTATTTTCTAATTATAATCGTCGTCAGTCGTCATTTCTTGGTTTGTTCACATGTTTAGATGTGTAGCCTGTATTTCTAGCTTGCACTTACCCTCCAATAAATAGCCTAATAATAAACCAGTGTTTGGTTGCTTTTTAAGAATTGCAGCTGAATTGCATGTCTTCCAAACCTCAGTATTATGATAATGTAGTTTAATAAAAAAACATAATTTGTTGACACAAAAGAAATGGCAGTTGCATATCACTCACAGCTACACTGGATACACAGCTAAGAAGTTTCTTTGCTTCTTGCTTCTTGCTTTCTATAAGTACTTTGTTTACTTATTTTAAGTTAATCTACATATTGTGTTATTAAGGCCTGAAAAAGATTTTGGAGCTCGCTATGTGCGCGCACATACTGCCCTTTTCTGACTTTGAGCCCCTGCCCCTCTATAATCATGTGCACGTCCCTGGTCTTCAGTAGTTGTGTTAAAGCTTTGAGGTGTGTTTGAGGTGTGTTCGTCTACACTAACAGTTTGCAAGGGGGGAGGGCTGGAACTCTAAAACACTTCACGGAAACTAGATCAGTTGTATCCAAGGCACAATCAGGCAGAGCCGAAGTCAGCACACACCAGGAGATCAATACATCAGTACAATGCAATACGATACCCCAGTACCCCCCAAGGTTGAAAAAACCAAGCGCAGTTTTTATGGTTGAAAAAAATGTAGTTTTACTGTCTCTGAGGCCCAGAAATGTGTTTGATGTGTGCATCAAAGCGGATGATTTAAATGTAAATCATTACATCATCAGCACATGATGAATGGGTGAATGTTGACATGTTTTTAAGAGTCCTGTGCTTCCTGAGGCTGTGCTTCTTTGGTCTCAGCTCTGAGCTCCAATCACCTGAGAGGGCTGGACCTGACCAAACATCTGAAGTCTGCTGGAGTCCAACGGTCCAGAGAAGATCTGAGGAAGTGTGAGTGTGCTTTTACTTTGACTCATGAAAACAAACAGCTTCACACTGTGACATCACTCATTCACATCTGTGATGTCATCATCACACTGATGACACATTATACAACTGCATCGGTGTTGTGTCTTTTTCTCTCCATCAGATTCCTGTGAGCTCACCGTCAACACAAACACGGTCGACAGAAGGATCAAACTGTTTGATAACAACAGGAAGATGACACGTGTGGAGGAGGATCAGTCATATCCTGATCATCCAGAGAGATTTGAGTCTGTGTGGCCTCAGCTGCTGTGTAGAACTGATCTGACTGATCACTGTTACTGGGAAGTCGAATGGAGAGGAAGAGTTTCTATATCAGTGAGTTACAGAACAATCAGAAGGAAAGGAGACAGTGGAGACTGTTTGTTTGGAGGGAATGATCAGTCCTGGAGTCTAGACTGCTCTGATGATGGCCGTTACTTTGTCAGGCACAGTAAGAAAAGGGCGGTCATCTTCTCCTCCTCCTCTTCCTCCTCCTCATCCTCTGGTAGAGTAGCAGTGTATGTGGACTGTCCTGCTGGCACTCTGTCCTTTTACAGAGTCTCTGACTCACTGAACCACCTCTACACCTTCAACACCACATTCACTGAACCTCTTTATCCTGGATTTGGGTTTGGTTCTGGTTTCTCCTCAGTGTCTCTATGTGGTGAGTCATCTGCTGGAGTCCAACGGTCCAGAGAAGATCTGAGGAAGTGTGAGTGTGCTTTTACTTTGACTCATGAAAACAAACGGCTTCACACTGTGACATCACTCATTCACATCTGTGATGTCATCATCACACTGATGACACATTTATAACTGCCTCTGTGTTGTGTCTCTCTTTCTGTCAGTGTCAGTGGATGTTAAAGGCTCTAGAGGATCTTCAGAGAACAGAGGAGCGTCCTCCTTTCAGACTGAAGGTAAAGCTGCTGTTGTCTCTGGTTTGTATGGAAGCCCTGTGAGACCAAGCATAGTTTTTATGGTTGAAAAAAATGTAGTTTTACTGTCTCTGAGGCCCAGAAATGTGTTTGGCATGTGCATCAAAGCAGATGATTTAAATGTGAATAATTTAATTCAGACGCTATTACAAAGTCTTATCAGAGTATTAAAGTCTGAATATTTGGTCCTGGCTGTCACAGATGGGGATAGAAGTTAAAGATTTCCTGCAGCAAACACTGTCACTGCTGTAGTTACAGCAGCCAGAAAGTCATAAGCTCATGATGGATGGGTGAATGTTGACATGTTTTTAGGAGTCCATTACCACAACTGACAAGCGAAGATTTGGGTCAAGTGAAGTGATTACTGAGGCTGTGCTTCTCTGGCCTCAGCTCTGAGCTCCAATCACCTGAGAGGGCTGGACCTGACAAAACATCTGAAGTCTGCTGGAGTCCAACGGTCCAGAGAAGATCTGAGGAAGTGTGAGTGTGCTTTTACTTTGACTCATGAAAACAAACAGCTTCACACTGTGACATCACTCATTCACATCTGTGATGTCATCATCACACTGATGACACATTATACAACTGCCTCTGTGTTGTGTCTCTTTTTTCTGTCAGTGTCAGTGGATGTTAAAGGTGCTAGAGGATCTTCAGAGAACAGAGGAGCATCGTCCTTTCAGACTGAAGGTAAAGCTGCTGTTGTCTCTGGTTTGTATGGAAGCCCTGAGAGACCAAGCATAGTTTTTATGGTTGAAAAAAATGTAGTTTTACTGGTTTTGAGGCCCAGAAATGTGTTTGATGTGTGCATCAAAGCAAATGATTTAAATGTAAATCGTTACATTCTGAAGCTATTACAAAGTCTTGTCAGGAAGTCATCAGCTCATGCTGAATGGGTGATGGTGGCATGAAGTTAAGTGTCCTCAGACTCTGTTCATCTGTTTACACTGTAGCATAGTGATGGTCTGGACCAACACCAAAATGTCACGAGCCAGTAAACAAGAAAATTATACCATAATTAGACACCTTATAGCCTACCCAAATTATGCTGTATGGAAACTGTATGTACAGTCTTATAGCCTACTTAAAATATAGGCTACTATACTTAGACACTATTATACCAAATTATACTGTAATTACAAACCAAACCGGAGATCTTAATACACTATTCAACACCATTTTACAGATCTTAATCTAATTAGAAATCACACACAATGTCATATCAGATACATAATACGCTAGTTAGACGCTATTCTACCCTCATTAACAAATTATACATTTAATGCTACCAACATCGGCCTGTAGCTTAATTAGACGAAAGTACACATTATAGGCTATTGGACACAGCCTTTATAATTGTCAGACAAAACACACAGAGTTCAGAGGAAAACACATTTATTTGAGTTTTATTTAACATAGTTTCACTTTCTTACAGAGTCATTTATTGATCATTATAAGAAAAAAGTACCTTAACTAAAGTCAAACCATATCGGTTCACATCTGGTCGCTACTACACACGTCCCTGGTTACCTGGATGTTCTCTGGAGCCTTGTAGGTGGCTTCCTCGACGCTCTGCTCCCATAGTTAAGACATCAGACCATTTAAAGCCATGTCACTATCCAACCCCAGTAACATTAGACCAGCTACTGAAGCTGCCAGGACATTTATCTTTACTTCCCACTGTTAGACCCTTATTACAGTCTTATTATATTTACTTACAGGGTAATTTGTGACACATTACAACAGAACTGTACTGTAAAATAAAGTGAAGACCTTCTCCCTGTTACACCCTTATCACAGTCTTATTATACTTACTTAGGAGCAATTAGTTGCACATGACAACAAAACTGTACTGTAAAATAAAGTGGTGCCGCTGGATGTTAGACCCTTATTACAGTCTTATTATACTTACTTAGGAGTAATTAGTGGCACATAACAACAGAACTTTACTGTAAAATAAAGTGGTGCTGCTTGGAGGAGTGGTTTTCCTGGTATGCCTGAGTGGCGCTGTGGGGTGTGGTAGAAGGACACTTAAGGTGCCCACTAATTGATGCAGGTGTGATGCACATGAAGTCTTTTGTTTTCGACCTCAGGATGGTGGCAAGTTTGAGTCCTTGTTAAGACCGTAATGCCTTTGTTTTCAAGAATTATTAAATGGATTGGCATATCCAACGATATTTTGGCCTGCAGAGGTATTATTGTCATGCCTAATTAACAACTTGCACAGGAACTGAGCTGAAAAATCACGCTAAGGCCGCGAGTGCATAACAAGCCAAAGGTGCGTCACCACCGCTGGATGTTAGACCCTTGTTACAGTCTTATTATACTTACTTAGGAGTAATTAGTGGCACATAATAACAGAACTGTACTGTAAAATAAAGTGGTGCCGCTCACGGTTGGACCCTTATTACCATCTTATTAGGCCTACTTAGGAGTAATTAGTTGTCAGCTCAGTTGCAAAGCATAGGACAGTCAAGATAGCAGCATGGAGAGCCTGTACTCACACACGACTGTCTTTTGTTGTACTTGCAGGTGAGATACGTGCACAAGCGCCCTGTTCAATATGTTAAGTCTGTCTGTATTTGCGGTGTCATGTTTATATGTTTACAGCGTTATGAATGTGCAGAAATACGGCCGCTAGCATTTGGTAGCCTTAGCTGCTAACATCAGCATATAATTGTCGACAATTATAAAGGCTGTGTCCAATAGCCTATAATGTGTACATTTGTTTAATTAAGCTACAGGCCGATGTTGGTAGCATTAAATGTATAATTTGTTAATGAGGGTGGACCAGCGTCTAACTAGCGTATTTTGTATCTGATATGACATTGTGTGTGATTTCTTATTAGATTAACAACTGTAAAATGGTGTCTGATAGTGTATTAGGATCTCTGGTTTGGTTTGTAATTACAGTATAATTTGGTATAATAGTGTCTAAGTATAGTAGCCTATATTTTAAGTATAAGACTGTATATGCAATTTTCTGATTACAGCATAATTTGGGTAGGCTAAGGTGTCTAATTACGGTATAATTTTCTTGTTTACTGTCTAATTAAGATTACATTATTTCTAGTTTATAAATTGACACAAAGTACAGCTTGTTACGTCTTATTAGCGTCTTATTTTGTATAATTTTATAAAAAAACTAAAGCTTGTTACGTCTTATTGGCGTCTTGTTTTGTCTAATTTAATACAAAGTACGGCCCGTTACGTCTGATTAACGTACTATAAAATAAAGTGCAACCCATTTTTCCTTTAGGAAACTGTTTAAACCATTGACATGATCTATGTTTGATGTAAAATCAGAGTCGGCTAAATAAAATAAACATCAAGCTATCAAATTTTAAATGTAATAACACAAAATAATGACTTCATTTTTATTACAAGGCTCCGATTTGTTGCTTTTCAACAACTGCAACTAAATCCAACCCATACTAAGGTGACTAAATGGCTAAAATGTAAACAAATGGATGTTCGTCTTTTTGTACTTTTTAAATGACAAATTACTTGTATTTTTGATTGGTTATACTTTTAACGGTGATTAATGATGAATCATTAACATCCCCACTAAAGATCATTGCGAAATGAGGGCGGTTTTCAGGTTTAATAAAGGCAAATAAATAGATAAATAAAATTCTGTCTCCCAGTCTCTGTAGCAGTGTGGACGATTTGTCTCTTGCTCATTTCAGACACCATGAAAGGTTGGACACTCTATCACTGTCTGTGTATAAATGCTGTTGTTGTTTTTTACCGACAGGAAGAGACTTGTCCACAGGTGACATGGCGGTGGCTGCTCTGGGTCGACCTTTCACTCTGGGAATGTTGTACGATGGTCGGAAAGATGAGCTGATTCCAGGTAAATTTTGATGTTGAAAAGTCAAATGAAAGAGGTATCTACAGATCTGTTGAACTTGAAATCATGACGTTATAATGTGTGACTGTCAGTCACAGAGGAGAAGACAAATACATACAAGACTCTGTCATCTGTATAGAAATGGATGCAGTTCCTGTTGGTGTGATAATATTTCCAATGTGATTAACATAGTAAAGGACCCAGTACAGAACCATGTGGTGATCCCTTATTTATCCCATAGAAGTTTAAAGGGATATTCCGGTGTAAATTTAATCCATGTTCTAACACACCGTGACACCAAGTAAGACCCCACCTCGAGAGAGAAAGTTTGCAGAGCGCTAGCTCACGTACCTTTATCAACCTCAGAAACGACCGCACGACAACAATACGCTGCAGTAAATGGATCCAACTATAAACCACCACCAAAAAGCCACAAATAATGCTCAGAACAGCACCAAACTTCAGCAACAGTACAGAAAGGGTCTCAGCACATAGTCCGGGGCATCTAACCTCCGCTAGCTCTTTTCCCTGTCCGCTCTCACTAATAACTGTTATAAACTGGCAGGTAAGACACATATGAACTTTGATTGCTTTTCCATGGAGTCATAATCATACATTTTCATCCATGAGCCGCGGAACTCTACTGCACTCGGTAATCGACTCGTCGGGATTTCCCGTCAACAGGAAGCTGCTGCAGAAGAGTGGTAAATTTAGTCAGCTTTTCAGTAGAAATCCAGCTAAGCTAGCGGAGTTTTAATGCCCCAGACTATGTGCTGAGACCCTATTTGTACTGTTGCTGAAGTTTGGTGCTATTCTGAGCATTATTTGTGGCTTTTTGGTGGCGGTTTATATTTGGATCCATTTCCTGCAGTGTATTATTGTCGTGCGGTCATTTCTGAGGTTGATAAAACTCCGTAAATTAGCGGTCTGCTAACTCGATAACACAGTTTCCTGGTGTGTTAGACCATGGATTAAACTTACACCGGAATATCCCTCTAAGACCATTGGAACAAGTTGCCTGTGTTCTGTTGGACAAATGAAAATATCTTTTGTTGATTTAAATGATCCACATCAGCTCTGTTTCCTGAGCTCTACTGAATCTTACCAAAGGGGCTTGCTTGAACACATGCTCTACGTTTTTGTCTGTAGGCTCGACTTTGTGGGATGAAACAACTCTACAGAACAACACAATCAGGAGTTCTCAGTATAGTAGTGAATTTGAAATAACTGTGTCTGACTCCATTGAATCCAAGTCCTCTCTGCTGGGTATTGAAGCTTCTCTGAAGGTCAGTTTCCTGTGTGGACTGGTTGAAGTTGGAGGATCTGCCAAGTATCTGAATGATATGAAGAAATTCAAGAATCAGAGCAGAGAGACGTGTTGGTACAAAGCAACCACACACTTCAATCAGCTGTCAATGACTCAACTTGGAATCTTGAACACCCAACAGAAAGATGTCATCAAGAAGGGCACGGCAACACATGTAGTCACAGGAATCCTTTATGGGGCAAATGCTTTCTTTGTGTTAGACAGTGAGAAGTTAGAAGCCAGCAGTATTCAGGACATCCAGGGCCACATAGAGGCTGTGATCAAGAAGATCCCCAGATTTAATATTGAGGGTAAAGTTGACATCAAGCTGACTGAGGAAGAAAAAGAACTGACCAACAAATTCTCCTGCAAATTCTACGGAGACTTCATTCTTGAAAGAAACCCTGCAACATTTGTAGAAGCAGTGAAGACCTTTGTAGAGCTTCCAAAGCTGCTGGGAGAAGATGGAGAGAAAACTGTTCCTCTGAAGGTCTGGATGATGCCTCTGAAGAATTTAGAGCCAAAAGCAGCTGAGCTGAAGAGAGAGATCAGTGTTGGATTAGTGGGGAAGGTGCAGAATTCGCTCGAAGACATAAGAGAAATACAAATGAGATGCAACGATTCTCTGGACGACACAGTGGTACAAAATTTTCCACAGATCAAAAAAATATTAAACAAGTTCCAAAACTGTTGTAATCGTTACGTATCTAACCTCCAGACAAATATGGCGAAGAAACTTCCCTCAATCCGTGAAGGTAAAGAAGACGAGAGCTCAGTAAAGAAACTCCTTGATGACAGAAACAAGTCACCATTCAGTCATGAAAAACTAGACAAGTGGCTGGATCATAAAGAGAGAGAAATCAACGTCATCAGGTCCTGTGTGGAAATGATGGAGGGAACAAAGATCGTCCATAATCAGTCAGAGCTGGACAGAGAGGTTCTTGCTGCAGGTGTCAATGAAGCTCTGTGCTTCGTCTTCACCTCCCTGCAGAGTTCTGACCCCGGCCTGGATGAGATGGACACATACCTGGATTCAGTTAGAGGAAGTACCAATGAAGACCCATGGTACTACTCAGATGAAGTTTTAACCAAAATGAAAGAAAAAGCCAAATCTTTCCAAATTATTGCCAAATCCTTGAAGAGCAACAGCAGATTCTGTCCCCTGGTCTTGGCCATCACAAATGAGAAATACACCGGAGCAACCATCTACCACTACAAGAACGGCATTCTGCTCACTGAGGATTTTAATGACATCCCTGATGTGGAGACTGTCACAGACAGAAGAGATTTACTCTGGTGTAAGTATTTTATTTTCACTGTAAGACAAATAAGAACAAATGAGTCTCCTTCAGAAACCTGACTGCTCATTCCTTTTATTACTCTCACACTTCATTTTAAGCTTTCTTACAAAAGTCCTGCAGATTTTCTCGGAGCTGACACTGAAACTGATTTATAGAGGGACTTAAGTGAAATGAGCGACAGTACTATGGATGCACAGTGGTTAAAGAAGTACTCAGATCCTTTAATTTAGTAAAAGTACCACAACAATAATAGAAATTGACTTCATACAAGTTAGCCCTGTATTTAAAAGACCACTGTAGTAAAGTTATACGGCTGTTATCTGCAAAATATCTTCAAAGTATCTGAAGCAGATATTTTTATATCTATCTGTAAGAACACAGCTGGACGGAGGCTGAGATCTGAGAGTTTAATGAGCAGCGACTGCTCCACTCTAACTGTTGGCTACATGACAGTAAAAGATCATCAGTTAAAGTTGGAACTGAAAGTATCTCAAAGTGAAATATTTACTTTCCACCACTGTCCATGAACAGTATGTAGGAGCATGTGAGTGATGTTCAAATATATGAGCCTGTCCTTTCAAATGTGTTCATAATAATCAATAAATGTGTTTTCAGTATTAACTGTGATCATGATCACGTCTCGTTCTCTCCATCAGACGCCTGTGATCTCACTCTGGACCCAGACACAGCACACAGCGAGCTCACTCTGTCTGAGGGAAACAAGACATTGAGTGGTGGAGAAGGACCACAGCCGTATCCTGACCGCCCACAGAGATTTGATTATTGGCATCAGGTTCTGTGCAGAGAGGGGCTAACTGGGCGCTGCTACTGGGAGGTGGAGGGTTGTATGATTGATATTGTTGGAGGTGTTTGCTACAGAGGGATGTCAAGGAAAGGAAAAAGTGACCAGTCCAGGCTCGGGGGGAATAAACTGTCCTGGGGTTTAGGATTCCAGTTTTGCCAAAATCGTGATTTCTATGCACTTCATGATAATCGGAAACATAGTTTACCTGAACCTGATTACATCTGCCACTTGGGAGTGTTTCTGGACTGGTCTGCTGGCACTCTGTCTTACTATAAGGTCTCATCTGACACTCTGAGTCACATATACACCTTCCACACCAAGTTCACTGAGCCTGTTTACCCAGGCTGCAGATATGGAGAGGGATCATTGTCTCTGTGGGGCTATCCAGGCCAGCAAAACCGATCTTTTTTTTCTCCGTCTTCCACTTCATCGTTTTAAGAATATTTGCATCCACACGGATCCACTGAAAACTACCGAAAATGCCGTAGTTCATATTCCAGGCCTCTAGGTGGTGCTTGACATTCACCAAAAACGGAGAAGAAGACAGGGAGCATGCGCATTAAGCTTGCGTGCTGTAAACAAACAGACAGTAGATGGAGAAACCGAACACAACAAGAAGAAGATAAAAATGGCTAGTGCAAGGAAACCAGAATTGTTTTCGTGGACCAGTAATGAGGTCGAACTGCTGCTGCGACTCACACTCAACTACAAGGCGAGTCAAGAAAGTCAAATATCTTCTGCTGCACGAACACGAGCATGTAGTCTGCCATTGTTGTTGCTGTTGTTATGGGACGTCGCGGGGTTCAGAGGTCGAGGGGTGGGGCGATGGCGTCATCGTTTTGGAAAGTATGCGGATTCGCCGTCCACACGAAATCGGGAGGGCTGCGTTTTCGGATTTCTCCACCCCGAGACCTATTTTCAGAAAAGTGCGTTTTCAGGCGCTGCGTTTTCAGGATCCGTATGGACGGTCAGCCAAAATGATGCAATACGTGTGCGTTTTTGCTAAAGAGCGTTGTTGTCTGGACGGGCCTAAGTCTGTAAACTTGTCAGCACATGATTCAGTTCAGTTCACTGAATCAAATTTTTTGTTTGTGAAGTGTCATCATGTCAGTCACATAACAATGTCAAATAATAGAACGCTTCTGTATGTTTGAGTATCTTTGGTGCACATGTCATCATGTATCATTTCTACTATTTGATCACTTTGAATCTTTTACAATGTAACTTTAAGTAGAGTGAACTCCATGCTGATTGCTCATCAAGCTATGATTAATGTGTATTTGCTAATAGTTAACAGGTAGACAGTTGGTAGGAGGGTAGCAAACTGCCACAGGGCCTCAGATGGGAACAGAGCAGATAAAGAAGATTGTAACTGAACAGACCTGAGATGAGATGAGAGCGCTCCAAGGTTAAACCAACCTTTGTCATCTGTACTGTGCTCTGAGCCTTAATAAAGTGTTACATTACTGGAGGAGATGTTCGTCTCATTGTCCTTACAGACTTTTTCCTTGAAACATCGTAAATTCACAGTGCAGTAAAGGAACAGAATTCAAATCGACAGTAAGTGAAGGTTTCAGTGTCACTTTAAAGGGACAAAGTGTTGTAGTGAGGATGAAGACACACACACACACACACAACTTACATTTTGAACTCAATCCTACAGTTTTAGTTACCTCATTGACAGCTTTGTGTTCAGTGTGAATACAATTCTGTTGTGAAATAGAATGAGATTCAACTGCATGAACTGAACAGGAGGAAGCAGTCTGTTTCCACTGTATTTACTATGAACACATTCAGGTTAACAGAATTGTGCCACATTTCCTTTGAACAGTAACATGACTTCAGTGAACCGGAGGAGGAGGAAACTGTTGAACTGGGGTTTTGTGGTTTGGGGCACAACATAAAGACAAAGTCAAATCAAAACCATAAAAACAAGTTGGATGAAGTGAGGCAGTGCCAGAACGTGAGAGCTGTTGTCTTCACTGCAATGTACAGACTTTCTGCCCGCGGCACTCTAGTGACTGCAGGAGAGCTTACATGTTTTAAATCTCAAACCCCTAATGGCACCAGCATAAATATTTGCAGCAGGAGGCAGCAACTCTTGTCATTACGCTACGTGACGCATGTTGCAAAGTTTGGCAACACTGTAGTGGAGCAGTCAAGTTGGACATCACAGCCAGAGCCTCAAATGAAGTAAATTAATATCCTGGTTGGAGCTTAGGCTGAAAATAGATTTGTAGATTAGAGCAACACCTCCCCCCTGTTTAGAGGCCCGAGCAACATGGCATAGTTATAGTCGGGAGGAGAGGCTTCATTTAATGGCGGAAAGGTATTAGGTTTCAGCCATGTTTCACATAAGTCAATCATGTCCAGCTTATGCTCAGTGATCAAATTATTAATCAGTAAGGCTTTGGTTGACAGTAATCTAATATTGATAAAACCAAATTTGAGGGTTTTAAGCTCATTGGAGCAGTTTCCAATGACCGGCCGTTCGGTAGAGTTTATGGTAGAGGCTTTTAGTAGTAGTAGGTTTTGGCTGCCTGTGCAGGTAGGGATGCCGGGATGCAGTAGTGATTAGCTTTGATTTTTTATTCTGTAAGACTGTGTAAGGTGGTTGCTGAGACATTTCCCCACTGTCAGAGGTGGAGATCAAGATTAGGTTATTATGATTTACACATTTAGCGGATCAATGGAAAAGTGGCGAGGGAAGGTGACAGTCTCAATGTTATGAACTAAGCTATCAGTCTGGTACTCTGTGCTATGTCCCTGACCAACCATGTAAACTAGGCTGGTGGACTCCATACCACCACTAACAATAACACTAGCAGGCTCTCTAGAGACCTGCGACCTGCTGAGTGTTACATCTCTTGTATCAAACCTGTTTCAAACACCTGTGTATATTGCTAGACAAAACAGCAGCGCCGACTCCAGTAGGATGAAGGCCGTCTGCTCTCAGCAGGTGGGGGCGTCCCCAGAAAGAGGGCCAGTTATCCACGAACCTGTATCCCTGCTCCCTACAGTGACGCGCCAGCCAGCGGTTCATAGCTGTAAGCCTACTGTACGTCTCATCATTACCCTGCTGGGGTAAGGGACCAGAGACAATTAATCGATGCCGACACATCTGCCAGCACCCTAAGATTAGCCTCTATGTTGGAAGCTCTGGCCCCAGGTAAACAGTAAACAGTGACTGACGACGCTAGCTTAACATTGCGGGTAATGGAGTCCCCTATCACTGGCGTGTGGGGCTTAGCCCCATCGGCCGGGGCTGGGGAGGCACGCGAGCCATCCGGGCTAACAACTGGGTAAGCAAGGGCAGAAAACTGGTTAGCAGTCGGGAGGGGTGGCTGCTGACCACCCCGCACAACTGGTGACCTGCTCCTGCGCCCTCTCCCACGCCACAACCGAGCAGGAACAAACTCCACAGCAGCTGCCGACGAGACTGAGCTAGTGCTAAGGCTAGCAGGCCTGCTATCAGGTGCATACCCGATGTGCGTCACAGGCAGCGTCAAACCTCAGATTGAGCCACACTGACATATTTAGATCACCATATTTGAGTCTGTTTTGTTCACTTAATATTAACTTGTCCTCAGTAAGAGACTGAGAGTTTAGTCACACTGACGAAAGATGGATGCAACTGTTTATGACCCTTGCGCCCCGGGCCTTGGCCTGTCTGGGCCGCCGGTCGTCAGGGAGCAACTGGAGCTCCACCAGTGTCACGTTGTTGTGGAAGCGAGGAGGGAGGTTGCCGAGGCGGAGCAAGGAGACCATGAGCTGCTCGCTGCTGTGTCGATACCCCACCGAGAAGCAGAGACAGGTGGCCATGCCGGGTCGAGGGGCCACCACCTCGTTCAGAGGGGGGACAGAGTAGAGACCAGCCAGCACCGTCCCCACCGGGTACCATCCTGATGGAGATGGGGTGTTTGTATTGATCTTAACTTCAAATCTTACTTAGACGTGCTTTCTTACTTTCCCATTGTTGGAATTTTATGGGATTATGATAATTTTTACATGTTGCCAAATAAAGGTAGTAACGACCTACTGCTTACTGAGAGCGACCCACGATGAGCGAGTATGTCCCTGCGAGTCTCTATCTTTATCTCCTCCTCCTCTTCCTTCTCTCTCACATTTTTCAGGTTGTTGTGGTCTTGTGCCATGAAGCGAGGAGGCAAGGTGAAAGGGATCTCACCGGGCCTGTCACACAGAGAAATGTTCTTATTGAGATATTTGCAGTATTTGCAGGACTCCCTTGAAAAAGAGGTTCTTAATCTCAACGGGATTTTTTCCTGGATAAATAAAGGTTAAATAAAAAAATAAATAAATTTAATACCAGGTGCAGCTCCTTTAAACCCTGAGGCTTCCTAATGAATGTTGGTCTTTAGTGAGTAGTTCACTCTTTTTTTCTTTTGTGTAAATAGTCCCACTACTCCACATGAATAGTGAGCAAATAAACTTGCGTGATAAAGGGAAAAACATTGAGAGAAGAGCACTATGGAGGATTTTGTGGTCCTAACTTGGCCAACGAGCCCTGAGACACCAGGATCACCGGAGCAGAGCATGCTGGGACTGAAGGCACCGTCGAGAGCAGCTCCTCGTACTGACTGCGACCCTTCCTCTTCTTCTTCTTCCTCCACAGATAGCACAGCATCAGACCGAGAAGCAGCAGCGACAGGAGAGCCACGGACAGACCAACAACCAACAGTAACACCTGGTCTGAACAAACACACTTGTCAGCAGGTAAAGTTTACAGCAAGCATTGAGTGGAACACAGTTAACTGCTCACCTGTCATGTTTCAGTCAACAACAGCAGGTAACTGTGTTCGTCTCTTCTTGTGTGAAGTGTTTTAATGTTTGTGAGGCTGAGGAGCAGAGAGAGGACAACACAGCCGGCTGGTTCTCACCGTTTCATGCTGCCATCTGCTTCTAGGTGAGCAGCTACAGTCAAACTCCTTTAACCCTTCAATGCATGAGTGATTGGACCCAACACTCTTCCAGAAGTGGGTCAAACATGACAATGTGTCAGAGAATCAATGTGTCTTTTTATGCCATTTTTGTCAGTTATGTTAAGAATAACCATATATAGTAGATTCTGTTTTGTATTTTTGTCCACACAAGAATCATTTGGGTTGATCAATTTTTTTTTATTTTTCACTTTTTAAATTTTGAGCATTTTTATGATTGAAAGATGATAATATACATGATAATAACACACAGAAACACTGATACAATACACACACTGAGATCAAAAACTAAGAAATCATTTTAGTCATGAACATGTCGACAATAGAAACACAAAGCAAACTGTCAAACAAACCAAAAACAAAACATAAAAAAATTAACATACGTGTTTTCTGAATATTGAGACAGCAGGAGGAGGAAGTGGGCTTAACGACTTGAATTCTGTGATTTTTAATTGAAATAAAAACATGCTGACAACATTTTTATGTTGACAGATCATTTTCGAAATAAAACATCTAGAGAGCTCGTAGAATGGTGCGGAAAAAAAGTACCTCTTCTCCTTAAAAACTATTTATGATTGTGAATAAATGATTTTAAAATGTTTGTCAGGTCCAAATTAATTGTTCTGTTTATCTCTGTGTCAGAATTCTGACCGTTGGTTCAGCTTCTGACAAGGTTTGTCAGCCAATAGTATAACCGTCTTGGGACCCACAGATGAAGTCATTCATTGTGGATTCCAAAATGGACTCTGAACTGAATTCAGTGTCCCAGAATTCCCCATTTAGTGCCTGAATGTTTTCAGTAACACCTTTAAAGAAACAACATCCTGGATATTATAGTTTTTTCACTGTTCAGCTGCAACACAATATTGTTCGTCACCATCCAGCCGCCTCACTGTCTCCTCTTTCAGAACTTTCTCTGAGCCATAATCAAGCCCCATCCAATCTGATACAGTACTGTGCACTCTGGGTGTTGTAGTCTTTCTACCTTTTGAGCAGAAGTGAACAACAAAGCCCTTGTACTCTGTTTTCTCTGCTCATGTAGCATCAACTTATATATATATAATATTTGTCTTTCTGCTGCATAGAGAAAGTTTTATTTAAGGGACGTCTTTCCAGAGATGAAATACTTCTTTAACTGCTCTGCTCCACTGTCACACACACCTTCAGAGGTAATATCTTCATTTTTTTTGTAGTGTAAAAGTATGGAAACATCCTTTCAGTGAAAGTGTGTGTGAAGGTGTGCAGGTGTGTGTTAGTATCAGGATCAGAGTATGACAGCTTTCCTCTGTTCCAGTCCAGATTCACTCTGACCCTCTGGAGCTTCTTCTGCACTTCGTGATAAGTAAGATGAGTTGATGGTGACCCTACAAAGTATTCACCTTTGCATGAGGTCAGTTCCCATATTGCAGACCGTGAGATTCCCTTCCTCTGGGCAGACTCTGCTAACACACCCAGTCTCCAGACTGTACTGTCTCCAACCTCGATGTCCCAGCTGTGAGTCCCTGAATTAAAGCCCTCAGAGCCCAGGACACAGTAGCAATAATCAAACCTCTCTGCATTATCAGGAAGCTTCTGTCTCTCTCCTCCTTGTCTCACACTGCTCAGATCTTCAGACAGGATGAGTTTTAGACCAGCAGTTTTTGGGTCCATAACCACAGGCGTGTAGGAGACCATGTCCTTCATCTTGTTCCAGATGTTGAAGCTCAGGTTGCCCAGTTGTTTGGCCTGGTCTATCAGAGCTCCTGAGGGCAGCTGTGGATCCTCCAGCAGGGGGCGCTGCTGGACTCTTTCCACTGCAGCCTTGTAGTTGTGCAGGAATGAGACGTCTTCAGCTCTCAGCTGCTCCTCTGTGGCTCTGACTGTGTGTGAAAGAGCTGCTATCTCTCTGCTCAGAGCCTCCATCTTCTCCTTCATCATCTGACTCTTCTGCTCCTCTTCCTCCCTCAGTGCAGCCATCCTGGCCTCCTCTTCCTCTGCTAGAAACTGGTGAAGCTTCTTAAACTGATCCTTAATCTGCCTCTCTGTGTGTCGGGCCTGGACCTTCATGTGTTCTGCTGTCTGAACAAACTTCACTTTAACTTCTTCAAAAACCTTCAACTTCTTCTTTAAAGGCTCCAGAGTTTCCTGAAGTTTCTTCTTGTGTTGTTGTGCAGCTTCATTGATGGGTCTGAATCTGTGGTTGGTGTGTTGTTCTGAGTCTCTGCAGACGAGACACACCGGCTGCTGATGGTCCAGACAGAAGAGTTTGAGTTTCTCAGAGTGCAAACTACAGATACCCTCTGAAGCTCTCTGATCTCTCTCCTGTAAGAAGGTCTCACACAGGTTCTTTAAGACCAGACTAACAGTTGGTCCGTCCTTTGAAGATCTTTTCCTACAAACTGGACACTCCCTGATTTCTTTCTCTGTCCACCAGCTCTGCAGACAGTCTTTACAGAGGCTGTGGCTACATGACAGAACGACAGGCTCTCTGAAGACATCACGACACACCGGACAGCAGAGATCCTCCTCTAACCTGGAAACTATTGTAGTCTCTGAGTGACGCTGTGAACACAGCAGAAAGTACAGTTAGTCACAGCTCCACTTCCTCCTTCACTGAAGTTTACTTTCAGTTCTGGTTCTAATTGAACTCACCTTCATTGTGTGGAGCGTCTGCAGTGTTGTAGTTTCCTCCTCCTCTCTCCTGTAGATGAACTCACTCAGAGGAAGTTGTTAGTTGAGTCTGAAAGTGGATCTGATCGTCTGTCTGTGGTTCTGTACTAAAGAGACACACACACACACACACACACACACACACACACACACAGTGTTTCAGTCCAAATTACTGATTAATTGCTGGAAATGTAATCTGATACACAGTTGTTGTTGTTGTTGTTGTTGTTGTTGTTGTTGGAGGGGCTATAGTCCAATCAGAACCAGCGCCAGTGTTACGGGTCTCAACATGGTTAATACCTCAGTAACAAATGATTTTTGCTTCAGTGTCGTTCAGTCCTGAAAAACAAAGGTGAAAGTTCAGAGGAATGAAGACAGGAACCGACGCTTTTCCTCTTTCGAAAACATGACACATATATATGAAACAATTACCTGTGCATGAATGTCTTTTGTTTATGTCCATCATCTGATTCTCTTCATGCCTCTTTATAATAAAGTTCATTGGTATAGTTCGTCTAATCTTAGTCATCATTAGTTTCACCACAATCTTAAATGGACTTTACCCTTTTGTTCAGGAGCTTTTCAGCTGCATCAGTTCTGTATCAACGGCTACTTTCACTTAGTGCAAACAATTCTGCCAGGAGTTAAACTCTGGAATCTCTATAACTGTGCAGTATAAAAGAACATACTGGTCCTTTAAAACCCATTAGCTGCAGTATGAAACTGTACTTACAACAAGAACATCAGCCATGTCACAGAGGGAAACAGTTTGGCTTAATTCACAAAATTCACAGTTTGAACCTTTAATTTTAACTTAGTGCTTTCCTGAACTTCTGCATGAATCCTAGTCACAGGAATCACAAAATAATAACATATACGCCAAATGTTCAGGGCCCCAGCTTCAAATAAATGGTTAGCAATGTGCACAATCACGTTAATAGTGAGCTTAACCTACAATACAAATGTAAACATTGTGTGCAAATTACGTCGCGGGCGCCGCCATTAACCGCGGTAACACTTTTACTTTCCTGCACTTTTTAAAAACTCATTAATGAAACACTCGAGTCCGTCAACAAACTCTTCACACTCGCGCTACATTTAGTTTCACTTTAGGAGTTATTAATGGTTTTTTTCACTCCACACTAACCTGAAAAACACAGCTGGAAGTTCAGATGAATGAAAACACGGACCGATGTTTTCTCCTCCCAGGTTTCCTCTGGGGAGCAGCAGATTCCCTCACTGTAACGAACCCGGGTGCAACACCACCTGAGCTCATTGGTTCCACTCTTCTAATTCCTCATGAACTGGACGTTTCCCACAGATTGAGGAAAGATAATTTTGGTTCTTAGACTTAACACTTGTTTCACGTATATTTTTTAGAAATAGTGAAAAATAAAGACTTGAAATGATATTAATATCAATAAACCAAATTACAAAAAATATTACACATTTTGAGCACTGCATGAACTGAAGTGTTCTCTATTATATTATTACTTATACTAAAGGTTCATCATTTTCTGAAACTTATCAAGAGGAAACATTAACCTTAAAATATATTAACTTAACACCAATATCTTCATTTTTTGTTTATTTGTTGTTCAGTCTCGATCCAAAAACTAATTACAAACGTTTATTCAACATAACTAATTTTAAATTATAACAATCTGTACGAAAGTATTCAGACAGAGCCACACTGACATATTTAGATCACAATATTTGAGTCTGTTTTGTTGACTTTATATCCATTTGTCCTCAGTAAGCGACTGAATTTAGTCACACTGACTGAGGTCAGATGCAACTGTTTATGACCCAAGTGCCCAATGATCAGCATGAAAGAGGCGTTACGTAGTTTTTGAGAAATTCAAACTTTTTGTCGTCTTCGTAATGAATGCTGTTCTTTAGTGAGCAGTTCACTCGTTTGCTGTTTTTGTGAAAACAGTCCCACTAGTCCATGTGAATACCCAGTAAATAAACATTCATAATAAAGGAAAAAACATTGAGAGAAGAGCACTATGGAGGATTTTGTGGTCCTAACTTGGCCAACGAGCCCTGAGACACCAGGATCACCGGAGCAGAGCATGCTGGGACTGAAGGCACCGTCGAGAGCAGCTCCTCGTACTGACTGCGACCCTTCCTCTTCTTCTTCTTCCTCCACAGTCAGCACAGCATCAGACCGAGAAGCAGCAGCGACAGGAGAGCCACGGACAGACCAACAGCCAACAGTAACACCTGGTCTGAACAAACACACTCGTCAGCAGGTAAAGTTTACAGCAAGCATCGAGTGGAACACAGTTAACTGCTCACCTGTCATGTTTCAGTCAACAACAGCAGGTAACTGTGTTCGTCTCTTCTTGTGTGAAGTGTTTTAATGTTTGTGAGGCTGAGGAGCAGAGAGAGGACGACACAGCCAGCTGGTTCTCATCGTTTCATGCTGTTATCTGCTTCTAGGTGAGCAGCTACAGTCAAACTCCTTTAACCCTTCGATGCACGAGTGATTGGACCCAACACTCTTCCAGAAGTGGGTCAAACAGGACAATGTTTCAGAGAATCAATGTGTTTTTATGCCATTTTTGTCAGTTATGTTAAGAATAATCATATAAAGTAAATTCTGTTTTGTATTTTTGTCAACACAACAATCATTTGAGTTGATTTAATTATTTTTATTTTTCACTTTTTTACATTTTGAAAACATTAATGATTGAGACATGATAATATACATGATAACACACACACACATTGAGATCAGAAAATAAGGAATCATTTTAGTCGTGAAAAGGTCGACAATCGAAACACAAAGCAAACTGTCAAACCAGAATCAAAAATGTAAAAATGTACATACCTGTTATGTGAATAATGAGATGGCAGGAGGAGCAGGTGAAGCTCAATGGCGTGAATTATGTGATTTTTAATTTAAACGACATGTTGAATAAAAGTCCCTCCTTTCCTTAATAACATTATTATAATTGTGAACAAATTATTTTAAAAAGTTTGTCAGGTCCAAATTAACTGTTCTGTTTATCTCTGTGTCAGAATTCTGACAGTTGGTTCAGCTTCAAACGAGGTTTGTCAGCCAATAGTATCACACAGTTTGTATCATGTGGTGTCTGCAGTGTTTCCCCTAGAATTTTTTTCAGGCCCGGTGGTACCCACCGGAAAAGCCCTAAACAGACGAGACGCAAAATACAGCAATAACAAACATTACATTAAAAATCATTGTAGGCCTATATTGCTGAATGATATCACTTAAATTAAATCATTAGGCTTAATCTAACCTTTAATCAAAGTTGCATGGGCCTGAAAGGCTGCAGCGTGGTGGTCTGAACCCATATGAGCATGGGTTTTGCTGGGTCAACGTTACCAGTCGGTCCGGGCCCGCGGGCACCCGCCAGACGGGGGTCGGCAGTCGCACCGTTGTCAGGGGCAGTAACGGTCCTCGAGCAGCCCCCCTCTCCACTGCAATCTGCCCCCCTTTCTTCCGTCTCACCTGCACCTGTCATTTTTTCTGGAGTTGCCTCTGTTACTCTCCCTTCATCTATTTTCCTTGGCTCCGGAGTCTGGCAGAAGAATTTCTTTATATTAAGTTGTCTGTCACCCGCGATATTTTTTCTTTTCTTCGGCAGCGCCATAGTTGGTTAGCAAACAAACCTTAAACATCCCAGAATATATGCCAGCGCTCTCAGCAGCGGTTCTCGCATCGTTACTAGGCAATGAAGCAGGTTGACTCGCGTTGCGCTGCACAGAGGCGGTCCTAATGCAAATGATTATTGATTTATAAATTAATTGATAGGTGGCGTATTTTTGGCATATTGATTTTTTTTTGGCCTGGCAGCAGGTCTCCTTGGCCTCGCGGCCCACCAGGCCTGTACAATGGTAGGGGAAACATTGTGACTGTGTGATGTAGTTGCCAGTTTGTGGTGGAAAAGATTAACGTTTAGGCAGCTACCGTTGAACTTGATGTGGCATCAATTTCAAAACCATCTGTCTTTCTACAGCAGACAGACAGTTTGATTTAAGGGCCATCTTTACAGAGATGAAATACTTCTTTAACTGTTCTGTTCCACTGTCACACACACCTTCAGGGGTGATATCTTCAGTGAGAGTCGTTCCACAGCGCTAATGAATGGAAACATTCTCTCAGTGAAAGTGTGTGTGAAGGTGTGTAGGTGTGTGTTAGTATCAGGATCAGAGAACGACAACTTTCCTCTGGTCCAGTCCAGATTCACTCTGATCCTCTGGAGCTTCTTCTGCATTGCGAGACCAGTGATTGGATCTGGTGCTGACCACACTCTGTATTTACCTTTGGTTAACATTATACTCCATAAACCAGATACTCTGGATATCTTCCTCTGAGCAGACTCTGCACACACACCCAGTATCCAGAATATGCTGTCTCCAACCTCGACGTCCCAGCTGTGAGTCCCTGAGTTAAAGCCCTCAGAGCCCAGGACAACCCTGTAATAATCAAACCTCTCTGGATTATCAGGAAGTCTCTGTCCTGGTCCTCCTCTCACACTGCTCAGATCTTCAGATAGGATGAGTTTTGGATAAGCAGTGTTTGGGTCCAGAACCACAGGAGTGTAGGAGACCATGTCCTTCATCTTGTTCCAGATGTTGAAGCTCAGGTTGCCCAGGTGTTTGGCCTGGTCTATCAGAGCTCCTGAGGGCAGCTGTGGATCCTCCAGCAGGGGGCGCTGCTGGACTCTTTCCACTGCAGCCTTGTAGTTGTGCAGGAATGAGACGTCTTCAGCTCTCAGCTGCTCCTCTGTGGCTCTGACTGTGTGTGAAAGAGCTGCTATCTCTCTGCTCAGAGCCTCCATCTGCTCCTTCATCATCTGACTCTTCTGCTCCTCTTCCTCCCTCAGTGCAGCCATCCTGGCCTCCTCTTCCTCTTCTAGAAACTGGTGCAGCTTCTTAAACTGATCCTTAATCTGCCTCTCTGTGTGTCGGGCCTGGACCTTCATGTGTTCTGCGGTCTGATCAAACTTCACTTTAACTTCTTCAAAAACCTTTAACTTCTTCTTTAAAGGCTCCAGAGTTTCCTGAAGTTTCTTCTTGTGTTGTCGTGCAGCTTCATCGACGGGTCTGAATCCTGTGGTTGGTGTGTTGTTCTGAGTCTCTGCAGACGACACACACCGGCTGCTGATGGTCCAGACAGAAGAGTTTGAGTTTCTCAGAGTGCCGACTGCAGAGATCCTCTGAAGCTCTCTGATCTCTCTCCTGTAAGAAGGTCTCACACAGGTTCTTTAACGCCAGGTTTACAGCTGGTCGGTCCCTTGAAGATCTTTTCCTACAAACTGGACACTCTCGTGTTTGTCTCTCTGTCCACCAATACTGCAGACAGTCTTTACAGAAGCTGTGGCTACATGACAGAACGACAGGCTCTCTGAAGACATCATGACACACCGGACAGCAGAGATCCTCCTCTAACCTGGCAGCCATTTTAGTCTCTGAGTGACGCTGTGAACACAGCAGACAGTACAGTCAGTCACAGCTCCACTTCCTCCTTCACTTCACTGAAGTTTACTTTCAGTTCTGGTTCTAATTGGACTCACCTTCATTGTGTGAAGTGTCTTCAGTGTTGTAGTTTCCTCCTCCTCTCTCTTGTAGATGAACTCACTCAGAGGATGTTGTTATTTCAGTCTGAAGGTGGATCTGATCGTCTATCTGTGGTTCTGCACTGAAGAGACAAACACACACACACACACACATGCCGTTTCCTGATTTGTCTCATGTGAGTCAGACGAGGGCGGAGCTTTGTCAGACCTCTGCTGAATGCTGTTGGGTTCACATGTGACTCAGGGGAGTGTTTCAGTCCAAAATCAGCCAATGACGATCTTTCTCTTCTGATTGACGTTATATTTTGGTGAAACATGGGGAGAGTCTGAAGGTGGAGAACTTAAGTGGTTTTAATTATCTGCTCACATGAAAATACTTTATTATAACAACGTTATCATCTAATTTACTCACCAACGTTACGTCCTGAATGTCTGATGCTTCAATTATTTTTACTCTAACAACAATTTGATTTAATTACCTTGTATCTAATTTGTTGTTTTTGTATATGACATCTCAATAACAAATCTAATTTTCATTACTCCATCATTTATTCATCATTTAACAGGATGTGCAGGGAAGTGTGGTCATTCTTTGACTGGGAACATAAAAAACAATTAAGATTCAATAAAAGTGTCCATCAGTCATTTTGTATGTTCAGATGCAGAGTGTGGAGGAGAACATCAAGCCTTAGCTCAGTCATATCAAAGTTGTAATTGCAAGAAAATAAAAACAAAAAACAATTAATTTAAAACCATCTTTGTCTCCAGAGCAGCTCCGTGCGTCAAAAAACAAAAACAGTGGTGCCCTCTCCAGCTGCAGCTACACTGGCTCATGATAGTTTAGAATATTTGTATCAAAAAGCCAACGAGGATGCCAAAAATCAGCAAAAAATTCTATAAATTAATATATGATCGCCATCTCTTGCTGGGATTATGATCATCCAGTGACTTCAGTTTCATAGACACGACTACTTGGAAGTGTTTACATAGCCTCATAGTTCTACGCTGACAAGACCCAGTTGTTATGAATTCTCCTAGCATCACAAGCCGACAGAGTAGCAAGCGGAGGTGTTGTGACCAAAGGCAGAAGCGTGGCTGTCGGGAGGACTAACTGCTAAGCTAAAAGCTAACCCCTATAAAACGCCACTTCCATCTATCTTCTTCTCAATTGTTCGTTCCCTGGAGAACAAAATAGATTATCTGCAGCTGGAATTAACAAATAAACGAGAGACGAGGAACTGTTGCGCAACAATTCTGACAGAGACATGGCTAAACTCATCAATCCCAGACAATATTGTCAGCTTCGAGGGACTGGCTACATTTCGTGCTCAGAGGAGCTGCGCACTCAGCAGTAAATCCCAAGGGGGTGGTCTATGTATTTACATCAACAACAACTGGTGTAAAAATGCTAAGTTTGTCTCAAGCCATTGCTCACCGGACATTGAGCTATTGAATGTAAACTGCAGACCATTCTATCTGCCCAGGGAGTTTACCTTAGTTTCCATCACTGCTGTGTATGTGCCCCTCAGCGCTGACACTAAAGAGGCCATGAAATTTCCATACCGACTATCAGTGAGTTGCAATCTACTCATACTTGGGGGCTTTTTCATTGTCGCTGGGGATTTCAACCAGGCCAACATGAAGTCAGTTCTCCCACATTTCCACCAGCATGTGGACTGTGCAACTAGGAGAGTGAATACATTAGACATGGTTTACACAACCATGATGCATTCAGAGCAGCCCCCCTCCCCCATCTTGGCTCTTCAGACCATTTATCTGTTATGCTAATTCCAGCATGTAGGCCACTGCTGATCAGAGGAAAACCTACGGTGAGGCAGGTGAGGGTGAGGTCTGAGGAGGCTATGGAGGCACTACAGGACTGTTTTGAGTGTACTGACTAAGATATGTTTAAAGCAGCTGCCACTTACAAATATCACATCAACATAGATGAGTATGCCATGTCTGAGTCAGCCGACATCAACAAATGCACGGAGGACGTCAGCGCTAGCAAATCCATCGCCAGCCGAGCCAACCAAAAACCCTGGATGACATTTAATCCAAAACTCCCTTTTAACGCTACTTAATTTTGCCTCTTGTATTACAAGGCCCAACCACAGTTTGTATCATGTGGTGTCTGTTTGTTGTAGTTGCCAGTTTGTGGGGGAAAAAAAGCTGCAACACAACATTGTTCGTCACCATCCAGCCGCCTCGCTGTCTCCCCTTTCAGAACTTTGTCTGAGCCAAAATCAAGCCCTGGCTAATCCTGTGCAGCGCTGTGCACTCTGGTTGTTGTAGTCTTTCTACCTTTGAGTAGAAGTGAACTCCACAGCCCTTTTACTCTGTTTTCTCTGCTCATGTAGCATCAAGTTGAATCAAAATATTTGACTTTCTACTGCAGAGAGATTTGATTAATTAATTTGTCCTCAGTAAGGTACTGAGAGTTTAGTCACACTGACTGAAGACAGATGCAACTGTTTATAACCCAAAATCAAGCCCCCTGTGCATGCTGAAGTTTACTTTGACGTATATATATATATATACATATATATATATATATATATATATATATAGTTCTATATATGTAAAATGGGTAATTGTTCAGAGTGAAGTAATTGTATTGTCTACTTTTATACATTTATACTAATGTTCTGCTTTTATTTCATTTATTTCAATCCAAATCCACTATATGATCACAATGAACATTGTATTGCATGAAATATAATTGTAGGATTGTGGGTGTTCCTCAGAACGGGGAAAGATCGACTGCAGAGACCGAGCTCGTGCTGTCCTGTCAGCACAAAGAACCGTTACTGATCCATTTTCCTATCAGCCAAGTGCCCAATAAACCTGCTGTCAAACTTGAACTGCTCCGAGTGATTCCTTAGGCAGAAGACATCACACAGTGGTCACATATTGTCTTCATTCATTGTTTGATTAATTTTCTCATTCTCTCAAAATGATATTTGAAGTTTTGACCCTCTATGTGGGGAGAAACATCAGAGATTAATTTCTTCAGTCAACAACATCACATGAACCCAAACTGAGACGTCCACCTTAAATACAGAACGGCTCCTCCTCTAACTGAACAGACGACTGACAGCAGAGCTCAACTGATGGAGACTGAAAACAGACTTTGTTATTTTATTACATCAAAAAGGGAACGAAGAGCCATTTACAGTATCATTCAATATATGTATTTTATGACAAACATTTCATATGTGTAATAAAACTCTGATTTTATTGTTTCAAAACTTTATAATCTGGACTGAAATTTAAAAAAAACGTCTGTAGGTCTGAACAAATAAACATTAAGTTATTTATTTATTCATTTATTTGTGACCATCCTTAAATTTGGTTATTCATGGTCACACACACACACACACACACACACACACACACACACACACACATTGAGATCACAATCTAAGCAATCATTTTAGTCATGAAAAGGTTGACAATAGAAACACAAAGCAAACTGTCAAACAAACCAGAAACAAAACATGAAAAATTTACATACGTGTTTTCTGAATAATGAGACATTATTATGATTGTGAATAAATGATTTTAAAATGTTTGTCAGGTCCAAATTAATTGTTCTTTTTATCTCTGTCAGAATTCTGACAGTTGGTTCAGTTTCTAATGAGGTTTGTCAGCCAATAGTATAACACAGTTTGTATCATGTGGTGTCTGTGTGTCGTAGTTGCCAGATGGTGGGGAAACAGATTAACATTTACATAGCTAGCATTAGTAAAGTCAGCTAGTGCACAAACTGGCAACCACCTGAGGGGACAGATGATTGGATCAACAGCGGTGTTGTGACATGAATGTGATAGAGATGGAACGCCATATTTAGAGCCTGCAACACGATATTGTCTGTCACAATCCAGTCGCCTCACTTTCTCCACTTTCAGAACTTTCTCTGAGCCAAAATCAAGCCCCGTCCAATCCGGTGCAGCACTGTGCACTCTGGGTGTTGTAGTCTGTCTACCTTTTGAGTAGAAGTGAACAACAAAGCCCTTTTACTCTGTTTTCTCTGCTCATGTAGCATCAAGTTAAAAACTATTTCTCTTTCTACCGCAGAGAGAGAAAGTTTTATTTCAGGGCCGTCTTTCCAGAGATTAAATACTCCTTTACCTGCTCTGTTCCACTGTCACACACACCTTCAGGGGTAATATCTTCAGTTCATCCCCAGTGCTATTTAATGGAAACATCCTCTCAGTGAAAGTGTGTGTGAAGGTGTGTAGGTGTGTGTTAGTATCAGGATCAGAGAACGACAGATTTCCTCTGTTCCAGTCCAGATTCACTCTGATCCTCTGGAGCTTCTCCTGCACTACAAGATCAGTGTCTGGAGCTGATGGTGAGCACACTGAGTATTGACCATTGCATAACTTTATTCTCCATGATCCAGATAGTATGCGTCCCTTCCTCTTTGCAGACTCTGCACACACACCCAGTGACCAGGCTTTACTGTCTCCAACCTCGACGTCCCAGCTGTGAGTCCCTGAGTTAAAGCCCTTAGAGTCCAGCACAACCAGGTAATAATCAAACCTCTCTGGATTATCAGGAAGCTTCTGTCTCTCTCCTCCTCTCACACTGCTCAGATCTTCAGACAGGATGAGTCGTGGATGAGCAGTGTTTGGGTCCAGAACCACAGGAGTGTAGGAGACCATGTCCTTCATCTTGTTCCAGATGTTAAAGCTCAGGTTGCCCAGGTGTTTGGCCTGGTATATCAGAGCTCCTGAGGGCACCTGTGGATCCTCCAGCAGGAGGCGCTGATGGACTATTTCCACTGCAGCCTTGTAGTTGTGCAGGAATGAGACGTCTTCAGCTCTCAGCTGCTCCTCTGTGGCTCTGACTGTGTGTGAAAGAGCTGCTATCTCTCTGCTCAGAGCCTCCATCTTCTCCTTCATCATCTGACTCTTCTGCTCCTCTTCCTCCCTCAGTGCAGCCATCCTGGCCTCCTCTTCCTCTGCTAGAAACTGGTGAAGCTTCTTAAAATTATCCTTAATCTGCCTCTCTGTTTGTCGGGCCTGGACCTTTATGTGTTCTGCTGTCTGATCAAACTTCACTTTAACTTCTTCAAAAACCTTTAACTTCTCCTTTAAAGTCTCCAGAGTTTCCTGAAGTTCCTTCTTGTGTTGTTGTGCAGCTTCATCGATGGGTCTGAATCTGTGGTTGGTGTGTTGTTCTGAGTCTCTGCAGACGAGACACACCGGCTGCTGATGGTCCAGACAGAAGAGTTTGAGTTTCTCAGAGTGCCGACTGCAGAGATCCTGTGAAGCTCTCTGATCTCTCCCCTGTAAGAATGTATGACACAGGTTCTTTAAAGCAAAGTTTAAAGGTGGTTTGTCCCTTGAAGATCTTCTTTTACAAACTGGACACTCTCTGATCTCTTTCTCTTCCCAGCAGCTCTGCAGACAGTCTTTACAGAAGCTGTGGATACATGACAGGATGACAGGATCTTTAAAGATGTCAAAGCAGATAGGACAGCAGAGATCCTCCTCTAACCTGGAAGCCATTTTAGTCTCTGAGTGACACTGTCAACACAGCAGAGAGTACAGTCAGTCACAGCTCCACTTCCTCCTTCACTTCACTGAAGTTTACTTTGAGTTCTGGTTCTAGTTGGACTCACCTTCAGTGTGTGAAGCAGTGTTGTAGTTTCCTCCTCCTTTCTCCTGTAGATGAACTCACTCAGTGGTTGTTGTTAGTTCAGTCTGAAGGTTGATCTGATCGTCTGTTTGTGGTTCTGTACTGAAGAGACACACACACACACACAAACACACACAAGCCGTTTCCTGTTTTGTCTCAGGTGAGTGAGGTGAGGGCGGAGCTTTGTCACACCACTGCTGAATGCTGTTGGTTCTCATGTGACTCAGGGGAGTGTTTCAGTCCAAACTAGTGATTCATTGCTGTAAATGTAATCTGATACATTTGTTGATGTTGTGGAGGGCCTGTAGTCCAATCAGAACCAGCACCAGCACTGCCTGAACTGTAGTGTTCTCTATTATATCATAACTTATACTACAGGTTCATCATTTTCTGAAACTTATCAAGAGGAAACATTAACCTCAAAATATATTAACTTAACACCAATATCTTCATGTTCTGTTTATTTGTTGTTCAGCCTCAATCCAAAAACAAATTACAAACATTTATTTAACATAACTCATTTTAAATTATAACAACCTGTATGAAAGTATTCAGATTGAGCCACACTGAGATATTTAGATCACAATATTTGTTGTATTGAAAGACAGGAAGCAGTGAAAAAGCTGTTTCTGTTGAGCAGTTACTTTCACACAGAGTCTGTTTTGTTCACTTAATATTCATTTGTCCTCAGTAAGAGACTGAGAAAGTTTACAGCAAGCATCCAGTGGAACACAGTTAACTGCTCACCTGTCATGTTTCAGTCAACAACAGCAGGTAACTGTGTTTGTCTCTTCTTGTGTGAAGTGTTTTAATGTTTGTGAGGCTGAGGAGCAGAGAGAGGACGACACAGCCAGCTGGTTCTCACCATTTCATGCTGTTATCTGCTTCTAGGTGAGCAGCTACAGTCAAACTCCTCTAACCTTTCGATGCACGAGATTGGACCCAACACTCTTCCAGAAGTGGGTCAAACATGACATTGTGTCAGAGAATCAATGTGTTTTTTTTTTTCAATTTTCGTCAGTAATGTTAAGAGTAATCATGTATAGTAGATTCTGTTTTGTACTTTTGTCCACAGAAGAATCATTTGAGTTGATTGAGTTATTTATATTTTTCATTTGATAAAAACAGACACAGAACCACAGATACAATACACACAGTTGTGTTACCTAGATCATAAAAAGTAGCGAGATAATGTCAGCTTTATAAAATAGGCTAATTTATTGATACATGATAATAACACACACACACAGACAGACACACTGAGATCAGAAACTAAGGAATAATTTTAGTCATGAAAAGGTTGACAATAGAAACACAAAACAAACTGTCAAACAAACCAAAAACAAAACATAAAAAATGAACATATGTGTTTTGTGAATATTGAAAACATCTGCAGAGCTCGTAGAATGGTGCAGAATAAAAGTCGCTCTTTTCCTGAAAAAACATTATTGTGATTGTGAATAAACGATTTTAAAATGTTTGTTAGGTCCCAATTAATTGTTCTGTTTAACTCTGTGTCAGAATTCTGACAGTTGGTTCAGCTTCTAACAAAGTTTGTCAGTCAACAATATAACACAGTGTTGGGACCCATAGATGAAGTCATTTAATGTGAATTTCTTAATAGACTCTGAACTGAGCTCAGTGTCCCCAAATTCCCCATTATTCACACCTTGGTACAAAATTCAGCTTTGAGATACAATTGGTCAAGGTGACAGACCCCCTCTGATCAGATAGTCAAAACTCCAGCACCTTCCTTGTTGTTCCTCTCTTACTCTACACTGTCAAGAACTCCAAAATCCTTCAACCATTACAAGCTGTTATGGTAAATTTGGTTGTAGTTATTAAGTTAATTATCAATCAGAGTGATTAACACGTTATTACCTTTTTATTAGACTGAATGATTGAATTGACTATCTTTTCTCTTCTTCAAGGGTGGTGCCCCGAGGTTATCTGATGTAAATTGGATCATATTATTTATCATAATTAATAATGATCCCTGTTAATCATTAATTATTATTGATCGCCAACTTTAATCTAAAACTCCCTTATCATGTTGCATAAACACTACTTAAGTGTACCTCATGTAATGCAAGACCCATCATAATGGTGCCCCTTGTGAGGCATCAACATAATGGTGCCCCGTGTGAGGAAATGTACTGTTGGTAATCATTCATAAATGTGCAATATTACTTTCAGCATAATTTGGACAGTGCTAAAATTTTAGACTCACATCTTGAACCCTTTAGCCAAAATTCTTTACATTCAATCACTAGTCTACTACAGGAATAGACGTTGATTTATACTTACAAAAATTGCAGTGTGATGAGTATTTATTTATCAATCAAATTCAAATCCCATTTCATTAACCAAAAACCTTTAGGTTATTAACTGCAACTTTGAGCCATTTGCTACTGCTGCTATAGATTCAAGTTGAAAGTTCTCTGTAGAAAAAGTGAGAATTACAGGTCAGCATTTGAATATCCGGTATTCAATACACTGTAGTCAAGCTGTCATAATTTGATGACAGTATAATGCTCTTCCTGTTACTCACAGCGTGCAACCGGCCCTGTAATACGTAGAAGTTATATCTGGCTGTTACTGCCTTGCATTTCAAGCAAACTCCAGCGCCTTCCTTGTTCTTCCTCTTACTCTACACTGTCAAAAACTCCAAAATCCTTCAACCATTACTAGCTGTTATGGTGAATTCTGTTGTAATTATTAAGTTAATTATTAATCAGAGTTATAAACCGGTTGGTACCTTTTTATTAGACTGAATTATTGAATTGGCTAACTTTTCGCTTCTTCAAGGGTGGTGCCCCGATACAGATATTATAGTTTTTTCACTGTGAAGCTGCAACACAATATTGTTCATCACTGTATCAATGTATTGCTGAAAGAACAACACATAAACATAGAGCTGAACTGTGTTGTTTACTTCCGTGCTGCGCGCATTCGTACGGCAGCCTGCTAGGACACACATGAGTCATGACATCACACAGCTCCTCTGAGGTGCACTGACGGCCATTATCTGACCGGGGCAAGGACGGGATACGATGTCTAGAAAACTGAGCTTTCAGAGTCTCTATGACAGTGTGGCTTCTCATGTCCTTTAGCTCATCCACTTCAATGAACTTTGAGTAGTAATCCACCAGCAGAATGTACTGTTTTCCATCAAACTCAAACAGATCTTATGCCACCTCTTCAAATGGCAGCTTGGGCGTTTCCGTTGGTTTGAGGGTATGTTTGTTTTGAAAGTCAGCACACTTGCTGCAATTTCTGACCACCTCCTCAGATTCTGCACTTCTGCCTGGCCAGTAAAGCACTTCATGTGCTCGCTGTTTGCTTTTCACCATCCCCTGATGAGACTGGTGAATGAGATTCAGCATGTTCCCCCACATTGGGGGAAACCACAATGCGTAATCCTTTGTAAATGAGTCCATCAGACAAAGCAAGTTGACTTTTTGAGTCCCACTACGGCTGTACAGGCACGGGTGCATCTTGTATGCGTTCAGGCCAGCCACTTTGAATTGTCTGTAGGAGACAGCTTAGCTCCTCTTGTGTGCACTCCTTCAGTTCTGTGTATTTTTGGTTGCTGACTGAGACAAAGCTGAGCATGGAGACACATTCTAGTCAATCGATCTCTGGTTTGACTCTGAAAGCTGTGCTCTGGACAGCGTGTCAGGCAAATCCATGTCTTTTCCTCTCCTGTACTTAACTGTCAGGTCGTACCACTGTGGGCGAAGACGCATTCTCTGGATGCGCACTGGAGTGGACAGCAGCAGTTTTTTTTTGAAGATGTCTTCGAGAGGAACAACGTGACATGCGTGCCAAATATGTAGCTGTGAAACTCCGCACAGGCATGGACAAGACAGAGCATCTCTTTTTCAATTTGCGCATAGCGCCTTTCTGCATCAGTCAGTGACCTGGACGAGAAGGCTATGGGTTGCACTGGTGGACGCGTGCACAACTCCTTGAGTCTGGCGGAGGCTCTCTGCTGCAGTGGTTGCCACGCGAACTCCACATCACCCTTTAGAAGTTGATGTAGTGGAGCGTCCACTTCACTGAGGTTCGGCATGAACTTTAAGAGGTAGGTAACAAAGCCCAGAAAACGGCGAATGCCATCTTTGTCAGTTGGTTGCGACATGTGTTGCACTGCTTTGATTTTAGCTGGGTCTGGCTTGAGCCCATCAGCAGTTATCAGATGACCCACATATGGTGCCGTTGGTTGGCGGATGTGGTACTTCTTGAACTTGCAATATGTTACAGTCACCATCCAGCCACCTCACTGTCTCCTCTTTCAGAACTTTCATTGAGCCAAATCAAGCCCTGTCCAATCTGATGCAGCGATATACACTGAGTGGTGTAGTCTTTCTACCTTTTGAGTAGAAGTGAACACCACAGCCGTTTAACTCTGTTTTCTCCGCTCATGTAGTATCAAGTTTAACAATATTTGTCTACTACAAAGAGAGAAAGTTTTATTTAAGGGCCGTCTTTCCAGAGAAGAAATACTTCTTTACCAGCTCTGTCCCACTGTCACACACACCTTCAGGGGTGATATCTTCAGTTCATCCACAGGCCAAATGAATGGAAACATCCTCTCTGTGAAAGTGTGTGTGAAGTTGTGTAGGATTTTGTTAGTATCAGGATCAGAGAATGACAGCTTTCCTCCGGTCCAGTCCAGATTCACTCTGATCCTCTGGAGCTTCTTCTGCACCACGAGATCAGTGGATGGAGCTGGTAGTGACCGCACTGAGTATTTACCTTTGTATAACTTTACTCTCCATAATCCAGACAGTTTTTCTCCCTTCCTCTGAGCAGACTCTGCTAACACACCCAGTGACCAGAATATGCTGTCTCCAACATCAACGTCCCAGCTGTGTGTCCCTGAGTTAAAGCCCTCTGAGCCGAGGACAGACCACAAGATATCAAACCTCTCTGGATTATCAGGAAGCTTCTGTCTCTCTCCTCGTCTCACACTGCTCAGATCTTCAGACAGGATCAGGCCTGGATGAGCAGTGTTTGGGTCCAGAACCACAGGAGTGTAGGAGACCATGTCCTTCATCTTGTACCAGATGTTGAAGATCAGGTTGCCCAGGTGTTTGGCCTGGTCTATCAGAGCTCCTGAGGGCAGCTGTGGATCCTCCAGCAGGGGGCGCTGCTGGACTCTTTCCACTGCAGCCTTGTAGTTGTGCAGGAATGAGACGTCTTCAGCTCTCAGCTCCTCCTCTGTGGCTCTGACTGTGTGTGAAAGAGCTGCTATCTTTCTGCTCAGAGCCTCCATCTTCTCCTTCATCATCTGACTCTTCTGCTCCTCTTCCTCCCTCAGTGCAGCCATCCTGGCCTCCTCTTCCTCTTCTAGAAACTGGCGAAGCTTCTTAAACTGATCCTTAATCTGCCTCTCTGTGTGTCGAACCTGGACCTTTATGTGTTCTGCTGTCTGATCAAACTTCACTTTAACTTCTTCAAAAGCCTTTAACTTCTTCTTTAAAGGCTCCAGAGTTTCCTGAAGTTTCTTCTTGTGTTGTCGTGCAGCTTCATCGATGGGTCTGAATCTGTGGTTGGTGTGTTGTTCTGAGTCTCTGCAGACACACACCGGCTGCTGATGGTCCAGACAGAAGAGTTTGAGTTTCTCAGAGTGTCGACTGCAGACATCCTCTGAAGCTCTCTGATCTCTCTCCTGTAAGAAGGTCTCACACAGGTTCTTTAAAGCCAGGTTTACAGGTGGTTGGTTGTTTGACGATCTTTTCCTACAAACTGGACACTCTCGTGTTTTTCTCTCTGTCCACCAGCGCTGCAGACAGTCTTTGCAGAAGCTGTGGCTACATGACAGAATGACAGGCTCTCTGAAGACATCATGACACACCGGACAGCAGAGATCCTCCTCTAACCTGAAAACTATTGTAGTCTCTGAGTGACGCTGTGAACACAGCAGACAGTACAGTTAGTCACAGCTCCAATTCCTCCATACCTTCACTGAAGTTTACTTTCAGTTTTGTTTCAAGTCTGACTCACCTTCATTGTGTGCGTCTGCTGTGTTGTAGTTTCCTCCTCGTCTCTCCTGTAGATGAACTCACTCAGAGGACGTTGTTAGGTCAGTCTGAAGGTGGATCTGATCGTCTGTTTGTGGATCTATAGTATAGAGACAAACACACACACACACACACACACACAAACACAAACACACACAGACTGACACACTGTTCCTGGTTGGTTTCGTCTTAGTCAGGTCAGGGCGGAGCTTTGTCAGACCTCTGCTGAATGCTGTTGGTTCACATGTGACTCAGGGGAGTTTTTCAGTCCAACATCAACCAATGAGGATCTTTGTCTTCTGATTGAAGTTATATGTTGGTGACAGATGAGGAGAGTCTGGAGGTGGAGAACTTAGGGGGTTTTTATTATCTGCTCACATGAAAATACTTTATCATAACGACGTAATTATCTCATTTACTCACCAACGTTACTTCCTGGATGAAGGATGCTGAAATTATTTTTACTTCAACAACAATTAAATTTTTATTTTTAAATCATATCTCAATAGCAAAATATTGGAGAGTGAGTGAGAGGCAGGACAAGAGTTAATTAACAGTTTTAATAAAAACAATTAAGATTCTATAAAAGTGTCCGTCAGTCATTTTATATGTTCAGATGCAGAGTGTGGAGGAGAACATCAAGCCTTGCTCATTCAGATCAACGTTGTAATTGCCAGAAAAACAAAACAAAAAACTGTTGAATTTAAAACCATTTTTCTCTCCGGAGAAGCTCTGTGTGTTGGAAAAGGTTGTTTGTCATCTAAATCAGAAAACATCTTGTTGATCTTGGTTTGTTGTCTAATAGATAATTCTGAGCTGTAAATGTAACCAGAGCTGATGTTTGCTGCCTCCTGCAGGCCGCACAACCCAGAGGTGCAGAAAGAAAACCTGCACAACTCATCACATCCAGGCAGCTTTCAAACATGTCTGGAGCTCACTGTCACTTCATTTATGTTTCCGTTTTAATTTATTCTATTGTCTTAATTCATTGTTTGTTTAATTTTCTTTTTCTCTCATATTTAGATTTGTATTTTTGACCCTTCATGAAGAGAGAAACAGCAGAGGTAGATTCAGTTCTTCCGTCAACACCATCACATGAACCCAAACTGAGACGTCCACCTTAAATATAGAACGACTTCTCCTCTCTCGATGAACTGATGGAGACTGAAAACAGACTTCCTTAATTTATTACATCAAAGGGGGAATAAAGAGACATTTCCAGTGTTTTTAATCATTCAATATATTCATATTATTACAAATATTTCGTGAAAAATGTATAATATGGACTCAAATTTCGAACAAAGTATTTGGATCTGACCAAAAAAACATGCAGTTATTATTTGATTTATTTATTTTGGCCCATTCTTAAATCGGGTTTTTCATAGTCACACACACACATAGAGAGAGACATAGAGAGAGAGAGAGATCAGAAACTAAGAAATCATTTTAGTCATGAAAAGGTCGACAATAGAAACACAAAGCAAACTGTCAGACAAAACAAAACAGAAAAAATGGACATACGTGTTTTCTGAATGATGAGACGGCAGGAGGAGCAGGTGAAGCTTAACTACTTGAAGTCAGTGATTTTTGATTTAAATAAAAACATGTTGACGACACTTTTATATTAACAGATCATTTTAGAAATAAAACGTCTACAGAGCTCGTAGAACGGTGCAGATTAAAAGTCCCTCTTTTCCTTAAAAACATTATTATGATCGTGAATAAACAATTTTAAAATGTTTGTCAGGTCCAAATTAATTGCTCTGATTATCTTTGTGTTAGAGTTCTGACAGTTGATTCAGCTTCTAATGAGGTTTGTCAGCCAATAGTATAACACAGTGTTGGGACCCAAAGATAAAGTCATTCATTTTGGATCTCAAAATGGACTCTGAACTGAACTCAGTGTCCCAGAATTCCCATTCTTCACATATAGGTGCAAAATTCAACTTTGACCTACAATTGGTCAGAGTGACAGACTCCCCTCTGATCAGATAGTCAAAACTCCAGCACCTTCCTTGTTCTTCCTCTCTTACTCTACACTCAAGATCTCCAAAATCCTTCAACCATTACTAGCTGTTATGATAAATTTGGTTGTAGTCATTAAGTTTATTATTAATCAGAGTTATAAACACTTTATTGCCTTTTTATTAGACTAAATTTATTGAATCGGCTATATTTTCCCTTCTTCAAGAGTGGTGCCCCGAGATGATCTAACTTCAATTGGATCATATTATTTATCATAATTAATAATTATCCCTGATAATCATTCATTATTATTGATAACCACATTTAATCCAAAACTCCCTTTTAATGTTGCATAAACACTACTTAATTTTGCCTCTTGTAATACAAGGCCCAACCACAGTTTGTATCATGTGGTGTCTGTTTGCCGAGTTGCCAGTTTGTAGGGAAAAAAATTAACGTTTAGACAGATAGTGTTAGTAACGTCAGGTAGTGCACAAACTGGCAACCACCTGATGGGGCAGATGATTGGATCAACAGCAGTGTTGTGACATGATTGTGATGGAAGGAGGAGATGGAACACCACATTTAGAGCCTGAATGTGACCAATAACATCTTTAAAGAAACAACATTGTGGATATGATAAGCTGCAACACAACATTGTTCGTCACCATCCAGCCGCCTCGCTGTCTCCTCTTTCAGAACTTTGTCTGAGCCAAAATCAAGCCCTGTCTAATCCAGTGCAGTGCTGTGCACTCTGGTTGTTGTAGTCTTTCTACCTTTGTGTAGAAGTGAACACTACAGCCCTTTTACTCTGTTTTCTCTGCATGTAGCATCAAGTTGAATCAAAATATTTGACTTTCTACTGCAGAGAGAGAAAGTTTTATTTTAGGGCCGTCTTTCCAGAGATGAAATACTTCTTTAACTGCTCTGTTCCACTGTCACACACACCTTGAGGTGTGATATCTTCAGTGGGAGTTCATCCACAGTGCAAATGAATGGAAACATCCTCTCAGTGAAAGTGTGTATGAAGGTGTGCAGGTGTGTGTTAGTATCAGGATCAGAGAACGACAGCTTTCCTCTGGTCCAGTCCAGATTCACTCTGATCCTCTGGAACTTCTTCTGCACTCCGAGAAAAGTTGCTGGAGCTGATGGTGACTCTACTAAGTATTGATCATTGGATGACATTATACTCCATAATCCAGACACTGTGCTTGCCTTGCTCTGAGCAGATTCTGCACACACACCCAGTATCCAGACTGTACTGTCTCCAACCTCAACGTCCCAGCTGTGAGTCCCTGAGTTAAATCCCTCAGAGCCCAGGACAGAGCTGTAATAATCAAACCTCTCTGGATTATCAGGAAGCTTCTGTCTCTCTCCTCCTCTCACACTGCTCAGATCTTCAGACAGGATGAGTTCTGGATTAGCAGTGTTTGGGTCCAGAACCACAGGAGTGTAGGAGACCATGTCCTTCATCTTGTTCCAGATGTTGAAGCTCAGGTTGCCCAGGTGTTTGGCCTGGTCTATCAGAGCTCCTGAGGGCAGCTGTGGATCCTCCAGCAGGGGGCGCTGCTGGACTCTTTCCACTGCAGCCTTGTAGCTGTGCAGGAATGAGACGTCTTCAGCTCTCAGCTGCTCCTCTGTGGCTCTGACTGTGTGTGAAAGAGCTGCTATCTCTCTGCTCAGAGCCTCCATCTTCTCCTTCATCATCTGACTCTTCTGCTCCTCTTCCTCCCTCAGTGCAGCCATCCTGGCCTCCTCTTCCTCTGCTAGAAACTGATGAAGCTTCTTAA
Organism: Sparus aurata; assembly: GCF_900880675.1. NCBI lineage: Eukaryota > Metazoa > Chordata > Actinopteri > Spariformes > Sparidae > Sparus > Sparus aurata. Next base: position 25,420,014 of record NC_044206.1, on the reverse strand, counting down.
ACTGATTCTTAATCTGCCTCTCTGTGTGTCGGGCCTGGACCTTCATGTGTTCTGCTGTCTGATCAAACTTCACTTTAACTTCTTCACAAAGCTTTAACTTCTTCTTTAAAGGCTCCAGAGTTTCCTGAAGTTTCTTCTTGTGTTGTCGTGCAGCTTCATCGATGGGTCTGAATCTGTGGTTGGTGTGTTGTTCTGAGCCTCTGCAGACGAGACACACCAGCTGCTGATGGTCTAGACAGAAGAGTTTGAGTTTCTCAGAGTGCAAACTGCAGATACCTTCTGAAGCTCTCTGATCTCTCTCCTGTAAGAAGATCTCACATAAGTTCTTTAACACCAGGTTTACAGGTGGTATTTCCTTTGAAGATCTTCTCTCACAAACTGGACACTCAGGTTTTTGTCTCTCTGTCCAACAATTCTCCAGACAGTCTTTACAGAAGCTGTGGCTACATGACAGAACGACAGGCTCTCTGAAGACACCATGACACAACGGACAGCAGAGATCCTCCTCTAACCTGGAAGCCATTTCAGTCTCTGAGTGACGCTGTCAACACAGCAGAGAGTACAGTCAGTCACAGCTCCACTTCCTCCTTCACTTCACTGAAGCTTACTTTGAGTTCTGGTTCTGGTCACACTCACCTTCAGTGTTGAGCTTCTCCAGTGTTGTAGTTTCCTCCTCCTCTCTCCTGTAGATGAACTCACTCAGAGGACGTTGTTAGTTCAGTCTGAAGGTGGATCTGATCGTCTGTTTGTGGTTCTGTACTGAAGAGACACACACACACACAACAAACTGTTTCCTGGTCTGTCTCAGGTGAGTCAGGTGAGGGCGGATCTTTGTCAGACCTCTGCTGAATACTGTTGGTTCACATGTGATTCAAAGGAGTGTTTCAGTCCAAAGTACTGATTTATTGCTGGAAATATAATGTGATATTCTTGTTGATGCTGTTGCTGTTGATGCCGGATGATGTTCTCTATTATATTTTTACTTATATTAAAGGTTCATCATTTTCTGAAACTTGTCAAGAGGAAATATTAACCTCAAAATATATTAACTTAACACCAATATCTTCATGTTCTGTTTATTTGTTGTCCAGCCTTGATTAAAAAAAAAAATACAACCACTTATTCAACATGGCTAATTTTAAATAATGACAATCTGTATGAAAGTATTCAGATTGAGTCACACTGAGATATTTAGATCACAATATTTGTTCTATTGAAAGATAGGAAGCAGTGAAACAGCTGTTTCTGTTGACCAGTTATGTTCACACAGAGTCTGTTTTGTTCACTTAGTATTAATTTGTCCTCAGAAAGAGACTGAGAGTTTAGTCACACTGACTGAAGACAGATGCAACTGTTTACAACCCAAAATCAAGCCCCCTGTGCATGCTGAAGTTTACTTTGACGTATATATATAAATACATATAGTATAGTATAGTTCTATATTTGTAAAATGGGTAATTGTTCAGAGTGAAGTAATTGTATTGTCTACTTTTATACATTTATACTAATGTTCTGCTTTTATTTCATTTATTTCAATCCAAATCCACTTTATGATCACAGTGAACATTGTATTGCATGAAATATAATTGTAGGATTCTGGGTGTTCCTTAGACCGGGGAAAGATCGACTGTAGAGACCGAGCTTGTGCTGTCCTGTCAAAACAAAGATCCATTACTGATCCATTTTCCTATCAGCCAGGTTCCCAATAAACCTGCTGTCAAACTTGAACTGCTCCGAGTGATTCCTTAGGCAGAAGACATCACACAGTGGTCACATATTGTCTTCATTCATTGTTTGGTCAATTTTCTCATTCTCACATGATAATATTTGAAGTTTTGACCCTTTATGAAGGGAGAAACATCAGAGATTCATTTCTTCAGTCAACATCACATGAACCCAAACTGAGACGTCCACCTTAAATACAGAACGACTCCTCCTCTAACTGAACAGACGACTGACAGCAGAGTTCAACTGATGGAGACTGAAAACAGACTTTATTATTTTATTACAAAAGGGGAATAAAGAGACATTTACAGTATTTTCAATAATTCAATATATGTATTTTATTAGAAACATTTCATATGTGTGATAAAACTTTGGTTTTATTGTTTCAAAACTTTATAATCTGGACTGAAATTTGACATAAAGTTTTTACGCCTGAACAAATAAATGTTAAGTTATTTATTGATTGATTTATTTGTGACCATTCTTAAATTTGGTTATTCATGGTCACACACACACACACACACACACACACATTGAGATCAGAAACTAAGCAATAATTAGTCATGAAGAGGTCAACAATAGAAACACAAAGCAAACTGTCAAACAAAACAAAAACAAAACATGAAAAATGAACAATGTGTTTTCTAAATGATGAGACAGCAGGAGGAGCAGGTGAAGCGTAGCAACTTAAATTATGTGATTTATAATTTAAACATGTTGACAACATTTGTATGTTCAAATCGTATTAGAAATAAAACGTCTTCAGAGCTCGTAGAATGGATTGAAAGCCCCCCTTTACTTAAAAACATTATTATGATTGTGAATAAACAATTTTAAAATATTTGTCAGTTCCACATTAATTGTTCTGTTTATCTCTGTGTCAGAATTCTGACAGTTGGTTCAGCTTCTAACAAGTTTGTCAGCCAATAGTATAACACAGTATAACAAGTCATTCATTTGAAAATGGACTCTGAACTAAACTCAGTCTACCAAAATTCCCCATTCTTCACACCTCGGTGCAAAATTCAGCTTTGAGCTACAATTGGTCAGGGTGACAGACCCCCCTCTGATCAGATAGTCAAAACTCCAGCGCCCTCCTTGTTCTCCCTCTTTTACTTTACACTGTCAAGAACTCCAAAATCCTTCAACCATCACTAGCTGTTATGGTGAAATTGGTTGTAGTCAAGTTAATCATTAATCAGAGTTATAAACAGTTTAGTACCTTTTTATGAGACTGAATTGGCTATCTTTTTCCTTCTTCAATGGTGGTGCCCCGAGGATATCAAGTGTAAATTGGATCATGTTATTTATCCTAAAGCTTCTTTTAATGTTGCATAAAAACGACTTACTCGTGCCTTGTGTAATGCATTACACAGTATAATGGTGCCCTGTGTGAGGAAATGTACTGTTAGCAATCATTCATCATTATTGCAAAGAGAGAAAGTTTTATTTCAGGGCCGTCTTTTCAGAGATGAAATACTTCTTTAACTGCTCTGTTCCATTGACTCACACACCTTCAGGGGTGATATCTTCATTGGGAGTTCATCCATAGGCCGAATGTATGGAAAAACCCTCTCAGTGAAAGCGTGTATGAAGGTGTGTAGGTGTGTGTTAGTAACAGGATCAGAAAACGACAGCTCTCCTCTGTTCCAGTCCAGATTCACTCTGATCCTCTGGAGCTTCTTCTGCACTGCGAGATCAGTGAGTAGGGCTGATGGTGACTCTGCTGAGTATCTACCGTAGTATAACATTATTCTCCATAATCCAGAGAGTGTGTCTACCTTCCTCTTTACAGACTCTACACACACACCCAGTGACCAGTATGTACTGTCTCCAACCTCGATGTCCCAGCTGTGAGTTCCTGAGTTAAAGCCCTCTGAACCCAGGACAACCCTGTAAACATCAAACCTCTCTGGATTATCAGGAAGCTTCTGTGCCTCTCCTCCTCTTACACTGCTCAGATCTTCAGACAGGGTGAGTTCTGGATGAGCAGTGTTTGGGTCCAGAACCACAGGAGTGTAGGAGACCATGTCCTTCATCTTGTTCCAGATGTTGAAGCTTAGGTTGCCCAGGTGTTTGGCCTGGTCTATCAGAGCTCCTGAGGGCAGCTGTGGATCCTCCAGCAGGGGGTGCTGCTGGACTCTTTCCACTGCAGCCTTGTAGTTGTGCAGGAATGAGACGTCTTCAGCTCTCAGCTCCTCCTCTGTGGCTCTGACTGTGTGTGAAAGAGCTGCTATCTCTCTGCTCAGAGCCTCCATCTTCTCCTTCATCATCTGACTCTTCTGCTCCTCTTCCTCCCTCAGTGCAGCCATCCTGGCCTCCTCTTCCTCTTCTAGAACCTGGTGAAGCTTTTTAAACTGATCCTTAATCTGCCTCTCTGTGTGTTGGGTCTGGACCTTCATGTGTTCTGCTGTTTGACCAAACTTTACTTTAATTTGTTCTACAACCTTTAACTTCTCCTTTAAAGGCTCCAGAGTTTCCTGAAGTTTCTTCTTGTGTTGTCGTGCAGCTTCATCGATGGGTCTGAATCTGTGGTTGGTGTGTTGTTCTGAGTCTCTGCAGACGACACACACCGGCTGCTGATGGTCCAGACAGAAGAGTTTGAGTTTCTCAGAGTGCAGACTGCAGAGATCCTCTGAAGCTCTCTGATCGCTCTCCTGTAAGAAGGTCTCACACAGGTTCTTTAAAGCAAAGTTAGTAGGCAGTTCTTCTTTTGAACATTTTCTCTTACAAACTGGACACTCTCTGATCTCCTTCTCTGCCCAGCAGCTCTGCAGACAGTCTTTACAGCAGCTGTGGCAACATGACAGAATGACAGGATCTTTAAAGATTTCAAGGCAGACCGGACAGCAGAGATCCTCCTCTAACCTGGAAGCCATTTTAGTCTCTGAGTGACGCTGTGAACACAGCAGACAGTACAGTCAGTCACAGCTCCACTTCCTCCTACACTTCACTGAAGTTTACTTTGAGTTCTGGTTCTGGTCGGACTCACCTTCAGTGTGTGGAGCGTCTGCAGTGTTGTAGTTTCCTCCTCCTCTCTCCTGCAGATGAACTCACTCAGAGGACGTTGTTAGTTCAGTCGGAAGGTGGATCTGATTGTCTGGCTGTGGTTCTGTACTAAAGTGACACACACACACATACACACCGACAAACTTTTTCCTTGTTTGATCCTGGTTTTTTCTCAGGTGAATCAGGTGAGGGCGGAGCTTTACCAGACCTCTGCTGAATGCTGTTGGTTCTCATGTGACTCAGGGGAGTGTTTCAGTCCAAAGTACTAATTTATTGCTGGAAATGTAATCTGATACACTTGTTGATGTTGTTGGAGGGGCTACAGTCCTATCAGAACCAGCACTGCCTGAACTGTAGTGTTCTCTATTATTTTATTACTTAAACTAAAGGTTCATCATTTTCTAAAACTTGTCAACGTTAATGCGTTGTCCAGCCTCAATCCAAAAACAAATTACGATCGTTTATTTAACATAACTAATTCTAAATTATACATCTGTATGAAAGGATTCAGATTGAGCCACACTGAGATATTTAGATCACAATATTTGTTGTACTAAAAGACAGGAAGCAGTGAAACAGGTGTTTCTGTTGACCACTTTTTTACTTTGTCTCGTTCAATTCATATTCATTTGTCCTCAGTAAGAGACTGAGAGTTTAGTCACACTGAGTGAAGACGGATGCAACTGTTTACAACCCAAGTGCCCAAAGTATTTTGTGTCCAGTGCTGAAGACTCTTAGTCTTGTTTTATAGTCACCCACTGATTCCAGTAGTCTGACAGCCCTTATAAACATCAATAAACATGTTAAAATCTATGTTACATACATGCAATATGACAGCCCTGACAGCTGACCTGATCCTGACTCAGAATCATGATGCTCATTAGCCACTCATCCGCCCACCGTTGTTTCATGCACACGCACACACACACACACACACACTCAGGTCAGAGATTGGACAGGAGCTAATGAGATGAGGGCTAATCCTCAGAGCTGAAGGAAGAGTTCAGTGATGGCCTTCTCTTTCACACACACGCACATGCACAGCGAGGAATCCTCATATACACATTGATGCCAACTTCACATGACATCGAGCCGAAGACACCCTTAAAACAGACAAGTGTGTGTTTGAGGACAGCTGGAAACAAGACGGGTGATTTTCTTAAGAAGTGAGCGAGGAAGAGGAGGGAGTGACGCCATTAAGCACCATCGGCTCTGTAAAAGCAGAGAGTCCAAAAAACAACACAAGGTGCATTTTTAAAGGTAAGATTCTATTTATTGGAATGTATTTTCATTCATTATTGTGACTTCACCAGGTGTTTGTTCCCCCAGTGCAGACAATTTATAAGTTAGTTTAGGTGTCAGCAGGTCAGAAACAGTGCAAGGTCAGTTTGGGACAATGATGAATGAACAGTTTTATTTTAGATTTAAAATAAATGAATGTGTTTGTGCTGCTGAATCAGTCAGAGCAGCATTGACTTTCAATAAGTGAGGCAATAAAGAATGAACATAATGTGCTTTTAAACGCAGGAATAAATATACACAACATAAAAGATATAAAAACATGTGCACTGACTCTCTGGGACGACAGGAACAGAACTTGTTATACAGAACTTGTTACTTCCTCTATTCTCTCTTTTTCTTTGTCTCTTATGCTCCTTTGTCTCCTGACAATTAAAGGCCAAATGCTCTCCTAAACTGTCTCCATCAATCTGCATTTTAATAATCTGGATTGTGTAATCCCATTAGGGCTAATCTGGGAGTGCCTGTGAATGTGTGGGCGTGTGTGCGCAAACTGGGATAAGGGTGTGTTTCAGAGTCAGACAGAAATAATGAAATGAAAACAAATAGCTCAACAATTTGGGAAATACAATGGTTTCCTGTAAGGGGGTCAGACAAGAGTAAAGTAAATGTGAAGCTTGAGACAGCAGCCGTTAAATTTAGTCAGGCATGAAGGCTGGAAACGGGAGTAACAGCTTGCTTGGCTTTGTTCTAAGGCAACAAAATCCGCCGGAAAGCATTTCATTAGGTAATCCGCTCTAAAGGAAAAGGTTAAAACTATAATTTGTAGAATTACAGGGGGGTTTGTATGTGTGAGGAGTATTTCTCGGTAGGGAGCAGTGATGGCAAAGACACCGAGCAAGCTGTTCCCCCCTTTTCCTACTGCTAATGCTAAGCCAAGCTAACAGGCTTCTGAATGTAGCTTCATATCAAACCTGGCAACATGAGAATGGTGTCGAGGGATACCATGTATGAAGTTAGTGAAGTTAGTGCAGGGTACGTATGAAATGCACTGTTCCCTCTGCACCCATTTGCCTGTTGGTAACTTGTTTGGTATGTGACGTAATCGGTCAACCGGATGAAGGTTCAGTAGCAAGTAGCTGAAACAGTGCGTCTCGCCACCTACCGTGGTGGAGTCGGACACATTTCTGTCAATAAATCTGTTCTTCCCTGGTGCTTGTGCACTGCGACAATCAAGCTATGACTGTAGCTCTACTTAGGTGTGCATGGAAACGTACTGACTGAGGATACTGTATGTCAGTGTTTGTTTCTGCTGCCCACAAGTGGTCAGAAAAATCGGCCAGTGAAAGTTTAATGATAAAGAGCAATTAAACAAACAAAGATGTTTCTTCCTTCACAGGTTGGTGCTGTTGCCATGGCGAGGGCTGGGCGCCCTGCCTCCGAGAGCTACATGCCAGTCTGTTATTCAGGCAGTCAGTCGCTCTCGTTCTCCAGTGATGCTGGGACTGCAGGAACGGAGGATGAGGATGATCGCGCACCCATTTTCTCCCTCTCTAAGAGCTCCATGGATGTGGTCATGGCGACAGGGCTGCCGCACAAGCGGGACCCTGCCTGGAACATATCAGACCTGAAACGCAGCTCCAGCACCAACACACCCTCTGAGCAGACCTCGTTGGCACACAAGCCGCTGCACCCTCACATGTGGCAGCACCTCAAGCCGACCAACAGCCACCAGTTGTCTCTTTCGGCCCAAAACATAGAGGCGCACAATCCTCCTGCTGCTGTCAGCGAGCGCATTATCAACATGCAGCGCTGGAGCCAGTGTAGCGGTAGCACACACAGCCGCAGCAGCACTCCGGACACCATTGTATGGAAGGGTGGGACCTCACGCCCCTCGAGCCTAACCCAGGATACCCCGTATTCTCCTGCACCAGAGTCTCCAGTGCCCACACCAACCACAATTTCTCCCAACATCTCCCCCCTACAGACACCGACTTTACCACCGGAGGATCTTTTAACAACATCTTCTTCATTCTTAATCCTGAACACACATCAGAGGAATGACTTACTGGTGTCCTCCTCGCCCCTACCATCCCCAATGCTGCCTCCCCTGCAGCCTCACACTTTCTCACCCTTGCCGTCTAACTCCCCCAATCTCAATCAGCGCACCAGCACGGACGACGAAGGCTTCCTGGAGAATAACTTGCTTGCTTTTACATTCCCTTCCCCAATCCCGTCGTCTGTCAGCCTAGCAGAAGGAGGTGCATCACCAGATCCTGGAAGCCTTGTTGATGACGTGATTGAAAAACTGCACAGTCCTGGAAGCATGCAGTTATCCGAGAGTGGAGAAGTCAGAAGTCCAGCGAAAACGTCAAGCTTTCTGACACTGAATTCTCCAGCAAAGAGGCAAGAATCAGGAGCATCGGTTTGCTATCTTGAGCTGCCATGGCAGCCGAAGCAAAGCTGTGCGACAGGCCGAAGTTGGAAGTCACCACTTGTTTCGTCTCTGAGCGACTCTCAGTTGGGTGACTGCTGCAAGTGCAACTTAAACACCAGAGGGGGCATCAACAAGGTTGAAATGTTAAGGGAGGAAGGGACAATGACTTCACAGCTGGAGCTTGTCGACGCAGCGGTGCAGACGATCACTCCTGTTGGTTCCTTGTGGGGCCTCAGGATGAACGCGTCCAACTCCAACATGGGCTCCCACTCCATCTTAGGCTCGCCGCCTGGATCAAGACTTAACCTGAAGTCCTCAGTTGGCTCCCACTCCAACTTGGTGTCGCCATCCTCCAGCATGTTCCCAGTGAGCAGTGGAGAAGAGGAGGAGAGGTGTGGAGAGACGTGGAACTCCCCACAAGAGCCAGACAGTAGGAGGTCATGTCTGAAGAGCCAGGGGGAGGATAGGGACGAGCTTGGGAGGAGGAGCAGCATGAAACAGGTGCAGTGGGACGAGGACGGGATGACGTGGGACATTCACGGAGCATCTTTGGACCCGGAAGTTCTCAGCACCGCCATACTGAAGCATCTGGAGGACCAGAACAGTCCCCAACCAGTGAGACGTACCTCAAAGAAGAAGAAGGCACCAAAGCCTCCTGTCATATCAAACGTGGTGAAGGCCATGACCCCAGAGCTTAATCCACCTGCCATGATCATTACAGCGACATGTGTAGCGGAGGCTGAGAGTAAGGAGACACCAGACGAGGAAGGGGAGAAGGAGGAGGAAGGCAAAAAGGAGGAAATAGTAGAAGCTGCTGGTAGAATAAGCCGAGCAGAGGCAGACACCGCAAAAGAAGAGGACGAGGTGTATGGAGAGGAAGCCACCAGCAGTCCAAAGCCACCCTCACGAGAGAGTGCACATGGCCGCAAGAGGAGCGTGATCAGGTCGTTTAGGAGGCCGGGGTGGTGTGGAGCCTCCAGGAAGGCAAATGACTGATACTGAAGACTAATCTAATGGCTTTGAGTCCAACGTTTGCACAAAGACACGACCGACAAACTCTGAATGAAGCTCGGAGAGAGATTGGGAGCAGTTCTCACTTTCATATAGGGAACTCAAGTCTTTGCCTTTTGTAGCTCCAGAGGTGATGAATTCTCTGCAGTGATGTCACTCAGTGGCGAAGCTGCATTGTGGGAAATGTAGGCAGTGGACTTTGGAATTAAAAAGAGCTGATAACTCTCATTCTGCTGTATCAATTTGTTTTCAAATATAATGAGTCCAACAGTGTTATAGATGCTTTTCAAAACATTGCACCTAGATTACCCACAATGCACTTGAAGCACAATTGATCAGATTACATGCAGCTTTCTCTGGAGCCACAAAAAGCCTTTATACTACTTCTTTGTTCCATATACTGTCTGCAGTATTACTCCTCAAGACCTGCGACACACTTTGCGACACGAGCACCCTAAGGCTTTATCTCCCTGGATTTTGCCTCTCAGGCTACATTTAGCTGCCCTTACTTGTTGGTTGTGGTTGTTAGGACTTTCTGTAACGTCTCTGTGCCCCCCTCCCCACCACTTCTGAAAAAACATATTTGCTGTTTAGTGATTGGTAGAAGCATTTTCTAGTGACGTCTTCATGAAAGTTACCGCCGATTTAGTAAGACAACAGCCTGAATGTAACGCATTCATTCATGTAGATGTGCAGCAAAACTGCAAAATGTTGCCTTTGTGTCTCTGCTGCTCTAAAAATGTTTGTTTTGTTTCTAAATTAAAAGGAATTCAGAGTATGAGAAGTATTTTTTTGGCCAGTTGTTAAGTATTTTTATTCTATGCTATTTTGTATTAGAGCGAAGTCATGAAGGAAGATATTCTTTAAAAATCGATATGGATACTGTAAACTTACAATATACTCCATATTTATAATATATTTGAACGATTGGATTCAGACGATGATTCATGCACATTTGTTTTAAACTAACATTCTCACAATTTGCTCTACAGCAGTTAAATGTCGCTCCACCTCAGCAAGCTGAAGTTGTAAAAAATTAGTGCATCAGTAATATAAAAAACATGATATTCCTAATAACATTTCTGCAAAATGTGTGAGAAAACATAGTCTTCTCCTGCTAGCATCTCCTTCTCATTACAGCTGAAATACAATGTGATTGTTATGGTTGCACATGTCAGGATGTACTCAAATATTTACTCAGGTAATTACAACTCGGCTCAAACATGTTGTTTAAGAATAAACACTGATTTAAACACACGGCTGGGACATGAAACCTTCCCTCCCTCTCCTTTCCCACACTCACTCCACTCGTCCTCTGTGGAAAACAAAACAGAAAGTCGAGTTGTGTGTAAACTTGGTGAACCACCGTCGGGAGGTTTGACCATTCAGGCGCTGCCATTCAGATGAGCGGGCACATTCTCTCTCATTCACCACAGAAAAAAGCTCCACTCACTAGTGGCTTCCACTGCAGGTATTGTTGTCATATTTTCACAGATGTGTGTAGAGCAGGCGAGAGTCTCTTTCCATTTAATTAGTCTTATTTTCTGGTCTTAAAGGGTCTAAATGCCAAAATCATATAAAGATGTGTTTTTCAACTGACTTCTTGTGACATCCAGCAGATAGTTCGAGTTCATTTGTTCTGGCTCGCTTGGCTTTGAGGTGTCTGTCTGTGAGCTTTCTGCCTCGACAGCAACAGTTTTGATTGGGACTGTTTTTTATGTAGAGTATATTTCCACTGACAACTGTAAATGTGTTAGACTAAATATTAGAAAGAATGATATATATGTTGTTTCTTCTGTATCAACCAACAACAGCCAGAAAGATTTTGATTTTTGAGGCTGTTTCTGATTTAAACAATGTGATTACAAGAACAAATTTGGATAAACATTGCATGACAATACTTTTGAAAGCGATCCCTTCAATTAGTTAGTTTTTCAAATTGTGATCCAAGCATGTAAAGTAGTAGTTTTAAGAGGCCATAGCCTACTTATACCTCTTTTCCATTGGTCAAAAGTCCCACTTAAACCTGCTAAGATCAGACTTTTTGTGTGCGATGGGAATGTGTCAGCTCTGCATTTACACCCGGGTCACTGTAAATAATTTAATCGTGTGGCTCTTCTGGACTTTCCAAATGTAATTGGACCAAATGGCTCAAACGAGTCATTTCACTCAAAAGAATATAGCCACCGTTGTACAGATGTTTCTTTCACAATGGGTCTGTTGTTGTTTCTCTTCTGTTACAACTGTTTCCAGCGCATTCGTGACGTGAAATGTAACTCTTTAGCTGTGCTTAAAAAAACTTGTGCAGACCCGATAATTTGGTGGAAAAGCGGTACTAGGTTTTAGCTAATTAGTATATGCAAACACTCACAGTACCAATGTGAACATGTTGATGTTTAGCAGGCATAATGTCAAAAATGTCAACCATCTTTGTCTAGCATGTTAGCATGCTAACATTTATCAACTAGCACTAAACACAAAGTACAGTTGAGACGAGGTATGTCAGCTGGTTGTGTTGCTTACGAATGTGACAGTGAATATGTTAAGTAGCTAACGAGACATGATCGTAAAAAAAGCAATTGGTTTGACTCAGTTTTATAAGTGTCGTAGGCTACATTAGTATCGAAGCACAGGGACATTTGGGTCGAGGCAGAATGTTGAGTGGGCCGTACACAAAGCTCGGGGGTTTGATTCCCACGTGGAGACAAGCTCTTTTCATATCCTGCTATTGTAACAGGAAACAGAATTACATATGACTCTCTGTGAGTGGAACCAATCACACAGCGATCTGTTGCATACTGATGAGGTCGACTTGACGTGTTGTGATCACAATAATGCTCGCTGAGGCTGATGAAAACCTTTCAGTTTTGCAGTTTCCGTTTGTTTGTTGGTTTGTGAGCAGGATAACACAAAAACTACTGAACGGATGTCCATGAAACAAAGGATGGGTCACGGCCCCAAATAGACCCCATTAACATTTAGTGTTGGATCCAGATAAAGGGACGGATCCAGGAACTGTTTTTACTTTCTTTTACATTGTGAGATATAGAAATCAGTCTTGTTTGGGTTGCTGGGTTGCGAGTATAATTTGATCCGGATCCAAATATAAATCCAGAAGCAACGATTTAAATGTTATCTTTCATATTCGATTACACCTGATTAAATTAAGGAGACTGAGGTATGCATTCTAGATTTGACCTGTGATATCAAATGATTACAACTCCTCTGCGGCAGGAAATGAATGTACAACAACATTTCTACTGAGTCATGTTGACACAGTATGAACTATAGTCGAGATTTGGGATATCAGAGATTGAGGTCGTGCTGAGGTCACTGTGTCACTGCTCTGAGTCACGTGACACGATGTTTGTTTGTGTACAGTGTTGTGTTTCCTTTGTCTTGCATGCATGTTGGTGTACTGCGGCCGTACTATACTGTATGCATGTGAAAGTGCTGATGGGACCCCCTGAAATCCTCTTTTTTCTCAGCGGCAGTAGAACATCACAGCTACAGGAGAACAATCCAGGGCTTTGTTGTAACACGGCTCATTGTCCCCGGAGGTGTTTGCTGGTGTGTGTGTGTGCTGTATGTGTACCTGTGCATGTACATCTGTGTGTGCTCGCTGCCTGGTATAAATAGCGTGGGATGTGTGCCGGCCGGTGATTCTGTGTGAAGACGATGGCTGTGCCTGGACCTCCTCTGCTTCTGCTTCTTCCTCTGCTGCTGCCGCTGCTGTTGAGCAAGGCGTCTCTGCCCGCAGCTGCATACACACTGACCCCCGGACGACAGCCACAGCACAAGCTGCTCCACCTGGGTGAGGGCGGGAACACACCTGGAGACAGCTACAAACGAACTTCAACAAATTTTTTAGATTTTCTCAGCTTGTTGTTACTTTTTCTAAGTGATTTTTGTGCTTCCTGTCCTCAGACTGGCCCAAAGACTGCGGCATGGCTCACTTCAAGCCCAACATGGCCGAGAGGATTGTGTCTGGGAACGAGGCCAGACCTCACTCCTGGCCCTGGCAGGTCTCTCTGCAGGTAAATCTGTCCTTGTGGATCACTATTTTAGGGAGCAGGGAGCTCATAAACTGGGGAAAGTGTTAGCAGCTGCACAAGAGGCTCGAGTCCATTCTAAAGGCTGCATGTTTGACCTCAGTGATGAATGTAACTGAGTAGATTTACTCAAGTACTGAACCTAAGAACAATTTGAAGTACTTGTACATTTTTAACTCCACTGTATTTACTGATTACTTTAGTTCCTACTTATTTTTACTGCATCAGAGACAGAGTTTTAAGATGATTATCATTCCTTTTTATCTGCAATTAGATGAAAAAACAGTGGTTCAATAATCTGAATTATGGTGAATAACGGATCAGTTAATTGATCAGGCTGATTATCAGTCGACTTGTTTGTCTATATATGAAAATGGATGTTTAAGTTACTTTTATGTGTAGTTTTTATACTTAAGTACTTTTAACATCAGACACTTGAACGAGACGAGTTGATGTGATTTCAATTAAGTGGATTAAATGTCAGAATATAAGTGAAAAAAAATAGAAAAATTGATCGACTAATCAGTTTAGCATTTCCCCGCTTAAATAACTAAAATTCAAGAATTAACCAGGTGAATAACTTTCTCTAAAAAGAACACATGGCAGGATGGATGAGAGACGCTGCGTCATGAACGCAGGTAGTGGAAAACTGCAGCTCTTTGGATCCAGGTGGCAGAAAACAGATTAGACTTGTACTTTGTTTAGTGATCAATACGTTAAAACCACAAAATACTGAAGGCACAAGGCTTTTTAATCTTTGCAGAGCCGTTTGCGTTGGTATTTTTGGTCTTCCCTCTGTTTTCTGGCTTCAGGTAAATAAATTATATAGTTATTGATGTATTTATATATTAACTTTTGGCCCTTGAGAGCTCTGTGCTTGGTGAACTGCTCTTTCTCACGTACGTAATCTTTCCTTGAGAGCTACAAGGAATACTAAAATGTTCATCTTTGAGTTGGCCTCTAACAAAATGTCACATCACTGAGGAGTCTGTCTGCTCGATGTCGTAGGTTCGACCCAGAGGAAGTAAACATTACATTCACGTCTGTGGAGGAACGCTCATCCACAAGACCTGGATCCTAACTGCAGCTCATTGTTTCCAAAAGTAAGAAACTCATCACAGAAATATCAATAATAACACAGTGAGAACAACAGAGGCATGACTCTAACTCTTCTCTCAGGGGTAAAGCAGAGGATGCTGGGAGCTGGAGGATCGTCCTGGGGAAGCACCAGCTGAAGCGCTCAGAGACCGCAGAGAGGATATTCCCGGTGAAGAGGATCTACAGACACGAGAACTTCCGATACCCGGCTCACAGTGAGCTGGACTACGACATCGCCCTGGTGAAGGCTGCCACAGACATCAACCCGTCGAACTTCATCCGCTACGCCTGCCTGCCGCGCAAGCAGACCAGCCTCAACCCGGGACACTACTGCTGGGTCACAGGCTGGGGAGACACCCGGGGTGAGTGGAGGGAAGAGAGGGGGAGTAAAGAGTCTGGAGGAGGCCGGGAGGGATATTGATCCGATACGAAACAGGATAGTTTGTTGTAAAACGCAACCCAGACAAAAAATATTTATTTTGTGACTTAAAATGCAGTTTAAATGATTTAACTGCATGAACACTTTTCAGGCGGGAAGGAGAACGTCTCTCTGGCAGAAGCCCTGAATCAAGCACGCCTGCCCATCATCGACTTCAAGACCTGCCGGCAGAAGAAATTCTGGGGCGAACGCGTCCGAGACTCCATGATCTGCGCCGGGTTCAGGGACAAAGAGGACCCGCCTGCTGCGTGCCAGGTCAGATAAACAGCCGAAACAATATTATCATGTGTAAATGTTTTATTTTTTTCACTCTGTGACCTCAACATGGGCAGCCCAGTTCTAAAGTCTAGTTTAACTGGTTATGAAACAGTCTTAAGTAAATACTGATGCCTCTAAATTAGCTGCAAATGAGAGAATATTAGCCTTTTCTGTATAATTACAAGGAAAGAACCTGGTGGCATTACCATTTTCGTCCACAGGGGCCGCCAGAATCAACATAAATGAACCCTCTGAGCAGCTTTAATTGAATGTTTTCACACCTCGTTTATAAAAACCTTGTCGTCTCTTCTTCAGGGCGACTCCGGTGGTCCTCTGCTGTGCCAGCTGGGACGCGACCGCTGGGAGGTGCACGGCGTGGTGAGCTTCGGCCCAATCGGCTGCACCGTGGAGAACAAGCCAAGCGTTTTCACCCGCACAGCCGCCTACATCCCCTGGATCGAGGCTACACGCATCAGGGACTTCTTCCTGCACTAGGCGTTACCAACCGACTGACAGCAAACATAAGCTCTGCTCTGTTTCGTGTCTGATGTCCACAGAATGTTTTTCTAAAAAGCCACCGGGAACTGAAACCACTTCAAGATGTAAATACACGTTCTGAATGTGCAACAATTGTCTTCTAGCAGTCGACGCTACGCACTACTCTGGTTTGGAGCGCTGCAAGTAAACACTACTCATGACCTTTTACACCAAGACCACATTTGTGCAATAAAATCTGTTAAAAGCAAAAAACATTGTCGACATTTCCCATTTTTTTTATTATAGTTTTTAACACAGCAGGTTTATGGAAACACATAAACAGCTTTACAGTGACGTCAGAGAGCACTGCGTCAATAAATACAAGAGTAGAACTGACCGTAAGGCTTCGCTCTGTGTTTGTAGACAGTAAATCTCTTTGCTCTTCACCAACTGAAGAGTCTTTCAGTCCAAAACCAGAACATGAATCACTGCCATTCATCCAGTGAACCACATACACAATCTTACAAATTGGCGCTTTTAACCCACATTTCATGGGTTCATTGATTTTAAAACTAGCATCAAAGAAGACTAATAAGTCTCCCATAAACAAAGATACGACAGACAACACTCCTCTGTTCAACATCCCCTCAGGGTCTATTCAGATCGGTGACAGGATGCATGAAGAGACGGGTGTTATAGGACGGTCTACATCTGGATCGCCAGTGGAATCGAGTCTGCATTTTCACATCTTCTCTTTCCCAGAATGCTCCTGGAAAGTATAAATGGCGATGAGGGGGAACCAGCGATCTGGGATCAGCTCACACGTCCCTGAAGAGCACACTGCATTTGACCAGAGTCCTCTTAGCGCTGTGGTTAAAGGCTGTGTCCTCTGAGAGATATTTGGCCCTAATATGGAAGCAGATGTGTGGGGGGGGAGTTAGTACAGCCTGGACGACGATGAGGAGGAGCCGGTGATGTGGTCCCAGTTGTTGTAGAGAGCGTAGGCACCAGATAAGGCCAAACCAGCCAGACCTCCTCGGGCGACACCCTTTACGCCACCTGCAAACACACAGATGTAGCAGAATGAGTGATGGAGCCGAATATGAGCATCAAATAACCAATCATCCTGACCATCTGTCAGACAGCTTGTTACTTTAATTTAGACAGATGAACCGAAATAATGCTTTTTTTTTTTTTACATCTAATTTCTTTCTATAGAGAATCTCAATATTATTTTTTGTTCTATCCTCTGCATTAGACCATTTATCTGGGCCGACATTCAGCATTTTTCTGTCTTTCGGTTCAGTCATTTTTTTGTCAGATTGCCTATTAAAATAAACTAATTTAAGAATATGCAAATTTGTCCCTAATGCAACATCCACTCACACAATATATCCTCCACGACACTATCTGATGAGTAACATGTTTAAAATTATAGCCTACAAACACTAAATATCAGAATTTGCAATGACATGCATCAAATAAAGTAGTGGAGAGTATAAAGTAGCAGAAAAAGAAATTACTCAAGAACTTGTGAAACCACAATATTTTAACAAAAAAAGAAAATGAAGGTTAAAGTCTTGTTACCTTCATCTCATCAAAACACACCTGTAAGTACTCTATTACAGTCGATAACACCTGGGGGTACACGGTGCAGTAATGACAGGTGTAACAGAAAAGACACCTACTTCCTGACTTGAAGAGCATCCCGGTTAGCGTCCCAGCAGCCACTGTGTTGATGTCGTCTTCTGCTCCTCTTGCCTTCTCTATCGCCACGCCGAAGACGCTATACAACAAGGCTGCAACGGAAGAGGAGCCGCACTTAGTTTTGTTTTATCAGAGGCAGCAAAATAATATTTTACAACACATCCGTCTTACACAGTCAGAGTCATTCAGAAGAGGGAGACTTGAAAACTGACGTAGGAACAACCACAAACACAAATGTACATGTTGTATATGCATTTCTTACATTTCTGTCCCTGAGATTAGCGAATATGCTCGATGCATTGTAATTTACATTAACATTATAACAGTCTTACCAACAGAGCCCAGAGAGTTTGCCCATGAAGCCCCCTGTCGGGTCACCATGTTGATGATCCTGCAGAGAGAGAAAGCAAACATTTAGAGGACAGGTCAACTAATCCATGTGTGATATTAGCGCTACTAATACTGGTAAACTCAGATCTGGCCTCATACTCACTGTACATTACGAGGTTTGGACCACGCCATGTCTCTGGTCTCCTTCAGACCCATCCTGAGACCGTTAACAGCTCCGAGTGCTGCTCCTGTCATCAAAACAAAGAGGCAGAAACACTGAGTGACACAATCAGCAGAGACAAATAACAATGGACACTAAACATAGTCTGATATTCAAATTCCAATTACACTAGCTATGATATCCCACCCAAACGTGATTGTTGAACACATCACTCAAACAATGAGCCTAAATCCACAATTTCAACAGCCATCACTCTTCTGATGCCTTGGTCAGACTAAACAGCTTGTAAAGTCCGATCGCTGTGCTGTTCACACTACAAACTCTCACGAGATGTGACACAGAATTCGATCTAAACAGTTGTTGGAGTGTTGATTTGCGTCGGGAAAGAAGAAGATGATAATAATATGAGTGACAGGACAAATCTGGATGCATGGGTAGCAAGGATTGGAGAGACAGAGGAGAGAGGTAGATAAGTGAGGGGTGTCTGCTCTCACTGGCTTTAGCTCATCCTGATGTCCGACACGTCAGAGATTCAACCACACATTCAGCCTGCTAGATGTCCAGAGGCTTCGGTTATATAAAATCTCCCCTTTACAAAACAGCCATAGACCTAAATATAGGAAGCTGAGTGATCTGTCTGGGCTGTCTACAAACTTATGGCCACTCTATGCTTTAAGTACGAACAAAAAAACCTCTCCTCTTGAACAGTAATCTGATTGGCAGTCAGATGTTTCAGGTGTTGATCATCTCTTACCTGTAATGCAGGATCCTCCGATGGTGAAGAAAGCCAGCTCAAACCTCCCTCTTGTTTTATTGGCACCTGTCGGTAGGATGAACTCATCTGTGTCCTGAAATACAACATCAGCAGCTGTTAGTCAGAGATATACACAAACACATCATTCCACCACACAGAATACAGATAAAACTCCACGTTTAGCTTTAGCTGTAGCTTACCTGCACCAGGTAACGAGGGTCGACATTGAGGTAAGGGGACAGAGGACTCATTCCAGTCACTGAAATGACATTACAACATATACGTTAGCTAATTCTTCATATTAATACACATGTAAACACCAATTACAGAAATGTGAAGGCTATGAAGGTAGTTAGCTGTTAGAGGTAGCTGTTAAGCTAACCAAAGTATTTTGACAGCAGCTAACTTAGCTAGCGTTCTGGTAATGTTACATCAGGCTTACAG
Source organism: Sparus aurata (assembly GCF_900880675.1). NCBI lineage: Eukaryota > Metazoa > Chordata > Actinopteri > Spariformes > Sparidae > Sparus > Sparus aurata. Next base: position 25,400,853 of record NC_044206.1, on the reverse strand, counting down.
GGAACACCGGCAAGCTCCGTGTTGGAGTATTCAGGGGCACCACCTCCGAAGAGACCCCCGAGACCGCCCTTGCCTGCTCCCGAGCCTTGCGAGTTGCTGTCCATGGCTGTGAAAGATCTGAGGGTCACCTGGCGAGGACTGGAGCCAGGGGGTGGGGAGCTGCTGGAGATGCTAGCCGAGCGACCGGGCTAACGTTAGCAGGCGAAGCTATGTCGCGAAACTCAAAGTCCAAGACGGATTTATCAGTGACGAGCTGCAGGATTCACCGGCAGCAACAGTCGCGGTCCCGTTGAAGCGTTGGTTAAATCTTTCGTGATGTTTCCGAGTGAAAACACCGGCTCTTCGTTTCAGACTACCGAGCTCGAGTTGTCGTCATGCCCCTGACCTCCAGCAACACGCTCTGCCGTAAAGCGACGACCGACGCAAAGATGTCGTTACGTCACGAAAAAACAAACCGCGAAATGTGGGGAAAAACTGACAATGTTGTTATAAAAATATTTTTTATTCCATGATTTCAAGACTATGAATCATTTAAAAGCGATACGTTCAGCGATAAAACCGTTTTCATGACGTTTGCGAGTCCCACGATTTTACGACACGTCCACAGGTCTGGGATCAGTTTACTTCATCCGAGGACTCAAGATGTGAAGCCGGCAGGACGTCACAGGACTGACCGCAGAACAGCAGGAGAGATATACAAGGTCAAAACTGTAAATATTGTGTTTTTAGGCCTGATTTGATCATATTGGTGATATATTTTACCAAAAACTGATCAATAAGGGTTGAAGTAAAAGAAACAACAAGCTATCACCAGTTATATTTGGTAATATTTTATAATATCTGTCATATCATTAAAATAAACAATTACATATGATTAAAAAATGCAAGTATGGTTGATTAAACTTCAGTTAACAAGCATTTAAATGCTTTATAAACTATTTATTAGCAACTGAACGTCCATATAATTTTATTTTCACTTCTCATTAAACATATAAATGGTCCTTTAATTAAAAATACGTTATTGATCAATTACCAGAATCAGAATTCCTTTATTGTCACAGCACACAAGTAATTAAGTTAACAGTCCTCCTGACAGTGCATTCACACAACAAATCAAAGTGACGACAAATTAAGACTTGTATACAAATAAAGAAGTAGGGTTAGAGTTCATTACATGTACAATAATGCCAGGAATAAATAAATGTAATAACATAAATAAATACACATTCACTGTGTTGTTGGAATATAAACATGTAGTGTTCTGAAAGTGTAATTGTAAACATTTGTAGTGCTGATAGTTTCATTTACAAACAACCACGATATGAACAAACTGTTGGTCTGTCTGAGACGAGGAATGTAAACATAAAAAAGTGACACAGAATAATAAAATACCCCAAATAAATCTCCAGCTCACATGCAAAGATCAATACAATCAATACAAAGTGCCTGTTTCCATTTCATGCTAGTCTTTACTTTTACTCCTCTATATTTTGGAAGCAAATAATTTACTTTATACATCATAACATCTATTGAGAACATACATTATGACTTACTGTGCGGATTTAGATTAATAATACCAATTAAATATAAATAAACTTATACATTTTAATGCATTATTATGGATTAAGCTGACTCTCCACCTCCACCAGTCTCACACATCATGCAGAGATATTATCACTCTGAATCATTAAATCTAGATGCTGTATCGTTGACACCTGGACTTCTGGAGAGGAGCTGGCAGGATTTTAAACTCTGTGTGGGAGTGTCCGTATAATATTTACTTCTACCTTTAATACTTCAGGTATATCTTGATGTTAATAACCCACATTTGTTATTTTACTAGGTTTTAAGGGCAGGACTTTTACTTGAATCTATCAGAAGAAACACTGCAGTTCCTCCCTCTCTCCACAGGGAGGCAGCAGAGAGCTGGCAGTGAACCCTGACCAGCTGTTAAAAAAAAGGTCAAACCTCTTGGGTCTGCTGCTCCTCAGTCCTCATTCTATTTAGGCCTGATTTAATTGACTGATTTAGTTAAATTCGTTCCCGATCAGGACGGATACGAGTCGAATTTCCACAACTCTCTTCTGCATCTGCTGGGATTAAACAACTCCCACATGACACCTGTCACGCCTTCAAATGCTTCAAATGTTTCCACAACTTTTTTTTTAAAAAGCTGCTGGATGCTTACCCATGATGCAACAGGAGAGGGAGAGAGAGACCACACACACATGCACACGTACACGCACATCGATGCGGCGCAGGCCCCGGCCATCTGCTGCCGGTCAAAGGGACAGAGGCACTGAAGGAATTTAGTGTGTTGAATTTCCCGAATAACAGAGCATCTTATTTGGATTCTGCCATTGTATGTGTGTATTCAGAAGGGGCCAAGTGGAGCGATGAAGTTTGCCATTGTCGCCCAGTGTGGGTGTTTTCAGACTCTCTGGCATGATCTGTGAGTTAGTGTTCTCTGTGTTGCTGCCCAGTGTGCCCACTGTCTTTCCCACAATGCCCCATTCAGCCCTGGGCCTCTCTCTGCTCTCTCTCTCTCTCTCTCTCTCTGCTCTCTCTCTCTCTCTCTCTCTCTCTCTCTCTCTCTCAGACTGAGCTGCCACCCATTTTGTGCCTCTGGCTAATCATCATCATCCTCATCATCATCCTCATCATCATCATGGTTGGGCTGCGAACCAAATTTTCAGTTTTGGGGACAAAGTAGCCGTGATGTCATCCTCGCTATCCCCTTTTTTTTTTCAGCCACTCTTGTTTTCATCTTCTCCCTTCATTTCCTCTCTCCCTCTCTCTCTCTCTCTCTCTCTCTCTCTCTCTCTTTCTTTCTGTCTCTCTGAGCTCCCAAACACAAAAGACAGAGAGGCCACGACAGGACCCCAGTGTATGCTGGTTGTCAAGGAGACAAGGAGACAGTGTTGGGTCTTTAAACTCGCCTCAGAGGGGTGTGTGGAGTTAGGGGGAGTTGGCCTTATTTACATGGGAAGAGGACAAGGGGAATGAGAGAGAGAGGGAGAGAGAGAAGGGGTTTGAAATACAACTTTCTGAGCAGCTTATAGGTTCTCGCTAAAATCATTCCCGCCGCTCGGTCATCAAATATTTACCGAGCAAGAGGAAATCTGGAGCTGTTCATTATGTGGAGAATGCCCGTGCATACATAGTAATGTAAATCAACCTGTCGTCTCCTTCTCACTTTCTGTCTCACACTCACACACTCTCACACACAGCCATGCTTTTGATTGTTGGGAGCTCTGGGCCCCAGTGTTGGCAATGGTGGGAGCGCTGACTGCAGAATACATTACCAGATGCTCGAGGTAGTGTTTCTCAGCAGGCTGAGAAAGAAACACACGAAAGCACTAAAAAAAAACAAAAAAACTTGACTGAAAACAGGAAAAACAGACTTAGAAGTGCTACACCCAAATGAACCCCCACCCATCCACGTCCACACGGGCGTCCCGTCTTCCTGATCCGGTCCAGAGGAGTGTCTGCGAGGAGTCACATTATGTCCTCTCTCTCTCCTCTCAGTGGTCGTGAGGGGGCTGAGGTTGCGGGCTCGACTCCAAAGCCTGAAGTTCAATATCAGCCCCCCAAAAAACTCCACAATGAAGGCAGGAAGGGCAGGGAGAGGACGAATGAGCCACCCACTGCTGCATTCACCGCAGAAAAAAAACCCCATGTGACTCTCTTCTTTTTCTCTTCGTGTGGTTTTTTAGAGGGAAACTTTTAACTTTACTGATATATTTTTGTGTGTGTGTGTGAAAAGCAGAAATAATAAAAACAAACAGGGGTCACGAGAGGTGTGACTTCAGGGACACGCTGTGTAATATTTACTCTGCAGATGTTTGAGGGCGAGCTTGCACAATCAATTTCCCTTTAATTCCCCAGACATCTCCAGAACCTGAACCCTCCCCCCTCCTCCTCATCCTCCTCCTCTTCATCCTCCTCCTCCTCCTTTTTCTTTCTGTTCTACATGTGCATGCCTCGTAGAAACCATGGTGAGCTGGGTGTGTTTTCTCCTCTCTTATTACACACATGGACGTGCGTGATGTCCAGTTAGACAGCCGAGAAGGAACACAGGAAAAGGAGAAGTGGGAAAAACGCCATGTTGTGGCCTTTTCCCTTCATTTTGTCTCAAGTATCCGCTGTTTTTACTCTCCCCCCCTTCTTTCCTCCCCCCTCTCTCTCTCTCTCTCAGTATCTAAGGCGTGTTTGGTGATTAGTATGCAGAAAGGAAGCTGATTTGCATAATTAAGAGCTACAGAGAAAAAGCGACAAAGTTTTGTTAGTTTTATAGCTACGAGTTTAATAGTGTACAAAGAGTTATTTCCTGCTCAAAAAAAGTTAAAAGTTCATCGTTCAACACATATTTTTCACTGGTTTTTTTTAGACACACATGTAATTCTTTTTAAAAAGGAATTCAGAGACAGTGGTTAATAATCACAGAAGTGGTAACAAAGTTAGTAACCTACACTTGAAGAGTAGATTAATGTTTGTACTACACTGTTAATTGTCACACTCATAGTTTACAAAAAGGCACAGAAGGCAAGCGATGCTGATCTCAAAGGCTCCAGTTAATACAGAGAAACATCAGAGAGACTCCAGTAAATCAGACAGTGATTACTAATAAATGACACGTGAAGGATGTTATGTTCACCAAATTACTCTCCGTATTAAGGCATAAATGTTTCTTATCTGAAAAGGTCATTTAATGTTATTTTTCACGTACAAAATAGAATATAAAAATACATTATAAACGTGTTACAGATGTTACGACTCCATGATTTTCTTTTTGTTCTTTCTTTCTTTCATATGTCAAGGCATCAGTGTGTGTTTGTAAATCTTCTGAAAAGAGCGGATACACATGCAAAAATATATTTATATATGGACGACTTCATCTCCAACAAAACAAAACAAAACAAAACAAACAAACAAACAAACAAAGAAAATTCAAATATAACACTGTTCTCTGGCGGTATCCCCACCTCACATCAACATCTCACACACTGTAGCTGCTGCTTTAATACTGCGTCGCACCTCCGACTCAAATCAGACACTTTTTTTGTTCAGTTTTTTTGGCACTGAGATCTGAACTGAGAGGAGTTCTGGATGTAAAAGCCATAGAAATGCTTACAGCCAGACATCTGATTAATCTGCATAAACCCAAATGACATGATCGCAGTAGATTTAGGTGAAACATTGTTCCATCGCTCTCAATAAATAAAAGGCACTGCCGTTCAAGCTCATACAATACTGTAGTGTGAAGAAGGCAAAGGCATCGTTGTGTAAGTCCTCCAGATTTAGACAAAGGAAGTGCACGCTTCCCTCTCTGTGCTTGGTATTTATACTGTATATGTTGATTCAGTGGGATGCTTGAAGTCGCAGTTCGCCCAGAAATTAAAGATTCAGTCACTGTCTCCTCATCGACATGCAGACGGAGAGTCAGGAGGAGTTTTGTAGTCGAACAAAACATTTCTGGAGCTTCACAGAAAAGGAGTGTTGCAACATTCTGCTAAACAACAGAAGTAGCTGGAGACTTAAAAAAGGGGAAACAAAAACAAAAAAAAGCTGCTTGTAAAGTGTAATCCACGTCAACGGAAGCCCAGAGACGACACACGGATTTGAAAAGACGTTGTATACACCCTTTACTCGCGGCTGAGCTCGTGAGACTTTCAGCACAGACTCTGGGTGTAACCTTGTGTTTTTCCAGCACGCCTCGAGACATCCGATCACCAGCTTCACCAGGAGCTTGTTTTGAAGCTTACTGGCTGACTGATGCTGATGAGATTAGAAGGTATTAAATTTGGTATCAGATATCAGGATGTGTTTTGATGCTTGACAAGTATTGAAGTTCGATACCTAGCACGAGCAACAGTGAAAAGATTTTTCTCTTAAACTGGCGATAGAAAAGTTTTTGCTCCAACGTGTCATTATAATAATGACACCATCAGCGTTTAGATCATTTCCCCATAAACTTCACTTTTGTTATGTCTTTCTGTCGCCACCAGCCACGAAATCATCCGTGGAAAATGAAGCCTGACTGGTGATCCAAGCAGATAGAAATGTTGCAGCCTGGCATCGTTTCGATTTGCTTTCCTTTCTCCATTTTAGACTAAATGAATGAATAAACTCAGGTTTTGTCCTGTTGGCTCTGAGAATAACAGCAACAACAATAACACCACTTGGAATCGGCAGTAAAAGTCAATAAATTTAAGATCCCAGGGCTCGTGGAGACGTGGAGACTTAGAGTAGGTCAGACGAGCTGTTTGGAGCCATTTTACATTTGTTGCCAGCTGTTTTGTAACATTTTAAATCAAGTCTCCATCTACTTCAGCTGATTAGGAGAATGCTGCGATGCTGTTTTGCTGTGAAGCTCCAGAAATGTTCTGTGGACTACGAAGCTTCACCTGACTTTCCATCTGTATGAAGGTGAGTAGATAAAGACTGTAGTTTCATTTTTGGACAAACTGTTCCTGTAAGAAAAACCTCAGAGACACTTTGAATTTTGGATTCCAGTTTGTTATTTTTCCTCACTGAGCACCTGTTTAACTCGATTCACATGTTACATTTCAAGTGAGAGAGCGTGTTAATATACGAATACATCAACACAGATTATAATTTGTTATAATGAGTTATTAAAGTACGTTGACCCAAAAAAGAAGCTATAAAAGTTTTCCAGGTTAATCAGGAGGTGCCAGATGAGGAAAAACAGGACAAAATATCAGCGTGTCTCTTTTAGTTTAGTGTTCACGGAGCGTTCCTGTGCATCGTTATCAGTATAGTTACCGTGTTATTAATGAGTCATTAATATTATTGCATCACGTGGACTGAGGGCAGGGCAGCTCAGGGAGACAGTTTGGCACAGCCGGGCTCAAGAGCCCTTCACCAGTTCAGGGGCCCGTCCCCAGTAAAGTCTACTGGTGTGACAGATTGGGATTTCAACCGTCGAATGATTCTGTACCATTCTGGCTTTGGACTTTTGGGGAAGGAAGGCACGTTCGGTAAAGTTTAGGTTAGGACGTGGTGATGGGCGGGGTCCTGAGGTTTATTCCCATGATCGCTGTCGTCTGGTTGGCTGGTTAGACAGAAGCAGCCGGGTTGTTCCCAATGTGCTGGTCTGGTTGGCTGAGCTGAGGGAGTGGCGGGGCCGTGGGCCAATGAGCACGCCAGCGGGGCAGAGATGGGCGGGTCATCAGTGGGCGGAAAGGTCAGAAGGTCAAGGGGTCATGGGTTAGTTGCCGTGGCAGCTAGAGTTAGACAGACAGAGACGGACAGACGTGGAAAGGAAACAAAAAGGGCACATAAAAGGGGACATAAAAAGAAAAAAAGATAGAAGAGAGATTAGTGTCAGCTAGTGGCGTCAGGATGACAACAAGGCAGATCTACTGCAGTCACACAGCATGAGGGGCGCTACAGAGGAGCTGCGCAACACCTTCACGAGCCCGGCATAACCATTCAGAAAGACTTACATCAACCACCGGGTGGTGACATAAGGAATGGCTGGTTAGCGATGCTCGTGTGGACTCGTGAAGGTGTTTGCAGGGTTAGGTTAAGGAGAAGATGCCCCTCCTGTCGTGTGACTGCTGCTATAGTGATACTACTCATGCTAGCTGGGCTACGTCTAGCACAGACAGACAGTGAAACCATGAGACAGAGAGGGAGACAGCATGGTTTCATGTGGGTGAGAGAGTGACCTTTATGTCCAAAGAAAAAGTGCCTGGGCCTCAGAAATACTTTCACTCACTGACAGGAAGAGCTATTGTTTAGCAGCAGGCGTAGGAACTTGATGATTAACAGTTGTGATTAACTGATTATTGATTATCTTTGTGCTATGGAGTATTAGAAGAGCACCTGATGACTACGGTAAGCGAAGAGGCACCGTAAGAGACAGTGATGAGAGGTTAAGAGATGGTGATTTTAGAGGAAACAATTTAACAATAGACAGACTAACTACAAGAATTTAGAGGCTTTGGTTTTCTTTAGAGATTTTTTTCAATAGTCATCTTTATTGCCTTTTAGTGTTTTTTTGTCCATCGTGTACAACAAGAGCGCCACCGCTCACATACACACATATATTGTAGCTAGCTAGTCCATTTTTCTATTGCATAAAACAGTCACGAGGCCTGTGAATCGAGAAGGTCACCTCATCTTAAATAGACAGAGCAAAACACTGCCTTCATTGCCACCTTTTTTGTCGCAGGTGACTAAAACAGTAGTAGCTACACACCTTGAATAAAGTTTGAAGTTTACATGGAGACACTTCATCTATAAAAAGCATGTCGTAAAAACAAAAATAAAAATTTACAAACTAAAAAAAAACTAAAAAAAAAAAAAAAAAAGGAAAAATACTACAAGTATTTCCAAGCGATCTTGTTCCATAAGCTTCATATAAGCACTTAAATCCTTAAAATCCCTATATACAAATTTATTTTGCAGCTAAATACATGGTAACAGCACCACTCTGGCTAGGAAATATATGAAAGATGTAAACAGCCCCAATGATAAAGTCCAGTGGGCGACTGATAAGACCACAAACAACAGTATTTCATACAAAAGAGCTTGTAACACAGACCTCAGTAGTCATCACACGCTGTGTTTTAGTAGTAAAGACCAAAGATCATATTGAATTGAATGACCTTCAGGAAAAAAGACAATCACTGTTACTTTAAATGTCATATAGTCATTGGGCACAACACAGGATTTAATTAATCATAAAAAAAAAATACATTTGTGGAAATCTACTGGAATGAAGTTGGGTATAAATAAAAATTCCCACAGTTTAGGGTCAAGAGTAGTAGTGAAGAGATAAACGACGACAACAAAAAAAAAGAAAAAGTTTCTGAGAGAGGACTCAAATCCAGAGTCACAAGGACCGAGTCACATGAACGGAGCGATCCATTCTAATTGAGAGGGTCCCGGCACTGCGAGCCGTCCAGTTTATCTAACAGGCGGGCAAAGATAACCGCTGCAGCTGTCACCCCTCACATGGTTCCTCCCAATCTGCTCACTTATTTCACTTTCACTGCAACCAACACTGTTTCACATTTTACACTGCTTCAGCGTGTGACCTTTTCGCCTGATACAGTAATTTCTCTTTTTTAGGCATGCCGTTTTACAGACACATGTAAACTGAAATTGGTCCATTGGTCTGCACGCACACACACACACACACACACATATACACATACACATAAAGTGGCTGGTGAGCTAACTAACCTCTGTCTGGGGTCACTACCCTTTGGTAAGGATGGATTCTCTTGTCGTGGCGTCGTACCTTAGCGGTCATGGCACCTGCTAACAGCCATTGACATCGCCAAAACAGAACACAGAAGGTTACTCATCAGAAAGACATCAAACAGTCCACCCATGGCACCAACATCAGTGAAACCAGGAATTTTTTACAAAAAAATAAAAATAAAAAGTGTTCAAGGCTGAGGGTGAAAATCAGTCAAAACGCTTCTAAGAGACAGAATATCTTGTTGTCTTGTGGTCTTCTGCTCTCTAAAGAAAATATTAATCCAAACCACTAATTTCTCACTAAGCTTCACTAGTAGATTCAACATCAGCTGTAAGCAAAGTCACTCTAGAGCTCTGTGATTAAAATAAGCTTTAACATATATTAAATCACAAACAGCGGCGCTAAAATATCTATGGGTTCACTAAAACGTGTTAAAAATTACAAGCGGAAGCTGAACTATTAAAAAATGTTAAATAGCTGTCACACCACAACACTAGTCTGCTAATACAAGGAGGAAATTAACAGGAATGGACACTTGACTACAGAATGACTGTCGAGGAATCTGTCATCCTAAAGTATGAGCAAACTTTGAGTGTTTGCTCTGCGGGACAAGTATGTAGGGGAGGAGGGGGAGAAAGGGGGAGGAGGGGGGAGTCTCTGCAAGCCAGTCCATGTGTGTGCTAGGAAGGGTTGCTATTGCTTAGCCTTTGGTTGGGAAAGCCATACCTGCAAAAACACAGGGAGAAGGGACTGTTAGCCCAGCAATGAGCTTCAGAATTCATAAGTATGAGCCGCAGATGTATTACAAGAGCTGGATACTGCTGCCAATTTTTCCCAGTGTCAAACCGCAGTACTGCTACCTGCTGCCTATCGCGACATTAACACATCACTCATACCACTAAGATCCACCCTCTGTTTCGCGCGCTCACACCTGGCGGTACGATGTTGTGACTCTTCAGGTGATCAGGTGAAGTGTTGGGACTAGAGACACACTACAAACCGAGGTGTTCTGAGAACTTTGTCGTTTCAACATTATGTTGGTCCTTTTCTGTATAACAACCATAAAATGATCGCTTTTAGTTTGCAGATTTCTCGGTGGCTAACTAGCTTGATATAACACGTGTTGACGTATTTCAGTGTTACATTTCTTTCCTCTGATGGCTTATGATGCCTGAAATTTAAATAAACTCCAGCAGCAAAGTTTCTTCACTTTGTACCGCTCCTCTAATATCAGTTTGGACTGAAAGGGTAGGAGCACAGTTGGATAAACGCCACCGCTGACAACTGGTGACTTGATCTTGTCCCAATTCTAACTAACAGTAATGTACAGAGGCTGAGAAGTGCTGAACGACCAGCATATCCAAACGCTTTCCACATCTGAATAATATAAAAGCATTAATGCAAATGTCAGCACTGTGGCATTGTGACATTTGCATTTGTGTTTTTTAAATTTGTGTTTTGCAGTTTGCAGTTTGCAGATGTGTTCAGTGTTTAGAATATAAACAAAGTCAAAGTAAAGATGTGAAGGTGTGCGGGACTTCAGAATGCTTCAGCTTGAGATGATTTCAAGAGCTTTATGAATCTGCTTCAAAAAAATACAGAGACGAGAGGGAAACAAAGAAAGACCTGAAGTCTCTGCTGAGTTCTGAGTTCAGTCAGAGGCTGAGCTGGACACAAACTAATTCTGCCATAAGTGTAACTGTATGTCTAATTTGTGTGTAGACTTCTTGATCGGCGCTGGCTGAGGAGGCAAAATGAATCATACAAACGATCGGTGTGCCTCATGCTATCGAACTGTCGCAGGTGAATAAGGAGACGAGCGGTAAAAAGACGCAGGACAAACATTTAATTTGATTTCTAACTGACCACATCTTTATAGTTGTAGCTACAAGACAGGTTCAAGTCTCGACCAGCGCCAGAGCAGAAACATGTCTGAAGAACTGATTACAGTTGGAAATAAAAGTCCAGTTATGACAGTATTTGAGTTAAACTAAGAAGGGTTAACATTTGTAAATCTTCCTTACACACTGTTTTGATCCAGTACAATCAACACTGGGTCAAAACAACCCATTGCTACTGGGTCAACATAACCCAGTATTGCATCAGCGCTATATCGAACTCACAATGGGTGAATTTTTAACCAAGTGGTTTTTAACGTGCAAAGACCAGAAATGCCATTTTCTGTGCGTGCTGTCATCTCGAGTGGGCGGGGCCAGTGACGGAGACACTAATCAATCGACAGGGTTATTTACGCGTGTGATTGGAGTCCAGTATCCAGTTCTCATAATACATCCATTGACCATGTATGAAAGTGATGAACTTTTGATTACAATACCTAATACTCCAGTTGAGTCAATCGGGTATTCCAATATGGAGGGCGTGAGTGTGTAGGGATAATCGTACGGCGTGTAGATGATTCCAGATTCGGGCCCTTGCTGCACCAGCGCCGGGTGTGGATTCCCTCCCTGTACGAGGGCCGAGCTCTGGATCTGACGAATCAGAGGCATGATGGTCGGCGTGGTGACGGGGGCAGGGTTGCGCATGTTCGGAGGCAGGACGGGCGTCGGGCCTGTGATGATCCGAGGCGCCTGAGGGGTCCCGAGAGGGAAGGCGGCGGTGGCTGCGCAGCACACAAATATACATAATGCGAGTATGCGCACACCCACACGCAAGCACACAAAGTGCACACACATACAATAGACAGGGAAGAAGAGGAGAAGACAAACAGACTATTTAACAGGAGAAACAGAGGCATTGTTCATATATACAGTGGACTCCTGTACCGAGACCCCTCCTTTGTCTCCCACCAACCCTCCTCCACATGTTAATTATGATGTCATCCTTACGCGTCTTGACATTGGCGTCTCTGTAGGTCCCGTTGAGAATGGCCAGCTCCATCAACTGCATTTTCTTCAGGTTGTCTTCCCCCTCGGCCTACACCAGCACACACACCAGCAGAGCAGCACAATCAGCGCACATAGAGAGGAGGATTGTCATTCAGCCGTTTGACAAGTGAATGAATTCACTTCTGTGAGAGTCGGGTCAACAAGTCAGCAAACATTTCAGTGCGCTGAAAAAGTAATTATGATTCAGTTTGAATGTTTTTCTGAAGAGAAAAACTTCAAAGTCTCAAATGCAGTTGACCGAACCTTGAACGCAGCCACTCCATCCCCCAGAATATATTCAGTGTCAGACGTCAGACCATCTTAGCTCCAGTTACAGCTCGGTGAAAAGCTCGGCTGATTTACAGTCAGATGGCAAGGTTGGCTGGGTTAAACTAACATATCATTAACTTCACCCGCCACACTCACACAGCCACAAGCGGAGATTAACAGGTGTTCGGCTCCTGATTGCCTATAGACACTTCTTACTTTTAGCACCGACCAATGCTCTGCTGTGATTGGAGCGGAAGTGACGGCTGATTGCAGCAATAGAAATCCCCCTGCTGGTCTTTTCAGTCTGTTTCTATTGTTGCAAGTAATTCAGAGGGGAAAAGGAAGGAGCCTTGTGATTTCAAAATATGTGCCTTTGTGATTGTGTGTCAAAGAGGAGATAATTAAGAGAGTGTGTGTCGCTGGGCCCATGTTCCCATGTGTTTCCTCCTTTTCGTCATGTATGTATGTATGTATGCGAATAGGGGTCGGGGGGCAGATAGGTGGGCTGGAGAATGTGAGAAATGTTGAGGAGTGCAATCAAAATGTCCTCTTGTGTGGACAACAACAAAAAAAAAGGGGGGGAGAAAAGAGGAATACTGTAGCCAGTAGTTTGGGAATGAAGTGAGTTGTGAACGAGTGAAAGGAGTGATGGAGTGGGGAGAACAAGTGAACAGACTCTCCATTCATTCCCTCAGCCTTTCAAACAACCCGGGGTTACCATGGAAACCCCTTTATGCGTGTTCCCTAATTACCCTAACCCCTTACACATACTCTCTCATACACACAGAGACGCACACAAAAACACAAAAAAGACACAAACACACACACTTTTTGGACTGACAATCCCCTTCCCCCTTCCATGCATACCAACACAGTGAACCCTCATCCAGTCACACACAGCTTTTCCATCAGTCCAGTCCCGTAATATTTGACGCTGAGGGGTTCGGACTTATACTCACAGCGGGCACCAGAAGTTTCTTGACCTCGTTGATGGCCCGCTGGAGTTTGATCTTGGCCCGGTTGTGTGTGTCCTCCACTGTGATCAGGACGTGGAGGTCCTCGCTGAGGTGCTCCCAGTTGGGCTTCCCTCGGTTCATCTCCTCCTGAAACACAAAAAAAGGTTTTAAAGGGCCCCGTTTGAATGCGCAGCACAGGCTCGGTCCGTTGCTGCAGAGAAGGAACAGGATTTCACTTTTCTTCTTGTTTGGCTCGGTTCTGTAGCTTGGCGTCAAACTACACACAAATGCACACAAGGCTCAAGGTCCCTGTGATGCAGCTTTGGAAGCGTTATCAAACTCCTGTTGCACTTCGGTCGCTACAGAAGTTTGGTGCTACAGTTTACTGACTCTTTCTCGAACATTTCCCCAAATCACACCACGTTTTTTGTCACAGTTTTATCTCTCTGCTAAAATGACTCATTAATTCGTGCAACGTGTAAGAAGTGGCCTCCTGTCCAAGGTCACTCCAAACAAATAGAGGACAGCATATCAGCAAAGTAACCACTGATTGCTGCTAACTGCAGGTGGCTCAGTTAGCCATGCAGCTAGCAATCCAAACTGGGAGCTGGGACTGGTATTAAAGGTTGGACTGGGCTGGTTAACATGTCAACATCAGCACACATCTTTGCAACACAGCACAATGACTTCATAAGACGATATAACGTCAAATCTGTTGTTGCTCTTCACACTTTTTGGTTAATTTTTGGATTTTTTAAGACAAAATTTTTACAAATTTAAACTTTCATTGATATTTAGATGTTGATTCCGTGACAAAAACAGCATTAATGACTTATTTAATGAGTCACACTGTTGCTGGTTGTATTTGTTAGTGTTATTCATGAACAAAAAAGGTGCACATGCTTCCTCATGCAATTGTCTTTTTTGGATAACCTTTTGTGCCGAACACAAGTTCGATTCGCTGCTTTTCTCTGTTTCAGATCATTTTAATATTTGCGTTTTTTTTTCTCAAGTTCATCAGACAACTTGAAGAAAAGTCTATTTGGAAACGTGCAACAGACATCAGGTTTTATTTTTAGCGACACAAACTCTCTGGACGCTCATCAGTTGGTGGTGGTTCAATCTTTAATTCCATCCAGACTGAAATATCTCAATAAATTTGGAATGCATCCATGAAATTGCGTGTAAACCCAACATTCCTGAATGGTGGTTAGATGAGAAGATTGATTTAACGTTTCATTTGAAGCTACAGGCAAACAGCTTGCTTAGCTCTGCACAACGACTGTAACAGCTAGCCAAGCTCTGTCCAGTGGTCAAAGCTGGACTGATAAATGCTTAAAATGGCAACAAAAACCACAAACAAGCATCTGTAAAGCTCACTAAAATCCATAATTAAGAGTAAAAATGACAAGTTGTGGTTTTAAGAGGGGCTCAGCTGACGGTATGCCTCTTTGTGAGAGTTGGCCGGATGCTCAAATAACAGTTTTGGTCTCTATAGCTAATTAACTCACTTGTTCAAAATTATATTAAGGCTTCGCACTTCATTCAACCCGAGCTCCACTTCTTAGCCTATTTTTGTCACGATGGCGAAGGTGGGAGCCGCCACACTGAGCTTCACAATAGCTCCTCAAAAACATTCATGGAGACTTCGTCCATGTTTTATACAGTGTATGATTTACACCTTCACCTGCCTACCAGCTGCTGGGGAGGTAATAACGTAAGCCCTGTTTGAACTCTCCTGCTTTCTTTTGTTATTCTTGATACGTCACTTTTCAAGTGAACAACTGAGAGAAAAACTACCAACGTCCTCCAGGAGAGATTGTCTGAATATGTGCGGCATTATCTCGGCATGTTAAGGCTATCATTTCTCTCTCCTCTCTATGACGGCCAGCCTTAAAAGAGGAAATAGACAACTTTACCCCTCCTAGTGTTCACAGATCGTATTGTTAGCGCCAATGTCGCAAAGACAACTTGACTGTGTGACAAGTACGAACAACGGAGGACAAAATGTGAGTTTATTCATTGACTAAGTCTTTAATGGGGACGCAAGTTTGATTTTCAGTCTGGCTTCATTTTCGTGACCGGAGGCAGACAAATTATAGCAAAAGTGAGGTTAATAGAGAACCAATCCAAAAGCTGATGGTTACATCATTTTATTGCCACTGCACTGTGCAATCAACATCAACTTTACATGCTTTTAATTTGTGCCGTAGAAACTAGATCTTCTCGATCACGACCTGACCTTTACAGAGACTTTACTCGCCAAGCCGCCTGTTTTTCCCCCACGACTCTTCTTATCTAAACCCGTAATTCCAAACCATTCAAAGCTTTTGACAGCCTGAACTATAAGTTCATCACAAAAAAACCTCTGATTAATCTACAATGAAAATAACCGTGAGTTGCTGCATCGTTTAAAACTGAAATCATGAAGTCTTCTCTCTCAGTATTGTGTGCTCGGACACTCTACCCTCTGTGGATGTTTTGTCAAGTGAGATGTATCACTCTGAAAAACACCAAAAGTCAACATCTTTCTCTCGTCTCCCCCTGTTGCCTCCCACTGTGTCTCTGTTTTCCTTCCTCTCTGTCTCTCTGTGTGTGTCTGTGTGTTTGTGTGTGTCTCTCTCTCTTTCTCTCGGAGGGGCGTGCGGGGTAGGGAATGTTCTGGAGAGAGAGGGTGGGTTGGAATGCTGGACTTGCTCCACCTGCCGTTTGGAAAGCTTGAGCCGACTCCGTCCAACAGCACACACCAGGGGAGAGGAAGGGAGAACAGATGGACCGAACACCAGGACAGGAGAGGAAAACTGAGCTCCGAAAACTCATTGTGAGAGAAGGATAGATAGATAGACAGACATATAGATAGATAGATAGATAGATAGATAGATAGATAGATAGATAGATAGATAGATAGATAGATAGATAGATAGATAGATGAGTGTTATGGGAGTGTTTGCAGCCAACTCTAAAGTTAAACTCTCCATCAGTGGGAAATACTTGGATCAAAATCCATGACTATCTTTGTGTTCCATGATTGTATTTTGGTCTGTTTAAACTTATTCTTACATCTGAGCAGATCTCTATTTTCACCCATTTGGATTCCGTTCACGTTAAAGCTGCTCAGACACATTTGAACATAGTGTTCTTGTTTGTTTTTGTCCGTTTTGTTATTGCCGAGTGGTTGTCCACCCCCCAGATGAGATCAATTTGAAGCACAGCATGTAACCTTCACAATAATTTAAGCACAAATAATGATTGGTATGACAGGATACTTGTCTCAACCATAATCAACTTTAAGACCACATCTTGAAAAAGAAGAAAGAAGTTTGAAATTTTGTGAAAAACGCTTATTTTCTTTCTTGAATTCATTTAGATGAGACGTTTGTCTTTACTGTAAATATAAAGATAAAGCAGCCAGTTAGCTTAGCTTAGCTTAGCATAAGACTAAAAATAGGGGAAAACAGCCAGTTTGGCTCCGTTTGAAGGTAACAAAATCTGCCTACCAGCACCTCCAAAGCTCACTCATTACTCACTAATTACAAGTTATGTCTCCTCTGTCTAATCTTTACAAATACTGCTCTGTAGAAATGATAAGTTGAGGTGTAAACAAACTGTGACTACCTAGAGTTTGGCACTATAACCAAATCTGGACGAGAGGGGAGGATATCCTGATAGGATCTGACTTAGAACCAGAGCACAAGCCACGGTAGTGACTGAAATCACAAGATAGCCACGCAATAAAGAGCATCTGGCTGTATCATCCATTTTAATGTTAATGGGACGATTATTTACTAAATGAAGATCACGCGGTGTTGAAGAAGACTTCAACTTAGCGATGGAGATAAAAGACTCTTGAGGAAACTGTTAACTGAGGTAAAAAATCAAGTTAGAAGTAGGGTTGTTTTCTCATAAGCTTACACACAATGAGACTTCCTTTCTGAAACCAGTGGAGTCGCCCCCTGCTGGCCATTGGTAAGAGTTCAGGTTTAAAAGGTACAATATGTATAAATTGGCCAAATGTGAAATGAGTAGTTACGCAAATAGGGGGCAGCACAACATCAGAGTATCTGCTGCGGACAGGGTTAGCTGGTTAGCATGCTAACTTCAGTAGATATCTCTGCAACACATCCATTGATGTCAAAACTGTTATTTCTTTCGACCTTGTTATTCTCTTTTCAACTATAATCCATCATCTTGCATCTTAAAGGCACCTCTGCATTGACTTCACTATTTCTTGGCCAGATGTAGTGAAATCTTGGAGTCTTTGGTTATAACTAGATTAGACGCAACGGCTAGCTGTTTCCCCCTGTCTTCATGTCTTTATGCTAAGCTAAAGCTCCCGGCTCTAGCTTCTCATTTAACACCCAGACAGAAGAGTGGTATCAGTCTTCTAATCCAACTCAGAGCTTTAAAAAAAAGCATTCATCTAATGTGGTTTTGTGATCGAGTGTGTGTACCTTCTTCTTGTCCCTCATGGAGCCTTTTCCTCGCACCATAATCTTGCAGCCGGTCTCTGCCTCCAGTTGTTTGGCTGTCAGTCCACGCGGGCCAAGGATCCTCCCTACAAAGTTGAACTACACAGAAAGAGCAAAAACAATGATGTGATAATGAAACCAGGCCTGACACATTTTGCTTCACACACTCAAACTGCCCTTTTACAATGTGTGTGCATTTGCATACATGTGTGTCACCCTAACACCACAGTGTGCCTTTGAAGTTTGTGCATCTGTGATGTGTTTGTGTTACTAAGACGGACAGAAATAGCTCATTATATGGGTGCTGGCCGGTGCTGGTGGCATGACAGGACAGCGGCGTTCTCTTAACCTTATCTGTCACTACGACTGAGTGATTAACTAGACAGCTGCCGCTCTGTGTGTGTGTGTGTGGGTGTGTGTGTGTGTGTGTGTGTGTGTGTGTGTGTGTGTGTGTGTGTGTGTGTGTGTGTGTGTTTCTTTGCCACTGTCTATACTTTGCTCATGACATTTGCGCAGTCTCTTCCTATTCTTTCAGCTTAGTTTAACCTAACGTTCACTTCGGTTGCAACACATTCGCTCTAGGATGACCCTCGACTCTCTCTCTCTCACACACACACACACACACACACACACAAATTCAGATAGAGGAACTGCAGCTCTCTAAATTTAACCTTGACTTCAACTGTTTTCCAGTGCCCTCCTGTGTGTGTGTGTGTGTGTGTGTGTGTGTGTGTGTGTGTGTGTCCTGTTAGTCTTCTGTCATGTGAGTGAGGACAGCCTGTCATTGTATTCGGTGATTGGCGAGCTGATGCACGGAGAAAGTCATGTGAGCCATTCAATCTGGATCAACGCAACTCATATTGAAGTGCTTAACTGTACTTGGTGAGAGCGGAGATGTACTGGACGGTAAAGTGTTCTTCACTGCACCGCACTTGTCTTTATATTGGGGGGGGGGGGAGACTTAATCCAGCCTCTTAAGCTTGTGTAAATATTTATAGTGTAAACTTATGGTCGAAAAACTGTGTCGCAGAGAAGGAATGTGCATCGGTATTTCACACCATTCTGAAATCTTCATTTAATCTTGTCGGAAAACACTTTTCTGGGTCATTATTGATTGAGCCTTGATTAAAAGCCTCGCTGACTTTCTGGCAGCCTCTCTGTAACTCAGAGGAGATAAAGTGACAACAGCAAAAAGTAAACAAACTCCTCTGAAAGGTCAAAGGTCGTGTGTTTGTCCACTCACGTCGGGGTACTCTTTGACAGGAACGTAGAGCTTCTCCTGCAGCTGAGCCACGGGGCCGATAGCTTCAGGAAGCTCTTCCATATCCCGCCCGTTGAACATGCCGCCGTTCACTGTGTCGTTGTACATGTCCTTGCGTACCCTGCCGATTTCTGCGAGACAGAGGAAGAAAGACAGGGGAGTAAAGTTGAGTAAAATTAAATGTGGACATGCGGGAAGGTGTCAATGAGGGGCGACGAGTGTCACGTTTCCTCACACGTCCGTTTCTTAGGACGATGACTCACTGTCACTAGAATTACAGCACGCTCAGTGTGACAGGCAGACAGACAGGCAGACAGACAGACAGGCAGGCAGGCAGCGAGACAGTCACAAGTATTCTGCACCACAATGTAGAATCTAACCACTGACTGCTTTGCAATTATTACAGGCAATTTCTCTCTTTCAGTTTCTCCCTCCAACACACACACACACACACATTAACACACACACACACACACACACACACACAGTTCCCCAGTTCACTGTGTAAATGAAAAAACATGCATGTTATTGGGGTCACAGTGACCTACTCTACCCACCTGTGTTCATGTCACTAGTTTTTCACCAAACACACACACAAGGCAATTATTAGAAGGTAACCAGGCTGCAATTAGTGATTTTTTTCATTTTGATTAATCTGCAGGACATTTTTTTAATTATTTGATAAATCTTCTGGTCTATAAAACACACAAAATTGTGATAAATGCCTTTTTGCCGTTTTCCATTTTTAGTTTTTGGTCAGAGCAGCAGGCACGAATCACATCTGATTATGATTTCACTGGTTCTTCCTTCAGATTGCCAGTCAAATAAATTGATTTAAAAATGTGCTACTTTGGCTCGGATGTAACCACCTTCCTGTCTGCAAGTTTGAGTCTGTGGTTTCACTCAATGTCCCGCCCACAACTCTATCTGATTGGTTACACTTCAACAGTCATCCCACTGAATAATCTGAATTAGCAGAGTAACGAGTAGCTAAAGTTATCAAATAAATAAAGTGGAGTAAAAAGTACAATACTTCAGTGTAAGGGAGCGGAATATGTAAATACTTAAGTAAAGAACAAGTACTTCAAATTGTACCGAAGTCGAGGACTTGAGTAAATTGAACTTAGTTACTTTGCATTTTCAGTTTTTTCAGATTTTTATTTGAAATGCAAATCTATATCAGTTCCAAAAATCGCTTATCGGTTTCCTTGATTATCAATAATCAATAACAGTAAATCCATACCCAAAGAAATGTAGTTAAGAAAAACACAGAAAAGTGACAAAATTGTCATTATATCTGAGAGTTTTCATTATTTCTGCTTTAAAAACACGACTGTTAAACGGTCGTTTTCTTGCCTCAGGTTTGGTGCCGAGACACCATCATGAATGAGACTGTGTTTGTCTGCCTGTCTGCTTGTTTAGTGTCGTCTCAATGGCCGATGCTAACCTCTGATGCCTTTGTAATGACACGCTAGCACAATAATAACTGACTACTGCATCACACAAACACATACGCAGCAGATACACACAGACTCCGGGCTTGAACTCACACACATACACACACACGTACAGAATAACTGCCTTGAGTCACAAATATCATCTGACCTAAGCAGCCTGACAGGCATGTCTGCCTGCTCTCAGAGTGATAAGTCTGACCGTAATAACTACAGTAGGACGCCATAATTACAGCCACAGCTACAGTGACAATGATGATCCTCTAATAACCCATTCTGACCTGTTCAAGACCAAGAGTGACTATTAAAACACACACACGCATACACAAACAAATCTGCACAGACAAGCAGCCCTTGTGTCACACTTTTGTTCAGTTGCAACTTGCTGAAAGAAAACGAGAAGTGAGAGAAGACAACAGAGTTAAAAGAGTGCAAGATAAAGGGGGGGAGCTGTAGCAGGCCTTATCTGAACACTTCAACCTGTCATTGGTTTATATATAGGCCGGACGCCGCCGCAGTGTTTCCAAATATGCAACAAACATGCACCCTGACAATATGTGTGACTGGCAGGCTTTCTTATTACCCCCGCTCAAACTTTTTGGTGCTGTGTCCTTGTCCACATTACTCAGGCAGAAGACACAGCCAGGCTTGGAAACGAGCACGGTACAATGCCTTTCATTCTGACCATGGGTGTCACATTATCATGTGCGAGGGATGAATGTCCTCGACTGTCAGTCTTCGACGTGAATGCACACAACTAGACATGTTAAGTTGCCCTGTTTGTCAGGCTCTGGAGGTCGTCTGGTATGAGTGCAACCTTGCTGCGTCATGAGACTTGTCACAGAGCAGCAAGGACCTCTCTGATCCTGATGTGCAACAACAGTAGCGAGAATCACACTGAAAACAAGTGACATATATTAAAGATTGGGGACTTCTGTTGCAAATGTGAGATGGCAACAAGTTTAAGTGCAAGCGGTCAGCTGTGCAGACGGCGTGTAAGCGACCTCAAATCACACATTTTGCACAGTGACACGCTCTCCTGCTCAGGGATGGGCTGCAGCATTCACATAAGCCTGCGCATTAGGTCACTGGGAAAGACTAACAACTGTCTGTTTGTTCCCATCACCAACTGCCCAGTGTGTGTGTGTGTGTGTGTGTGTGTGTGTGACAGAGTGAGAGAGAGAGAGAGCTCATCTGCTGCTCTCAACAAATTAAAAAAATGTGATTTAACAGCCAAACAGAAACATTTGATTCATGTTATTGTGAATTTAAACACCACAGTTGTGTGAATGAATTCTGTGTTTAATAATGAACCATTAGCATCTCTCGGGGTCGGATGGATGACATGACTTGTCACGTTTCCAAGGAGCCAGAGAGGAATTCCTGCAGTTAATGACTTACTCCATAAAGCGAGTCAATAACGTTGCTTTTATTAACACTCGCCATGTAAAAAAAACTCAACGCTGAATTAGCCATGAAACGATGGAGGAATGTCCTCTGTAATGTAATGTGACAAGTGCTTCAAAGTGCCGAGTTACCTTCATCCAGCAGCCGCTCCAGATGCGTGAAGATGCCGCTGAAGTTGGGCAGGGAGCTCATCACCTTCCTGTCGTTCATCAGCTGCATTAGGTAGTCCGGGTTGGACTTGGGTCTCTCCTTCACCTCTGTCTCCCCGACCATGGCTTCGACAATAAAGTGACCTAGCTAGTCGAAAAAAAAAACTTAACTTACGGGAGAGAGAGGAGTGGATTTAAAAAAAAAAAAAAAAGACACGCCCCGGCAAGCGATGCGAGGACCGCAGGGGATTCCACCGGCCGCGACCCGCTGACCGCCTCACTCTGCTAGCTAATCGAAGTCGACCCTCAGCCCGGTTAGCTCGACTCCTCTTCGGTTAACGTTTCGTGTGTGCGCCCCTCTTGTTCTTCTACTTCTTCCTCTACTTCTTCTTCTTCTTCTTCTTCTTCTTCTACTTCTTCTTCTTCTTCTCCCCCCTCCTCAGTCTACTCTCTCCGGACTTTCAGAAAAGTTCCTTTAAAGAGGGAGAGTGGTTCTTGTTTGACACTTCAGGCGACACTTTTTAACGGACTCCTCGCGCTGCTCCAACGGCTACACGTCTCCCATCAACTGTCGTCCTCCGGCCCGGCTGCTGCGCTGTGTCCGCCCGGTGTGTCGCTATCTGCGGCGGATCGCCTCCCTATCATATGATTACAGTACAGCGGCCGCACGAGAGGGCTGTCGGGACTGCGCCTGCGCGTGCCCGCTCTCACAAGGGAGGAGGCTCGTGCTCGTCCCCTCGCAGCTCGCCCTCCTGTCTGTCCGTCACGCGCACACGCCCCCACGCCCACAGTACAGCAGCAAAGGGGCTCGCGGAGGTTTGTACACCTGTTCTGACACCTGTTCTAACCAGCCGCGGTCCATCACTGTGTGTGGGCAGGTGCCCCCCGGAGCCCAGGTACTTTACTCACTGATGGAATGTAACTGAGTACTTTTACTCACTGTCTAAAGCTAATATCCAGTTACTTTACTCACTGATGGAATGTAACTGAGTACTTTTACTCACTGTCTAAAGCTAATATCCAGTTACTTTACTCACTGATGGAATGTAACTGAGTACTTTTACTCAAATACTGCATACAGATAATATTCAGGTACTTTACTCACTGATGGAATGTAACTGAGTACTTTTACTCACTGTCTAAAGACAATATTCAGATACTTTACTCACTGATGGATGGTAACTGAGTACTTTTACTCACTGTCTAAAGACAATATTCAGTTACTTTACTCACTGATGGAATGTAACTGAGTACTTTTACTCACTGTCTAAAGACAATATTCAGATACTTTACTCACTGATGGATGGTAACTGAGTACTTTTACTCACTTTCTAAAGACAATATTCAGTTACTTTACTCACTGATGGAATGTAACTGAGTACTTTTACTCAAGTACTACCTGAAGACAATATTCAGTTACTTTACTCACTGATGGAATGTAACTGAGTACTTTTACTCAAATACTGCATCAAGACAATATTCAGGTACTTTACTCACTGATGGAATGTAACTGAGTACTTTTACTCAAATACTGCATCAAGATAATATTCAGGTACTTCACTCACTGATGGAATGTAACTGAGTACTTTTACACAATACTGCCCTAAATACAATATTCAGGTACTTTACTCACTGATGGAATGTAACTGAGTACTTTTAAACAATACTGCCCAAAGACAATATTCAGGTACTTTACTCACTGATGGAATGTAACTGAGTGCTTTTACACAATACTGCCTAAATACAATATTCAGGTACTTTACTCACTGATGGAATGTAACTGAGTACTTTTACACAATACTGCCTAAAGACAATATTTAGGTACTTTACTCACTGATAGAATGTAACCTGATACATCCACACTTCTAGTTACCTGTTACTTTTCAGATTACATAGATAAAGTTTACTTTATCTGTACTTTTGATACCTAAGTACTTCCACTCCACTACAATTTGGAGGTAAATCTTGTACTTTCACTCCACTACATTTAGTTGAATACTGCAGTTACTAGTTCCTTTTCAGATTACATTCCAAATTACATAGATTTAAATATATGTAAGTTCAGAGAGTTTTACTCATATCCATTTGATTTTAATCAGTGATGGCATGTAACTAAGTACATTTACTTAAATTCTGCTTATGTAAAGTTTTGAGTTACTTTACTTTTATTAGTAGTATTTTTTGCCACCTAAAACTTTCACTTCACTACAAATTAATAAAATAAATTTGATAATTGAGTACATTTATTGCCAAAAAATGTATTTTGAAACTTATTATTATCAGGTCCTGTGAGACTTATACTTTAAGTACTCTTCATATTCACTTTTACCAAAGTAATATTTTAACACAATATCTTTACTTTTACTTTTACTTGAATATTTCAAACGTATGCAACTTAACTGATCGAAGCTATTTTCTACTGACAAGTAAATAATGTACTTTTTACTCCACCTCGGCTGATAGTACAAGTTACATCAACACTGTCAAAGTATCCAGTTACAAGTAAGTCCTGCTGTAAGTACATTTACTCAAGTATAAGCAGAAACTTCTAGTAAAACATCAAAAGTAAAAGAGGTTGCTAGTCCACAGTTCGGTAGTTTGGTCATGTTGTCCCTCCGAAGACGTCGTGATTCGATTAACAGAACAGGAAAGAAGAAATCGTAGAAATCAGGAAGCTCTGCGACACACATGTGTGTTCATCTATTCAGACTTCTCTGTGAAGTGCTTTTATTCTGAAACGTTGGACCATTGCGCCTCTTTGGGCCTCAAACAGTTTGAATTTAACTTTGTGTGAAGTTTAAAGAGGAATCGACTCTTTTGTGAAACCGCTGACGTCTCAAAGGCGTCTGGGACGTGGAGGAAATCTGCCGAACAATCCAAATAAACAAACTCTCTTTGTCTTTGTGACCGAGTAAACTGAATAAACAAACCGACCTTAAAGGACGACACTGTTTCATACTGTTTCGCTTTGTTTGCGTGTGGCGGACCCTGCCACCTTCCTAGCTTCAAACAGGGTTCTGGTGACCTGAGAACAGCTTGTTGATTCACTTAGAGAGTTTGTATTAATACCTCTTTAATACTGTAGTTTGTTTTTCTTCTCCAAAACTACAGAGTACCCCTTTAATCTTTACATTTTAATTACTGAGTGTGAGTCTGTTTTGTTTTTTTGTTGGTTTGTCAGCAGGATTACGCAAAAACTACTTGACGGATTTTCATGAAACTTGGATGGAGGACGGGTCTCGGCCCAGAATAGAGCCCGTAAACTTTTGGTTCAGATCTGAGATTTTTTTTTCTCACTTTTTGGTTGTTTCTCAGTGATCGTGATGAAAAAAAAAATTTACTTCCTGATAAGAATAATGATCGAGCAGATTTAAATATTCCTCATCCATTTTAATGTCCTTTACGTAAGATTTTAAACGCAGGACTTCTACTTGTGATGGTCTTTTATTGGTACTTTTACTGAAGTGGCCAACCCGAACACTTGGTCACACCCTCGGCTACGATCGGGACTCTTCTTCTGTCTTCTGTCGAGGATTCCTGAGATAATAAGAAGGTGTGATGTGTGCGCTGGTTCTCTCTGGGTGGCTGCTGCTGCTCAGATGTTATTGCTGAAGGAACAGATAGGTGTGAGGGTCTAAACTTAACCCGCTGTAAATCACACACACACACACACACACACACACGGGAGGCGACACAATATGTGTGCCCATGCATGCCTTGACTTAAGCCTTTTGTCAGGCGCTGTTGGCCTCCCACCTGGTTTCTCTCCTCTGTCTACTGCTGGCGTTTTTTTGCCTTGTAAGACTAAACTTATGATTTAGGTTGGGTGGGAAGCTGTGTGTGTCCGTGTGTGTGTGTGTGTGCATGTGTGTGTGTGTGTGTCAGAGCAGCAGGGATTGTAATGGGGCAGCAGCAGCAGCGGCAGCAGCAGTGTTGGTAATGGCTGGTCAGCTGGTATGGCGAGTATTCAGGGCGGGGGCAGTGCATTGTCCTCTCATAGCTCCAACAATGCCTCTCTGAGCAGGCCACACATCTACCAGTCACGGGCCTCTCTCTGCCTCTGTCTCTGCTTTTCTTTCTGTCTGCCATATTTATTCAGCTCGTAGTGAAGTGCAGAGTGAGACGTGATACGTAGCACCGGCCCTGACCTTTGCCTCGAACACCAAGGTCAACCTGTAGCTTCAGTTAATATTACAGCGTGTGTCAGTCACCGGCGCTCTATAGAGACTTCACATCGCACATGTTTAAATCATGAATCAATCACAGCAGCTCTTTTTAATGCATTAATAATCACTCACATCAATTAATTAGTCACACTCTGGATGCATAGCTGGGTTTCTTTTTTTATCTCCTACATGATCTACTGTACATGTCCAGTAAATCATTCTAGTGCCGAGTTTTTATTTGATTAGTCGTCTCACATGAATCTGAATGTCAAACGTTCTCTGATTTCAGCTTCTCAAATGAGGATTTGGTGCTTTTCCCTGCGTCGCCTGGACGAAATGAGTCATATGTAGACGTCACCTTTGATGCCACAATTTTTCCATTGACAGAAAAGTAATCAGCAACAGTTCTGAATGATTTTGAGTCACTTATAAAGCAAGAATGCCAAAAAAATCTCCGACTTCAGCTTTTCAAACGTGAAGATTTGATCTTTGATTAGCAGTAAAGTGTCATTTACGAAGCAGAAATGTCAAACTTTCTTTGTTTTAGCTTTTCAAATGCAATGATTGTATTCTTTTCCTTGTCTTAAATCATTGGATATATGATATTTGGGGGTTTCAGGTGCTGGTTGGACAAAATACAAGTAATTTGAAATAATAACTTTGCTGCATTGATGAGTGGGTTGACTGAAAAGTAATCATCTACAATTTTGATTGAAACAAAAATGGCAAAAATTTGAAGATTTGTAGCCTTTTTCTGTTTTTAAATAGTTTTTAATTTACTAATTTTAATGATAGTCATCGTTCGAGCCACAATGACAAGTTTGTTAATCTAGTCGATCAGCAGAAATGATCTACAACTATTTATCTATCATTTATTAAGCAGAAACATTAAAGTTCTCTGCTCTTAACCTCTATAACATGAGGATTTTATGCTTTTTCCTGTTAAAATCATTGTGTATGTAATGTTTCGGGGTTTGGAGTGTCGGTTGGACAAGATAACAATCAATAAAAGTGAAATTTGAAGCTTTTGATGGCCATTTTAAGAGCCGCTGTGTTTTGTCCATTGACAGAAAAATAATCAGCAGCAATTATGATAGAAGATGAATCATTTCAATCAGCTTCTCTTCTCAGTCTCTCTTCCTCGATCCACAGAGAACAATCTGAAAGTACTTTGATAGATGATGAATCAGGTTTTAACTTCTAAACGTAAGAACTTGATGCTTTTTCCTGTTTTACATCACTCTGTATTCAGTATTTGGGATTTTTGAAGTGTCGGCTAGACAAAACAAATCACTAAAACTTGTAATCAGCAACAATTGTGATAATTAATAATCAATTTAGAGCAAAAACTGGAAACTGAATATTTTAGTGTTTACTTTGTCGGAGCTCTTGTCATTTTCACTACTTTCTAATGACCTGTAGAATAAAATGATTATCAGAAAACAATCAGCAGATAAATTGATAATCAAAATAGTTGTCAGTGTTGTTCCTGATGTTCATGTTTTATTCATCCAGAACTTTAGTAGCGAACATCTCAATCTGCTGTAATGTTCGTGGTGGATTAAAACCTTTTCAATTAGTAGATTTCAGTCAGAAAAATATTGATAAATCACATTATCTTTGTTACAACCTTTGAGCTTTGGTCTGTCAGTCGCACGAAACAACCAAACAGAAGAGCTCGACTTGAGGAATCACTCACTTCTGATATTCTATGCACTGAACTGCTATTCGATTAATCAGAAAAGTCATCATCTTATTTTTGGCCACCTTAATCCATCTTGTTTGGAGGGAACATGATCCTGGTTCTGTCTCAGGCGGTCCACCATCCCTGTCAGCACTTCATCACTATATATATGAAGGCTCTTCACTGCAGGCGCTTCGTGTGTTTTTCTTTGCAGCAAACATGGAGCTGAAAAGCTGAAATAACACTTTCTCTACACTTTAAAGGTTTTCCCAGCAGTGGGGAGGTCGGCCCTGTGACAGGATCCCTGATGGGAAGACGCCCTCTTGTGGACTTTAACTGCACGTGACGTGTTGATGCAGGCCAGCAGATTTATCCCCGACTGGAGGAAGTTTTGAGACATTTGGCATCAGAGTGAATTGAAGAGACGAAGCATGAACGTTGGCTCTGAGCAGAAACAGTGTGAGTGTCTGTGAGTCAGCTGGTAACCGGACTGTGTTTCAGATTACTGTTGGACATCAGATTCACACAGTCAGGCTGATTTAATTTTACCTTCAGTCACCAACAGAGAGCAGCAGAAGACAGACGACACACAGGATCCTGATGGACGCTGTCTCTGTGTGAGCTGCTGGTTGAGTTGTTCACAAAGGAAATGTTTCATCTGGTTTATCTCGTGTACGAAAAGGTCGTTTCTACAACAAATGTGTGAAGAACAGGAGCTCTTCTTCCCCAAACTGAGAGGCTGTTTTGTCATTTCAAGAAGTTCAAAAGAAGTGAAACCAACACTGCAGTACTCGCATCTTAAACCACTTTATACTTTTACTGCACTACATTTATGCGACAGCTACAGTTACTTTCTAACTTTATTAACATGCAGCACAGATTTATAACACCTGATAGAATATTTAAAGTAATAAAAATGAGCTCCTTCTTCATCTGCTTCAACATTAAAGCGATGAACTAATTAATTATCAGTGATTTTAAGATAATAACATAATAAACATTACACGTCTGGAAACCAGTCCTTTTACTTAAGTATAAGTATATTTTAATGGTAATACTCTTGTACTTTTACTGGAGCAAATGATTTAAATACTTCAGTAAACAATCTTTTGAGCTTGTGGGATATCTTAACATGTTTTCCTCATTAGTGGATAATAATTAAGTCCTCATGACACCAGTAAGTGGATTCAGAAGCACTCTGAGGCACTGACGGATGTAATTAAGTACATTTACTCAAAAACTGTGGAGAGAAATTCTCGTTCTGTACTCGAGTATTTCCTTTTTATGCCACTTAATAATTCCACTGCAGAGGGAAATATTAAACTTACTTTTGATACTTTAAAATACATTTTGCTGGAAGTACTTCTGTGTGTCTATGAGTTTGACCTTTAGTTGTAATGGAGGTTGACAGTTTTACTCGAGTAAAGGAGCTGATTACATCTCCCAACTCGTTATTTCACTGCCTGTTTTTTTACTTTCTCCTGTTTGTTTTCTTACTCTCTGTATCTCTGACTGTGTGACGTGAGTCTGGCAGGTAGGACATCACCTGCTCACCTGGCTGAGGGGCTCATGCTAATCTAAAGCCGATTAGGGCTTCTTATCTACTCAGCGCTGGTTATGTGCTTTGGTCCAACAAAAATACCGGGAAAGAGTTGGCCTCTTTACCGTTCCTGCTGACTCTTCACAGCTCTCCACCCACTCCCTCCACAATCTGCCCAACTGCGCCGGCTTAGATATCACGGCTCCTGATTTTTAATTTATTGGGTTTGCAGAATATATGTGGATCTCAGTTCAGGTGCAGCGGGTTGTGACTGCACCTTTCTGGCTTTTCTATTTATCAACAAAAGGGGCCTGACGGGATCAAAGGATTTGTTTCTGGACTTCCTACGAAGTCAAAGCTCACAGCTCAAACTCAGAGCTGATTTAAGGCACAGAAATATCACACGGTGGGTGAAATCAACAGAGAAACAGAGAAGTTCTACCTGGAAAAGTCACTTACACACACACACACACACACATCTGTTTGTGAATGCATCCAGTGTGGAACCTTCACACACACATACATACACACACACTCACACACTCGTGCTTGTATTGGACATGTGAAGAGTCATCCCATGTCCATGTGAAAGCAGTAATGCCATAATTGCCCTCATCCTATTGACTTAATCAGGAGCCCTGTGGCGCTCGCGGCGTGCCTCGCCTCTTGATCTCAGGGTGTTTTTTTTTGTGACTCAAGGTCGAGACAACACGACGTCCTCAATCCAGTGTCAGATCACATCTCTACAATCCTTTATTCGTGTATACAATCAGCAGTAATCTTCTACACGGACACACAAAGCCAAAAAAGAGAAGAAAAATAAAATAATCATATGGAAAAAAAAAACAATCTTTACACGGATTTAAATAAAAGATTTAGCTTAATTACAATCTTGTTTAAAAAAGTTAAATTCTTTCATCGTTTTTTTTTTTCTACACTATGTACAAAGAAACCCGGTTGTTAGAATATACATACATACATACATACGTGTCAATATACAGATACTGAATGCACAAAAGGGAAACACCAACGAGGATCTGAGATTACAGTACAGCGGTCGGGAGCCAAGATTTAGCTGCCAGTTTCAGTCGTCGCCTCCACAGGTTCGAGGAGTTGGCCCTGCTTCTCTGCCGGGGCTCGCGTCCCCATTCTCGCGCCTCACTCGGCGACCACGTGCTGCAACATTCATACATAACTCATACCGATTCGTTCAAATCATCGTTTTAACTCCATCTCAGGAGCTCATCCAGAGGATCCGAAGGTGGACTGGAGTATAAAAAAAAAGGTCTTACTCAGTTTGATTTGTCTATGTACAGTATGAGCTACAAGCCAAAGTGCTACACAGGTCTCAAAATCTCTGCTGCCGTCTGACAGGCGATACAGGAGTATCCGCTGCCGTAGCACCAGACTACAGAGCAGCTGGTCGGAGAATGATGCTGAATCTTGCGTCTGATAATCCCCCCAAAACTTTTCACACTTTACCTCCATCAGCCTGTTTACCCTGCTGCTGTCTGACAGGCGATACAGGAGTATCCGCTGCCGTACCTCCAGCCTACGGAGCAGCTTCTCTGACACTCCACCTGAAATAGCTTTCTTAATGATTCATCATTTTGTCATCCTTTTTATCTAGAATTTTGCTTTTTAAAAGCGACATAAAGGGACTTCAAAACTATCATTTTGTTATACAATCTTGAGTCTGACAATTATATCAATACATATCACATTTACCTGACTTGAAATGAAAACGGCATTTTTTTAAAAGTAAGTAGTGAAGCAAAAAGTTGGAGCCTGAGATGGATTCGTTCGGTGGAAATGAAAAGACAAAAACAAAAACCCTAACGTAACTCTTCTTACTCTTCATCTCGGTCTATGTTTGGACATAACAGTTTATAATTTATTCATGCAAGGAGTCCATTTGGAAGGAGTTCATAGCCAAATCTGTGTGTGTAGGTAGCGTCTACGTAATAAATGTTGGTAGAAAAACGTTGTGATGTCACACGTCCCCCTCAGCTCCTCTTCAGGTGGGAGCGGTGTCAGTTTTTGCAGGAGGGGGTTCGCTCAGCTCACCGTGGCCACCGGTGCCTCGGCCCCCTCCTCCACTTTGCTTCCTTTGCCCATGGCCTTCATTTTGTCCATGATGTCAGTGAACGTCTCCCCCACCGTCTTCTCCAGGATCCAGCCCTCGCTCTCGCTCTCCGGGTCATCCGGGTTCGCCAGGGTGGACAGGGAGGTGTTCACGTACTGCAGGCCGATGGTCACCGCGACCTGAAGCGGAGAGGGACAATTATTACTCAACCTGAACATGAGACGTTCAGATATCACAACATCTTCTTGTATGCAACCATAAATGCTGATATAGCTTGTTGTCATTGTACAAAATGAAGTGGCTCGTCTCCAAAATGCAAAAGACACAGAAACATAACTTAGTATGGAAAAATAAGTGAAATAATTCAAATGTTTGACTTAAGAAACTCACTACTATCAAGATTAAGATAAGAAGATTGTTAAAAGATTTGCTTTATCATCATAACTTGGTAACTTTTCATCCAAATTCAATAACTTTGCCAAACATTTTATGGATCCAGCTTCTCAAATGTGAGACTTTGCTGCTTTTAATTGTCTTCCATTTATAATAAATGTAATATCTTTGGATTTTTCACCGCTGCTCAGACTAAACAAGACATTTGATGAATCTCTATTTTCTGAGGTTTGTGGACCAAACAGTTTATCAAGAAATTCAATAATCAGCAGATTAATCGATATTGTTAAAATAATTTAGTTGCAGCTCTATTTTAAATGTCCTTTAAAGGTTTGTAAATATCTTAAAATTCTTCAAATGTGCTCTAAATTATATTACATGATGGGAAATGTAATGAATTTGGATTTCAGAATATTGGTTGGACAAAACAAGACATTTAAATATTATTTTTTATTATTTAATTGTTTTCACTATTCTATTTAATCGAGGAAATAATCAGCAAATGAATCAATAATGTAAATAACTATATCTTTAAACTCTTCCTCTTCTTTTTAATTAGTTTAATACCACATAACACAAGAGGCGACATATTTTAGACGACAACAAATTGTACAAATATCAACAAAACGAGCTCATGAGTTATTTTTTCATGTATGTGTGAAACTGTGTGGCGTCAGGTGTTTGGTGTGTGTGTGTGAGTGATGAGAGGGAAAGTGTTTGTGTGTAGACAAAAATAAAAATGTATTAAAATAAACACATATTGAACTAACAACAGCCTGGAGGTCCACTCTATTGTTAGAGGTGTTAAGTGGTAATTTAATTTGTAAACGGTGACTTCAGATCAGATCTTCAGAGCTCAAGCTTCATGAAGTAGGTCCGTCCCTGTCACGTCCTCCAGATTAACCCATTACTCCATCTCTGAACTGGATATCTGTGTCAGCACAGAGCTGCTTACATAACTGCTCTTAAATCTGGGATTCCTCCGACTGTGCGTCTGATAAGCTTCTGGTACGATCCAGATCTGTATTGTTTAGAGCTCAGGTTTCTCTGCAGGACCAAACGTGTATCTGTTTGTTGCTGTTCAGATTCTCAGACCTTAAAGAAAACAACAGCAGATGTCGGCGTTGGAGGCTCAGGTGGGAGAAAGTTGAGGAGAGGTGAGGTGCCATGTGGTAGAAAGTAGCAGGTGAGATGCTGAAGGTAAGCTGCAGGTGCGTGCGTTGCCACAGGTGCTGCAGGGTAACCTCACAGTTGGCAGGAGGAGGAATGATATTTAGGTAAAGAGGATAGAGTTGTTTTGGAAGGAGATGCAGTAAGTGAATTTAAAATGGGGGAGGAGGGAGGAGAGGAGAGGAGAGGAAGCGCCAACTGGGTCACAGCTTCGCATGCTCACCTCACTTCTCGTTGGGCGGGCTAAAAAAAATCCTCACTGACTCCCTCAACAATGAGTCCGCCCTGAGTTTAAAGGAAAATATCTGAATGTTTTATTGAATCACCAAAGAAATCCTCCACGAAAAGCTGTGTGATTTAAATATCTTAGTGTTGTATCGTGAGCAGCTGGACTTGTTTCAGTTGTTTCAGATTAATGATTTTGTTTTTTTCTAGTCGGATTTAGAATTGTGTTTATGTTGTCCCTTTTTGACTTGCAATTTAATGGGATATGGTTTCTATAACTTTGTAATATTCTGCTATCCATCAGGGACATCCTGGTTAACATCCTTTCTTTGTAAAGAAAGAAAGAATGTGCACAGCAGATAACTTTTGAAATGGAAAGATATCAGCCTAAGTGCTGATTTGAGAGTTTTCACTCGTGTCTTATATGTCTTAAAACAAAACCTTTATAAACATCACATCTAGAATTTTCTCCTCCGCTGCAGTTATTCTTCTTCCTTAAAGGCTTCTCTCTTGTAAAACCAAAAAATAACGTTGTAAAACCCCTTGAGGAAAACAAAAATCTCACCTGTGGAATAAGCTCATTGTTGCCTCACTCTAACTGGTTATGTTTATGGACCAGAAAGTGTTTTCCTCCATCTGGCCTCAGGGGGCAGTGATGAGCCCACAGTGACACAAAACACTGGCCAGGTGACATAAATGGGAGCTTTATGGTTTTTAAGTAATTCCAAACAGTATTCTTCTGGATTTACAAGAGAAAAAACTAACTGGTTGTTTTGAACCTCCACCTCCATTAAAGGCCTGCAGCACCAAACCAGGCTGATGGTGCGCTCCATCTGAACTGGACGTCAGACCAGGCTGATGGTGCGCTCCATCTGAACTGGACGTCAGACCAGGCTGATGGTGCGCTCCATCTGAACTGGAAGTCAGATTACTGCGTTTCCAGTTGGTCATTTCAACTGGAACGCTCCCTGATGTTGGATTACCAACCTCCACATCTAAGAAGGCCGCTCTGATCTATAGAACTATAATGTTTATCAGCACCTCTGTCTTATTAATGTCTCATTAAATCAGTTTCACACACTGTCCAACTTCTATTTGTGGACATGTCACTTCAGTGTTTGTATGCGTTTGTTTGTTTATTCTCCAACTTCCAAGGTTGATGTAACGCACCATAAATCATGAGAACTATCGATGGTGATTTGACCTATTTGAAGTGACGTGGATATTATCACGTTTGTGTGTTTGTGTGGATGCATCTCCGGCCCTGACCTCCAGCAACGTGACCAGCACCACCAGGGCTCCGATGGTGTTCATCATCCCTCCGTAGTAGGACAGCATGGCCTCGCGGCAGCCGCGCCTCCACACGTTGAGCTCCTCCGTGTAGTGGTCGTAGCTGTAGTGGGCGCTGTTGTTGGTCATCTGGCCCTGGATGCAGGGTCGGGGGGAGCTGGGGTTACAGCAGCTGAACGGGACTCCGTCCATCAGATACTGGCCGTCCACGTTGCTCCCAATGCGGCTAAGAGGATGAGGCAAAGTGTCAGGTTGGAGTCATGTTATGACAGGATGAAGGGAAAGGTGAGTGAGATCACAGGTCAGAAACTGGCCATACTACACCTGTCGTGTGTTTGGAGTCAGACTGCTACCTGAGTAACTACAAGGTGTGATGATTGTTGATGCAGATTATTTTTATCTTTTCAGTTACTGTTCAGTTACTGGATCAAACTTATTATTAAAATCTGAGTTTCTGAGTTGGTGGTGTCGTACTGACGGCACACATTCAAGCAGCAACACTACAAAGTGTTAATTAGAAATGAAACATCAGCATGAATTGAACATTTAAGAGTGCTGCTGAAGTGATTTATATTGTTTTAATTGTGCCTTTATTAATCTTTTGTTTTCATCGTTTCATCATTGTGATTTTAAATGTCTAAACCTCTAAATATGAAACTAATAACTGTGTCATCGCTCAGATGTGATTGATCGTGGTCGGTCGATGGAAACACACATAACTAAGAGGTTGGATATGGATCAGCGATTTCTAGAACCATCAAAACAAGTCACAGAACAAACAGGAAGTACCACACTATACAGGAGAGTTCTAGATGTCCTGACATTTAGGATAATTAAGTGAGGATTTGGAAGAACATTTTGAAATGAGCTTAACACCTGTCGAGTCTTCCCTGAGTTTCTGTCCACTATTATCGTAATCAGGCAGCCAGTCTTTATAATGACTTTAAAATCATAGCCACGCGTTGTTTTGTTGGACAGTGCTGTCCTTGGACTGTTGCCAGGTCCTCTGCTGATTGGACAGGACACTGATTCCTGAAGGACATCGACGCTGTAATCCTTCAGATTAAACTCTAATAACGTTCAGAAATGTCCTGGTCACAATCATCTTCACAAGTTGAAACTGCGCCGTGTTGCCCAAAATCAGTCGATATCAACACGTTCTCACACTGACCTCATATCACTGTCAAAAGATTGAAATCATGAATTTTTAATCCCCCTCGTGCCTTTTTGAACTTGTGTTCCTTTTTCTGGACCTTAATCACCAAAGTCCCTCCTCGCACACCTTTATCCATAAAACTGCCTAGTAACCTCTTCCGTCCTTGCAGCCCCCGATGTCACGACCCCCTCACATCCTATTTCTGTCACCATTTCTGTGGCGGTAATCCTTTTGAGGACGAAAGTGAGTAATACACCTGCTCTGACATACCTTCAAATCCACTCCAGACTGAACTCTAACTTTTCTACCTCAAGTACCCTCTGATGATCTGATGATTCTGTCACATCAAACATTAATGATCTCTAACTTCTACAAAGATAATTGTGAATCCGTCCTACTTACTCTTTGACTTCCTTTGCGCTGAAATCGAGGTAGCGGTTGCTAACCCACTGAATCTCGAACCAATCTCTGAAGTTGTCATTTCCGCAGCAGCGAAACTCCATCTGCATCAGGTCCAGGGTCCTCTTCATGTAGCAGCGCCCCGGCGTGTCCGTGTCCTTGTAGAACTTCATGCCGTTCCTCAGCCCCTCGGCGAGGGTGAACTGAAGGGGGATCCTCATCAAGAAGCACAGCACGGCCGTCACGAGCAGCAGGCCGTTGAACACAACGCACATCACCAGGAAGTTCTTCAAAATGGGCTTCCACTTCATGAACTTGATAGGATCCAGCGAGTCGTAGCAGATTTTGCCTCCCAAGGCGTTGATGCCGCAGGCTATTAGACCCATGAATATGAGCAGGTTGGGCAGGAAGTGGCTCTCGTTGTTGTCCATGAGTTCTGAGCGCTTTCGCAGCTCGATCTTAAAGAACAGGCCCATGCTGAAGACCAGCACGCCGGCCATTACGGCAAACCAGTACATGAACCAGACCGTCTGGGCGAGCTTTACTCGCTTCTTCAGGTCGAACTTGACCGGCATTAAAGCCATTTTTCAAGCTGTGATGTGTTCTCGCCTGTGAAGAAGAAAGTCGATGATGATGTAGAACAGCAGGAGCTATAAGATTCCCAGTTAGCCCCTCAGTTCAGGGAAATGTTGCCAACCAGTCTCTTCGCTATCTGGCTGGTCCAACAGAGCAGGAGAGTCAGCTCAGCCTGTTATCCATCCCACAGCAAGGGAGCAGAGATGAAGAACCCAGGACGACCCGGGAACAGCCAAGAAGTGTTATTTCTCCGATGCTAACTCCTCTCCCATTGTGACAGGAACTTGAACTTTCTTGACGCTTTATTTCCCCCAAACTTTGACCAGTTTTTCTTCTTTAACACACAGGTGAGGCTAATCGTGGCGTTCGTTTCTCCGAGAGAGGTGGAGGATTGCCGAGGATCCTCATGATTAAACTCAAAGTTGCAGTACGTCATGCTAAGCCCCTGTAAGTAGCCTGATCCAATTTACCAAAATCCCTCTACACAAGATGAGCCTGGTCGTAAGCCGCTGCCAGGGGCCATAATTGGTTTGAGCGTTTCACGTGGTCATGGTTGCCTTGATGGAACACACCAATGGCCCCGAGCTGAAGGCTGACAAAGACCCTGGACATGGGAACGGAGCTAATAAGAGAGCGTACCCATTCACAGGTAGAGGGTCGACAAGTTCAACACAAACAGGATGTCTTCACCTTGGTGCACTTAAGCTGTGCTGCTCAAACTCCGGCATCCCATTCACTGAAAGAAGAGAGCGTTCGTTTATCTCTAACTGCACAAAAAGCATAAACCTGGCAACAACTTGGCTGGATGGTCACACAACAATAAATATGGACGTTAATCTTTCGAGCTAATACATGAGTATTCCTCCAAATGATCTTACTGTCTTATTGCCACTTTCTATCTTGGCAGTAAAAATCAACACTATCTCTGGCACAAACATGAGCCAGATGCTTATGCAGATCAAAGCCGAGCCTTTCCCTGAATTACTTCTGTTCCAACTCCTTCAAAACATCACTTTGACCTCACATGAGGGTTGCAGTGATGCTTAACGACGCGTCACAGCTGAGTGGTTGTTGTTCCCGCGGAGCGTTATTCAGAGTCGTCACCGCACGGCTTCTTTATGCCTCTTTCATCACATCTTTCATCCACTTTTTCGTAACTTTCATGTTTTTTTTTAATAGCAGTGTTGAGCAGGAACTCCTTAATTGCATCTCCTTTCAGAAGGTTATACTATTAAAATACAGAGCAGGGACTGAATTTAGCTCCATTTTGTAAGATCGAGGCAGCACAGAGGAGTTGGAGTGCTGTTCACAGCTGGTGGTGTCAAGAAACATAAAGGCACAGGACTGAAGGAAATGGCTTTTATCTGGCCTCATTCAAGTCCCACTGTAGGGCGGGTTACGGGCTGATTGAGCAGATTTAACTCTACAAGAGGTTCAGGGGTTTAGTCATTAATAACACACCTGGGCAATAGGAAGCTGAAAAATGATTATCATTAATAGTCCATTCCAGTGCTCAGATGATTGATTCATTATGCCTAAATATCCACCACGGCCCCTGAAACGCTCTCACAAAAATGTTATACGTCAGATAAATGACCCTCGACGTATAATTCACACATTTTGAGAGCGCGTTCTGATAGCGACAGGAAGACTGGTGGCAGCAATTTCCCCCTTACTCATACCACAGCTAAAATTAAAGTTGTTGGAAGTTCTCTGTAAGAGTAAATCAGCAGGAGGTGAAAGTACAGACCAGTTTAAATACTGGACATGTCAGTCATTAGATCCTTTCACACAGAGAAGCTGCATTAACGCTGCAGAGGCCGTTCACCAATTCTCCACCGTTGGTCGTTCACACAAAGAACAACATCTCCACC
The DNA here is from genome assembly GCF_900880675.1 of Sparus aurata. Classification (NCBI taxonomy): domain Eukaryota; kingdom Metazoa; phylum Chordata; class Actinopteri; order Spariformes; family Sparidae; genus Sparus; species Sparus aurata. The sequence continues at coordinate 25,362,205 of NC_044206.1, read as the reverse complement.
TTAAAGACGAACCGCTGTGTAAATCACACAGAAAGCCGATGCTACGGCTCCTAAAGAGGCGTGACGTACACATCATGATGATGACGTGTGTGTTTCCCAGGTGTCCTCCTGTCAATTTAAACCCGTGAACAGTTTATCATCATATGGATGCTGTTATAAAGTGTAGTGATTGAGATCCTGACCCACCAAACATCCATGGAATGTGACGAAGTTATGATTTTCGCGCTAAACTACAGAATTACATGATCAGCATCAGTAAACTGGATGCTGTCTGACTCCCTCACTCGCGGGGACGGAGGCTGTTTTCTGGGGTAAAGTTCACTGAAGTCTCGGTCAGGAGAGCTGACGGTCGTGGTGATTTATTTCCAATACAAACACTCGGTGAGTTAAAGTTTTTTGTCGGTGATAAACGCTGTTTTTCGGACAGAAATGTGAGGAAGAGTCGGTAGGATGGGCGGGAGGAAAGACAGGAGGACAGACGCTTCTCCACATAAACCTGCTGTATTATTTTCCTTATATAAGTTGCTAAAGACAGTTACAGTTACTACGTGTCTGTTGTTTGGTCATGTAACGTTGCTTTGTGGGACACTTCTATTTATTAAGTTGAGTGAGGGACCTGTGCAGTTATCAGACTGTCGAACACACACGCCCTCGATACGCGCAGCCGGCTTTTCCGTTCACACTGGTTCGGTTCGTCAATAATGCGTCCCTGATACTACCTCCGCCGCCTCCGAGGGATTCACACAGAGGAAGAGGCGGAGAATTGGTGCAGGATCCACAACGGCAGCGTGAGTGGAGCTATTGTTAAAATAAAAGTACCAACCAGCCCTTTATTTTAGCTTTGCAACTGTGAGAATTTTTACCAAAGTAAATGTCTAAAGGATTTGGACCGACCAGTACATGAAGCAAGTGACCTGGAGATGTCGACAAGTGCCTGAGAAAATTGTGATCGGCTTTTTAAACTATTTTATTTCTGTTTGATAAAGAAAATAATCACAAAATCAGAATTGAAAATCAATGTTAGCTGCAACATTAGTTAACTACGTCTTGCCTAAATACTGCTGCATATACATTCCTGCAATCATGTTATGATGTTCAATTTCATTTCCAGTCTTGTTAACTTTATGGACATTTTGGATGTGGACTGTGTGGTGCTGCAGAACTGTTCTGCATTATACTAACAGATGTTTCTGATATGTAGCCGACCCTCGCTGGTATAAACTGGATGGACAAAATAATAGAAACTGTGGGTGTAATCACATTTTTATTTTGACTTTTTGTCTAAGTGGTTCGACCAGTGTTAGCAGAGGAATTTGAACACAGTGTCGCAGCAGTTTGTGAATCTTCCAGAAATATAATAAACAGGATTTGTGTAAATTTAATTGACTTTGTGTTCCAAGTGCTTGACCTAAAAATCCAGTGACCATATTCCAACAAATATGACAGAGAAGCACAACTCAAATTAAAGACTAAATAATCTGGAGAAGGCTCTGGGCTGAAACATGTAAACCACATAAACACGTCCTCCGTATGGAGCTGAGGTCGGTGGACGGCAGGTGTTGATGTCCAGTCTGTGGTGAGATTTAGACAACACAGGCGCTTTGGTTACGGTTATGAAAATATATTCTAAATGCTGATCAGTGACATTCACTTTGGTTGAAGTCTGAGAGATCATGATTTGTGTTAAATGTTTACTAGAAAGAAAACTCCCACACACTGTCCACTTCACTTGCAATTAAGTTTAATGAGTGGATAGTGTGCTCGTCTTCTCCAACACACCTGTTAAATCCTCAGGTGTGCAAAAGCTGAACTCTGTATTGAATGTTAATTAAAATTTTGTTTGTCAAATATCAACACGGACATGGAATTTTCCGTCTTGAATGTGTGCTAGGTGGCACGTAAGATATTGGACAATATTGTGCCACCAAATCCTGTAGATTATATTTAGTTAACTGCTGTGATACAGCTTGTGTGTGTTTGTGGACTTTTATTTAAATATCTTAGTGCTTTAACATACAAACAGCCCATTTCTCAGCTCTGAAGCGATGAAGCAGCATCTAGAACAACCAAACTTTACAGCCAGTGATTAAAAGGAAAAACATTGTTAGTGAAATAGCACAGATATTATTATATTTGTTTACTCAGGCTGAGAGAATTTCATTAGATGGTTTGATCGACGTGCATTTTGGCAAACACAGGTTTTAAATGTCTCATTTTTAGGGGTCCCAGCTGGTTTTCCTGTCTTCCTCTGGAATGACAGTCCAGTTAGGGGACGGCATCCCTGCAGCAAGCCAGTTGAAGTCGTCCACCTGGCTCCAGTTGTTTCGGTCCTGGTCCAAGCCAGACACCGTGAAGTCCTCCTGCAGGGTGGGATAAGACCAGGTGAATGGGGCGACGCTCACTCCGTGACAGTCCTCTATGATGGCTCGGCTGGTGACGTGCAGATACACCTGTGTGTCCGTGGTGTTGTGGGTCCGCAGCTGCTGACAGGGGAAGGCCAGGGTGCTGTTCTTACACTGATCGATGAACACTGAGCTGGACACGGGCCCGCACAGGATCTCACAGCTGTCGATGTGCTTCAGGTGCAGCGTGCTGGGGGATCCAAACAACCGGACCTTGCAGTTTGTCAGGTGAGTCAACAGGACGTCTCGTTTCTGGATCTCCTCTGCTGTCTTTGTCAGACGATCATTCTCCATGTTGGAGAAGCGGGTCTGCTCACCCTCTGCAGCTCCATCCACCGTGGTGATACCAGACTCAGCATCCGGTGACGGCGTGTCTGGTGTAGAGACTTTATCTGCTGCTTTAGTGCGAGACCGAAAGGCAAACTTCTTCTTGGGCATAGCCTCCTCTCTGAGCTCAGTGATGGAGGTCTGGAGTTTCTGGAGAGCCGCCTGGGCTTGTCTCAGGTCGTACTGCTTCAGAAACATCATGCTGTCGTTCAGAAACTTCTGTAGCTGGAGTGTTTTGGCCGTCGCCTCCTCGAGCCTTTGGGTCACCACAGCCCGGTCCGCTCCGGAGCAGCTGGACAGCAGCTCCTCGATGGACGCCCGCTCCGTGTTGAAGGCGCTGCAGAAGTATTCTCCCTTCTCCTCTGCCACAGACTGGCTCTCTTTAGCTTCCTTCCTCCGCTCGGCGTCCTCGATCCTCGTCTGGTGCCGTTTCTGAAGTCGCTCCTGTATTTTAGCGGCACCGCTTTCGCCCGCGAGCCCGGTCTCCGGGATAACTTCAACCGCCGCGTCCATGTTGTTGCACTGTCAGTGGATGCGGAAGTGATGGCGTCACACTTTCTTCTTCGCGGGTTTTGTAAACCAGACTTAGAGGCGTATATCGCCACCTACTGTTCTGGAGGGCGTCACGGCAGGACGTCATCTGGTTAATGACAGTAAATCAAAAGTAAATATCAAATAAAACCTTATATTTATTAATAGTAACCCACCATAAAACACCAAGTTAAATACCTCATAAGATATGAGGTAAAAGCTGAGGTGCCTGTTGTTTAACTGTAAGTAGCAATAAATATATAACCAAGAGTTTACAATGCATTCAATTATTGTTTTTATAAGTAACAATAAGGCCTGAAGCTTTATCAAAATATATTTAAGTACAAAAATATTGCAAAAAATAATATTTTGAACTATTAAATTGGTGTTGCCAATAAGGGTTAAGTAATTAAGTAAAACATATTTACATATTTAAAGGTTTTACAGGTGACATTTACAGGTCTTGGTCTTTTGGATTTATGTTTATAAAAACATGTAGGAAAGGAAAGAAAAGAGATATGTCGTGTGTGTATTTGATGTTTTAGAGTATGCACTAAACGTCCATACTCTAACAGCATGCCAGCTCAGTCTTTGTTGGTTTGAAAATTTATTACACATTTTATGCAAAGCTGCCATTTCGTGTCATGTACTATTAAAGCTTTTTTTGTGGACACATTATTCAAATAAAATTCAAATCATTTTCTAAACCTGTCTCCATCAAAACAGCTAACTAACATTTACAATCATCCAAATAACATGTTAAGCTTTATCTTAAAAAAAAAAAAGTTAAATTCTCCCTTTTCATACATTATAGTAGGCTATATATATATTTTTAAAACTTTTATAGCCTACAGTCTGTAGAGGCATATCACATGAAGAAAGACAAAGTGAGAAGGAATAATAAGGCTAATATTTAAATCTTTGTCACACATGATTTCCATGTTTTTGATTATCATCTAAGCATACAAATTTGAGGATTACAAGGAAAATACAGGATGAGAATTACTTCAAATATCATGATTTAATCTTATTTATTCCAAATTTCCTGCAAAGCTGCCATTTTGTGTCATATGTTATTTACTATTTGGGGAATTTCATAAACCTTTTGGTTTCTTTTATGTTTTCCATATTTTTGGTTATGATCTAAGCATTCAAATTTGAGGATTTAAGGTTAGTACGGGCTGAGAGTTACTTTAATCATGAAACATGATTTAATCTTATTTATAACACATTATATGTAAGCTGCCATTTTGTGTCATGTGCAATTTGCACTTTTTTGGTGTCTTTTACATTTTCTCTGTTTTTGATTTTTATGTAAGCAATAAATATGAGGACTTCAAGGTAAATACGGGCTGGGTGTTACTTTGAGCAGAGGTAACCATGGTCATACCTGAGCTACGTCAAGGTGTGGCAAACACAACAGAGGCCCGCCCTCTACCGTTGGTGATGATTAAGTCCAATAACATTTATGTTCAATTCATGAGGGCAGTGAAAGATACCGTTATGGTTTAATTCATGATTATATACATATAAAAATCTGTGTTTATTAATGTCTGGTCGTTTGTTTGTGTGTTTTTATATTCAAACGCAGACAGTCGCGTGCTGCCGCTGGGCACTGATGATTTGGGTCGCTTGTTCTGTGCACTACCCCAACAACCCGTGCGGTGATGGCGAGGAAACCCCGTTGACAAGGCACTGCTTTTTCATGACGGTGAGTTTCCCTTTGAGTGTATTATAATTTTGTGATAAAAATTTCAAGGAAAAAACACACACAGCCTCCTTCCTCCCTTCCTTCAGGGAGGGAAGAGAGTTTGAGCGGAGAGAAAAATCTATCCGAGACAGAACAGGGACAGTGAGAAAAATATATGAGTGGGAGAGGGAGAAGGAGGAGGAGGAGAAGGAGGGGGGAGCAAATTAAAAGTTGCCAAATGGAGATATTGGGTTTCAAGAGGAGTGAGACAGGAGTAAAGGGTTTGCCTCTTTGACTCGTCTTTATGTTTTGCTAATCGGGATTAATATGTGCGGCTCGACGCGGTTTCGTCCCGGAGCTTTTTCGACGAATTCCCTCCGACGTTCCCCGAACAGGCGTCGTCGCCACCGCGGCTAGCTAACCACAACAGGCCGGTGTTTATCGTTTTAAAAAAAAAAATGCTGCGGAGCGTCCGGTCCGGAGAGCTACCCGACCGGGAGACGGGCTGCTTCTTCACAGTCCCCCGGTTGAAACGTGTCGGTTCGACATATCGAGAACAAATGTGACGTTTTTTCATGCTGGCAGATGAGCCGCATGGAGGACAAATGAAAGCCTCCCCAACAGAGACAGAAAGAGATCACGTCAGCGACGACCAGCTACGGGCTGGACGACGACGACGGGCGTTTTGTGCTGCTTGAATGCGATTATCATTCTGTCGATTCAGTCTATTTTTGGAAATAAAAACTTGCAAGCTTGTACGTTAGCGGGTTTACTAAAACCGACGGCGACACCGTCTACCGGACTAGCTTGGGCTGCGTCGAAAACATGGCACGCCCGGGCGGATTTCGGAGGCTGAATTTTGAGCTCTAAATTACATAAAATGTTCAAACTTTTTGGATTAGACGGCTTTATTATGTCAACCCTGATCAAAACTGACTAATCGTCTGCAAATTTGGCGCTTTTCGGGCGTTTAAAAAGCTCGTTTTGACGACATAAGCGCCGTTTTACCCCCTTTTTTTTAAATGTAACGTTAGCTAACGGTCGATGTTCTGTTGAATGCTAAACTAGCGACCGTTTGTTTTTTGGTTGTTTTTAAACGATTCTGTTGGATTATTGAGATACAAACGTTTAAAGGCACATTTAGTCACGTATTCTCAAACAATCCGTCCACATTAGGAGCTTCTTGTTAAATAAAATGTCAACATTAATCTTTTAGTTTCCGATTTTTTTCTCTCGACGTTGCTTCCTCTCACATTCTCGTAAACCTGTGTCAGAGTTAAAGGACTAAGGAGCCTCATAGCATTTTACACGTTGTAGAGAAAATGTCGTCGGTGTGGCTTTTAAACAAATACATCGATATTCTGTGGTTATAACTTGCTTTAGCAGATTTCTCAGTGTTTTAAAAGCCAACGTTCAGTCAGTTCCAAACAACATTATGTGTCCAGAAACCGCCGTTCTTTGTTTCCCCCTCGACCAAAGATGGAGGCTGAACGTGGCTCGGTTGTAAAGACAGCCTCTGTCATGGTAACAGCCATTTTGTTGCATTGCAGTTGAAAACGTTGTGCAGTCTCAGGGACACATCTTACATTTCTCCACGTCTCCAACACCGCACAGAAAACCTCTGAAAACCTACAAACTACTCCTTCAAATGCTGAATGAGTGACTTAATGCATTTTCATAATCTTACCATGTGCTCGTCATTGCTTCAACACAACTATCACATCAAAAAAATTATAAAATATCTTAACATCCAAACACTTACACCCCATTACTCCACTCATTTGAGCTTGTTTTGGTCCCCCTTTTTCTTATTATTTAGCACCAGGAAAAGCTGCATATTAGTGCTGGCTGACACAACATAAAGCCACCACGTCTTTATATGTTGAAAGTCAAACATCTATTCATGGTATAAATGGAGAAGGGTGGAGTTATTTACACTCAAATGCCCCTTTACACTGTGTGCAGACTGGAAAGACAACCAATGTGGGACAGCAGAGGAGGGTGATGGGTGGGAGTAAACATCTGTAGGTGGGGAGGAAGGCCATCCTGTTTGCCTACATACAGACCTCCCACAGCACTGAGTAACATATCTGTCCCCCCTCTTTAATTTCACACACCTATCTCTTCTTTTTTTTTGTCTCCAACGCTCCCACAGCCTGTGTCTCACACTTGTTATTGTGTAATCTTACTAAATGCAGTTTCTCACCCTGCAGCCCAGGAAACAAAGGGTGTTAAATGACTGAATCCATGCTTCCTGCAGGAAATCTGTGAGTGAGAAGTCCTTACTACTAACATACTGATACAGATGCTGAGCTCGTACAGTTTAAACACTTCTACCTCAGAATAAAAACAATTCAGTCATCAGTTGAGGTTTCATTGCCATATCAACCATTGGTCCATACAAATATTACATGTCTACCCCCCCTCCCATAATTTCAGGTGTCATGGATGATGAGGACGATCGCCATCTTCTGGATATTTTAGGGTAAAAAAAAAACTACCTATGAAACATTTACATTATACACATACAAGCACTTTATAAATAGACGCACTTATGTTTGGTAATTCACAACATGGCCACGCATGTCTCCAGGGTGCGACTGCTTCAGTGGCACATGAGCCAAAACCCTGAAGTGCAACTAAATATTTTCATTGGCAGCACTGGTGTGCCGGAAATGTAGCTGTTTATTTTAAAACAATCGAGGTAGAAATGATGTGCCGGAGAACCTAAAGACAAAGTTAGCTGCACCAGTGCAACAAGTATGAAAAGTTAGTCTGGAGTCACACACGTTTACATTTGACTAAGACTCCTCTTTGACATTAAATTAACTGCAAACTCAGTTCTTTCCTCTTCTGTTGAAAACGGGAAGTTAATAATCTAATGTGGATCTATATTTAAGCATGTGTTATCCCTCTCATTTCTCAATTTTCACACCACACACTAGTGAAAGGAAGTTTATGTTGCATCAGATGTGCTTTAGGTTTGTTCTCAGTGCCTAACAATCTTTTCTGTGCCCTTTTTTATAGAGATGTGGATGCATTAAATGATTATCTCCACGGCAACAACAGCAAGTCTGTGAGTGATGCTTTCACAGTCATTCCTCACAACGTCTGTCTCAATCATTACTTCACTTTGATGCACAAAGAAACCTCTCAGTCTCAGTTTAACTCTCGTGTGTTTTGTTTGTGCAGATCGAGGAGGACGATGTAACAAATGCAGCTTATGGGTCGGATAGCTCCTTCTTTGCAAGTGACACGGTGAGAAAAGATTATCTTTAACCAGTAAAACATTAACAGAGAGCAGTTTCTAAGGTTTTTAGTAGAATTTAATTAGTAAAGAAGATAATATATTCAGCACTGTAGGATAAGTTCACCTAAAAATGAGAATTCAGTCATCATCTCCTCCCTCCATGTCGATGGAACGTCAGGCGAAGTTTCATAATCCACAAAACATTTCTGGAGCTTCACAGCAAAACAATGTTGCAGCATTCTACTTAACAAATCCTGAAGTGTTTTGTTGACCATGATGCATGCGAGTGATTAGAATATCACAAAATGTTCTTTTTGGGTAAACTTGTCCTTTAAAAACCATAAAACCATTATATGTGAAAAAAAATCTGAATATCAGAACCCAGTTTGTCCTAATCAGGGGTAAACACTATTGGATGTTGAAAATGTATATAAAAGCTTCTGGTGTTATAAAGTTTTACAGACGTATGACACAGAGATAGAGGACGGCTGTCTAACATGCAAATATTTTCCTCCTTTCTGCTCCTTTCCTCTAAATGCTTCATTCAGACGGGCTCCAACACTGGCCTCAAGGATGGCTCTTCTTCAATGGGTGAATTCGGCGAGGATTCAGCAGGGGCAGGCCTCCAGCTCTCCAGCAGCCTTTCATTTATCGAGGATGAATTGGGGCCGGAGACGTCCCCCGGAGGGGTGGATCTCGGGGGAGAGGACCAGCCCTTCGACATCCTCCAGAAGTCCCTCATGGAGGCCGATATCACAGAGCAGACGTTGGCTCAGGAGGCCTTACTGGACTCCCAGCCTGCTCCCACTCTAGTGCAGGCTCCTGTGCCCTTCCAGTCCCAGCTGGTCTCTGGGGGTTATGGAGGGGGAGTGGGCGTGGTAACCACGGCGACAGCTGCGTTCCCTGCTGGCCAGTTCCTCCAAGGGGTGTCCCAGCTGCCAAACGGCTCTGCCCAGCACATCCAGGTGTTGGGCTCGTTTGGGGCGGGCGGCGGTGTGATGACTCTGAGCAGCTTGGAGAGATCTCCTCAGATTGTGCTGAGGCAGGGGGCGCCTGTATCTGCAGCAGGGCCCCCAGCAGGGGGGCAGGTGTTTGCCCCTACACAAGGGCAGGTAGGCCAAGTGGGTCTACCTTTCAAAAACATCCCTGTTCAAAACATCATCATCCAGAGAGGCCCGGGAGGGACCCAGACTCTTGTCAGACCTATCCAGCCTAAACCCCTTCAAGCGGGGGCTCAGACTGTCTACAGCCTGGGTCTCCAGCCCACTCCAGCCACCATGGCTAACGTAGTTCACGCTAACACTGCTGCTCCTGGACAGTACACTGCCAACGGCTCCATAGTCGTGCAGCCGCCCCTGGAGCAGCAGCAGTCCCAGACCAACATACCACCTGGACAGTTCTTGCTGCCCGGCTCTTTGGCGCTCACCCCGGGCAGCACCATCCACAACGGCCCCGCCGACCCCAACACAAACGCCCTAATTACCGGTCAGAATGCCGTGCAGATTGTTGCGGGGCAGAACTTCGCTGCACCACCAGGAAGTCAGCTAATTTTGAATCAGGGAGTCGTCGGTGGGAGTCAGGTTGGAGTGGCTGTGACTCAAACATGGACAGGAGTTTCCTGTGCGAACGCCGCCACTGTGCAGACATCGTGCGCTCCTGGGCGGCTGACTCTGGTCGGCCCGGCAACGACGGGGATCAGCAATCAAGGGCAGGTGACGGCGGGCCCTGTTCAGCGCCTTCTAGTGACTCAGTCGCAGAATTGCACTTCTCTGTCGCCTTTACCTGGTGCTGTGACACAGGAACAAGACTTCAGACAGGTAGAAAGTGGTATTACGTTCATTTTAACCTTGTTTTTATTATTTCCCCAAAAAAGGTCTGTCTGACTGAGATGACTTATTTTTCAGAACTCTTCATCACCTGCCCTCAAACAGGTGCAGCTCGGCAGCATTCATGGTAACAAAGGCTGATTGATTTTTGTCACGTACATATTGAAATGTAATCTTCTGCTCTTTGATCTAATGAGGTTGCTTTGTTGTTTGTGCGATCTCTCTCAGCCATGACAACCATGAATCAAGATTCAACGCTAAACTCTCAGGTAAATCCCTCATCCTCATTTGTTCCGCACTCATGTTGGTCTTTATTTTAAGCTGAATTATACTGACAGAGACAATATCGACAATATAAACTTTCTGTCTATAGGTCAGTGCTCAGAAGAGACCTGCCCTTCCACCACTTACAAGAGGAGGAATGTGAGTATTTTGACCCACCTGGTATTATTTAGATATTTTTTTTTTATTAGGTTTATGCTGACTTGTGTTTGCATACAGCCGTTAAAGGAGCTTGTGTTCTTCCCCCCGTCATCTCTGTAGGATTTTACAACAGTTGAGGAAGGATCATGCTGGAGTTCAGACCCCAGATCGGCGTCGATTTGCTTCAATCGAGGATTCGCTGCAAAGACTCCTCCCTTACCACGTGTTTCAGGGAACTCCACCCAGCCAGGATGAGTTCTCACAGGGTACGGCCTTGAATTCATTACCTTTACCCTGAATCTGAAAACTGCATCCTCATTTCTCAGCATGTTTATGCCTATAATTGTGAAATTTAAGCATCTTTATCTGTGGTTTTGTCTGCAGTGGATGAAGAATTCGAAGCAGTTGCAACTCAGGTGCTAATGAGGACCCAGTCCATGGTCAACAAATACAGACGGCTACTCATGGTGGAGGCCGAGGTAAGAAAACACGCATGAGCAACTGGTTTGATGTTTTTCATGTTATGACACGCACAGGCCGAACAGGTTGCCTCTCCCTTTCCTGCAGCGTTCCAGTCCGTCATCAGAGATGGTGATGATCGATAGGACCTTCAACCAAGAGGAGCGCAGCAACCTGACGCAAGACAAGCGCATGGTACTCGTGGATCCAGGTAAAAACAAAAATCTAGTTAAATACAGCACTTAAGTATTTGTACTTTGTTCCTAAGAAGCTGTGGAAGATCCATGGTGATATCTGTTTGTTAAAATGTCTCCTGTTAACTCTTTCTTCTCTATTGTTTGTTTTACAGACACCTTCCTAGAGGACTTCTGTTGTGGGATGAAATCCAAACGTTTCCAGGATCCCGTCCCCTCCCAGTCGTTGTCCAGCTGTAGTTTGACTCAGTCAGACGGAGGCTCTAAGGAGCCGCCGTACAGGACAGACTCCCAACCCGGGTATGGAGACCCGGGAGGGGGCGGGGCTGCAGCTGCAGGCACAGATACAGGAACAGGTGCGGTAGATAAACTCCACCCTCCACACTTAGACAACAAGAGCGTCCTGGAACTGAAGAAATCGCAGCAAAACTTTGGGCCCAGCAGCACCAGCAGCAGCAGCAACAACAACAACAGCAGCAGCAGTCACCCCCAAGGTAACCGCTCACCTTTTGCAGCAACGCCGGGCGGACAGACGCACTACCAGGTGTCTCCCCACCTGAGCCAGCCCCAGTACCCCCCGCAGCTCACGTCACCCCCTCTACCCGACACAGACTCTGCTCTCGAGGCTGCAGTCAACAGCATCTTGGAATGTTAAGACTGACGCTCCGAATCATCCCTGATGTTCAGTTTTGAATTTGTTTATGTGCGTGGGTCTGTTTTGTTCCGTCAGTCTCCTCGTTGTAAGCCTGTGTGGAGAGAGGTCAACTCTTCTTCCAGGTCTGTTATCTTTTGTGATTCCATCTCCGGCCATGTAGCATGTAATTTGTTCTTTTATGTTTTTGTTTTTTGAGGCACGACGTAGGAGTCAGTGACTCTGCCGAGGTGCCCGGTGGACGCAGGCACTTAAAAAAATCACCTATAAAGATCCGGGAATGTGTGCAATGCAACGTACTCACAGACGGAAGTGTTTTTTTATTTCAACCTTATCTTAAAGTAGCTTGAAGATAAGTGTCCCTCTCTTCACACACACACACACACACACAAACACTCTTCATTTTTTATTTTGTGCCAGTTTATTACCCCCACTACCTTTGCTGAAAACAGGGATGAAGAGGAGGGACTTTGTGCCTAATTCTAGGTTTTTATTTTGAAGTGTTTACATGAAGAAATCATCCATTCACTCAGTTCCACTCATGCTTAGGTACAATGAGTTCGGTAGGTTTATGGTTCAGAGGAGTAGATTTTCCTTTATAGAGACACAAATTGCACTAAACGTACTGTTGCTTATTTCAGGAACGATATGAGTGTGAGGCTCTAGTTGATTTACAGCGTACGCTTGGCTAAACAGAATGTGAACATTTGGAACTGAACCAAAATCTACCCGCCTGCTTTCAGCTGCCTGCAACAAGGATAACCTCTTAATCACACTAGAAACCAGTCGAGCTAGTCACATTATCCACATATAGTAGTGTTACTGTACTCTTACTGTGCTTGAATCACATTTTCTTTGGCATTTTTTTTGTTTGTACCTTAAAGGTATGCGAGCCCCGACACGGACACAAGGACAACTCTCAACCACTTTTTATCATTTCACGGTGTGTTTGTGTCCGGGGAGCTGAGTCCTCAGATTGAGGAGGATATGTTACAATATGTTTTTTTATTTAGATTTTTATTTCCTCATTTTTAGAAATGACATTTTTAAAAGAAAGAAAACTGTTTTTTTGTTTGTTTGTTGTGACGTGTTCCCCCGAGCATTGATTGTATGTATATTTGTCTGCCTTCTGCATACAGTATAATGATATATTGATCATATCTATCTATGCTTTACTACCTGTGTGTTAGTCCACACACACACTGGTGTATGACTATGTTTCATGTAGTTTGGTTGTTTGATTGCCACACTCTTGACTTTGCTCCCAATGTCGGCTCGTTGTCCCTCCCCACGATGTTTTCCTCCCTCTCCAGTGTTTCCTTTCAAACATTTCTTCTTTCAGCAGCGCAACCAAAATTCATAACAGGAGAGAGAGCGGTCTTATCCAGAATCACTGTCAGATCTCAAAGCTGTAGTGTTTTCCTCTGAAGCTGACTCGAGCGCCCACTGTGTTTTAGTTTTGTTCTCACTTCGTCTTCAGAGCTAAGAATTAGTTCAATCCTGCAGAAGAGGATGAGGCCCAACGAACTGTAAGCCTGACTTCTCTTCTCAAAATTCTGATGCTCTTTCTCTGAATACTGAGATTAAAGTCTGAATTCAGAGAAATAAAAATTCAGAACCCTGAAAAAACCTTCAGTGGCCCTGATCCTCTTCTGTAAAATCCTGAATTTTGGCTTCGTACTTTTGTTTTTTTTAGATTTTACCTTTTTTAAATCTGCACTGAGCATGAAAGACTGACTTCTGCCAAACCCAACAACAGGACCAAAGCTCATCATGTTAAATGCCCTTGGGGTTGATTCTGGATAGCGTCACCCTCCCTCCTGTAAACGTGTCTGTGAAATATGCTTGCCAATAGGCTACTGGAGCAGACTGAAGGCCTTCTATGTGGGTTTTGTGTTTTGAGTGCCAGTGGCCTGTATCTCTGCCTATAGACCTCTTATATCTACCAATGCACACTGAGAAAACTTTCTGCTTTGAATGCAAATCTCTAGCGACGTGTACGGTCCATGTGAGATTTGTTAGCGGTTGCTGCAAGACTTTGTGCCTCTATAGCACTTAATCCAAGTTTTAGACTCGCACAAAGTAGGGACGCGTCCAGTGTTTTGGTGAAACGTTGTGTTATCTCGATGCATATCAGTGTCCGAGGGCCTGGTAGGAACATACTGTGCTTTTTTCTTCCCTGTTTTAAAGTGCAGAGATGTGTTTTTGTTTGTTTTCTGCCTCCATTTTCACTGTTATTTTGTCTCACTTGATTTGTATAGTTTGTCGTTTTGTATAAAAATGAAAAGTGAAACACAAAATATTTATAATTTTTGTATGGAGAAAAAAAAAAGAAGAATGTAAAACACACACACAAAAAGTGAGAAATTATGGAAATTATTTTTTATTGTGTTGGCTGAGAAGCGACGTCAGGAAAAAAAAAAAGAAACGTTACAAAAATACTGTCATTTCTTCATTTGTAGCTAATGTGTGTTCACTACAGCAGCGAGGAGAGTCAACAATAAATTCATTTTGAATACAATAACAAACTGGTCCGGTCCAGCTCAAAGCCTCCTTCAGTGTCCCTCCATTACTATTCTGTGAGTGTTCACACGCTGGCACTGACGAGCTCAGCATGCATAATAACATCATGTGACGGGGGGGAAGCATTCGAGAAAGAAAAACAAGATTTGTAACCCTCTGCTACACAGATAAGATCTCTTCACGGGCACTGGTGTCAGGACATTTCGAATTTCATGTTCCTTTACATCTCGGCTGCCAGAGGAAGATTTTATCGAGTTAAAAAAAAAAAATGTGTTGGTTCCCTTTAATCCTCTCACGGCCCTCAGCACCAGTGCCTCTGCACAAAGGAGCAAAGAAAACTCTGCATAGCAAACATTTGAGTCGAGCCTTCACGCGTCCAGTAACAGCACAACAATGACACCTAGTGGAGCCGTTGGGACGCACACGATGAACACCAGATAAATCACAATACAAGGAATAACAAGCAGTTCCTCTTCTCAAACTAAAATTAGACACACAGCAAACTAAATAAGATAAACATAGATAAGTATATAAATAATCTGAATTAAATAATGCATTTGATACAAGTCACAGTGTCCAGAGGAGTTCATCTTACATGCTCTGTGCAGCTGGAAAATCAGCTTTGTAGCTTTCATGTTAATGTAAACATGCAGCAACAGCCAGCATCTGGTTAGCTTTAGCTTAGCATAAGGACTAGAAACAGCTAGCCTTGTTCTGACAAATGGTAAAAATGTCATTTTGATATTTTGCTTGTGTTATGTGTCCTGGACTAAAAACCGAATCACTGTGACATCACACTAACAACAACAGTCACTTCTGGCAGTCGAGAAAAATGTGAAAACACATTTTCAACATATCACAGAATAAACAATCAAGTGGAAAACTCAAACATCCCAAACTACTGTTGAGTCGTGTACAATTAAACATGGTGTACCAATGAACTTGACCTCTTTTTATGTACCCAGTTGCATTTTTAGACGAATTAAATGTATAAACTTTGAAATAACGTCATGAGAAAAGAACATAAAGCTACATGTGAGCTACTTCTGCATTTCTTGACTCTAAGCTGTTGCCGGGCAACAAGCAGACTCCAGGAAGTGAAGTGTATAAACATACTGACACTTCTTCACCTCAGTTTCTGTTTTGACTGAACAAACAAGGTATACGAAAGGTGGAGTTAGTTACCATTCAATAGAGCCAGGCTACATGTTAGCTAAACAGATGCTAACTGTAGCATCATATTTAACAGAGGTTAGGAGTAGGGCTGCATAACATGGTCAAAAATGTATATTGCATACAGATATAATTCATGTTAGGATCCGTATAAATGTAGAAAAGCCTCTGAACATCTTCTCTGGGCCTCAGTGGTGCTTCCTCCAGCGGTCACGCTCTGCAGAAACAAAACAGCCATCGACATGCTCGTTATCTCCAGATCTGCTCAGCCTCTAGATGAATCAACACTGTGAGTGAATCCACACACTTACTCAAATGAGGGTAACTCCAGGTGTAGCTGAGCATGCAGTATCCGGCTAACAGCATGCCCAGTCCACCTACACCACCTTTCTTCACATTGATGTACCTCCTGTAATACCACTGCCAGCCTGCAGGGGGCACAGGGGAGTATCGACATTGAATAAAAACTTAGCAGTAAAGTTTTTAATTTTCTTAATGAGAGGAGAAGATATCACTCTCAAATCTGCAGGTTAGCTTAGCGTAGCATAGCACAAAGCCTCAAAGCAAGGGTGAAACAGCTAGCATAGCTCTGCCCTGAGGTAACAAACCAAACGACAGACGTTTAAAGCTCAGTTATTAATGTGTTATACGTAGTTTAATAAAAGATTCCTGTAAAACAGATGTGATGTAGTTTTACATGGCTGTTGGTGTGTTTGTGTTTGTGTGTGATATTCACCTCTTTGCACCATTTCCACCACCTCTCTCGGATGGCTGGGAGTTTTGCAGGCCAGCCACTCAGGTAACTCCCTCAGCCTCACCTGTCCGAGACGCCGCTGTGTCAGAACACCTGCAAGTTAATTAACAACCAGAATCAGTGCAACTTAAAACACTTTCCTCTATCATTTCACTGTGTCTCTCTATACTAGAATGGATGTTTTTCTATGAAACCCTTTTTAATTTCTAAAAGAAACATATTCTTCTCATTTTCAGGTTCATAATTGTATCTTGTGTTACTGCTAGAATAGGTTTACATGATTTATGCTACAAAAACACTTCAGTCTTCTCGCTCCGTCCAGTTCTGCAGCACTGAGACGCTCCTGACTCTTCACAAACATGCTGACATGTAGCTCAAACTTATGGGCGAGTTACCTTGAAACAGGTTTATTGCTGCGGCCCTCGTCCTTATCATTCAAAGTTCAGAAGTTCGACACCCAGCCCTTCATTTTTCTGGCAAGTACTGACCTTTAGATCCAGGATCTGCCCCGAGCTGCGACCTCTCCTTCATCAACCCATCGTCACGTCTCGGACTCTCCACCCTCGGCAGTGAAGTTTGTGGTGCCAGAGGGAAAAGATGTGGGCTGGAAAACTGGGTGGGTGGTGGTGATGCTGTGGGGAGTCCTGCCACCTTCAGCCCCTCGCTCATGCTTTGTGGAGGAAACTTTGCTTGGCTCACCTGAGACAACAGGTGAGGACGTGTAGAGGAGGGGAGCTCAGACTGAGGGGAACCATCGAGGGGGATTAAAGATGTTTGTTTGGGCTTTGAGTTTTTCGTTTTAACAGATTGTAGCTCAGTCTGCTGTGAGCTGCTGCTGGACAGAGATTTAGTTGTTACCATGCAGTTATCACCATCTTGAGACTGAGACCTGAGACTAGAACCGGGTCTGAGCTCGTCAGTAGTTCTAATCTGGTTCAAGATGCTGGACTGACGGCTGCTGTGAGCTCGGCCTAACGTGGCTTTAACATCCTGGAGGGTGATCCTGGCCTGGTGAGCGCTGCCTGATTTCAAGAACACATTATTCACGGATAAATCGTCAAATTCCTCCTTGTCGTCGACCAGGAGGTCGTTTCTTCTTGCGCTACTCTGATTTTCTTTAGAGTCCAGAGAGCTCGAGGTGTCTTTGGTTGAGGAAAGGGTTTGTGCCACTTTCTTTGCCTTTGTCGCTTTAATTTTAGAGGCACTTTTGGGTTTGGTGTGTGAGGACAAAAAGGCAGGATGGGCGTTGTCTTTTACCAACTCTGTGTCGGGATTAGTTTTGGTCTGTGTTTGAGGATCAGCTACAAAGGGAGCTGAACCTGAGGGCAGGTCCTCTGTGGCAGGAACCTGTTTGGACGTCGCAGCTTCTATCAAAGCGCGGAGACTCTTCTTTTTGGGCTTAGAGACGGCGGGAGGTAGAGACGGTGAATGTGACTGGGTGGAGACGGGGGGAATGGTGGCGGTCTTGATTTGTTTGGACAGCTGCTGTTTCTTCTTCTTAGTCGATGGTGGAGGTGATTCAGAAGTCAGGGACAATGAAGGTGGTGTAGCTGCGCTCTGTGAGGGTGTTTCTGGTGACGATGACACCGCAGACTTCTTTTTATTCTTCTTTGCAGGCACTGACACCGTCTGCGTGGACGGCGCGCCCAGCGGAGATGAAGATGTCTGATTTACCGTGACGTCATGTTTGGTTGGAGGTGTTTTAGAGCTCGCTGCTGCCTTACAATGCGGCAGGTGCGTCTTCAGCCTTTTGTAGGTTTTCCCACAGAATGGACACACCTCTGTGGGGAGGACAGTGACAGAGCAGTTCACATGTGTGGTTAAAACAATCTGTAGGGATGCAGTTTCCAATTATCCACACTATCAGTTAAGCTGCAGATCAATTCCCACCATGAAATATAAGATGTCAAAAATGTCAAAACGCTCGTTTCTTTACATTCTGTTGATCATTTCTGTTAATTTACGTTTTAGGAAGCTGCCATGCAAAAGGTGCCAACCAACCGCACTGTGACATGCAGACAGGCGAGCCGGGGAATTGAACTAGCGACCCTTTATTACTGGATGAAGGCCCAAATAATCAACAGATCACTGGGCAATGAAAGTAACGGTTAGCTGCAGCCCTTAAACAATTATATACAGCTTATTATCATCATGCATGTGACAAATTAATGCATTAAACCAGACAATATTTGGAATTTTTGCTCTAATAACAACCCAAATGATCAAAAATAGCTGGTTATTCATTTTCTGTCGATTACAACAATTGGATAACTGTTTTCAGCTCTAAATACTAATCAACACATGACACTGTAAAACATTAAATATGGACCAATATCAGATTTAAATTAAATTTCTCTGTATTACTTTTTACATGATGTGCATCTTCTGCAGGAGCCTGTTTGTATTTCATTCTTTATCAGTGCATTATGTCACAATTAAATAATAATACAGACATGTAATATCGACTGTATTTAGGTCACGTGATGTTTACAGTTTTCCGTTAATGATAAACAATATTGTGACACTTCACTTACCAGAGCTCATTTTGCACGCGTGTGTAAAAACAGCCAATCAGGTTGAAGCATGATCTCAAAGTTAGAAGAGAAGCAACGACAATGACGTGACGTGACTTTAGTTTTTACATTAACACAAGTTAAATTTAAAACACTTTCTGTTAAGACACGTTTTCACATTCAGGGTCAGAAGTGTTGCTGTAACTGTTGCTGTGCATGGAAGGACCCTGTGGGTGGCGCCTCAGGAGCCTGAGTGTAAATCATAGCTAGCTTTAGCTTTAGCTAGCTTAACTATCGCCGTTTAATTAAGCGGCAGATTTTAAATCCTGATGACTAATGAACGGGTTTTAACGTGACTGTCTGGCATAGATAATAATAGTAACAGTTAATAACCTGTGTGAACACGCAGTGATCTGTTCAGTGGGCGTGGTGCTTCCACTTCCTGTTCGTCGTAAATCGAGATGATTCACTCCTGCCCTCTTCCGCCTTCGCGTGAATCCCCGAATAAACCGCTTAATAATTTTGTGGACATATTCGGGCAAATTTCCCACTAAAACCTCAGATACCTCCGTCACAGAGGGGAATTCTGTTGTCTACGTCAGTATTAACGATATGACCTGGCAGAACAAGCTCGGTAAATGTGTTAAAACGGGTTGTTGACCGCGTGTAGAGTCAATACAAGCTCTTCGTTTGACTTTCTCTCACACAAGCTAACTAGCAACAGCTAGCTCACAGATCAGTTTACATGTCTGTCAGGCGTTCAGCCACATGTGAGGCCTCAGCTGTCACAATGTTTGACTTGAGTTATCTACAAACTAGAACAAGTTAAATAAAGAATTATCTTTGTATGAACAATAGCATGCAAATAAATATACATCTTATTGTTTTTTGTGTGTAAATATTTAGTTTTTTGTTGTTTTTTGCAATTTATTTTCTATTCAGAATTTTTCTGATTCTTTAACCTGTACTTGTTGCATCTTGAGCTCCTGTAAATAATGAATATCCCCGTTCTGGGACAGATAAAGCAAATCTTAAATCTTAAATAAATGATGGATTTAACATACATGTTTTAAAGAGTACATGTTTCAACTCATAGAACAGTCACCATATATACATTTTTATTTCAGTTTGCATTCATTTAAAACATAGGACCCTGTTTATTTAACTTACATATATTTATTTTATTTTTTTAAAAGCATCCATCCATTTCATGTATAAATAACACAACATGTCCCCTAGATTACCAAGCAAACTATATATTCTTTATTATATGTACAATAAAGAGAGACGAGCCTGCTTTCATTAGAAAAGTGTATTTTATTGATAGGGTTAGAGTGGCATGAGACTTGGCACAGGAATGAATTTCAAGAGGGTGATGAAAAAAAAATTACACATAAACATCAAAAGATCATCTTCATTGGAGAAAAGCAGTGATTTGTAACACATTCAGATTTTGGAGGAGGGGAATAACGCCATTTCTACAACCATTTACATATACGGAGATAAACCTGAATATTATTTACATGGCAACAGATTACAGTATGTACAAAGCTGGGACAAAGCAAAAAAAACAAAAAAAAAAACAACTGGAAGCAAACTGAAGCTCACAGGAGCAAAAAAACTACACACTGTCCATGTGAACAGTCCCGAGGAAGCGTGGGGTGATTTGGCAGAAACACAGATTTTTAGCGGTGCCTGGAAGTTGTCCTCGAACAAAGATTGGCCTCCTACTGAATACAGTCGCTGACAAAAGTATTCAACTCGAGTAGATTGTGTTTTTTTTTTCGTCTACAAATTCAAAACGTGTATTAAAGGGAACTCCTCAACGGCACGAGATTGCGGTAGGTTCAGTGCCAACACAGATATTCTCACGACAGGTCACATCTTAAACCGTAACAACGTTGGATACAGTATATTCAGACAATCTACAGCAAACCTCTGTACATATTAACAGACATTCATCATTCAGGCAAACAGGGGAGGTCTGTCCCTTTAAAGGCATCTAATCAGAGATGAGAACATAATGAGAGAGAAGAAGAAGAAGAAGAGAGGGGGAGTCTGGGTCAAAGGTCAGGGTTCAAAGCCAGGAGCATCCAGTACCAAACACCACCCGGCTGACTGCACTGAGGCCTGGCTGCGTCTCACTGCTCTGCCGCCCAGATTAAGATTAAATTATTCACTTAGTTCACCAACAATGACATCAGCATTAACGCTGCTTTTGATTCAACCCTGAGAAAACAGTGGACTGCATGTTCACTTGCCGGCACACCTGCCTCATGTGCCGGCGAAGGTTATGTTACCCTCTAAACAACCGAACAATAAAAGGGAGAACTGGCATCCTAATTATCTGTTAGATCAACTTAAATTCTATAGAGACAAACAGGCACAAATGCAGGATTCAAACAGTGATTAGGTCTCCTTAAGACATCATATATCTCGCCGTTGTGCCCTTTTCTTTTCTAGCATTTCTTTTTCCAGAGACAAGGTGCCAGTGCTGGAGCCATTACACCGTCACTGAACTGGTACTCGTCTCGGTGAATCGGCTCTGTGCTGGCACTTTCAACCCGCTCATCGAGTTGAAACAAGAAGTGAAGAGTGGAGGAATGGTGCTGCAATAAGAGAGGAACATGAGGACTGTGCAGTCTCCAGACAATCAGCAAGTTAACAAACCCTCTATAAACTACAGGGGCTTCGAAACCACGTTCACAAAGCAGCACTGGAGAGTGTGACAGAAATAATGGAGTGATTTTGGAGTAAATTAATTCAGTGCTGGCAAATCAACTCTGGCACGGCTGATTCTGACCACCTAACGCGTTTGTTTAGACGTATTTCACCTTGCCTGTGTTTGTTGCTTGCCAAGTGTATCAGCCTGGTTGGTAAAATGTGTAAAACTCCACGGACAGGCGCCGGCATGAACGCCAGCACCGACACCTTGTGAGTTGAAAAGCCTCCCGAGAGTCAGGCCAGAGGAGAGAGAGTCCGAAGACGAAGCGCCAGAGTTCAGACGCTAACATCCGAACCGCCTGCTCCACTTTCTTTATACCCACACAGTCTTTCCTACCGACTCGTTCCCCTACCAAACCCTGAACTAACAAGAAGGCCAACTCTTCAAAGAGGAGAGTAAAAACTAATATAAAAACGGGCGAAGAAGAACATCTATCGGATTCTTCTGAGGCTGGTCTCTCCCAAGTCCTCGTCAGGAGCGAGGGGGTGGTTTGTCCCCTTTCAGGTCCTCTACGTTCACAGGTCGACAGGGGTCATTGGAGCATGAGCTGTTTGAGGTTGTCGTGGAGGATGGTGTCCTTGACGTCCCGGAACACCAGCCTGATGTTCTCCGTGTTGATGGCCGTGGTGAAGTGGTGGTACAGGGGCTTCTGGGTGGCGTCGCGTCTCTTGGCCCGGAAGCAGTCCACCATGAACGCCTGGATTTCCGGTAGGCTGTGCTCCGTCCCGGTGTATTCAGGAAAGTAGTCTTTGAGCGGAACGCTCTTCACCTTCTCCTCCAGCAGGTCCGTCTTGTTCAGGAAGAGGATGATCGAAACGTTGACGAAGACGCGGTTGTTGACGATGGTCTCGAAGATGTTGAGCGATTCACGCAGCCGGTTGGTCAGCCTGTCCTCCATCAGCACCTGAGGAAGACATCGGGAGGGATGAAGTACAATCACCAATGTTGAGCCGTAGCAAAAAGCGACGCGTACTCAAACCTCTTTTATTTCTTATCTATTCAAAATCATTCAGTAGAGATATTCAGATTGGTACGTGTCCCTTTTTGATTCTGTCGAGACTCAATCGGAAAGCTTTGGCAGTGGGTCACTTTTCTGTCTGTTAGCTGAGGCATGCTAAGTTATATAGAAAGGTTTTTATATTTTATGGACGTAGATGCTTGTTGTCAGTCAAGTTGACACAAATAAGAGCTTCAGTCTCTCCCACGTCATTAACATTAGCTGCTCGTAAGCATTTTCCAGTCGTGTTACAGACACAGGACGGAGTGTGATGCATTGGTTGAAAACTATATGACAACATTGATCAGCAGAATTTGTGTATGTCTCTTTAAACACACCAGTTATGCAAATACACAAGACTTAGTGAGGGTGTATCTGCTGGCTGATAAATAACGAGGCGTTGCAGCACCACAGATATGATTTAGGAAGTTGTAACCGTGACAGTTCTCCAACCAGACAGAACTGAAGTTTAGTTTTCAAACGTGAAGAATGTCCTGTTGAGTACATATCTCTGTATTTTCTTTAACTCTGAAATATTGTTTTAGGCCTAGTATGAGTCAATCCTTTATTTTTAATGTATAATCAAAATAAATGCACAAATAACTGTTGAATCTGTTATTCTTAGGGGTGTGCCAAAATATCGATACGATGATATATCGCGATATTTCGTCTTGAGGTACGTTATCGATACACTGGTGCCAAATATCGATATTTAAAAATGTAATGTTTTTTTTTTGGACCACCACCCCTCTTCGGAGGACAGCTTCATCTTTATTCAAACATAGGTATACAACCAAATAAAATTTTAAAAATGGTTTAAGTAGCTCTGAAACCCACACATATAGATATTTAATGATAGTTGTAGTCAGTGTGTGTGTTAAGAAGAGACACTGTGCAGTATACTCTGTTTACTTGGCTGTCATTCATGTGAAATGGATTCAGTGCAGTCAATAAATTCTGAATTTCTTCAGTGACACAGATATCGTGATGTATCGTGGATGAAATTTCTTGCAATATATCGATTATCGCAGAATCGCTGTATCGTGATATTATTGTTATCGTGAGCAAAATATCGTGATAGTATCGCGAGGTACCTGGTGATACCCAGCCCTAGTTATTCTGTGTGCATTTCTTGTGTTCATGTGCAAAATTCAAACAAAGAATTTAGGCAAACTAAAGCTATTTAATCAACTGAATCAGACTATCGACCGAGATGTTTTCATGGCATGTTTTCAGAGAGTAAGCCTTTCTAATTGTACCACTGCAGCCTGCACAGACGGAGAGTTTTATCTGAGGAAATCTGCACGTGCTTTGAGATAAACCACAACTCCACTGATCAAGAATGAGCATATAGACACAACAACGACAACTTATCAACAAGTCACCAAACATTATCTGCTACACCAAACAGATTAATGTGCAGCTTATCAGGCTATCAGACCAGCGCGTGTGTGTGCGTTACAGGAAATGAGATGCCGTGTTCTCACCTGGTCGTATTCAGAGGAGGAGACGAGGAAGAGGATGGAGGTGACCGAGTCGAAACACTCGAACCAGCGCCTCCGCTCTGACCGCTGCCCTCCCACGTCCACCATCTTGAAGGGAACATTCTTGATCTCAAAGTCATACTCGTGGATGCCCTTGGTGGGTTTACGGGCCAGCAGGATGTCCTGCTGAGTGGGGAGGTAACTCTGGAGGAGGGACGGAAACATAACGAATGTCTGTCAACAAGTACAGGACAACATTCAGCAACACACCAACAGCTGAAAGAAGAGTTTGTTTCATATAATTTGGCTGTCTTTCTCTTCTGTGATGGAAGGAAGCAGGTAGAATTGTTGGAAAACATTCTGGGACTTTGATTCTTTAGAAGAAGGCGGATTGTCTAGAGGTCATTTAAGGAAAATCTAAAGATCTTATCTTGTAAAATCAATTCTGCTAATATGTTGACAGTGTTTCTGCAGGGTTCAAGTTAAATTAAAGACTTTTTAAGAACATTTTAAAGTCACATTTTGTGCTATTTAATATAATTTTCATGGTCCAGGTGAGCAAAGCACTTGTAGAAAACCAGCAGGAACGATTAAGTGTTGAATTACTTCATATATGACATTCCTTCAGTACTTCCCTGCAGTATATAACAAATAATGCCTAATTTTATAATTCATTTCTGCTTTGCTTGTATCAGCACTTTGTCTTGATGTCACAATGAGTTTCCTGCTATGGCAGCTCGCAGTGGTGACACAGTTTGCTGCTGGTCTGCTCAACTAAGAATACACAACAAAACAGCAACACTTAGTGTTTGTGTCCCTACAGCCAGTAATCAGATATGAATACTGTTGATAACTTATATAACTGCCTTGGACAGGCAGAAGAAAACATATTTGGACCTGCAGACATCCTCCCAAAGCATCCAGACTGAGGTGATGCCAGTTTCCTCATACCGGTCGGCTAGTCGGAGGTTTTCATCAAAATATCAGCGTTATCTTTGACAAACAACCGTCCCAGTCGCTTGTCAGCCAACCTTAGATTGTCCAGACATGTTGCAATATGACCTATAACATGCACACGTCTGATTATAACAATCAGAGCAGGCAGAAACAACTTACCGGCTCGCCGAGCTTATCCAGATTATCCAAGAAATACTTCACTGACTCACCCTGTGACAGGACAGACGAGGAATTTCTGTTAATTCTGCACAATTTATTACATTTTCAACAGCACAGTTCATCACGCAGAACACTTTTTTTTTTTTTTTTCTTCACTGAAGATGCAGTTGTCGCTGTCGTTTAGGCACAGGACACACACACACACACACTCACACACACTCACACGAGCTGCCACAGAAACACACACACATACAGACACACACACACACACACATACAGACACACACACACACACGCATTCGGTTTTCTGAGTAGCTGAAGCAGGATGCAAAGTATTTGGTACGACAGGAGACACGTGTTTGTAAGAGAGTCTTTGATGTACACAGAAGTGTGGCTACATCTGTGTGTGTGTGTGTGTGTGTGTGTGTGTGTGTGTGTCTGTGTGTGTCTGTGTGTCTGTGTGTGTGTAGGGGAGTTTTCTAGACCGTTCTGACGCTGTTCATGCACAATTAGTGCAAGCCCAGACATGAGGCTGCCAAGACCGAGATGCATTCCTGTATCTGTGTGTGTGTGTGTGTGTGTGTGTGTGTGTGTGTGTTCTGTTTTCGACATAAAGCGAAAATACTGAGTGAAAAAAGCAAAAACAGATTTTCCAGCGAGCGGCCGTGTCTTCACAGTTACACACCACACCTTTATCAGGAGTCTGTTCCTGCATGTATTTTGCATTGATGACTCGGTGAAGCTCCTCCCGCGCCGTAAAATTCAAATCTCCTCCGTCGTAGTGAGCGCTTGGATTGTGTTTCTGACTGTTGGAGCCATTTCCCCCCTCGCAGTTTGCTTCTGTGCTCACCTTTTGATCTTTTAAAAAACTAACCTGACCTGAAAAACCTGTGCATGTGTGTGTGTGTGTGTGTGTGTGTGTGTGCAGAGTGTGTGCAGGGCTAAGATTACACAAGGGAGGGGTGGAGTGGCGTGGCACTGCGCTGAGGCCGGAGAAAAAGAGGAGATACTTGTGATTTTTCAATTCAGGCTTTCGCTCGAGTGAAGGAGCTCAAATCTGAGGGCGGTGGTGGTTTTGTAATCGTCTAAAAAAAATCAGGCAGATGAAAAAAAAAAAAGGAGAAGAGAAACGAGAAGAGCGACCGTGCAGAGTTCTCCCTGTTCGTTATCAAGCATGACGACGCCTGCAGCTCATCTGCTGAAGAAGCAAAACTGAAACATAACATTACATAACGTCAGCGCGTCGTCTCAATTGTCACCACGACGCCTCAAATTCTGGCAGATTTACCACCACTACTATTTTTGGACTCATTGTCGGAATCAGCATCTACACTGTTTACAATACACAATCTCAAGTGCGACGTGGAGAGAGAGAGAAAATGTTTACGGCTGATTTTTAAAGGCCGAGTGTGAACTTTGTACCACACAGAGCGAGACAGAGAGGATCCTTGTGCGTTTCATTCCGTACATGTGTTTTTAATGATAATTACGACGCAGCCTGAAGGCACTTGTGATTTGTGATGCAAATACGTAAAGGGCACGGTGGAAACACAATGGGTTGTATCTGCTGGCAGGAAAACAAATTAGAGCTCGCTAACAAGAGCTTTGTACAGAGAAACGGCTCCCACAGCAGAAACTCTTCATGTGTTTCTACCAGAGGCTCGTTTAGAACAAATATCAAAGTTTTATACATTACGACGGGCTGCAACCAAGGATTATTTTAATTACCGGACAACCTGATTATTGTTTGGTCTGCAGAAAAATCTGAAAATAACTGCAGATGTTCAGGAGAAGCAGCCAATCGTCACAGTTTAGAACGAGCCATGAAATATTTGGTATTTTTGCCTGATAAATAACAAACATAGAATAACTAATTAGCTGATTAATCATTTTAGTTGTACAATATTTGATACATATGTACAGATCTGTGTCGGTGTTACTGATATTAAATGGGATTTATACCGATCACACACCAGTTAAACCCATTTACTTCATTTTTTAATCATAAAGACTCTAATTTGACTCGGAGCCTCGAGTCCTGACGGAGTGTTCACATTAAAGCCGGCGTTAACGAGATGTTAGTTTACTTTACAACTCGTCTATGGATCAGCTACAGCTGCCGGGTTTGAATCCCACCTGTGGCCCTTTGCTGCAGGTCATCCTCTCTTTCTGTGGTCGACTTTTCAAAACTATCCTCTCAAAAAAAGTCAAAATAATAAATAAATAAATGACAGAGAGAGGAGCTGGAACGAGCAACTGTTTTTGCACATTTGTGCTTGAAAAATGTGTTAAATTCATGAATCAACTGTCCAAATAGTTTTCTTTCAATCAATTAATAATCGTTGCAACTTTAACTGTACATAAGAAATTAGATTTATGAATAAAATTTAAAACAGTAAAGGCTGAAACGTGTCTCTGATCAGCAGTTTAGTCCACAAAAATACTGAATATCTATAAAATGTCACATCAGTTTGTCCTCAACTTAAAAATAAACTTAAAAATTCTATAAAACAATCATAATAGTGTAACGATCAGATGTCGTGTGCACGTACAGCAACGACTCTGATTATTGATTGATTGTCAATTTTCAAGCAAAAACACCACACACACACGCGCACACACACACACACACACACACACACACACACACACACACACACAATCACTTGTTCAAGCTTATAAAATGCTAAAATCTTCTTCTTTTGTTTTCTCCGATAATAATTTGAATATCTTTGCGTTTCGCTCTGTGGGAAACTGTTTGGAGCACTTTTCATAAACATGTAAATAATGGTGCATTTGTGTGTGTGTGTGTGTGTGTGTGTCCTTGTGTAACTTGAGGTGTGAGTGTTTGTGTGCCAGTAACGCTGAGTGAGGGAGCTCTGTTTGTGAGCATAAAGCTGTTTAACTACAGATCAACATTCCAGCTCTTATTCCCCTTTTTGTCTGCACAACCAGCTCGCCGAATGTGTGTGTGTGTGTGTGTGTGTGAGGCTAACAGAAGGCTATTGAGAACAGTTCAGCCTTATGCAACTGACAAACACATTTATTTTAATGTACTGCTTGTGTGCGATTACTGACAGAACCTTGAATCCTGCCCTCGGTGGCCGATGTATTTCACGATGGCAGCAGGTTGTGAAAGTGAAAAAGTCCCAGTGAGGACATGTTGAACATGCCGTCGTCCACAGCTGTTGTTCTGGGGTAAACGTCAGAGTGCTCAAACGCATGTGCTGACAGCCAAGACATAAGGAGCGGGGAGAGGTGTAAACAGGAAGCTGACTCAATCACATGTCTGCCCGCTCAGCAGAGAGGGAGATATACTGGGAGAGAGGGACGGGAGGATGAATCGAGACGAAGAAGAAAAACTCTTTCACTTTCTATTTCCACTGCCGTTTTCAACTCCCGAGAAAGCCGAACACGAAACACCAGAAATAAACTCTTGCTGGGTTTGATGAAAGATAACATAGTACACAAACGAGCCCGCTTCAATCCACCTACCAGCTGAAACTCCCTGCGACGATCGTAGGCGTTCTGGATGCCCGAGTCGGCCCACAGAGCGGTGATGGCCGGCAGGTACTGCTGGAAGACGGACGCCTCCAGCTGCCCGATGGCCATCTTAGCCGACCGGGTGTCGAACGCCATCAGCAGGTCCCCGTGCCGCTGGTTGTCCTGGTCACCCCACGGGATGTGCAGCTTCTCCCGGGCATCCACCAACACACGCACACCTGGGGAGGAAGTGAAAAGGTCGGCGTGTGAAAGAGAGGCCCGTCTGCAGAGCGTCACGATCTATAAGGTCAGACATGAATGAAACTCGAAGTGGAAGAGAGACTAGATGAGCGGTTTGTTTCGTTTTATCAGAAGGATTACACAAAAACTGCCGAACAGATTTCCCTGAAACTTGGACGAGCGACGGGTCTCCTCCCAGAAAAGAGGCTGTTAACTTTTTGGGGCTGATCCAGAAATGTTTTCTCACTTCCTTTAAACATTGCAAGATTCTGTGATTTCCAACATTTTCACTAACTTCTCACAGAATGACGGAAAAAAACATCAAATGTCTTTTAAGGTTGGCTGTTGAGCCTTGGTGGAGGTATGCACTCTACCATTCTGTTTTGAGTGACAGAGCAGGTTGTGAAAGCAAAAAGATGCTGTTACAAGACAAACACTTTCCTGTATTTCCTGTATTTCTGTAAAAAGGATGATTCACATTTCTTCACCTGTTCCTAAAGGTGCAATACGTAATTATCTTAGTTTGACCTTTAAAATATTTAAATCATTGATAGAACTTTAACAACAGTTCTGATATTATGCTGTGTTGCAAAGATATCATCTGAATATAGCATGCTAACAAGTTAGCACCGCGCCGTCCCCGGTTCGCCAAACTCCCGGTCCGGACTGCTAGCTGCACAGCTAACTGAGCTAACTTACTAGCGGCTAATAGTTAGCAACAGTTGGTGTTAACTCTTGCTATATGCTGCACCAGTTTGAATAGAATTTGACAGGTGGAAAATTGTTAATATTGCACCTTAAAGTCATAAAGTCAGGAGAGAAAACACTGTAGAAACAGAATATTTGTCTCTCCGGGCTTCCGTACAGAAACATTCAACATCTTAACAATAAAATGCAAAGAGGAGCTTGTTTTTGACATGTGGTCCAGAATCAGGCTTCCGCTTTAGTCAATCACAAAAAATAAAATAAATAAAAATAGACATGGGCAAAGTGGCAGATGCTACGTATTAATCCACCACACTGTGGTATCAGTCTGTGACACACTTAATGTCTTCAGCTCGTCTGTACCCACATGTGCCACCGCTTTTATAGGACGTAGCCATAAACTCGCAAAAAGCAGAACAGGTCTGGAGCAAATATCTTTAAAAAGTAGGACACCGATACCGCTCATTATAGTCTTTTCAATCTGTGTAAATTAAGTTTACAGAAGTTTAAACCACAAAGAAAAGTGAAATAAAGATGTCACGGAAGTCATGGTTTTAATAAAAATATTAATATTTAGTGTCAGTATCAAAAACTGTATCACAAGCGGAACCTGACTGATACTTGATAATCAGGGCCGACACTGATATCAATATTTAATGATCCTTCAGATGATTTTAATAAAAATACCAATATTTGGTGCCAGAGTATCGATCACTGTATCGAGACAAGATATTTTACAGTTGTTCCAGCATGACATTAGTGAACTGAGACATTAAACGTCACCTTGAATTTATAATTTCACAACTCAAAACTCGTTAGAGATATTTCAGTGTCTCACCTGTGATATATCTGAGGTCCTATTCATGTTATTTTGTGAATTCATGCACATTTGGCCCACATCCCAATATCCTTAACTCATTCTGAGTGGTGTATAAATTACGGTTAGCATCTTTTTCCACATTGTAATTTCTAACAGGGAACATTTATTGCTAATTTCCTCATAGTGGGATCAATAAAAGGATAACCTTTTCTTATGATATATCGATGATAATATCAGCCAATCGATATATATCAGTCGGGGAAGTCACACAATATATTACAATAAAACATTTTTTATCCAAACCTGCTTCTGTAATAGTAATTAACACCCATGTGCATGCAAATAAGCAGATTTATGAAGCATATGATATTTTATATAGCTTTTAAACGTGTTTAAAGTGTCAGAGAGATGTTAGTAGTGTAACCACGTCTTTGTTGGGTGTCTGTCAACACTGATCTGTATGTAAAGATGCTCTCTGTGCATACACAGAGTGGACAAACAGGAACACCTTACATCATACCGACTGGTGGGTTCACCCTCCATTAGCTCCATCCCTCCTTTAGCTGTTGAGCAACTAACAAAAACCTGCCTGTGGCTATCTGCTAACTGCTGGCGTGTTGGTTAATGGTTGTGGCAGGAATATAACACGTTACAGACTCAGTGGATCCTGTGATATCAGGCTGAACGAGGGGCAGCCTGGAGTGGATCGTGTTATGGGTGTGCCGACAGCAGATGTAGACTGTTTATGTCCTCTCACCAGCGCAGCGCCGCTAAAACAGATGTGGAAACTTTCCCACCCGATTTAAACCCACTTCTGTCGCACTCAAACACCCGTCCCCGTCCTCTAGTGTCCCTGCCCGTCCGCCCGGAGGATTACCTTTGATAACATTGCTGTAGATCGTGCCCCTGAAGTCCTCTCGGGCTTGCTGGTCGAAGTCCTCGCCGTGGATGATCCGCATTTGTTTGAGGAAAGTCGACTTGCCGCTCTCGCCAGCGCCGAGCAGCAGGATCTTCACCAGCCGCTTCACGTAGGTTTTCTCCCGGGAGAGACATCGGTCGATCTCTTTGGACTTCCTAATCTGTTCGACCTCGCCGTTGTTGAGCAGGCAGACGGGTAGACAAACTTTTAACACGGACCTGGTCGGCAGGAAATCCGCCATGTTCGCACAAACTTCATCGATGCTAATTTGATGCGCGTTCGCGGGGCGCAGGCACGGGACCAAGCCCCTTCCCTACACTCAGGAAGTAGTGTTGCTGACTGTTTACCATCAATCTCAAGTGACTTCAGTTGAGCTATTCGAGAGCAGCTGGGTCACACAAACAGAACATTTCGTCTGTAGCTTAAAGTGTCTTGACACGCACACATTTACCCACGCCAACAAGTTAGCTAGCTAGAAAATTAACGACGCAATTGCACGATTTACAGCCCAAAACGCCCAGTTTATGAACACTTATAATCAAAGTTAAACCCTCAGTTATGTCACAAATTATCCAAACTATGAATTATATCTGAATAAACTGAAATAAATCGGAACTTTTGACTGGTAGCCGGTTTGTTGGTGCCCTGTCGCCCTCTGCTGGTTCACTCTGGTCATTGCGTAACACCGTTTCCCTGATAGAGAAAGCCGCGCTCTGATTGGTTGATTCCCTCTCGCTTTCTTTATGCTGCCTTCAGGGGGAATTGGAAACATGAGGATTCACACTTAAACGCACTTAAAAAGATCAATAAAATGTACATTTACGTGAGAAAGCATCGATATTCTATGAGCAGACCTTTCTCTGACTCTTTAATGTGTTTATCAGGCGACTATCACAGAGAGGTTTTCATTTTATTTTTGAAAAAAGTGTTTTATTTACATAACGTCTTACTTTTCTTTATTATTTTATGCTGTTCATGTTGTGCATTTGGGTGTTTGTTTGTTTTATTACATATCCGCATTATTAAAAAACGAATTAAATATCGACGTTCGCTTGAATGCAAAAAATTAAATGAAACATGAGAATGTAACTGCATTTTCCCGAATTCCAACCCTCTAGGTAACAGCTTACGGGCAAACACGTGAAGGCAGCACCGGTGTCTATCATTGCACTCTCCTTCTCGCATCCACACACGACACACAGCGGCTCACAGGCGACAGGAGCATCGGATGTGAGTGTTTGTGAGAGAGGGTGAAAAGCATCATGACCATCAGAAACACTCTCCGGGATCATGGGCAGAGGTATCGACCACGGATGGCTTGTCTCAAGAAGGTAGGAGATCCTTTTACATCAGACTTGATGACCACAGGCTTCCAGACTGTACCTGCAGACGCACCTATAGATAGATCACTTACAGGAATCCTCTAATGCAATGCTCCAACTGTAGTGGTCTGCTGTAGCCTAACAAACCCTGGCTCTGTTTGCATTTGCTGTTATGAACAGTTCCTCAGAAGAATCCTGATTTCATGATGCTTTTAATGAAATTTTTTTGGAAAGCAGCAAAGCTCACAGGTGCCATTTGGTGTCCAGGAAATGCAACAAGCAGATGAAATGTGCCATGTTTTTTAATTATGCATGCAAATCTGAATTTCTGGGCACCTAATTGATTAGAAATTGAGGGAAAAACAACATTTCATAACAGCCAAGCGATCAGAAATACATGTAACAGAATGACAAGATGTCAAAATAACAAAAGAAATGTCATGTTGGTGTCAGAGCGAAACCTGTCTGTCTGTCTGTCACCTTAAATGTTAGACTGTGTTTTGTTGCAACCTTTCCACAGTGATAAGGTCATTCAGTTTAATAAGCATTAAGCCTGGATCAGTATCAGCGCCTCCATCTACACCAACCAGCAGCCGGAGGGAAGTTAATCCAGGCGCTGTGCATTGAGTGAGGCTCAATTCATCCCCTCAC